>NC_132989.1:20487256-21112256 GCF_048564905.1 Vicugna pacos | reverse complement strand
GTGCAACGGGGACATGCACAGACCCCAGAAGGCTGGAAGGACCAGGCGTGTCGCGTGAAATTCTCCCACCTGTCAGCTGTGAAGGGCCCGTATCAACAGCAGGGACTGTGAGAAGCCTCTGTTGCACCTCGCCATCTATCTGCGAGGGCATGGCTCTCCCAGACCCAGTTCCCAGGGTGCTTGGGCCTTCAGACCCACCCTCGAGGGAAAGTGTCTGTGGCCCCTTAGGACAGGGGTCCTGGACCCAGCCTTGTGGACCCCACCTCAGTTCCAGGCCAGGCAGAACCACCAGCCACCCCAGGTTGAACAGAAGTGGGAAGCAGCTGGCACTTTTCTAAAAAGGTCAAGACGAGGCCTCATGCAGCCAAGCAAGCCACTGGTGACAGCAAACACCATCAGCCGGAAGCCGCCCAGAAACGTGTTGTTGTTTCTGAGAGCTTGGTCCCTTCATTGGCCCTCGGCTGGTCCCCGGGGGCCACAGGCAAGCCAGTTTTCTTTTGCTTTTTTCTGCCAAGAAGCCGAGAAAAACATGCTGAGGGACTACCGTGCAACAGAGCTGGGAGAACCGAAGCTGAGTGCACGGGACACGACGGGGAGTAATGCAGACATCCATCTAGCAGGCTAAATGCGAACCAAAGAGAGAAAGCCAAAACGGGGGAAGGGAAGAAAATAAGAAACCCAAAACCCAGAAAAATCCGTGTTTACAACTATATACACAAAAAGTCAGGGTTCAGGCGGCTATTCGCCAGGAAACAGGGTCTATGTAGACAGAGACGGTGGGGTGTGTGTGTGTGTGTGTGTGTGTGTGTGTTTGTGTACACAGCTTATGTAAATCAACTCTCCACAGAATGGGCAGGTAGAACACCAAGCTCACCAAAGTGCAACTTGCCACTGGGTCAAGTTTCCCATGGAGACTTTTGAGGGAGGGGCTTTGGGAAAAGTTCTGAGGCTTCACCCAGAGTGGACGTGTGCCCTCTCTTTTGGGGCGTAACCTCCGCACGTCTGTTCTGAAGAAAATATCTCCAGTCCCTTCAGCACACATCTGATACATTCAGTTAGGGTAAGTGGTTGGCTGAACGTGTGTTTCTACCATCCCCTCTGATTTGTGCAAGAGTGTCCGTACATCCATGGCGACCGTGGCAAGGGTAGCTGCGTGAATCAGCCTTAGAAAACGCAGATGCACTGTTTCGTATTTGCCTTTTACAAGCTAGCAAATGTTACATAAATAACGCCTGAAATAAAAAGACCCTCCCCTCCTTTCCTCCAGTCAATAAATACCTGTGGTTACAATTAACTTAGTCTAAATCATAAGATGTTACTACTAGTCTTCAAGAAGGAAAAAAAAAAAGTCCTTGAGAAGCACTGGGTGCCTGACCATCACAGCTACCTGCCTCCTCTTTGCCTTCTTCCCGGAGGCACTTCTGTTCCTACAGAACAAACTGCAAATGCTATGAACTCTGTGCCTAGTGCCTTCCCAGTATCACCCGGGGTAGCTCTTCTGACCCAGGCCACTGTCTCTCATGGGAGGTCAGGGCAGGGGAGGCAGGCACAAAATACCACATGAAGCAAACTGCCCCCCACAATAGCTGGGGAGGAAGGACCAGACACATTACAGCTTCTGCATGCAACAAGTACCTACCCACTGGACGAGCTGCACTTTCTGAGTCCTTTAGCACCTTGAGAGAAAGAGTTGCTACGTCTTTGGGGGCTGTTGGGAGGGGCTCGTGTGGCCACACACAGAAGCAGGGCTCAATCCCAAGAAGCCCCTGGAGATTCTTTCCCCCGCCCGCACTCATTCTGACTCCCCCTCCAGGGCTTCCTGACACTAAAATAGACTTTTTTCCATCATCTGTCTATTTACATGAAAGATACAGACACGGTACACAGAAGGCTACGACAGCAAGCAGCAGAATCAGGAGAGAGGAAACCCCCACCCAGCTCGCCTCACTGTCACTCTGCCAAGGAGAGGTGCTGCCTCTCTTCACTGCTGTTAAAATCCTCTTCTTGGTGGGGAGGGGGATGGTGCTCCTTGAGGTTGCTCGCCCCCCAGATTTTGAAATCAGCCCTTCCTGGGGGTGGCCCAAAAAGAAGCAAGTGTTTTATTATTATTTTTTAACACCGTTAGCATCTGGTTTAATGATTCTATAAAAACTTAAATGACTGGATCCAGAGACCACAGCCTCAGACTCATTGGCAAAATGCTATTTGGTCTCGCGTTTGCCGCCCCCAGCCTTCTCTACCCGTAAAGTTTCTGGCAAGGATCTGGGTAGAGAGGACTTGGGACATGTAGCGGGCAGGTGAGTCTGTGCCTTGGTATGAACCGAAGGACGGTGTTATGAGTGGAACACCCCCGAGAGTTAGCGAGGAAGCTGGAAGGGAGGAAATGTATTGTACAGTGGTTCCTAAATCCATCCGTGGCTCCGGGGAGGCAGAGTGAGGAACGAGGCCGGGACTCACTGGCCGGCCTCTGTTCTCGGGGGGCTCCCACATATATACAACGGGGACCGCCAGGGTCTACACCTTCCCCACGATGTCTGAGCAAACCGGGGTGGAGGCTGGGAGGAGAAGAAGGTATAGACGTCAAGACTCCAAGGGTCTTCTTCAAAGGTTCCCTGGCCACTCAGTTACTGATTCCTCCCAGGCAGCCAAAGAGAATGAAAAAGAGCGGGGAGGGAGGGAGGGAGGGAGGAGGAGGAGGGCTGGGAGGCATTCAAAGCAGCTGCAACTTCCGGATATGTGTCCACATCTGTGTTCCATCTTCTGCAAAAGAAAAATCGCCCCCAAACCACACCACACCCCTGCCACTGTCTGTTTCACACAAAGTTCCAGGACCCTGAAAAACCCCCCAAAGTGCTGCTTCATCCTTTTGGGGAAAGAGAAGGGTGGGTGATGGTGGTCTCTGTTTCTTCGGAAGCTGGGGGTGGGGAGTGTGCAGACTAGCAAGGTCAGCCTCAGGATGCTAAAACCTCCGGTCTCGCTGCGGTGGTTATCTCAGGTGTCAGAAGGGAACCAAGTTTCCAGGGGGAATGCCGGGGCTTCGACCCCGAGTGTCAGAAAGGCTTGTCAGGTCTGCTGGCCTTGGCGTCCCCGGCGGCCGCCTTGCAGATGACGCTGTTCGTGTGCTTGCAGCGGCACCCAGGGCGGCGCAGGCGGTCGTAGCCGCGTTGGGCCAGCTTCACGCAGCCGGTGGCCGGCAGGTAGCAGAGCAGGCAGGGCAGCACCAGGGAGAGGGCACCCATGAAGGACCAGCGGGCGCAGCAGTTTGAATGGGAGCAGGAGCAGGGGTGGTCGGCGCAGGAGCCCTCATCGTCCTCGTTGGTGCAGTGGTAGAAGACGCCCTGCACCAGGCACATGCAGGTGCCGTAGTTGACGAGGGTCTGGGCTGAGCACAGGCACTCCTGGTTGCAGACCCAGCAGGAGGGCAACGTCCGGGGGGACGCGCACTCCTTGCACTTGCACTTCCCGCAGGCCTCGCACAGCAAGAAGTGCTTGTCCAGCTCCAGGGGGATGGCCGGGCCCTTGAGGTCCAGCGGCTTGCAGTGGACTGCCTTGGGCTGGATGCGCACGGCCCTCGGGGAGGCCTGGTCGGCCACGGGTGGTGGGGCCATGTGGTCTAAGAGCCGCTGGTCGGAGGATGTGCTGCTGCTGCTGCTCACAGAGCTGGGGCGCCCGCTGAAGGAGATCCAGTGGTGGGTGACATCCTGGTCACAGCGGGCAGGCGTTGGGGCCAGCTCTGGGGCTCCACCCCGGGCCCGCTTGGGGCCGGTGGGGGGCGCCAGGCCAGGGTTGTCTATATAGTCGTTCTCCACATGGCTGGTCTTCATCTGGTCGATGGGGAGGATGGTGAGTGGGTGCTGCAGCCTGCTGTGGGCCATACGGCTGTCCAGAAGGGGCTGGACCATGACTGAGCTGGGAGTCAAGGGGACGGTCTGTGGGATCGGGGGCTCCATGGGGCCGAGGTCCTGGGCTGCGCCGAGAATAGGCTTCTAGGGGCCCTGGGGGAGTGGAGGAACGGAAGAGAATGGATTCCAGGCATCAGTATGTGGCCTGTTAACACCTACCCATCCCCAAACGAAATAAGAACCAGGCTCCCATCAGTGGACGCTCCAGCATTAAGGCTTAGATGATTAACAATGACAACAGCAGTAACAGTAAGTGGTAGAAATAACTTATTTAGCACTTACTATATGCTAGGGGCTCTTCTAAGCACCGTATTTATTAAGTCATTGACTTCACAATAATCCTAAAACATAACTATTATTATTATTCCTTTTCTAGTTACAGAAAACTAATGTTTCAAGTATCTTGTCCAAAGTCACACAAAACCATCAGTAGCAGAGCTAGGCTAAAACCTGGGCCGTCCGAGTTCATTCTTACAGTCTCCGTGGGACACGCTCCTGATTTCAGATATAGCGTAACAGTGCTAAACACAGGCTCTGGAATCGGATCCAAGTTCAAATTCTCACTTCTGCCTAGCAGTATTGCTGTGGATAAGGTTCTTTCACCTCTGTGCCTTAGTTTTATCATCTGTAAAATGGGTTCTGGTGAGGATTCAATGAGAAAATGCATATCCAAGACCTAGCATCTTGCCTGGCACACAGCACGTACTCTGTAATTTATCACCATCCCAGAGAGCAAGTCTAGATTTCCTGAGCGCTAATAAGCATGACGTGCCAAGCATTGTACCGAGTGCTGAGGATGTGGTGACCAGGACAGGCAGCCTGTGTATGCTCCCATTGAGTTTATCAGCTGGATAAACAAAAGCCTTTATTTCAGATAGTCACAAGAGAAGGAAGAGCTGTATCTGATGCCTGCACGTCCAGGATATTAACTGATTACCACCACTTCTAAGAGCAGCAACCTCCAGAGGCTAATAACCCCTGGGTAGGTGCGCTTCTGACAACTTGGATGGGAAATCCTCCCGAGGGGCACTCACATCACCCATTTCCAAGTGCTGAGCTGAACATTCAGCCTAAATGCTATTTACTAGAATAGCTAAGCCAACCCTGGATCAGTTTCTAATTTCACCGAGAGAGTGCAATTTTAAGTTGGAATCCGGCCAGAGATTCAACTGCAGTGCCTGACACGGAACCCCAGGAAGTCACTTAAATCAAAGAGCGGAAACGGCTTGGTTCAAATTTAGAAAGTGCACATTGTTTTCTATTAGAAGTGCCATTTCCTTGCCTGCTGACCTTTACATTCGGAATTCGGCTGGAGATCAATTTAAAGAAATAGCAGCAGAGGCCAAGACCTCTGCCCAAGGGGACGTGATTTGGAATCCCAGCGAAAGATTAGACTCTGGGAAGATTCTGCTGGTTTTGGGGGTGGGGAACAGAACAGATAACCAGGGTGCGGACAGAAGCGGAAGATGATCACCTCAAAAAAAAAAAAAAAAAAAGACCACTGGACTAATGTGCTGTAGGGTGGGGTTTTGGTAAATGCTTTTTCAAGTTGCTAAGGATGTTCTAATTCAGAGCTGACCCTGTACCTCTGCTGTTAGGTTAATCTCACCTCAAAGGTGATGCCTAAGATGGGGATGTGGATAGTTTTCCACTTCCAGTTCTAACCCCAAATCCCTCCAGTCATGGGACACAGCTGGTCATCCCAATATCCCAGTCACAAGAGAAGACACCTGGCTCTAGGTGACTCATCCATACTTCCCAATGTCTATAGTAAGGAAGGAAGAGGGGGAGAAGAAAAAAAGGGCACGCGGGACAACTCCGTATTGTACTTCCCCTGCTTGGAAACAACAATTTGATCAGAAATGGTTAAATTGCTGAGGAAGGGTTTCCTTAGATGCTTTCCAAGCTATCTGAAATAAAGAGCTGGGGCTGATGCAAAGTTGATGCAGGGAATAAGAGGGTGCTTGTTCACAAGGTTCTCATCTAGGGGATATCATCCAGGATACTGCAAAATGCAGAAGAGGCATTAAGTCTCTTCTGTTAAGGTTCAGTGCTCAGTCAACTGGTATTTCCCCTTCACAAAAGGCATGAACTATTGACTTTGCACCCACAGCCCTGCCTACTTAAAAGATGCTGGTATTTCTGTGCATATTTCTGCCCATCTTGGAGAATGTCTGCCTGGGGGGAGCCTGCTTCCTGCCTCCATGTTCCCTCCAGCTGACAGGAGACCATCATCTTCAACGAGGAGACTTTCCCATGGCAGAGTTAGCCTTAAGAGTCTGGTAGGTCTGCCAGCTAGAAATAGTCATTTGTCAAGGTAGCCTCCTTTGGGGACCCTGGGGTCAGGGCTGGATGGGGGGTGGGCGGTGTCAGTTAAGCATTTATGGAGAGGAGTTTTTCCAAGGATCAGGCTGGCCACGGGGCAGAACTTCAGGGAATGCTACCCCAGGCCACTTATTCTTTGCGGAGGTTCCAAAGTCTGGCTTCTAGAGTAAATGGATTTGGGGCCAAGAGAACAGGGTTAGGAGTCCCGAGTCCCAGCCCTTTGCCTGGAGGAAAAGGTGTGACTAGGCATAAGAATGGAAAATGCTGACAGAGGCACAGGGTAAGACTCTGGCACCAGTCACGAGGTGCCTCAGCCGGAACCCCCACCCTGGACAAAGACGATGTGATTCCCTTATTCCAGAAGCTCAGGTCACAAATACTCAGGGTCCTGCCAGCAAAATGTCAGTGGCAGTTTGAAGGCAGTATTGCCCCATGTAGTTGGGCTTTTGTCTCTCAGGACCAGGACTGGGACTTGCCATGTGTGGGAAAAAATAATGGTACTCCCTCCCCCAAAGAGATTATCCACTCTCCTCCTCCCAGTTCTATTCCTGGGGTTCTTTAAAAACAGGCACACTTTCTATGGATGAAGCCAAAGACATGGGCAACGCTTGGGGATTTTAATAAGCCCTGGAACCACAGGCAGATTCAAGGAAAAAGTCCCATGGACAAGTCCCACCAGGAAGCCAGGGTGGGAGCAGCGCCTGCAGGCATCAACGATATTGGCATTAGCAGGCTCCCATCACCCAAGGCAGGGCGGGTGGGCACAGCTGTCAACATCTGGGTCCACAGTCAGGGCCAGACACGGCGGGTGGGAGCTTGGTCCGCAATGACTCAGCTCTCCTGGGACATGCTGCATCCAAGATGGTTCCAGCAGGCATATTCTCAAATGCATCTTCTCTATTATAACCGTGATGTAGGATTCCTTCCGGCCACCCGCTCAGCAAAAACCAGCAGCTGGCTCAGAGCTGTACCGCTCCAACCTTCTCGGGCCTCATGGCCTCACCTACCAATTAGCCAGACCCTTCACAGGAGGATTGAATTCATTTGGCTGACAAGAAAAACAACTTCCCAATCACCTGCTTGATAACCCCTCAGCACAGTCAAATGAAGTCTCAAAAACCCCCAAGCCTCAATGGGTTTAGAAGCTCAATCTCTACCCCCCAGGACACACCCACCCTCCAGTCTGAGCAATGCCGACGAACTTAAGTGCAGTTTAATATGTACTTTCTGCTTCCCCTGCAAGGAAGGAAGAGATTTATAATATAAATAGGAGAGAGGAGGCTTTGCCTCATTTTTGGCTGTTGGGGAGACTGATGGCCAATTTGGAAGACTATGGACAGAGAAACAAAGCCAGCACTCCACTTAGCCGGAGAAGCACCACTATCAAATTTTAGGTGGCAGCCTTGTGGGTTAGCATGAAGAAGGAAACTTTTACCTCTACGTCAACCTTCCAGTAATAATAATTAATAAGTATGGGAGCAGCTAATACTTATGAAACATTTCTTGGTGTCAAGGTTCTGTGCTAAATCTTCAATGATTTTCTCCTTTAATCCTCACCATCACCTTGAAAGATAAAACCCATTTTGCAGAGGAAGAAACGGAAGAACAAAGGGTCATAGAGTCGGCAAGTGATCAGGGTGGGATGCAAACCCAGACAGCAGAGGCTGTAACTTCAGCCCCGACTTGCAGGAACTTCTGGGTATTCATGGAAGGGCACGAAAGCACCGTTTTCCTTCACAGCCACGAACTCCGCCAGTCTCCCCCGTCTGCCACTAGCCCTCAGGGAACCTCACTAGGCCATCTTCAGGCTCTTCACCAAACCAGCAGGGAAATGCAGCCAGACAGGGCTGACGTCAGACTGGCCCCCAGTCAGGGGAATTTTCAGTGTGGAGAGCGGAGGCTGGGGGGTTGAAATCTGTCATTAAAGGAAGGCTCAGAGCTCAAGGTATCTTCCCTTCCAATTCAGGTTTCTTTGCCAGCCCTCCTGTCACTTCACACAACCCCACTTTAGTGGTTTCATTTTTAGCTTTCTGAAGTGGAATGGGTCTCACTTGTAGGATCCCACCACAAAGCGGCCCCTCAAAGGAATCCCCTCTCCTCCCACCTATAAAGCTGAATTTAAGGGTCCCTTGGGCATGTTCATGGATGGGGCTTCTTGGTCCAGGTCTGTGGGGAAGGGGAGGAGGGGTCAGGGTAAGAGGAAGCCAGAAGAAGAGTGTCCTAGAATACGGAATCAGCAGGATATTAAAAAGCCTAGTGCACACAGCCCCGTATCGGCAGCTCGGGTCTGTGAGCCTGCTACTGCACATGTACCTGCAGGGAGGGGCTGAGCATCAAGGCGGCACACAGCTCAATCCAGGCTGGCTGAAAAGAATCAAGAGGCATGTTAAATGTCCGCTCCACCCATCCACCCTTTCCCCTGGACTCCCCCCGGGGAGAGGAGTTGGGAAATATTAGGAAAACCTAACAGTTGTACTCTGAAAACTACAGGTCAGCTGATGTCAGACTGGCAAGAGGTTCTGAATGACAGGGCAGTTTCTGCACTGCCCATTCAGTCCCAGCAGGTGATTTCAGGGAAGGTTGTTTAACCCTTTAACAGCTCAGAGAAAAAGGTCTCTAGGCCGCCAGGGAGCCCTCCCACCACTATCTCCCACTGTCGCTGGGTTCTTTGTGACAACATCCCAGTTTAGGTCACTAAGCTCCAACCAAATACTATTGCTTAGAAAAGACTTTAAAAGGCGGGAGGAGGGAGGAGGGATGGCAGGGACTTGTCTTCCCTGTACCCTGCTGAGGAAGACTGTCTCTGCCTCTCTGCAGAGAATAAAGCATTTAGGCAGCTGGATTTGTCTGAGCTGACCTCTGGCCAGAACCTGTCAGAGATCACAAAAGAAAACAGCTGCGTTTCCTCACTGTGTCCTATCACCAGTTATCAGTTCCCAACCCTCTTCTCTTCTTCCACAACCAGTCAGCTGAACCCCAAAGCCGCAGTGCAAGGGTGAGTGGGAGAGGTCTTGCTGTACATATTAGCTCTGGGCTGTTCTAACCAGCTGCAAATTTGGGCTTTGATGTATTACCCTCATAATTGTTGTCTGCTCGGATTCCCCGAAAGAGAGATTATAGAAGTCAAGAGGGAGAAAAGAATGGGGCTAGAAGCAGCCAGTTCACTGCTGGGACATTTGGGGAGCTATTGGCCCACATCAAAGTTTGGGGGGTGGAGGAAACCTAAACCCCAGTGGAGGACCCCTCTCACTAACACCAAGATCGTTTTATTTATCTCACCACCCTCCACTAAAAAATGGGCTTATAATAATAGATTTTAGCTTACTCTTGGGATGAGGCAGGAAATGACTCCCCCTTCCCCCCACCAGAAAAAGAAAGACAAGGGAAGCCACTCTTCTGCAAATGGCCACCTGCCCCAGAAGGGCCCCTTCCCTCCTCCGCTAGATCCAGCACATCTGTGCTCCCTCCCCAGTGCCCTTGCTTCCTCCACCGACTGTCCTTGGAAAGAACAATCATGATCACAGCTGAACGGTGAAGCCTCTTAAACCCAGCCACATGTCCCGGATACATCCCCAGCCTTGTCAGCTGTCCGGATCTGCAGGGTGGCCCCAGGCTCCTGAGAGCCAAGAATCCTCCCGCATCATGCAACACCCTGCATCTCCCGCGGTGGCAGTGGCTTCCTTACAACCAGGCCATCCTACTAGGCGCCCAGCAGTACCAAGGGGTCCGGCCACTGCCCTGCACACTTGCTGGCTGCTCAGCCATAGCCCCTTGGGAGAGGTTTCTTCTCCCCACTCTGCAGATGCGGGGACTGAGGCCCAAGTTTAGTACATTTCCTAGCCAGTCCCCTGCTCTGGCCGAGCCCCTACCTTGGCCTAGAAGATGTGATACCGTTTCCAGGATGTTGCCCTTCCTCACTTTCTTCCTCTGGCTTTTTTGAACAAGCAAAAATATATTTCAATGAGTCACTGCTTTCCCTTCTGTCAGGTAGACCCAGGTTGCCCGTGAGATGTAAGCTTGGAAGCTTCTCCACTCTTGCGATTCCTCCTTAAAAATCTGGTCATGTCAACATCCCAAATCAAAATTTCAACTATCGCCCTAGATCCAGAGGTTTTCCTCAAAAGGGACCTTCTACCTTGGTAGGGGCCGGATGACAGACACACTGGATTCAGAACCAAATTGAATGCCTTAACTTTCTAAGAACATTGAACTCCTCTGAAAAGAGGGGACTCCTTTCTGAACCTTCTGGTACTAACACCTGGGCCCTACTCAAGAGGATGACCTGGAGAAAGAAAAATGCCTGTGGGGGCCCAAAACTGCGGGCTGGAAGATGTCACACGAAGGGACTAACATAATAGCATCGGGAACTGGAAGGGAGTTCCACACATGTGATCACAAAGGCTTAAACCCCAGAGCAACGTACCTCAAGGGCCACTTCTGAAGGTGTTAATGGGTGTTTTTTCCTCCCTTAATTTTAAAAATCACTGACTTTCAAATTTTGCACTGAAAGGCGGCCTTCATTTGTTATTCAAGTCAGCCAAACCTCTGGGCAGAGGCAACGTCAGGTTTACCAGAGTGGGGGATGGAATTCCAAAGAGCCTCATCTCTCCACCTATTCTGGAAGGATGAAAACAAAAATGACATCTGCGAGCTCCAAACGTCCCCAACCCCCAGCCCCTGCCCTGCTTTAACCAGGAATTATTCTAGTGCATGTTCTTTGTCGCCCCCCACCAAGCCCCACCAAAGTTTCAAGGAGACGCTGCCATCTCAGGAGGCAATCTGGGAAAGGTCATGGGACTAGGCAGGAGAGCATTTATACTCCACAAAAAGAGGACTGACCCCCCCCCCCCCAGTTCAGAATCTGAAAGGGAAGATAACCAAGAGATGTCTTTACAGGTCTTCTTCATCCAAGCTGACCAACGTTTGTCCTTCAAGGTTTCAGCAGCCCATCACCAAAATGACCCCTACCCAGTACTGGCCGCAAAGCTCGGTTGGTCAGGGTGTACACTGCTCAGGTTAGGATTCGTCTGGAACCTTCTGGCAAGTGAGGACCTTCTCAAGGGCTGGGAAAGAGGAAATTCGATTTCATACTGGACATGTATCACCCTTCTTATGAGAGAAAAAGAGAGCTAGAGAGATGGGGTTGTGGGAGAGTCGATGGCAGCCCTCTCTTTCTTTCCTGGTCTGCCCCACACCCACTCACTAAGAAAAAAAAGATGAAAATTTCAGATGTTTAGGCTCCATTCGCGTGAAGATCCAGAGAACTCTAAACATTGTGAAATCACCAGTACAATTGGGTAGGGCATCAGGCCAGACCAAGCTTATTAAGAGATTGATAAACCTACATTTCCTAAATGCTGTGGGCCTTCACCGTCCAGCTCTGTATCCCCCAGAGGCTCAGAGAGCCTCGGTCAGCTAACCAGACAGACATGCACTTGCTGCCGCCCCTCCCTAAACTGGAGAGAATCATGCCACTGGTTTGGGAGCAAGAAAGAGGGGGTTCCCACTGGGTCTGGGCACCCCACTGAACCCAACCCACACCCTTCCTTTCAATACTAACCATGCTGGGGCCTCCCCGAGCTTGATGCGCCAGAAGGCAGCCTTCTGCCCTCAGCCAGGCCTGGCAATATGGATACCCATCCAGCAGCTGGTGATTGAGGCAGCCAGTAGTTCTCCCCTTTGCCCACCAAGCAGCCCTTCTAGCCCAGTTCGCTTCTCCCATCCATCGCTGGGCCCATCAAGCCATGCAACCGTTTCCCACCCCTCTTGCCTCCTCTGCCCACAACTCCCAGCCCCCAATCAAAGAGAATTGAGAAACCGTCTTCTTGCACAAGAGCAGCTACTGTCTAAATGCTTTTTGATCGTCTGCATGGAGGGGGAACTGGGCACAGCCCTGGCCCCAGTGATGGAGCCAAGCTCCAGCTGCCCTGCCTGGCCAAACCCGCCCTCACCCCCCCTTCATTGCCCCCGTAGCCTTGGCGATTCAGAATTTTCAGAACGTACCGTCTCTATCCTTTTCTCTTCTCAGTGATGTCAACCCTGGTACCACCAAGAAGGAAGGAGGGAAAGCGGGAGCCTTATCTCTCCTACGCACGCAACCTCTTCCTCCAGCTCCCACACGCCCGGCGTTATGTAAACGCACCTTCAGCCCCCACCACAGCCCCAGAGCGGCCCGGGGCCCCCGGGGCCTGGCACAGCTCGGTGCCCAGGGATAGGGAGATACGAGGAGGCCACGGAGCCTCGGGCCCTGCAGAGGCCGGGGAAGGGAAAGGCAACTGCAAGGCAGTTGCACAGCATAAAATGCGGCAGCAGAGCAAAGGTCAGACGGCGAGGAACCGCCTCGCCAAAGAAAGAGAGAGTAAAAATGCCCAGTCCCAGGCCAGCCCCGCGCTGACCATCGAGGGGGAGGCAAAAGGGAAGAAAACCCAGTCCGTCACGGCTCCAGGTGGGAACGCAAAACCTACGTCGAGCATAGGCCGCTGCTGCGGGCTGGGGAGATCTACGGCAGAGCTGGCACCGTGGGCAGCGAGCCCGGGGTGGGCGAGCCGCCCAGGGGGAGGGCGCCCGCCGGACCCAAAAGGTGACTCCTGACGGAGCCCAGAGCCTCCTATTCCAGCGCCCGAGGCGAGTGATGGCAGGAAGAAAGAGGCCAAGCCAGAGGCAAACTCCCGGGACACGCTCGGGGCTTCCGACACTCAGAGAGCGGGGAAACCCGGCTTGGCAATGCCCGGGGGTCGGGAACGCCGGTGCCAGGCTGTGAACACCCCGGCGCCGTGCCGGCCCAGCCGAGGGCGTCAGGGAGCTGCGGCGCACCGCAGCGGCTCCAGGAGGCGCAAGGAGAGGGAAGGAACACTGAGGAGCGCCTAGAATTAGCGCACCATTTGCCCTAGCCCGAGGGGGAGTCGCTTCGCGGCTCCGTGGAGGGCAGCTTCACATCCCGAAACCGGCCAGGGACTTACTTTGAGGAGACGCAGAGTCACAAGCATTGCTCTGCTTCTGTGTAAATCCCCGAACCCGAGCGGGTCAGACGCCGCGGTCCTAGCAGACGCCGGCTGGAGGAACCCGCACGGTTCCCTGCGCTCCGCAGCGCCAGCTCCGCGCTGTCAGCTCCTCTCGCTGCCTCCGCGGCGGTGTTGCAACCACTGCCTGGGAAAATGGCTTTTTTATGAATGGGAGGGAAGGGCGCTCCAGGGCGCACGCGCGCCGCTCGCGATTCTATGAATGGGTGGGCACAAGAGACCCCGCGCGCGCATGCGCCGCGCTCCTTTTTTTATGAATGGGGGGCCGGAAAAGAACTTAACCCGTGATTGCTGGGGCTGGCTCTCGCTCCTCCAGGGACCGTCGTTCTTTTACAAAGAGGGGTGAGGTTGTTGTTGCCTTTTTTTTTTTTTTCTTTTATGAATGGAGGGCGGCGGCGACTGCTGCAGCTGGCTCAGCTGCGCGGGCTGTACCCCCTCCCAGGCTACGAGAGGAGGTAAAGGCCACCTTCACGCCACTGCGGGCCTGGGCTGGAACCGTCAGTGTTGCTGGGGGGCGGGGGGCACTGCGGCCTCGGACCCTGGGCTGAGAGCCGGGTGGGAGAGGACACACCTAGATCTAGGGATCTCTACCCGCCGCAGGCAGTAGGGAAGGCGGGCAGGGGGAACGGGAAGACCCCTGCTGGGGGCCTTCTCTTTCTCTAGACTAGGGGCGTCGGGGGGAGGGGTCTTGAAGTCGTGTTTACCAAAAATTAAGAAAATGTCAAACGTTCATATCAAAGAAGGGCGGAGCGGGGGTTGCTGAATGAATCTGGTTCCTTTCCTGAGTCTCCCTGGAGTGAGTGCAGACCACCCCTCCCCCCATTTCTTGGGTGTGGACGACGACAGGGCCGAGGCCTCTTCCGGCTCCAGTACCCCCCGGGGCGATACTGGCTACTCGGCGAGAGACCCGGCTCTCGCTTGGCAGCGCCCTCCTTCCCCACCCCTCCACCCCCGCCCCAATGTAACGTCCGCAGTGCCCCGGCGTCCGCCCGCCCTCTACTGCCCTGGCTAGTGCTCCCCTCTCCACCCCCTTGCTTTTCCCAGCCCTCACAGGACATGGGCCTGAGGAGCCTCTGTCCACCGTAGGCCACGGCCCTTTGCTGCTGTAGGCGCCTCTCCCCAGCCATCCCGGCTAGCGCCCCTCCGGGGAAGCGGGAGCGGCCGAGAACTGGCCAGGTGGATGGGTGGAGCCGGCTGCACCGAGGATGCTGCCGGGGTGGCCACGGGATTAAATAACAACAGGGCTCTTGAGCCGCAGAGGAAATGGAAATGGCCGGGATCTTTTCTTTGCAGTTAATGATGGGGCGGCGGGGGCGGGGGGGAGCGCATCAGCCCTGGCCCGTGAAAAGAAAAGCCCCCGCCATTAGGCCTGACTCCGGGAAGGCGAGGAGCCCTCGCAGCAGGCCCAGCCCCGCCCAGGAACGGAGGAGGCTGTAGCCTCCGGGGAGTCCTGGGTAGGGGGTGGCTTTGATGCGGGGATGAGAGCTGGGTCAGGGCCTGAATCCCCTGTGAAGGTTTGTCTTGCTGGTGTTCTCGCTTCACCGGGAAGTTGTGAGGCTGTCTTTTTCTTACTACGCCACATAGGACTGCGCTTGGCTGTTGTCAGTGGAGCCGATAAAAGGCTTCGAGCCCAGGCCAGAGGTCTGGCCTTGGGCAGGAGCTGGGGCTGGGGCTCTGAGGACAGGCAGCGGGAGGGACATTTTGCAAAGCCAGACCAGAACCCACGGTCACCGGGTCTAGTCTAAAATGGCTTCTCGCTACTCAAACGCACCTTTGCAGTGTGATTTACTTACTCAGCTCCTGGAGGGCAGACAGGCCCTCCCCTATGAAACCCCAGCCTTCCTTTCAGGACCAAGACCTTACTAAAAGCTTTAAGAAAAACTCTTTACTAGGACAACAGACTGTTTTACTGTTGTTCACGTCTTCTCTTTGCAGATATGAAAACTCAGTATCATTATTCCTGTTTGTCAGATGTAGAAATTGAGGCTAAGGATCCTGCACCTGATCAATGAAAGAGCTAACTGAGGTGCTGTTTTTCTAGATCTTTACAACCCAGATCTTTCTGCTTTGCTGCCACCTCCTCTCCACATCACAAACCTGAAAACTTGTTTCTTGCAAGACACTGAAGCATGTTAAGCAAGGAAAGTTGGATCTGTAATTTTCCAGGCAGTGGTGGCTTATGGGCTTTTCTCGAACAATGAAAATGATGGGAATAAACAAATCCTTACTAAACTATGGAAGAAAGTCAAGATGGGGTCAGGCGGTGGGGGTGGGGTGTTGCTGTTCGCTTTCCTTTATTAGAGGAATTAGCCAAGAGATAGTGTTCCTTCCATTCCTGGTCTTTTCTCAGTTTTCCTGAAGGAGGAATGAGGAGCCCCAGCTCGGGTGGGGATGGTGGGACCATGAAAGGAGCCCCCAGTCTCGAGCTGGGAGGGGCCTCTGATGTCTGAGCAGATGACTCAGTGTCTGGGAGGGCACTGGGGACCATATTCTCTTCCTACTTGGAACCTAAAGAGAAGAGAGGTTTGGGGGCAACTGTTAGGAGAAATCCATCCACCTATTCATTCATTCATTCATTCATTCATCCATTCATTCATATATTCTGTGCTGGAGTCTGCCCTGACTCTGGGAACTCCTGGTGAGAGACAGATAGCCCTCCCTTCTCTGGTGAAGCTCACAATTACGGAAGACAGACAGACTATGCAATCTGAGTCTATGATAAGTGCAAGGAGGGAGATGGAAGCAGTATCTGAGGGTATGGGGAAAGCCAGGAAGGACTGACTTTAATTTGGGCATCAGGGAGTCTCTTTCTGAGAGGGGCCTGTGGTTCTGAGTTGAGACTTGGAGACTCGGAAGGAGTGACCTGAAGGAGGTTGAAGAGACAGGGAGAGGGAGCCCGGGGAGGGGGGCCTGTGTGGGACAAGCCTGATGTGAAGGTACCTACGGGAAGTCTCTGTGGCCACAGCTTGGTGAGCAAGGTTGAGATGGGCCAGTGAGGAGCTCAGATACTGTCCTCTTAAGGGTTTTAAGCAGGGCCAAGACATACTCTGATTTGTGTTTTAACCTTTTCCACAGCCCAGGGGCCAGTGGTTGGAGGAGAGGGACAGAGTGAAAGATGATGGGTGAATGCAAAGCACGTGTTCCTTCACAGCTTGGTGATACCACCCACATTCTTTGGACTGAGTTGTCACTTGGCCTGTGCTACATATTCTTCCTGTTTCCTATGATTTTGTTTATTCCAGAGCTGCTCAGTTTCTTCCCCAGGTATAGCTTTTCTGCAAGAGGCAGATCCTACAACCCCTGCATTCCTGCCCATGCTGATTACAGCCCTTTCACCCCAACCTCAGTGTAAATGTCTGCACCCCTACCAGATCATGGTCGGGGTGTCCCGTGGCTTCAGTTCTGGGCTTTGCCCTCTTCTTAAGCTGGGAGCTGATACAGTGGGAAAGAGGAGAGGCAGGAATTCTAATCCAATGGCAGGTGTTTATGGAGTACGTATTGTGGGCCATTCCTGGGCTTGGCCTGTTTTCATATGTCATGTTGCTTTAAAAAGCTGTGCTCTGGGTCTTATCTTCCCTCCTTTTCAGATGAGAAGTCAGAGGCTCTATTTTAAGTATTTATTAATTCCACAAAACATTATTTTATACTTCCTGTGCATCAGACACAGTGCCAGGTGTTGGATTTACTGTAATAAAAGAGACAGATGCTGGTTTTGCCCTTACAGAGCTTACAGTCTGTGTTGACACCATGGTGTCACCTATAATCTTCTTCAGCAACCTCATTCATTTCTGTAGTCAATTGACCTTTCTCATCCTTATCTCAAATATGAAGCACTGGAAGCCAAGCCCCCCCAACCCAGATAGACTACCTGCCCCCACCTCTATAGGAACTCTGGAACTGCCACTGTTTATATAGTCGGGAGGGGAGATACATATTAAAGAAATAATTGATTAAACTGTGATTTAATTACAGTTAACATCGGTGGTGCGTTAGAGAGTACAGAGAGCAGAAGAAGGGGCACAGCCTGGGGGCCCTAGAGAAGTGTCCGTGCTGTCCTCATCTGCAGAATGCAGACTCAGCCAGGCCAGGGGTGGCAGAAGGCCCAGAAGCAGGAAGGAGTTTTGGGGAGTGCTGATGGAACCGAGGATAGCCAAGGGGATGTGTCAGGCCTGAAGTTAGAACTCTGCCTGGCACTAGCCCCTAGGCTTTCTGGCTCAATGGTGTTCAGGGTTGTAGCTTTGGAGGCTGAAGAGTTTGAAAGACAGATGTGCACTCAGCATAGATTGCCGGGGTTCAGTCACACCCTTAGAAGCTCCACAGCCTTGGACAAATTATTCAAACTGTACATGCCTCAGTTTCCTCTTCTGTAATATGAAAATTACTAGTAGTACTTATCAGAAAGGGCTGAGTGGAACTGGAATGGAATAATGCACATAAAGCACCCAGAACAGCGTCCAGAACATTCTAAGTGCAGGGTACCTGTTAACATGATTATTCAACATACCCAGCCATTGGGATGCAGGGACTGAGTTAGAATTCTCAGAGGTGTCCATTTATCTGGGTGCGTCAAAACCTCAAAAAGAGAAAACATTCTAAAATGCAAGCAACGTTTTCTTTATTAAGAAATAGTTAAAACAATAATACAGTGCTATCATTGCTGCTTTAACTAGTGCAGTTTTTGCAGGACAAAGTTCGAATTTTCTGTGGTGTGGCTGGGTGCCTAAAATAGTTCACAGAAGAGTTGATTTTAGATGCTTGGATGTCAGTGGTAGATTCCGTGATGTAATGATGGGAATGACGATGCTCTTGTATCAGTATGGAGGAGAGGTCAGTATGGAGGGAGGGGTAGGTGTGAAACACTTGGTGACTTTGTGTAATTCTATCTGTCTGTCTGTCTGTCTGTCTGTCTATTTATTTAATGGAGGTACTGGGGGTTGAACCCAGGACTTCCTGCATGCTAAGCATGTGCTCTACCACTGAGCTACACCCTCCTGCTTTAACATTAAAAATAATTGATTAATTTAAATGACAGTACTAGGTGTGTAAATCTTAATCTCTTCAAACCCCTATTGTAAAAAGGGGGCTGGTCATCATATATGCTTCAAGGGATTATATGAGCCCTGAAGGGAACGATGTTTTTCAAGTAACTTAGCTCAGAGCAAAGTGCACAGCTAGTTTTGAGGTCTTGTAATTGCTCTGTATGATGGGAATTTTAAAGATTTTAGTTTGGTTGTGATAATACAGGTCACTAGCTTCCTCTTCCCCATTCTTCTTGCAAGACCCTTCCTTGGTTTTCACTCTACGCTGAACAGGGCAGTGGAATGTTATGCAAAAGCAGCTTTCCTGAAGACCTCATGTGGTCCAGAGTGATTTCCTCATAAGTGTGACTGTAACGTCAGATTTGCATTGTTTCAGCTTTGGCTACTGAATCAAGATTTTTATGAATGTATTTACATGGCCCAGTGCAAATTTGCATTAAGTTCAAATTCACATCAAATGAAGCACACACTGCTCATTTCAGATAGGAGAGCTAAATCCGGAGCAACCACTGAGAGCCCTGAGTAGGAAGAGAATAAGAAGTAGAAAGCAAGAGATCACGAGTAGCATTCTTGGTCCTTGCTTGCAGGTCACAGGAATTGCCTGGGCATCTTGAAAACTCAGGTGATACAGTGGTTGGTGAGCTCTAACTTTGGGAACAGACAGATTTAGATTTTGCCCAAAGACCGCTGCAGAATTGTTGATGGATCTCAGGTGAGTTCCTGATTCTTCAGACTCTTCTATCTTGTGTATTTAATGGGCGTGATAATTCCGACTCCGTAGGGTGGTTCAATAAATACCTCATAAATGTCTGTGTCCCTCCTTCAACAGAATGGGAACCCTGGGAGAAGCACAGTGATAGGGAGTGGCTGTTTGGACTCTGCAGGGGTCAGCAGCTTTCTGGAGGCTGAACTTGGCTTTCATATTCCATGAGCGAGATGGGGGCCACGCTCTTCCTTCTGACTTGATGGTGTGCTTTGGGCCACACTTTCTCCCCTGGCCTCTATTCATGCCATTTCATTTCATCAATCATTCATTTACTTATTCATTCAGCCAGTATTTAAGCACCTTCTAGGTACCAGGTACCATCGCAGGCCCTGAGTGTACAACGGTGAGTAAGTTATGGGAGACCCTTGCTTTAGTACAGCTTAGTCTAATGAAAGGAACAAATAATGAAAAGGAATCACCCAAATAATAACGGAATTTCAGATGGTGGTCAAATCCATGAAGTGAATAATAAAGAGCGGTGTCAGCAATTGGAGGGAGGACCTTTAGGGAAGTCAGGGAGCCCCTCTGGAAAGTCTGAAGGCCGAGGAGCAGGAGCCTTGCAAATTCCAGGATGGAGGGCACAGTGAGCACCAAGAGCAGGGAAGGCGTGAACTGGTGTATTCCGGGAACACTGACACCTTCGGCCTGAGGCTGGGTGTGTTCATCTCGGCTTGAGGATGTTCTGGCCTCCCCAGCTGCCTTGCACCACCAGGGCTGGCTGGACTCCGGACTCTAGAATACACAGCCAAGTGCACCAGCCTCAGGCCCTTGGGGAAGAACTTAACAACCATCCTGAGCCTGTTTATCACCTGCCAAAGAGCCCTTGGAAGGCACAGGCTCTTTTTCAAAACTAATTTTTACAGAGCCATGTACAAAGCAATTCAGCTGGGCAGGATTTTTTTTTTTTCTTAGAGTAATCCTTTCATTGAAGTATCACATTTTAGTCAAGACATATGAAATTGCCAGTATTCAGTGACTTTGCATGTACAAAGTGGCAATTTCATGTGATTCAACATAAATAATATTCAGAAAAGTGTACAAAGCAGAAGTGTATAACTGAGTGAATTTTCACAAAGTGAACATGACTGTGGAAACACCAAAAAAAAGTTACTAGATTCTGGAAGCCCCACTCATGCTCTTCCCATCTCAAACCACCACCATGCCCCACCTCCACCCATATTTTGACTTTCAGCAACATAGATTAATGTAACCTATTAAAAAAATCTTTCTATAAAGGGAATTATACAGTAGATACTTTTTTCTTGGTGAGATTCATCTATATTGTTGTGTGTAGCTGTACTTTCTTTTTTGTTGCCGTATGATATTCCAATTTATGACTATACGACCCTATGTTTATTCATTCTACTCGATGGACATTTAGATTGTTCCCAGCAGTTGATTTTAAGAATACTGCTTCTATGTCCCTTCTTGAACGTGGCTCTTGTTGAACACATATTTACATATCTGTGGATATAAACTGAGGCTTGGGTCTGTTAGTATTTCCAAACAGTTGTCCGAAGTGGTTGTACTAATTCACACTCTCTGCCTTGCTTTATTCAGTGCCTCCTTGCTGCCTAGCTCTTGGGCCAGGTTCAAGGTAAAGAATGAATGTGGAGGTAGTAGTAGGGAGGGTACAAGACACAATTCGTGGGATGAATCTCAGTCTGTGTACTGATTGAGTGCACAAGTCCTAGAGCAGGTAGGCCTGGGTACGATCGTTACTCAGCTCGCCTGTTTACCTCTGCCTCTGTGACCTTGGGCGTGTCACCCACCATCACTAAGCCTCAGGTCCTTCCTCTACAAAATGGCTTAAGTACAGTAGCTCTTATCTCATGGGGCCTTTCACTCATTCTTTTACTAGAGAAATGTTTTTGGAAGGCCTACTGTGTGCTGGGCTCTGTTCTGGGCACTGAGGATTCAAGGGTGAGCAAGATAGGTGAGACTTTGCCCTCATGGAATATATGTTCTAGTTAGGGAAGACAGAGAATAGCAGAGCAAACAGAAAATTAAGATAATTTCAGATAGCAATACATGATGTGGAGGCAATAAAACAGGGTTCTGTGATCGAGCAGTGGAGTGAGGGTGGGAGGGGAATCAGTTGTGTGGCTGAGCTGAGACCCAAATGACCAGAATGAGACAGCCATGCGTGGATCTGAGGGATGAGCACTTCACACAGAAGGGCTAGCTTGTGCAAAGGCCCTGAGGTAGGAACAAGCTTGGTGTCTGAGTTGCAGAAAGATGGTAGATGCTGCTAGAGCTAACTGACTGAGGGGGAGGGCTCTTTGAGATAAGGCAGCAGAAATAGTTCAGGTAGAGCCTTGAAGGCCATGGTAAGGAGTTTGCATTTTACTCTGATATCAGTGGAAGTTATCGGAGGGTTCTAAGTAGGGGACTAATATGAACTAATTTATGTGAAGATTAAAGGAGATATATGTGTACACACACACACACACGCTTAGCACAGAGTCTGGCATAGAGTGATGTTCGGTACATGTTAGTTGCTGCTATTGCTATTAAAATTTACTGATGCTCTTAAAGAACATAAAAAATTTCATCCTTGTTGAGGATGAGGAAGCCAAGGCATAGAGCCATTACCATCCACATGTAAAGTCAATCAAATCAGAGAACAGGATGAACAGGATATAGATTTTAATTATCAAAGGAAATGCTTCTGGTCCTTTTCCAGAAGTTAGAGTATTTTCTCAGTGGTTAGCAATTGTCCAGAGCCAATCAAACTCAGCTCCTTCAGCCCCACTTTGCCAGTATGCCCAGAGTTCAGTCACTTGGATACCGTTGACTGTATCCCCGACCACCATTTAGGGCCCTGGGAAAGGCTCATGGTTGATTGTTCAATCCATCTGCCTTTACTTTGTGTCTGATGGGCCAAGAATGGGGGAGGCACTCCCTGTGCTCCATCTTGAGTGCCCACAGGTTTGCTGAGATGCCATCCATGGCCCTGGCTTGGAGGCTCTCCTGCCATGTTCTTGCCATATGTTCATAAGAGGCTTTTGAAGGAAGCTGCCTTTAATTCTCTCTGACACAGAGAAATGGCAAGTAAGTAATCTGTGAATGAATGAATGAAAATAGTGTGATGAAACGAGGCAAAGCTTCTAAGGGTATATAATACTTGTTTCTGGGCAGAGTGCCCTTCTTTTAGTACAGGTGTTTTTCATTCCTTCATTCATCAGTATTTATTGAGCTTCTGCTAGATGCCAGGTGCCAGGCACTGTACAACAGTGAGCAAAAAGGCTGCCATTCCTGCCCTCGTGGAGCTTCCAGTCTAGTGTGGGACACACATTCCTCAAATAATTGCACAAATATGAATAGAAAATGACACTAGTGATAAGTGCTCTGTAGGAGAGGTATTAATGTCCTGAAGGTATCTAATGAAGTGGGGCTTTGGGAAAGTTCCTCTAGTAAGTGACCGTTGAGCTCAGCCTGAAAAGATGAATGGTGATAAGTGGGTTTGGAAGGTAGAGTAAAAAGTATTCCAGGCAGAGAACAGCATATGCAAAGGTCCTGAGGTGGGAAGGAACATGCATGGTGACTCCAAGAATATAAGGGAAGGCCACTGTGACTGAAAGGTTAAAAGTGAGGGGGATTCTGGTCCCAGAAAAAGCTGGAGATTACGGCAGAGAGGACAGGTCACAAAAGGCTTTGGAGGCTATGTTAAGGCAGTTTTATCTTTCTCAAGGAGTATGGGATGCTATTAAAAGGCTTAAAGCGGTAGACGTGTGTGAGTGAGTGTGTGTGTGTGAGGGAGTGTGTCATTCTCAGCACAGTGTGGAAGATGGATTGGAAGGAGCCAGAATGGGTTCTGGTGACTGCCCACCCTTCCTTGGCCCTTCAGTCCCAGAGGTGATAACAGAGCCTTGTTTTTCCCAGTTCCTGGGGGTTGTACTACCCCTGTGGTTTCCTTACACTGTGCCCCCGTGTTTGCAAATAGTTCCTTTATCAAACTCCCCCGAAATGACCGAATTTGTTCTGCTTGACCTTATGGCAAAATCACATTGGCGGATAAAGCAGGAGGAAACGTTAGCAACTCCTTAACTGAGCTCTTTTGCTTTACTGATAATAAGCTCCTATTACTGGATTTAGTTTTCTAGCCATTCTGACAAGCTTTGTCTTTTCAATGCAGAACAGAACTTTTCACTTAGCATGTATTTATATAAGAGCTGAAAATTGCTGAATTGGTTGGATTTCTATCTTATTTTGTGCTATTTGTCCTGGGTGTGTGTGTGTGTGTGTGTGTGTGTGTGTGTGTGTGTGTGTGTGTGTCTGTGTGTTTGTGTTTTGTTTTGCTTTGTTTTTTGAAGACTTAATTATGTTTAGATTTGTAACAAAATGGAGAGAAAGGTACAGAGCGTTCCCCTATACCTGCTGTCCCTACACATGGATAGCTTCTCCTACGTCCTGGTTTTTACTTATGTGTTTCCTCCTACTTTCTTCTCTTCGTATGGATTTAAATTTTTCAATCACCTCATTTTCCCCCATTGATTGCCCCTGGAAATTATAGTCTCTTTGTCTATTTATTCTTTTAGTGGATCCCCTGGATATTTACAATTTAATCACAGTCTTTACCCTGTTAAAACAGTAAAGGACCTTAAACTCCTTTAACTCAAACCCTTAAGTGTTTATCTTCCCCTCCCCCCACACTCCCTTCTCCCTCCCCTCCTCTCCCCCTCCCCCCACCATTTATTTCCAGATGTAGTTCAGTGTTTTCACTTTTTTTTCCAGAACCGATGAGACATCACTGTTTCTTTATACAGTCAAATGTTGTTCATTGGTGGCTTACAGAATCACTGATCTCTTTGTTCACAGTTTCTTTTTCTAAGAGTGTCCATCTGAGAGGGCCTGTCTTCTGCCTGAAATTCACCCTTTAGAATTTCCTTCAGTAAGGGTCTATTGGTAGTAATTCTCTTAGTTTTTGTTGGTTTGAAAATTACTTTCTTCCACTCTCATACTTAAATTCTTTTTTAAAAATGTATTTTATGTTATTTATTTTTTTATTTTAGGGGGAGGAGGTAATTAGGTTTATTTATTTATTTATTCTTAGAGGAGGTACTGGGGATCGAACCCAGGACCTCATGCATGCTGAGCATGCGCACTAGTGCTTGAGATATGTCTTCCCCCACTCATACTTAAAATTCTTGAATGAATTTCTTGACTGCCAGTTAACTTTAGGCACAGTTTCTTGGAACCTGGTGGGCATTCTTTGAGGCATGAGTTGAAATCGCAGTTCTTCAGAAAGGATTTGTATTTGCTCTTACCAGTTACTATCATTTAATTCCTACCTGCAGCTCCTTAAATTGAATTTTCTGCTTGAGGTTTTCCAGATTATATAGAGTCCAGGTTATATTAATTCAGTTAATAAACTCATTTGAAAGCTGGTTTGTAGTTTTGAATTTTCCGGGAGACTTTGTTTTTTTTTCCATCATCCAATATCAAGGGCTGGTCTCTTCTGAGGCCTTGCTTCTTGAGCTGTAGATGGCCATCTTCTGTCTTCACATGGTCTACCCTCTGCTTGTGTCCTGATTTCCTCTTATAAGGACACCAGTCATATTGGATTAGGGCCCATCCTAATGACCTCATGAATTAGTTTTTAAAGATCCTATCTCTAAACATAGTCATAGTCTGAGGCACAGGGGGTTAGGGCTTCAGCATATGGATTTGGGGCAGGGGATGCAGTTCAGTCCGACAGAAGGCAAGAATCAGAGACTGAGACGGGAGACGGGAGGACAACAGAAGAATACAGTCTCACAGAGAAACCCAGGGAGGAGAAAGGTGCTGAGAGAGACAGGAATACGAGTGGAGGAAGGGGTACCTGGATTCAGTGAGGGTTCCCTGGGGACCACCTATATGGAAACCATTCAATAAAGAGGGGGAGGCAGCTTTGAGGGGTTGAGGTGACGCCAGCATGGGAAGAGAGTGGGGGGGGGACAGGTCCAAGCAGCAAGCTTTTGCTTTCACTTCCAGACATAGTAGTTGTTCCATATATGTATTTATTGAATGAATAAATGAATTTCCTTTCCTCCTTCCTCTGACACTTCATGGTCCTGGTATTCAGTTTCTCTTTAGAAACTAAGGTGAGGCTATATTCTAGGACCATGGCCTTAAGCTTATTCTTCTTACTTGACTGGGTCTCAAGGTCAAGCCAGGGAGAATGGCTTTTCTCCTAGTGGGAGAGAGAGAGAAAGTAGGGATGAGGTGACATGAGGTTGGAGAGACTTTGGGGG
The DNA here is from genome assembly GCF_048564905.1 of Vicugna pacos. NCBI lineage: Eukaryota > Metazoa > Chordata > Mammalia > Artiodactyla > Camelidae > Vicugna > Vicugna pacos. The sequence continues at coordinate 21,086,969 of NC_132989.1, read as the reverse complement.
TCCTTTTGCAATTTTCCTTTCTTCTCTCCAGAAACAAAGAGGTTATTTATCTACTGATTGAAAAAAAATGCTTTAATTAATTACCAGCTCTGTACTGGGCACTGTGCTAGGCAAGAGGGACATACCAGAGAAACAAGCATCAAAGATTTATTGGCTGCTTATGTAATGCCATGCCCTGTGTTAAGCACCTGGTGTACTTCCTGCTCTCAGGACAGGGACTATTAATATTGCTTTTGCCTTTTTTTTTTTTTTTTCTTAAATAGATAGGGGAATGGCCCAACTGAAGCTTAGAATAGTTTGGTAACTCACTATGGATTGGAGACCTGTAAGTAAGCAATTTGGACACAGCCCAGGGCAATTTTTCCAGCCCTAAGTTCACCCAGGCCCCGGAGGCTTCTCCCAGGGTACAGTAAGTGGCTGGCGTGGGGGTCCTGCGTGAGTCAGGCCAGAGTCGGGATAAGCAGTCCCAGTTCCTGCTGTTCCACCCTGTCCTTGGCCTAGAAAAGGACACGGTGTAAGGGATGGATGTAGGCTAGGATGATAACACCGAGTCACTGCCGGTGAAGGCCCTGTATGCACCTCCTCCCAGCCACCACGTAAAGCCCGGCTCAGCCAGTGTCCTTGTTGTCACACTCACATCCCTCTCGGCCCTGCTGACAACCGCTGGGATTGTGTCTCACGAAATAAAAACGTGTTTCCTTCCTTTTCTGGAACTTCCTGAGGGCTGCCGGAGGACACATTCTGAAATCCTGTTCCCCAGTGCTAGGGCACTCCCCTGTGGTTCCAGAGAAAGGGAGAAACAGGGTTTCCGTCAGCTCCTATTGATCTAAGGTGAAGAGGCAGGTGGCCATGCTCCTGACCCATGAGTCAGGGGGGCTCTAGAGACTTGATGCTGGGTGTGGGTGGAGAGCTCGAGAACTAGAACCTCATGGGAAGAATCACCCCCCAGTCTGTTCTAATCTGGCATTCAGAAGCATTAAGGACCCAAGGAGTAAACAGACTATATATATATATATAATCTATTTATATATATATATAAAATCACAATGTTTTAGTAGTAGTAACCTACCTGCCCATCTGTAGGGGATTCATGAAATCAGTGAGGGTTGCTCCCTACAAAAGAAATCTTAAGTTACCATTAAACATTTGTGTGGTGGACCTATGCAGTGTGGATATAGAAAGGTGTTCAAGAGTATTAAGTGAATAAGGCAAGCCACAGACCAGAGTATGTGTGAGGATATGTTCTGATAGCCAGGGATGATTTCTGGACTACTGATGAGAAACTGCTAACTGGTTCCTCTGAAGGGTAGGAATGGAGATTTGGGTGGGAAGCGAGACTTTCGCTCTTCACTTTAACACTCTTCTATCTTCTGAAAAAGACAGCATTTGATAATGAGCATGTAATGCTTTTATGCTACAGTGAGAATGATAAAGAAAAAGCAGAGGAAGGAAAAGCTTAAGAAGGTTCACAAACCAAAGACCAAAACCATTTCGATGGTGAATCCAGGAGTGCTGAGGGCAGGAGGAATAACAAAGTGGGCCCTGCGATGACCTTGCATGAGGGCATGTGCCCCTCACCACTGTTTACAGAGGTATGCTTTGATCAGCCAAGGGTGGACACAGACGTAGGGACAGGTGGGAAATCACTATTTGCAAGGCTGACTCAGTGACAGAAAGTCTAAAACAAAATCAAGGCCAAAGTTCAACCTCAAGAACAGGGATTGGAGTCTCTTATAACCACAGCTAGCATGTACTGAGTACTTACCATTTTTCAAAGCAATATACAGATTACTTTACTTAGCATTATCTAATTGCTTGGGGGGGTAGTAAATTAGGTTTATTTTTTAATTTTTTATTTTTAATGGAGGTACTGGGAATTGAACCCAGGACCTCAAGCATGCTAAGCACACTACTGCTGAACTATACCCTCCCCCGAACATTATCTAATTTATCTTCATAACAACCCTATGAGGTAGCACTGTTTCAGAAGGCAGCTCTCGTCACCTCCTGAATATGACTACATGTTGAACTCTAAGGGGGCCTCGGGTGCAAGAACGGGACATCCTTGCATCTTTGCCATCAAGGAGCAGCCAGGCTAGTTGCAGAGAACCACACTGACCTATGTAGACTGTATAGTGACATATAAGGCACCCGTCCAGATTTGACTGGGCTGCAAAGATGATAAGCATTATTTGGATTTTAAAGTTGGGGAGATCAGCAAGGCTTGAAGTTGTCAATGAAGGCATCTTGGAAGAGAAAAGATTTAAACCAGATCTGGAAGGATGGATGGAATTAAGAGAGGAGTGGGGAGAACATTCCAGAGAAGAGAATGCACAAGTGATGCAGAAGTCTGCTCTGTTGTTTCTGAGACAGTGAAACATCTTGCCTAATCAGAGTGAGAGCTGTGTGTGTGTGTGATAAGCCAGCTGGTGTGTGTAGGGATGGAAAACAGCATTAGAAGTCATTCTGAAGGTTGAAAACTGGCAGAGGAGTTGTGACTTAACATGGGAAGAAATTAAGAAACTCAGAAGGTGTTTTGGGCAGTGAGGCGACACTATGAAAAGTGATGCTTCAGAGAGGTTAATCTGATAGAGGTGTCAAACTGACAGTGAAAGACGGAGCCATGTGAAAACCTAGGTGGGGGGCAATGGGGGCTTTGAGAGGGGTACCAGCAAGAGGAATGAAAAGAGAGGGCTGGTGTGAAAGCTGCTTGTAAAGGGAAAGGAGGCAACAGGACTTGATGATTGAAAGAAACAAACTCTGAAGGGACGGGTCTCAACCACATAATTCCAGAGCTTCAAATGCAGGTGTCCGAAGAAGGGAACACCTATATCTGGAACAGGGAATTGAGAGAGGGTTTTGGTTTGCTTTCGGAGGTGGGGTTGGAAGAGATGATGAATTCCATTTTCAATCCAAACCTCTTTATCCCCCCAAGACTGTCAGACAGCTTTTTTCTCTCTTTGTTTGATTGGTATAATGCATAGGACTTTGCCTTTGTCTGGAGCAGTTTATTCATTCGACATCTCTTTATTAAGCTGTCTTACGGGCTGGTTCCTGGGAACACAGCATTGAACAGGGCAGGCTTGGTCCCTGTCCTCATGGAAGGCAGATACTGAACAAGAAATGATAAGGGCTCTTTCTATGCTCCTAGAATGGAGGTATTTCATCTCCCAGACCAGCCCTGTTCTGTGCTTGCAAAATCAGGAGCGTGCCCCAACCGACTGGTAAGGGCGTTTGTTAAACGTTTTACTAGCTTGTATCTTGTAATTAAAATAAAACGCCACACCATTCATTTATTCCTTTGTTCTACAAATATTTATTAAGTGGCACTGTGGCTCTGTATTTTTAGCCCTTATGCTCACAAACTAGTGGAGGACATAGGCAGGTGATGATAATGCGGTGTAATAAGGGTAGCCAGTGGGTAGGCCCCGCGTGTGGTTGGAGAAACTAGGAGGGAGCTCTCTCTGGCCTTGGAGGGGCAGGTGGCTGGGCAGGGAAGTTTTCCTGGTAAGAATAATGAGGTGTTAGCTACACAAGGGCAGCGGGTGAGGGTAGGAGTATGTGTTCGTCTAGTTCAAAGACATGGACACTGGAGAAAGCTAGACTTGTTGGGGAATGATTTACAGCCTAGAATTTTATACCGAGCAAAACTAACAATCGAAATGTGAAGAAAGAATAAAAAAGCCAAGGCATGTTTGGACAGGTACGGTGTCAGAAAAATTTACTTCCTGTGCATCTCTTCCCAGGAAGCTAGTGGAGGCCCGGCATGAACAAAATCAAAGAGTAAATCAAGATAGTAAACAATGTGGAAATAACTGTGGAGCTCAGGTAGGCAGGGGCTGGATCAAAAAGGGTTCTGTAGGCTTAGTGAGGTGTTTGGACTTCATTATAATGACAAAATTACTTAATAATAGAATGATACTCTAAAACAGTGCTTTTTTTCCCCTCAAACTTTGAATTCTAGGGACCCTGTTGAGCAACACTGTGGCTTCAACCAGAAACAATAGTTTTAATCAGTTTTTCACATTTTGAGTTCCTTTGGAAAGGATTCTGCTGAGTTTTAAAGAGTTTGAAAGTCACGGTACTGAAAAAAAAAACCAAACCCTAAAAATGTGTGTAACTACTCCTTAAAGCAGCCCTGTGCAATTAGGCAGGGCCCCAGAAGCTCCCAAGGTCAAGAGGTTGTAGGAATTTTAAGGCCCATGTAAGTGGTCACAGGGCTGTGAAAGTTCCTGGAGCAGGGCATTGTGGGAGAGGGGAGAGTGGTATCGGGAGCTGTTAAGGGCCAGCTGCCAAATTCCAGTGGGACGCTTCGCTGGTCATTCTTCTTTCCGCAGCAAAGGAGATCCCTCGAAGAACATTTCTACTAGAACAGATCTGCTTACCAATTAAGTGCTGAAGCTGCCTTCCCCAGTGACTATCAGACTGCCAAGAAATAAAGTTTAAAAATGCAAACATGGGGTGGGGGGAACATAGCATGACCAGAGCTCCTCTCCTGCTGAACTCAGCCACAGCTGGAATAAGGCAGGGTAGCTATGAGTTTTGTGTGTGCGGGTATGTGTGTGTGTGTGTCTGTTCAGTGGGCTCAGAAGAAATTTATGTCTATGTTATATTTTAGCAAATCATGGCCAGGGCAGGGATGCAGGTGTTCCCTAATCTGAAGCCAAGGCGAACGTTTTATTTATGGATTCAGCAGACAGACCGACGTTTGTTTTCTTTCTCATACTTGCATTTCAAGTTTGGATGATAAAAGATCAACCCTGAAACCCAGCAGCAAGTTCTGGTGTTTACTGGTTTTGCTGGCCATTAAGAAAAGGCGTTCCCCAGCTCCCCATTATCTGGGAGAAATCCTTCCCCATCCTCTCCTGGCCAACCTCCATCCCTCCCTCTAGGCAAGTGAATTTTAAATACCACTCTAAAGTTGTTGGCTGGTGACCTGGAAAATTCCTTTTGCTTTGTTACGCTGTTAATGGCTCATCAGTTTAAACCTCCTACCCCTAGAAATTCTCCTGACTAGACTGAGGAAGGAGGAAGCAGAAGTTAAAAAAAAAAATGAAAGAAAAGATTCCTATTTCTAAGGGCTTTGGGGAGATTCAAAAATGGCCAGGCCAGGATGAATGGAAGGAAGGAATTTCATCTGTCATGACCTGTCTGTACCGCAGCCAGCACAAGGGCATATGTAAGTAGGGTGTTATGGAATGACTTTAGATAAAGGTGATAATTTTTTTTTCTGTTTTTTTCTATTGGGGGGGTAATTAGGTTTATCTATCTATTTATTTATTTATTTAAATGGAGGTACTGGGATTGAACCCAGGACCTCATACATGCTGAGCATGTGCTCTGCCCTTGAGCTATACCCTCCTCTGTTGATAATTTTTTTACTTAAATCATTTTTTTTTATAATGAAGGTACTGGAAGCACTGGGGATTGAACCCAAAACTTCATGCATGCTAAGCACATGCCCTACCACTGATTATCTGAAATTGATAATTTTTGAATTTTCGAATGCTCAACTATATGGGATTTTAGTGGACATGGGTCTTCTGGAAGACTTCTAATTCTGGAGGCTAAGATTCAGACTCACATTTGAGCTGTACAAGCTAGTAAATGTGAACATCATTGAGCCACTAAGCTCAGTCACTTTCCCTATTCTCATTTTCAAGATATGTTTAATAACTGCCTTGAACCTCATTATTGTTAATTTTCAAGCCAACAGTTACCATTGACTGTGTGTCAGGTGTTGAGCTCAGGACACGTCCTGTATTGTCTCATTTAATTCTTGCCCAACAACTCTGTGAGGTCAGTACTATTATTCCCATTTTAAAGAAGAGGAAACTGAGGCTTAGTGAGGGTAGTAGAGCTGAGAATCTCACCTGGGTTCTCTGTCTTCCCAGCTCATGCTCTTAACCATGACATTATGCTGTATATAAACTATATAGATCTAAGAAAACAAATAAGAGGAAACATAGAGCAGCCACCCAGTTCCTCCCTAGAGCATGACAGTTGGTCACACAAGCCTTGAATTTGCTGAGTTATCACTGGAGGGGACAGTTCTGCATTTAATGTTATAAGTGGATCCCTGCCCCTGGCCTTTCAGATTTCTGGAGTCAGGTTTTGACCACAAAACACTATTGTTTCTCTTCAGGTCTTAGTCTGTTAGATTCCATTTCTCAGCTTCCAGAACGACACAGAGACACACAGGGAAATCAGAGCCTTTGAACACCAATGCCACTCCCTTTACCCACCTCCACCCACAAGTAGTACCCAAAGCACATTTTCCCTGTCAAATGAGCTTGGTCATCTCTTACATCAGTTGGAGCTGGCAGCTCTCAAATCCATCTTCTGTAACCCAGAAATGCTATGGGATTGTCCCTGACTGGAGGGGAGGCACCTAACCAGGTAAGGGACGGCCTCTAGAAAGACACGCTGAGGAGGAATCAACTGTGGAAGGGCAGTGCGACCATTAACACCAGCTGGAAACCTCTGCCAAAACGGCATTGCCGGGGGTCCACCCGGGATGGCTTTCCCAAGGCCCAGGATGGGTTTTTATGCTCGCCTTTAAATATTTATCTTCATTATGTATAAATAATAGAAGTACTTTTATCTGAAAAAATTAATACATGATAGTTGTCAACAATTTAAATAATATGGAGATTAATACAGAGAAAATAAAGTACACCATTAAGATTACACATTTCCCCACTGCCCACCTCTGACCTGCCCCCCCTGCATCTGCCCCAGAATCACTAGTAAGTTTCAAGTCTGTCCTTCCAGATGGTTCTGCTGGTTTTATGTAAATATCAGGGAGAAGATCTTCTGCACCTTGTATATCACAGGCATATTTCTAGTCTCTCCATACAGCTCTCTTCTCTTTAAGGGCAGCACAGTAGTCCACTGTAGGAATGGATCAACTCCCTTTTTTTCCCCATTCTCTGCCTTCACAGATCTTTTACTTCTCTGGGAACCTGTCTCAGCTCCCCCTTACCATGCCCTCCTCTGGGTCCTGTCTCAGGAAACTGCACAGATGGGAAGGCGGTCAAGAGGTGAAAAGGGCAGTGGCGGGCCCCATATGGGAGAGTGCGGGGATGAGTGTATCCTGTCCTCTCCCTACTGGGGTGCACAGGAAGTTCTTCTCTCTCCTCCTCGCTCCGCCAAATGGCTCCTCTGTCTGGCTAAAGACAAGCTACACGTTTTATGGGAATCATCTTTGAAAAAGATCCAGAAGATCAATTTGGAGAAAACATAAAAGGCTGTTTTCTTAGTGGCACGCTCCATCATTTGGGACCTCCACTCTGGGCATGCACACCTTGGGGCTGTCAGGATGACCAGAGGTCATCCCAGCCAGTCTCTTGTCTCTATCCGAGATAGATGAGTGGCCCTGGCTTAAAGCAACCCATGCTCTTCTCTTGGTAGCTACTTTGTGTGATAAATAACTCTGTTAGGTGGAAATGTGCATCTTCTCCCTGGAAAGGCACTGCAGCTTAGAGGATTCAAGCAAGACCCCTTATTAGCTATGTTTGGTAGGGCTCTTTTGGGTGACTTAAATAAAAATATGTACATAGCATATTTGGTGTATTATGGTAGATACTAAGCACTCAATGGTGGGAATGGTTATACCCTGAGTCCAAATAGCTCTTACTGCGCTTTAAACCCAGACTTCGGAGATCATCTAGCTCACTGGCTCCTAACCCTGGCTGCACACTAAACTCACCCCTGGAGCCTTAAAAAAAATGCCAGTGCCCAGGCTCCATTACCAGTGATTCTGATTCTGCTGGTCTGAGGCGGGATCAGGGGGTCAGTGTTTTTGAAAATCTCCCTGGGTAATTCTAATTTGTGCCAGGATTGAGAAGGACTGAATCAACTCTAGTGTTCTCCTTTTTCAGAAGAGGAAACTGAGGCCCAGCGTGGGGAAAGACTTCTCCAGCTTATCCAGCCAGACCAGAGGGACCCAGGTGTCTCTTATCCTGGATGCCACCCTCCAAGACTTGTCCTTATGAAGAAAAGCTGCCCCCAGGATGCCCTTCAGGTGGTCTTGGGGATGGGCAGAGTGCCGTCCCCAACTTCCACTCTCTTTCCTGAGAATATTATGTGGACCCCTCAACTAATTCTTCCCAGAGCTAGGGTCTTTTCACCCTTCAGGTCCCAGTCGGATGGTCATCTGCTCAGAGAATTCTCCGTATGGAAAGTTGCTGTTCCAGACTATAGCCCTTTAATCAGCGCTTAGAATGTGTGAAACAATCCTCTTGCTTCCTTCTTTCAGCCATTCCTTAACTCATTCATTCATTCATTCAAGAATCTAAGCTCTCTGGGGGCAGGGACCGAGCCTGTCTTGTTCCTGCTGCACTGGGCCTAGACCAGTCACCAGCGCTTAGAGAAAAAAATACTCAAATGACTGAATGAACGAAATCCCAGGAGGGCAGTTGAGTTTATTTTATTTTTTCTAGTCCTAGCCATCTGATTCTCATTACTCCTACAGCTCGGGAAGCCTCTCTCTGCTTTTGGCGTTTTATAAACCTCGTGTGCGTACGTCGACATTTTAACCATAAATCCAGAGTTTGGGGGTGGAAAAGTTCGAGGCCAGAGGATTGGGGGAGGGCGATAAAAGCTACCGGGAGGTCCGAAGCCGGGGCTGCTTTGCCCCGGGGTTGGGAGGGGAGGAAGGGGAACCGTCGGACGCGCGCCCCTCGGCCCCTGGCCTGCCCCCTCGGCGGGAGATGGCCCCGGGCTGCGACATCTATCCGAGGAGCGCGCCGCCGCCGCCTTCTCCTCCGGTCCCCGGTTGCGGGGAGGGGGACGTGGAGGGACACAGCGGGGGAGGGGACGCGGTCCGGGTCGCGGCCTGGGGGCGGCTCGGGCAGCAGTTCCTGCATTCCGGCTGCGCGCGCCCCGGGAGGTGGCGCCTTGGGGAGGCTATATTTTTTTTTTTTTTGAGCCGCAGGGGAGTGGGGGTGGGGGGGAGGGGGACCTGTGTGTGTCCCTTTAAGAGCCGGAGCGCTGCCCCCGCCTCGCAGGCGCCCGGAGCCTCACAAAAGAACAGGATGTTGTTGATTTGTCACCAAACCACAGAGAGGAAATGATTGTAAATTTCCTTTAAACATCCCCACCGCGCTCCGGCCGCCCCCGCTTCCGCCTCCGCCGCCCCCGCCCGGCCGGGCGCAGCGGGGCCTCGGCGCTCCCGCGGGGCGCCCGCTCCGCGGCCTCCGGGCCTCCCCGGCCAGGCCACAGGCCCGGGCTGGCTCCGGGGCGCCTGCGGGAGGAGCCCCCGCCTCGTCGCGCCCCCCCCCCCCCGCGTTCCAGTTGCTTTCTTCTGATTATTTTTTCAGCAGCTGCTGCTGAGAAAGGGCCTCAGCTCGTGTGCAGCCGCGCGCGCGCGCCGCCCTTCCCTCGTTTTTTAGCTCTTTGAACGGATGAGACGCTCGCGGGCGCCTCGGGCCCTGTCCAGGAAGACCCTGAGCGCGCCCCCGCCCCGTTGAACCTCACAACTCTCTGCGGGGGCAGTGACCATTAGCTCCAGGGTCGAGGGAGAAACTGAGGCCCAGGGACATTACGTGCTAGCTGAAAGTCACCAGCCCCTGGAACCCCCAGGGGACTCTTGGGACCCTCCCCACTAGGTTTGATTCACCCTTAGCTTATATTTGTAACCTCGCAACCACACTGCCACCGGAGCCTCCTGTAGAAGTCTCAAGTCATCAAAGGTGGCAGTTTCCATTGGGAAGTCCAATGGAACAGTTATTTCAGATCAGGTTATTTCAAAAGCCGCATCCCCCATTTCCAGCCGGACACCCCTCTTTCAGGAGCTGCTTGGGTCTCGGTTCCACCTTGACTTTCTGCACTGTTTATCTCTCTCGACTCCTCCCCATCTTGCTTGGTAAGATTTCTGGAAGCCTCTGGTGGAGTTCAAGTTTGCTCCCAACCTACAGCCCATGGAGGAGAGGTTGATTCTGGTCTGTGGTCTAGGGAAGGGCTGCGTTCGCTGTACACAGTGTTCTTTCAGAGCAGTTAATGCTTACGATTCCGGCACTGGCTGCACTGGGTTTCTTGGCTTGAATATTCAAAGCCGCAGCTAATGTCCCGGGCACGGTATTTAGCGCATATTCTCCTTTAATCCCTACAATAGCACCATGTGGTTGGCATTGCTCTTCCATGTATACAGATGAGGAAACTGAGGTTCAGAGAGGTTGAGGAACTGGACCAGCTAACACAGAGTAAGGTGCTAGGGATGGGACTGATTTAGTCACCACTTTCCAGTTACTGAGGGTGTCCCTCTTTGGTATTTTAAATCTAATTATCCAGTTAGGGGGACTGGTAAAAGGAGCTCAGGGAATTTTTGTTTGGTCTTTTGCCACCTCAATCTCCAGGGAGCCCTTGACCAGATCCTACTTTCTGTGGAAAAGAACCTGATTCCACCCTGGGGCTGGAATCCTCTCTGTTGGGGCTGTGTTGGGGTCCTCAGTGTCTTGAAGGAAGAGGAGGACTTGGTCTGGAGTCTGAGTTCTTTCCACTCCACTTGAACGGGATGGGGGTGGGGGGAGGGGAGGATATAGCTCAAGTGGTAGAGCGCATGCTTAGTATGCATGAGGTCCTGGGTTCAATCCCCAGTACCTCCTCAAAGAATAAACAAATGAAAAAAACCTAATTACCACCCCCACCAAAAAAAAGAACAACACTCTACTTGAATGGGAAATGAGATCCTTAAAAAAAAATTATCTGGTCCTGGATTCCTAAGGCTGAATAGCCCCCTTCATTTCAAGACCCTGGATTCTAATCTCAGAGCCAATGAGGTGGATGGGGGTGAGGGGAGGGCAGTTGTGTTTGCCTCTGGGTATCATCAGTGTAGAACAGTTAGTGTCTTCCCGTGTCTGCTGTATGCCGTGTACTTTGGCAGGTGCTGTATCTGGGCTTTCTCATTTGATGAAAAGTTGGTTCCCAGAGAGGTTAGGCACCTAGGTAATGGTGGAGCTGGGGTTTGCATACTTCTCCCCAGGTTCCCCGTGTCTGTGGAAGAGGAAGTCATCCAGGCACCCCTGAAACAGGGCGGCAGTACTTGCCTTCAGTCAGTGCGGAAAGCCAAGAGGGTCCTTGATGCTGGTGGAGTTTAGAGAGAAGTGCAGTGGCCTTTGGCTCCTTTGTGCTGCAGCTGTCTGCAGTTCCTCAACACTGAGCACATTTGTTGATGGATTTCCAGAGCGGCTGCGGTATCTCCACCTGTCCTTTTTGCTTTTATAGATTGCCAGTCACTGGGGCATCCGGGTTGGGAGCACTTGGGAGGGAGAGCCATCTGCTTAATTGTTTCCAGTCCTCAGATGTGGAGCACAGGGTACCAACATGCTGAGTCGTTGGTCTGAGCGGGCTGGCTGGAGGCAGAGCAAGACGCCGGGGAGGCAGGGCCCCCAGCCTCCACTACTACACAGTTGTGGGGCAGCCTGAACCAGAGGGCAGGTCGTCTGATGTCTCTCGGTTTCAGTTTCCTAGCCTGGGAAGAACTCCGGCCTATGCGTTCTCTGATGGCCCTTCTAGTCATCAAGGTCAGAAGAATAGCTTCTGTTTATTTGTTCAGTTAGTATTTGTGAAATGCCCCCTGTACGCCAGGCACCTCTGTTACAGGTGCTGGAGATCCAGCAGTCAACAAAGCAGAAGCTCTGCCTTCTTGGAGTTTATCTTTTAGGTGAAGGGAATTGAAAAAAAAAAAAAATATATATATATTTGACCCTTTATGCAGGGATTAGGAGCACTGACTCCCACTCAGTCAAAAATCCAAGTGCTGCTATGTCTGCCTCAAAAACAAAAGACTTGATAAATGACTCATTCAAGGGCAGGAAGCTGAAACAGTTTGGATAGAATCATGGCTCAAAGCCTAGTTCTTTGCAGTCCACATGTTCTGATCTCTAATCAAACACAAACTTTTCCCCACACAGAGTTAAAGATCTGTAAAATGAAAATACAGGTACTATATTTGTTGGAAAAAATCTACAGATAAATGAACCCATACAGTTCCAACCCATGTTGTTCGCTGTGTGCACATATATATATTATGTGTATATATATTTATGTGCATTGTGTATATATGTAAATTGTGTATTATATATAAGTAAAATGTCAGGTAGTGCTTTGTGCTGTGGACTGAAACGAAGGACACGAGGAGGGACGCCGGGTGTGTGTAAGAGAGGAAGGACTAGTATTTTATTTTATTTAAGGTGGTAAGGAAAGGCTCACTGATACTGTGATGTTTGAGACAGAAGGGAAGGACTGAGCCACACAGCTTTCTGGAAGTTTTTGTTAGCAGTTGGAAAGGCAGAGATGAAGGGCCAGGAGATGGGAGTGTGTTGCATAGCACTTCACTGTGTCAGGTACTGTGCTAAGTGCTTCATGTTATACACTTAATCCTGTTATTGCCGTATTTTGTTTGACAAAGCCGAGGTTCAGAGAGGTTCAGTGACTTGCCCAGGGCCACACAGTGAAGGTGAAATTCAAATGCTCATCTTAAGCATCATGTTGCTTCCCACTCAGGGACTCTCCTTACGGACCTGGTGTTTAATTCATGACCTAGTTCTTATGATTGCCTGGGGAGTGACTGTCAACAGTGACCAAGGTGACTCCTTGCCCCTGAATTGCATGGTTTTAGGGGGAGAGCTCAGGGCCTGAAGTTCCTTTTTATGAGTGGAAAAAGGTAATCTGTCTGATCCTGGAAAATCCCATGTTGTGTTTATGGCAGAAGGGGGAAAAACACCTTCAGATTAGTGTAAACAAGAGAAATGGGAGAGTGGGGTATCCTGACTCCCTTCGCCCCCCTCCTTGGTTTTCATTTCCCCATGATGGGCCTGACACAGCGTGTTGTCATATACAGTGGTAATGAAAACACTTGGATTAGTGAACTGAGATTTACAGGGCAAACAGAAGCCAGGGGAGAACACGGCAGCCATCTCTCTTATTTGCAGGCACATACCCAAATTGCCACTTGCTTGCTTTTTCTTCCTGACACTATCACCTACTCTGCTTAATTAGATCCTCCCCCCACCCCCCGTATCATCTGCAGTGTTCGGTCAGGCTGCTCAGCCGACTCTGTGAAGCTGCACGCAGAACGCTTTTCCACAGCCCAGCGAAGATGAGTCAGAAACGTGGCAAATGAAAGCCAGGGAGGGGACCCGGGCATCAGGCTGTGAGCTCGCCTGTCTGTGGGCATCGTGGAGCAAGGTGCAGAGAGCTGGCCCCGGGGGCGCAGGGAGGAAGCTCTGTGCGTTTCCAGCTCTCCTCAGTGTCCCCCAGCACCTTCTTTGTGGTGGGGAGCAGAAACAGTGAGTTCCCCAGACAGCAAACCATCCCCAGCACACATTCCAGAGCCACAAAAAAGAAAGAATTAAATCCTGCTGCGAAGTATTTACGGAATATTTTACTGTGTTCAAAATACCGTTCTAGACTCAGAGGGATGGGGAGTGGTGGATGAGAGGAGGCACTGGGAGGAACAATATTCTGCCAAAATCTACAATACAGTAGAAAGGACAGTCAAAAATAGCTAATGGGAATTTTTGTCCAAATTCATTTCTATCATAAATATTTATTGAGTACCTACTATGTGTCAGGCATTGTTCTAGGCACTGAGGGGACCCAGCGGTGGCAAGACATGCGAAAAATTCCCTGCCTACGTGGATTTACAGTCTACCTGGGTGGGTTGGGGGGGCAGGGCAGCAAGTTCCTTACTACAGAGTATAAGAATTCTGGAGAAAAATCAAGTCCGGAAGGTGGTGGGAGTGCTCGGGCTGATCATTTTCAAAGGAAGGAAGGGAAGGCAGGGTAGTGTGGAGGAGACTGACAGTTGATCTGGAATCTGGGCTTGTCAAACTAGCTGTGTGACCTTTAAGTTTCTGTGATCAACTGCTCTGACCCTTAGTTCTCATCTGTAAAGTGGGACTAGTCGTAGACACTCATAAAGGGATTATGTGGGGAGAAAATATAAAATCCATACTTAATTAGGGCTCCGTGACTGTTAGCTGTTATTAGTATTATGTGTGCTTCTTATAGGCTGATGGGGAGCTGAAGGAGTGACTAATTTCCTTTGGCGAGAAAAGGATTATTATCCATGTCCCTGTTCCTTTTTCTAGGAATCCCAGTTTGCCCCTGCACGAGGAGAAGGCAGGAGTGCAGGTGAACCCCTGAAGCCAGAATTCAGATTGGAGAAGGTTTAGATAAGGGTTTGGTTTGTGGGATGGAGGTGGGAGTTAGAGGATGGTCGGTATTTTGCATTCTCCTTTTCAAATTATTTTCCACATGCTTTGTATTCGCGCAGATATTCCACAACAAGCCTGGCAGGGAGGCCACGGCTGCCCATTTGACAAATGGGAAAACAGGCACAGGATGTGAGTGCCCCCGCCAAGGTCACCTCCAGTCTCCAGAGGAGATCTCCTGCCGGCCTAGGGATGAGTCATCCTGGAGTGTGGCTCCCGGGGTGAAATCACAAAGGAAGGAAGGCTTGGATTTATTGCAGGCAGCCGGGGAAATTTTCTGTTCTTAAGAAATCTCAGTAACCCTCCACCTGAGCGGCCTTATTCTTCTGAGGTCAGCGCCTGCATAGCCCCCAACCCCCAGAAGATATGGGATCTGATCTGGGGTGAGGGAGAGGGTCTTAGAAAGCCTTTGGTGTAAACAGAGGAGAAAGAAAGGAGCTGAAAAGAGGGAGAGTGTAGTGCTTGAGAGCTTGGGATCTAGGTTTGGTGGTTCTGCCACTTACCAGCTTGGGCAAGTCATAGAACCCTCTCCAAGCCTCATTTCCTCATTTGTAAGGTAGGATAGTAACAGTCCCTAACTCCCAGGTTGTTGGCAAAGTGATATACAATGGTGCGTGCCAAGGGTGTAGCGCAGTGCCTGGCAGGAGGAGGCCCTTAGTAATGTGAACTGTTTGATTATTGGAGAGGAAAAGGGGGCTGTGCTGGCTAAAGGAGGAGGGGTGAGGGGGCCCCCAGATTACCACCTCCCTCCTGATGCTGAACCGTTTAGATGAGGTCTTGATGCAGCTCTTTGCACTTGGGACACCTAGAGTCAGTCACACAGTAGAGGCGATCTTGGCCCTAAAGGAGTTTCTGCTGGGACCAGCAGAACAGGAGCAGACAAGCATCCCGTGTCCTCTGGCCCTTGCTCACCCTTCCTGGCATCATGATTCAGTGAGCATAGCAGGCCTGGGAGGGTACCCCCTCGGTTCCTTCTCTTCCCCTCACCTTAACCTTTACTTCTCTGGCTCAGACCCATTATTTGTCCTGTCTCTGTTGACTCCATAGAATGAAAATAATTGAGCCTGTCTCTGCTGATAACTGTCGTGGAACAAATCAAGTCCCACGCCAGTCATCTGCCTCTGATTGAATGCACTCTGCCTGCTGCAAACGGTCCTGCTGGAGCCTGGTTCCCAAACCCAGGCCATGGGAACCCACAGACAAGATGCCCTTTTGAGGGTGGTGACACCCTACTGGGTAGCCTTGTGGTTTGCTGAGGGTGTCTGGGACCATGGTGGGAAGCTCTGAGAGTCTCTCTAAGTATTTATCCAAAATGTTAATTATTCTGTTCTCCAACTGTGAATCTGCCCTTCATTCTACAGCCTTACTTCCTCACCACCTCTTGCTTCCTTAGATGTGGACGGTTTCCTTACAGAAATTGATTCCAGCCCATTCCAACTCGGCTGAAGAATTGCATGGGCTTGGGGTGGGAAAACTCTAGAGGCTCCGTATTTTTCTGATTTTTTTAATAAATTGTCCCATGGGCAGACCTCTTTAGGAACGGCATCTCCTAGCATAAGTGAGAAGGGCAGGGATTAGCAGAATCTTATTTAATTGTTTTTTGTGAGGGGAGGGAGGTCATTAGGTTTATTTTTTTATTTAAGTGGAGGTACTGGGGATTGAACCCAGGACATGGTGCGTACTAAGCATGCACTCTACCCCTGAGCTATACCCCCTCCCCTTCTTATTTAATTGTATTGTTCTAGTCCAATAGATTCTAGTCCCATTGATGTTTGTATATTTTACTAAGATATTATAACAATCTTAAATGAAAAACAAAACAAAACACAGCATCTTCTTATTTCTAAAGGACCCTGCCCTTCTGCCTAGGATTCGTTCTCATTGTTATCCGTGCACATATGCACAGAATGTGAACTCTCTCACCAGGAGCTTGAATTATGCTAAGCCTGTTATGTATTTTCCACCAAATTCCTGCAATAATTCTAGAAGGAAGGAATTATTATTCCTATTATTTGATGAAAAGACTGAGGCTCTGAGAGGTCGTGTGGTCGTGGTTGGCAACACTGGGATTCAAACCCAGGTCTGATTCCATCCCCAGATCTGCCAGCTGAGTGCCAGGTATGATTTTTGTCACTGTGTTTTTCCCTCAGCATTATCTTGTAGACATTTCTCCCATGTGCCCCTGTAGTCTTCCTAATTACTGTTTAAAATGAGAACATAAGATTCCCTGAACCATCATTGTGTAACCACTTTCTCCTTTTGGGCCTTTGTGGGCCAGGTCACTGGCCAAAGTCTACTGAGCATTGGTGGCAGTAAAGGGTTAGGAAGGTGGAAGGTTTGGGCTGTTGGAAGCACAAGCACACAGCAGCTGAGGGGAACACATGGAATATACGCTTCCTCTGTCGTTTTTGCATTAGGAACTTGAGTTGGCAACCCTGCACTACTGGGAGTTATTTCAGCCCTGTGAATTGGCGTGGGGGCTGGGTCGCGGCGGTGGCAGCAGCTCCCAGCTCTGGTGAAGAAGGGAGGGAAGGACCAATCCTCTTGAGGTAGGCAGGAGAGGAGTTTTTATCTCCATTTGACTGATGAGGAATCTGATCTCGGGGATAGCAGGAGACAAAGATGAAGGTAGATGAAAAACAGTGTTGGCATCTGGACTCCAGGTGCCTTTCTTCTCCACCACCCTAGTGTTTGTTTCTCCTCTACTTCATCTCATCCAGACCTCTTTGTCTTCCTGATACACGGGGATGCTCCGCAGGTAAATGTTAGGTGTACAAATGCAGCTTAGATAGAGACGTGGCAGCAGGGCTGCTCCAGGTGGATCAACCATTTCTAAAGAAGGGAAGAGTGGTTGGCAGAGAAAATCAGAACTTGTTTCCTAAAAACTTCCCAGGTAGAAGGTGGGTTTTGGTCTTGTGGGCCCAGGATGGAGATGGTGGCTGTGTTCCTCCTTTAAATCTCCAAGATTTAATGAAGCCTCTCAGCCTCTACCGGGAAAAGTGCAGTGCTGCTATAAACACATTTTTTGAGTCTGAGCAGTGGTCCCTGCACATTTTTCTTTCACAGTAGAAAGACCGGAGTCCTTTGCAAGAGTGATTGCCAACAGCATCGAGTTCTTGGAATGACAAGATTCAAAAGAAAAAAAAAATATTGGTGATGTTAGGTCTGCAGCTTATCAATATAAAATGGTGATTAAGATTCATTTATATGAATAGACCATCTGGGGAGGGGTGGTGGTAAAAATTCATGTGTTTTTGCTAGTGGAAACATTTCCACATTCACAGTGAGGGATAAAAAAAAAAAGAACCGAGGTTTGTAAAACCTTTCCTTGAACAACCAGAAACAGGACTGAGTCCCTGAAAATACAAATTTGTGGTAGCATCTTTGCATATTAACGGAATTCTTCAAGCTTTCAAATAGTGTGTTGCGGACCTAGTCTGCTGTTCTGTGAGTTTAGCATCTTCTGTTAATTTATGCCTTTTCTGGACTGTGTTTCTCTGCACTTGCTCTGAGCCAGCCTGTGCTGGCCCACTTTGCATTCACTGTGACCTTGAATCCTTGCAACACCCCTTTGAAACAGTCAGGGCTCCCTCTTGCCTCACTCCAGGAATACACTTTGAGAACGGCTTCCCGTAAAGTTTTGCAACATGAGACCCTGGAGGTGTAGTGATGAGTGATGACCAAACTCTTGAAAGGTTTCCTAACGGGGAGTGAATGGCAGAGGCCGGATTTCAATCCAGGTCTGGATGGCCCATAACACATACTATTTTGCTCTAGCCAGTTCTGCCTTAAACGGACAAATGTGTGCTGAGCCCCTTCTTTGGAGTAAGGCACCCTGTTAGGAAGGTACCTCGAAGGAAAAGCTGAAGTGAGTCAGACCCTCTCTTCAAGGTACCTACAATCTAGCATGGGTTGGAGGGTCATCCTTTATTGTATAGAAATATTAATTTGTAATCTTCATTTTACTGATAAAGAAATGTGAATCACAGAGGTCAGGTGACTTGTGCAAGGTCACACAGCTATGATGAAACAAGACCTTTGTTAGGCGGCTGTTGCTGGAAGCCCTCGGCAGTCCAAGACACTTAACTTACGTGGACCACTTCATTTCCAGGTACAATGCAGGTGAAGCCCTCAAAGGTCAGACAGAGGTTGAGGTGCCAAGTGCTTGAAGGATATGTGCTCAGTGCTCCTGAACTGAGCAGAGATTCTAAGACAGATTTATCCCTGAAGGACGTCTCCAGGCTCCTGGGTCCGTGGCTGTAAGTGCAGCAGAACTCACGTGCTCGCCCACCTCTCTTTCCCTGTAGGGAAGGGTCCCTGCTTTTCCAAGCAGAATCAGGAGACCTCCCGTCCCCAGAGATTCTCCAGTAGAACAGAGGCCACCAAGGCTGCTGAGTTGAGCTCTGCTGCACTGAAATATTTGCTTTAGGCTGCATAAGCCAAGGAAAGTGTGGAGGGGCAGAGCAAGGAGGGAGGGCTGGGGGAGGCCCTTTGCCTTTGGAGAGCTGTGAGCCCCAGGGTCTAAGTTTTCCAGCCCCAACCACCCAGGAGCTTCGAGAACTCACTCGCTGAGAACTTTCCTGGCCCGTTGGCTCGGTTTGGAAATGGGCATCAGGATAATGCGATTCCTTTACAGAATTAGGAGGAAAGATGAGAGATGGCTGAGTCCACTGTCAGACACAGGAGCAGATGATTCACACTGGTTTCTTTCCTTCATCTTCTGTCCTTGCCTCCTTTTCCTCTTTATCTCTAGCTGGTTAATAAGCCCTGGAGGGCTCTCCCGCTGCCTTCACAACTATAATGACAGCACTTCCCTGTTTCACACTCTGCACTCCCTGCGGCTGTCCTGTCATACATGAAGTTCATTGGAGATGCGCACGGGAAGAAAGGAAAAATGCTCGGGCACCTACGTAACCCACCAGGAGGGCATCCGATGAGGCCATTTTGTATTGGTCAGACTTTAGAGTCTCTCGGCCTGGGTGTTCATCTTAGCTTCTGCCACACTGGCTGTGTGACCTAGGGTATGTTATTTAACCTCTCTGTGCCTCTGATTCAAATTTACAAACTGAGGATGCGAATAGCACTTGTCTCAACTTCTTTAAGAATGTAAAGATGCAAGTGGGGTGTGTCTCCTTCCCCCGCCCAGTTCCCCTCCACAAAGGCAGCCATTTTTACCAACACTGTGAATCTTCATCCATGTCGCTGCACCCGTACAAATGTTTAAATCTCTTCTTACCCCTTCAGCTTTAAATAGAGGAAACTCGGGCTCAGGGAAGAAAATTGGTAATAATAGTGCCTATTCTGTAAGTGGGGCGCTGCTTCCCATGCTATGTGATTTTGAATCCTTATTACAGCCCTGCAGAATGAGCCGTATCGTGAAGAATAAATGCTCCAAGCCTTCATCGACCTCAGTGGCTTGAGTGAGGATTAAATTAGATAATCCACGTAAAGGGATTTGTCAGCATTCTTGGCACATCAAAAGTGCTCCGAGGGGGAGGGTATAGCTCAGTGGTAGAGCGTATGCTTAGCGTGCAACGAGGTACTGGGTTCAATCCCCAGTACCTCCATTACAATAATTAAATAAAATAAACCCATTTAACCTCGCCAAAAAAAATTCATTAAAAGAAAGTGCTCAGGAATTGGCGGCTGCAGGGGAGGATCAAGGTTTTATGGGGGCCCAAAGCTTGTACAATTTGAGAGCTGTCTTTAGGAGAAGTAATACAAAATTATGAATCCAACGTTAAGAATATAAGTGAATTCAAAGTGAGAAAAGAGCTCCAACAACTTACATAGTTTTAAAGCTAATACATACCTGGAGTACTATAAAATCCAGAAGAATAATAGAGCACTTTTGTTAATTAACTGCCTGACACGCCTCTATTATACTTTTCATTCCTACGTTTTTTGGCTTCGTACTCATTCTGATCACTTCTTCATATGATAATTTTCTAAAATAATTTTCTCACGAGAGAATAAAAGATAATACAGCCTTTTCTCTGGCATGGCTGATCAAAATTTGCTTCTTGTTATCGACAGTTTAACTGTGGGAAATGAGCAAAGTCACACACACACACACACACACACACCCCGTTTGTGGCATTACTGCACATGTTCACGTCTCGTAAACGGAGGACTTTTGGCAAAGTTTATTTTGTACAGTTGCCATCAAGACTGAAAAAGAAACTCTGATGCCTTCTAACTGTATGCCTCGAGGATGTTTCTGACAGAAGAGAACTTCCCTTGACTAGGGAAACTGAATCCTCCACTTACGGTTTTACAGGTCTAGGAACTGGAAGCATTTCTTATAGACTGGCATCTGACTCGGTACATTTTAAACCTTTCCTCCTTCTTCCCTACCACACACTTCAGTGTTGGGCACTGGAGGACAAGTTCATGTGATGATGAAACCACTGATGTAGCATCAGGAAGGGGCTGGTGGGCGCTGGGTGCAGGAGGAACCCCTGGAGCCTGCACTGGAAGTTAGCAGTGACTTGGCGTAGGTGGAAGTGACTGCAAACCACAGAAACAGAGCCCGCTGGATTCACACTCAGTGTTCCCCCATCTGACTCCCGATTGCCCAGGGCCAGTGGAACACCACCCAGCAGGAGGGCAGGAGTGACTGAGGGAAACTGGGGTGAGGAGAGACAGTTCTCCTTCCCTTCGTGGTTAAGACTTGACTTTGGCAAAGCTTAGAGAAAGCCCAGATCACGTGAGCACGTTTCTTTCCAGGCCTCCTGCCAGGGACTTGGAAGGGGCTGCTGCAGGGAAGGGCTCTGAAGCTTCAGGTCAATGAGCTTCGCAGAGCATCTGGTTGGCTGTTGTTCGTGTTCTGGGTAAGAGCAGTGTCCTCTGAGAGAGAGAAGCGCACAGCCCACTTGGGAGCTGTGCCACCTTGTCGGTGTGTCGATTCCTCGCATGGACCGGGCTTCTTCAGGAGTAAGCGTGACATTCTTCGTGGTATTTACTCACCGGAGTGTGAACTCCAGAGGGGCCGGCCCCGCTCTGATTGTTTATTGCCTTGTCGGCAGTGTCTAGAACACACAGCCCACACTCCAACATCTGTTTTGTGGATTTAATGAAATGCAGGGTGTTTGGGTGTTTAGCCCCAGGCTCTCAGAGAAAAGGAATGTGAGGCAAAGAGAGCTTAAGTCCCTTTCCTGTACTACACACTGCCTCATGTCAGACCCAGGGGGGACCCAGAGTCTCCGGGCCTCCTTTCCTTCCCTCTGACCCTCCCATGTGAGCTGAATAGGAAGTGGGAAGCTTAACTGACTTCTGAGAGCCTGAGATAATCATCTGAGTTTTCCCTCTGTTACGGACCTGAGCCAGGGTCCCTGGGTCTCATCCCTGGAATTCACTCTGTTTCACGGAATCCACTGTTCCAGAGACTCGCCTGCCCTCCCCCTCCCTGACCTGACCCGGGTCCCTGGGGGTGGTGGGAGGCCAGGAGAGAGTTGGAAGAACCAAGGTGAATAGTTATGAGCCATGAAATAGCCTGAAAACAAGTCTGGAAGATGAATGGCTCTGGGCTTGCAGGCCGAGCAGGGCCAACCCTCAGAATTATTGACATTCCTGCCTGAGAACTCTGGGAGGCCCCTCCTTCGCAGCTCCCCTCGATTCCGAGAGGTTCTGGGGCACAGCTGGAAGTCACTCGGTGCTGCCAAACCTTAAGAGATGAGGCCAGAGGAGCCACTTCAGCCAGTGGCCACCTTGTCATTGACAGGAGCTGTAGTGTAAGCAGCCAGGTGGCTGCAGGCGGGCACTCGGCCAGCGGTGCAGAGGAGGCGACCAGACTCCGATCCGGGCCCTGCAGATGGAGTGCACCTCTTACTTCTCTGCCTGGCGTAGATTTCCAGCCAAGCCCTGCGCCCGCTTCCCCCTCTTTTTAATGACAAGCTGTGCTAGTGGGGAGGGCCCGTGCCTGGATGTTCTGACGGGGAGCTCAGGGAAAGGGTGAGGGTGCTCACCCTGCCCCCGACCTCCGTGTCATTATTAAGAACTAGGATGTTGTAGCCCCTGCTTCCAACCCGATTCAAGTCTCCTTGCAGCCCTGGGATAATATTTATATACAAATGCTGGCTCTGATCTCCACCCGGGAAAACACCAGCTGCTATTGACACTCTTTTTGCATGTGATAGAGAGCAGAGCTGGGCCTCACGTGGGCCCCTCTGAGCTGCTCCTGGAGGATGTCGGGGACGTTTTATTTGTGTTTTTCAGAGTCAGCCCCTGGCTGTGTCCAGGCAGCTGAAGGCCTGTCAGAGCCGAAAATGGCTCATTCCTTTTTGAAAAGACAAAGGGATTAGGTGTCCCGGGGACTTTAACAAATGCATTGCTGGTGGTTTTGATTGAGATTTCATTTAGGGAAGGCGAGCCCAGAAGTGAGAATGCCAAAGACCCAGGCTGCCAGGGTTGAGGAGAAGCCTGGAGACGGGCACGCATACACTGTTCTTTGGCAAGGATGTAAATTAGTGCAGCCTTTTGGAGGGAAATTTGGCATCATCTTTCAAAAAAAAAAATGAGTATGAGCTTTGTTTGATGCAGCATTTCCATGACTTAGAAACTACCCTGGAGTGTGCCTGCCCGTGTATACAAAGACCTATGTTCACAAATGCTCAGGGCAGCAAAAAGCAGGAGAGGACCTGCGTCTCTCAGCAGGGGGCTGGTACAGTACGTTGTGGTTCATCCCGGTGACAGAATACCATGTAGCCACTAACGGAAAAAAACAAAACAAAACAAAGTAAATCATAAAAATGGCCAACACACAGAGTACTTACTCCACCTACTCTGCTATGTGTTTTATGTATTTTACAATATTTACATATTTACAACACTAACATTTAATCTTCGCAACAATCCTTTGATTACTATTATTAGAATATTTTTATAGACGAGAAAAGAGATGTTAAGTAATTTAAGGCCACATAGCTAGTAAGTAGGGGAGCTGGTTAAGCCCGCAGGCCCCAGGTCTATAACCACCTTACAAACACCTGTATGTCCAGATAGGGAAGGATGCCTTTGACTTCTTATTAAGTGAAAAGTTCAAGCAGCAGAGAAGTAGACTGTGATCTTATCTATGCAAAAAATGTGTGTGTGTGCACACATGTGAACACGTCACATATATTTGTAAAATGAAAGGTCAGGAATAGTATATATCCAGTCATCAGTTCCCTCTAGGGAACTGGCGTGAGATGGGGTAAGTAAAAAAGATTTTGTTTTATATTTAATTGAATATAGTTTTTTTTAAGTTTCTTTTTTTAAATTGAGGTGTAGTTGTTGGACAATATTATGTAAGTTTCAGGTGTACAGCATGGTGATTCACAAATTTTAAAGGTTATGCTCCACGTATAGTTATTATAAAATGTTGGCTGTACTCCCTGTGCTGTGCAATATGTCCTCATAGCTTGTTTATTTTATACATAGTTAACTAGAGGAGGTTTTATATTGAATAAGTGCTTTTGGAATTTTGGAAACGGTAAGCTTGAGCACGCCATCAAGGTAATCATAATAAAGTGATGATCATTTAGTTTCTATTTCTAAGGAGTCCCTTAAGAAGGAGAGACTTCCTGCAATCAGGGGCTCAGGGTAACCCTTGTGATTAACTCCCAAGTAAAAGACATGGAGCCAAGCCTAGTAGACAGGACTTGGCGATAAATTAGATGAAGGTAGTCCAAGGAAGTGTTCTTCTGATTGACTGAAAGACATTCTGAGATAATTACTCTTTTTCTTGTTACCCTGGAAGGTCTCCTCCTGGAAGCCTTCCCCCAGACAGTGGAAGAGTAATGGTGATTTTCTTGACATACAACCCCTCCCCATCCCAGCTTCACCCCCTCGTCCCCTGCATTTAATGAGCTCACTTGGTGCGTTATTGCACGTCATGTAAATACCCCTGGTACCCAGGCTTTGTTTAATCACTGTCCCTTCAGCATCATCCTGTAAAAGTGGACTCATGATACATTACATTTGTAGGTGCTTTACAATTTGCAAATTGTATCCCCAGTCATTGTTTCAGTGAACTGGGGCTGTAAAGTGCTATGTACAGTATCTCTTTCGGAGGTAAACCAAGCAGGGGCCCGGGAGAGGGGCTGTGATGAGGAAAATGAGGGCTGTCAAGATTTTAATCCGCATT
Source organism: Vicugna pacos (assembly GCF_048564905.1). Taxonomy (NCBI): domain Eukaryota; kingdom Metazoa; phylum Chordata; class Mammalia; order Artiodactyla; family Camelidae; genus Vicugna; species Vicugna pacos. The sequence goes on along the minus strand of NC_132989.1, from coordinate 21,062,624 downwards.
TAGAAGTCCTGGTTTTCAAACCTAGGTTTATGAAATGTGACCCAACAGAGAGAATACAGAAAAACACCAATAACAGCTCAACTTGTGTCAGGTCAGAAAAGCACTCCACGTTTCCATGTGCTTTCTTATTTTAATTCTCAAAGGAAGTTTAGGGGATAATTTTTATCTCCCATTATCTCTATTAGGAAACTGAGGCTCAGGGAGTTTACGTAAAATCCTGAGTTACACACGTGCACGGTGGGGGTGGGAGGTGACTTTCTCACCCAGGTCTGTCTGTCTGTCTGCAAAATCCGAGTTGCCGAGCCTCTCAACAGAGTAAATAATAGAGAAAAAAGTATCATTCAGATACCACCTCCTTAACATACTGTTAGCAATTTAGGCTTATTTCCTTTGTTTATTGATCTAAAGAAAACTAAATTAAAAACAACAAGAAGTTGGTAATCAGAGGATATGTAAAATGTTTCTATCCTGTTTTCTTTTTTCACTATCTTCCTTCTTGCTTTGTGATATCATTTTAAATGATTGCATACTTCCTCCAACTCAATATTTAAAAAGCTAATAACCTGATTTAAAAAAATGATTTAAAATTGACATTTCTCCAAAGAGGACCTACAAATGGCCAATTGGTACGTGAAAAACTGATGAGCATTACCAGTCATCAGGGAGAATGCAGATCAAACCACAATGAGATATCACTTCATATCTGTCAGGATGCCTGTTATCAAAAAAAAAACAATACAAACATATGGTTGCCAAGGGGACAGGGGGTGGGAAGGGACAGACTGGGATTTCAGAATTTGTAGATACTGACAGGCATATGCAGAATAGATAAATAAGATTATACTGTGTAGCACAGGAAAATATATACAAGATCTTACAGTAGCTCACAGCGGAAAAAAAATTGTGACAATAAATATATGTATGTTCATGTATAACTGAAAAATTGTGCGCTACACTGGAATTTGACATGACATTGTAAAATGACTATAACTCAATAAAAAAAAAGTTAAAAAAAATGAAACAGACTGGGGAGGGGAGGGCATAGCTCAGTGGTAGAGCACATACTTAGCGTGCATGAGGTCCTAGGATCAATCCCCAGTATGTCCATTTAAACAAACAAACAAACAAACCTAATTACTTCCCCCTCCCACATAAAACAACAAAACCAAAAATGAACTTTGCTCTATATGCCACATAAAAAAAGGGGAAAAAAAGGAAAAAAAAAAAGAAGAGAAAAGCATCAGTAAGGATGTGGAGAAATTGGAACACTTGGGCATTGTTGGTGGGAATACAAAATGGTGCAGCTGCTAAGGAAAACAGTATGGAGGTTCCTCAAAAAATTCAAAAGAGAGTTGCCATATGATCCAACCATCCCACTTCTCTTACCCAAAAGAACTGAAATCTGGATCTTGAAACGATATTAGTACTACTATGTTCATGGCAGCATTATTCACAATAACCAAGATAGGGAAACAACCTAAATGTACATTGACAGATGAATGGATAAAGAAACTGTGGTATATGCACACAATGGAATATTATTTAGCTCTTAAAAGTAACGAAATTCTGCAATATGCAACAACACAGAGCGGACCTTGGGGACATCACCCATAGTGAAATAAGTCAAGCACAGTATGACAAAGACTACCTGATTACACTTACAGGAGGTTTCGAAAGTAGTCAACTCATAGAATCAAAGAGTGGAGCTGTGGTTGCCAGGGCCTGGGGGAAGGAAGAGGGGCATAATCCATGGGCATAAAGTTTTGGTCAAACAGATGAATAGGAAGCTCTAAGATCTGCTTTGTGACACTGTATCTCTAGTCAGCTATAATGTACTTATACACTTAACAGTTTGTTACGAGGGTAGATCTCACGTTGTGTACCTACCACCATAAAGTAAAATTAAAACAAAAAAGATCACATACTATTCCACGTGAATTATGTTCTTTGGAGAGATTCCGTGGAGACATGGAATTGGTAGGTCTGATTCATAGAAGAATATGAAAGGTTTTATGTTTTAATTTTAACTTTTAAAATTGAGATATAATTGACATATAACATTGTATAAGTTTAAGGTATACAAAATATTTTTATCGTTTTTGATACACATGGCTGAATTGCTTTCAAAGGCTGTATTAATTTGTAATCCAACCAACAATTCTGAGTGTCATTTTCGTCACATTCTTGCAAGCATTAATTGTTAAAAAATGAAAACATAGAAACCAAAAGTCCAACTTGTTTGTTTAATATATACCAAACTGTTCACAGTGGTTAGTTTGGAGAGTCGGCTGGGGCTGGTGGTGCTGAAGGAGGGTGTCTGTTTTCCACTTTATCTAATGTGGTGCTATTGCGAATATTTTACTATAGGCGTATATTACTTGTGTTATACATATGTAGTATTTTCAACTTTTTATTTTGAAATAATCTGTCTTACAGAAAAGTTGTAAAAATAATACAAAGAACGCCCTGTTTTCCCTTTGTAATATGTTTTTAAAAGATGAAGCAATTAAAAGAAATGTCCCCCAAATGTCAGTCCTTACATCACTAAGACTCTGTAAGGCAGAGTTTCTAATCGGGTGGAGCCTAACAGCAACTTGAGGAAATGGTCATGAAAATGCAGACTCTTGGGCCTGAGCAGGATCTATGAAATTGGAATGTTTGGTGTGGGGGCGGCAAGACTGAAAATCTGCATTTTAAACAGCCTCCCCCTCTTTCCCATGTGGTTCTGGGGCCCCTCAAGGGCTGAGAACTGCTGTTGAAAAGGTTGCTCCTTTTGATTTGATTTCCTCCGGCAATACTGTGGCTTCCTTACTTGGAAAGCCCTCAGTGTGTAGGGGTTGAGAAAAGTGAGTGAAATCTGAGCATCTCTGTTGCAACTTTTCACACTTTGTGCTGCTACTGCTTAGCCGCGGCCAAGCTGTCTGTAATGTGTTTCCTCAAGAGCCTGCTGTCTCCCTCAAACTGCAAGAGACCATTCCAGGGAAGGGCAGGTCCAGAAAGCCGTGCGGTGTGGATGGTGGTGGTCCTTCTCCCCCTCGGCCCACCAATCCTGGATTCTCCAGGGAGTGGTGGCTGGAGGCCTCCCCATCTCCTGGCTCCCTGGCAGGTGCGGCCAGGAGGCCCTGAAATAGGGAGGGAGCCCAGAGTGCGTCTCCAGGTCCTTTTGCGCCTTCTTTTGCCTAATGCTGATGCTTTTCCGAGCACCCTTTGTTTCCCTGGGACGCCGTGGGCATGGCCTTTCCCCATGTATGTTACACCGATGGCTATTTACCAGGTCGTCTCCGTGGGGGCCACCCTCGTGCCGGCCCTCACCTGCCCCCACCTTCCGCACCCCCTGGCCACAGCAGCCCACCTTCCTCTTCTCCTAGAGCTGTTTCCAGCTCATGGATCTGACCATGTTGCCTAATAACTTAGCTTGGTGACTGAGTGACTGTGAAAAAGAAATAGTGAGAAATATGGCCAGAAGGAAGGCAGAAAGCTAAGCTGTAGAGAGTTGAATTTAAGATGTCAGAAGACTGCTGCTGTTGTTTTTAATGTTGTTTGGTACTAAGTTTATTGTTTTCTACATTAAAAAAGTAATACGACCCACCAGGTGTTCTATGTCTATATGACCTTTGAAATGGAAAGAAAGGGGTTTTTTTTTTTTTAAGTACTAATAGTTAATATAGACAAATTGGAAAATAAAAAAGTAGAAGGTAGAGGTGAAAAAAGTTGCAGGCCATTCCACTAGCCAAATCAAGCTGCCGCCTGCATTTGGGTGATGCATAGCGCACGGGCTCTGAAGCGGGCAAATCTGACTTCAAATCCCTTCTTCCTCCCCATTAGCTGTGCGCAACCATTGGGCAGCTTCACTTCCTCTTGGAGCATCGGTGTTCTCATAGGTAAAGGGAGGATAAAAGTAGTTCCCAACCAGTAGGCTTGCCATGAAGATTAAATGAGATGACAAGGTGAAGCACTTAGCAGGATGCTTGGTAAGTGTTAGGTCTTTTTCACTTGTTCATTTCCTTTCAATCCTTTCACTGTAAGTAGTGTTTTTGTTTTCACGTAGTTGTGATCACACCGTCTATATAATTTTATTTCCTGCTTGTTTCGCTTAACACCGTAACCCAAACTTTTTCCGTGCTATTTTCAACTCCCCATAAACATACATTTTAATGGTTGCATAATATCTAATTGAATGGATACATCACATACATCATAGTTAAGTTAACCATTTCTTTATTGTTAGTCATGGGAATTACTCCAGGTACGTTGTTCCAGGTAAGTCTATGTGTGAATGGACTTAACATGGAATACCTTTCCATGTTAAACGGCACCCTCCTTCTCCCAGTCATGGCCAGTTATAGTGATTTCCTTGGGGAAAATTCTTAGAAGGGAGATTATAAAGTCCAAGGGCATGAACACTTATCCAGGTTTTGACCTATCCTGCCAAACTGGTTCCTGTAGAGTTGACCTCCACTTATATTTTCAAGGCAATGGATGAGACTCAGACGGAGGACCTGGATTTTGTTATGTAGTGCAGTCATTGGGGGTGTCAGGGTTGGAGAAACACAATGAGATGGGATTTTACTGGATTCACGTGGCAGTTGCTGGGAGGGGTTGGAGGTAGGGTTCCTGTTAGAGGGTTATGTGGTAAGACTCTGCACCAGGGCACTGGGGCCATGACTGTTCACGAACCTGGCCTCCTCCACATGGCAACTATTAGTCCTACCTATAGGAGAACCTGTGGTCACAATCTCGCAATCTCGCTTTCTTCCTGTGTTGCTCCATATATGTGAATTTATGTCTTTTCAATCCAGCATAAGTAGCTTCACTTTGTTTCCATTCTCCGTGCTCAAAATGACAAGGACTCTCGACTCAAGATAGTGGGTAAGTCTGTGAGCCCTGGTGTCACCGCCTGCATTGGCATCCCAGCCATTCCACTTGTTAACTTTGATTGTGGACCTCAGTTTCCTAATCTGGGAAATGGTACTGATAGAAGAAATTTCCACATGTTAAGATATGGGGAAGTCATTCTGGCTTATACATGAGTTAACTTGAATTTTATGCTAACTAAAATAGCCTGTTTGTGGCCTATCAAGCATACATTTTACATCTGCTCTAATTATTAAAGAAAAGGCCACAATGACCAGAAGTAAAGAATGTCTGTGTTAAAAACAAAGATTAATGCCCCTCTTCCCAGGATGCCAATGCTGGTACTCCCCAGGTGCCAAGGCCATACTGACTTGCTGTGACGTGCTGGTCTGTTTTTGTTTGTTTGTTTGTTTTAAACCTTGAAGCAATGTATTCCTGACTTGTTAATGTTTTTGTTGTTGACAAGATACAAAACTGCTGAAAGCCATGCTTCTCTGGAGTCTCGGGAGCAGCGCCTTCGAGTAATCTGGGAAGTGGGCTTCTGGGCTAGTGCTCGGTTTGGCTCAAATAAAACTCTTTCCTACTCTCATTATCGATTGTTTATTGGTTATTTATGTTAACAGGACCAATCTCATAGGATTTATCAAACAAAGTATTGTATATACAGCAGACAAAGTACTGCGTGTTTGATATTGTTCTTAAAAATCTTCTTTTTCAGATAAAAAACGAGTTTCTTCTGTATAGCCTGGGGAACTATATTCAGTATCTTGTAACCTATAATGAAGAAGAATATGAAAACGAATACATGTATGTGTAAGTATGACTGAAGCGTTGTGCTGTACACCAGAAATTGACACATTGAAACTGATTATACTTCAATTAAAGAAAACAACAAAAACTTCCTCTTTGTAAGTTAAAGACTCTGGTAGAAGGAAACTAATCCAGCTTCTAGATTCACCTCTTTCCTTCCCTCTAAAACCCAGCAAGGGCATTCGGACTCGGGAGCAATACCAGGAAGCCCACTTGTCAGAAAATGTCCCCACAAAGAATTGTGGGGGTAGGAGGGGAGGAGGCTGGGGAGGCTGCAGTGATGCGTGACCAGCCGTCCTGGGATGCAGTGCTTTCAGTGATGAAACCCGACAGTCCCTGGCAACCTGGGGTGCTTGTTCTCCCTTGCGGAATGGTGATAGGTGACGGCATCTGGTAAAGTTATCCAAGGGGAAAGGACCAGAATCTAGAGTGTTTGAGAAGGGTTCCTTTTTTCCTGTAATTGTTGTTTGGCAAGCCCATTTGGAAACTCATTTCACCTGGAACTTTCAGGGAATGAATTGGCTGCCAGAAATGAGACCCACCTGGGGTGGGGGTGGAGTGGGTGGGGGAGATAATTAAGTGCTTCCCAGGAAGCCGGGGCCAGGCAATTTAGTATCTTCCAGATTGTAAGGGCGTGAGTGGAGTGAGCTTGTCTCGGAGTGAAGGCTGTGAGCACCTCCCAGTCCTGGCCAGTTTTCTGCTCTCGTGAAGCCTTCTTTCTTGGCAGGAAGAGGGGGTCAGCAGCCCTCCATGGAGGAGGGTTGTTTCCAGCTTCTACCCAGGTACAGTCCCCATCTTCTGGGTCTCTGTATGACAGTACCCGCCGGGCAGAGGCCGAGGGAGGGGAAAGTGGCCATGATTAGGCTGCGGGCCAGTGGAGGGGGTGGTCAGTATTTGGTATTTCCTCTTCCAGCTCTTTCAAAGCCTTTTTAAATCGGATTAGCTTTTCGACAAACACTTGAAGGTTTGCTCTCCCCTGAGAGGCTCAAAGGGCTGAGGAAGAGCCTTCATCTGTTTACTTTTCCTTTATGTGGAAACCTACTTGGGCCGTTTCTCCAAACAGCTTCCCCTCCCCCCAGCTTTCGAGCAGGCTGGAATTCAGCAACTGCTGGCCCCTGACTCTGTGACTTTCAGGTCTGATGAACCTTCCAGGATCCCAGCTTTGAGCAGTGGAGCTCAGGCAGCTCACTCTGCCCTGCGCGGGCCTTGTGAGCTTGCGGGGTCGGGGGTGGCCTGTGGGCGCCATCACGCTCTTGCAGGGCAGCCAGAAGAAGTGGCCTGTTTGCTCCTAGGTATGGAGAGAGCTAGGAAGATGGAGGCAACGCTGGGCTTGGTTTTGGGGAGCCGAGAGCTGTCGCTCGGCCCAACAGGGTTCCTCTTCCTCTCTCTTTTTAACTAGGCCCCTGCTAAGGGTCAGGCAGTGTATGTGTTGGGAAGAGTGGGGAGTAGGGACCTGTGAACATGCGTGTGTGTGTGTGTGGAGTACACATAGAGGAAACCAGACTGGAGGTGGGGGGCACAGTGGAGGTGTGGAAGGGAAGGAGGCAGGTGGTTGAGACAGACCTCTGTGCTTTATTCTGTATATCAGTATGTTATACAACTAATAAGTTAAAAAGTACATATTAAATAAACCAGAGAATTGCCTCTGTGATCAGTATGATCATGGCTAGAGTAAGTACAGGGCCAGGAAGATTCCGACTTCCATAAGGGGGTGGCAGGTAAACCGAGAGCCAGAGACAAGTGGGGATAGCTAGATTTGTACATTCAGCCAAGATTTGAGGCATGTCTGCTGCGTGTCAGATACTCTTCTAGAAGCTAGAGAGCTGGAGGAGAGAAAAACAGAGACTCCGCCCTTGTGGAGCTTACAGGCCAGTGGAGCGAGATAGGTGAACAGAAAGGTCCTATGATGTGAGGTGGTGTTACTGAGCCATTCCTCTGACGCTTGTTAAAATGGTAGGGCAGCCTGGATTGGAGATGAGTGCAATAGAGAAAAGAGACTGAGCTCAACTCTGAGCACAGCGAAGACAGCTGGGGCCTTAGAGCCCACCAGCAGTGCGAGGGGGTCAGTGGATGTGGAGACATCAAGGGTAGGGGATTTTTGCCGGAGGCAGGCCAAGGACTTACACATCAAATTTGGGGAATGAGGAACCTGATTAGATATCAAGGGTGGTGGGCGACTTAGCAGGATTCTTGGCTGAAGGCAGGTCAAGGTCAAGGCCTCCTTGAGAAGAGAGTTTAGAGGAGCCTGATTCAAGTTTGGCCAAGGAGAGAGCCACTGGTGATGAAAGGTGCTGTAAATGAAAATAAAGCAGGTGTGGGTTAGAGCAGCGAGAGAGTGATGGCGAGTGATGGGGTACTGTTTGTGAGCAAGGCCCCTGGGGGGAGGTAATTTTCAGGCAGAAATCTCCATCACCATAGGGAGCCAGAATTTCAAACACCCTAAGAGAAGGTGCTCCAGGGATAGGGAACAGTAAGTGCAAAGGCCCTGAGGGTTGCTGTTGGGTAACAGCAAGGGGGACGTCATGTGTAAGGTCAGAGGAGGGGTGGGTGACGGTAGAGCACAGAGAGTCCAACAGGACGTGATAGGAAGTGATGACAGGGCTGGAAGAAAGGAGAATTTGGAGCCTGGTAAGAGAGAGCTTTGGTCATCTGGAGACCTGCAAGGGGTTCTGTGTTGCCCTGGTGTACAAGGTGGCAAAAACAAAGGAGGTGGCTGGGGGTGGGGGTAGAGGAGAGGAAGGTGAACAGCCAAAGGGGTGGGGGCAGATCAGGCGGGTCCTTTTCCATCTTTTCAGGCAGGTTTCTCAATCATTTACATGAGAGCCTCCGTCCTTGCGTAAAAATCAAGCAATACAGGGAGGAAGGACTTCTCGTTTAATTGCAAGGAGAGCTCCAGAAGATGGAAAGTGGGTGTGGGTTGAAATAGAGCTGGAGCTGGCCTAGCTCGGCCGGCTGCCCTGCGTAGAAATAGCACCCTCCCAGTCTCAGAAAGGCCTGGGTTATGGTGATTGCAGTACTGGGCACCGTCCTTCCTGTTGAGATGTGCGGGTGTTGGCTGCGTGTGTACATCTGCATGTGCGAAGTGCCTGGAAGCCGGGGTGAGGGTGCAGGACAAGAAGTTCAGGCAGCTGAGCCCACTCCTTTTCCCCTTGGGGGTGGCCCAACTTCCTCTGGGGGCCTACGCATCCGTCCGCTGGTCTTAGGCTGAGGAATCTGCAAAAGTCATTGGCCAGGCTTAGAACAAATCCTTGCTGCCAGAGGGGCTGGCGGTGTGGTGTCGGGGGGTAGGGAGCTCCTTGTTGCCTGAACCAGGATGCCCTTCGCTAGTGGTGAACCCTGCTGAGCATGGGGTTTGTTTGAGGAGGGGGGGAAAGGGGATGCAGCAGCCAGGGTAATGCGGCAACATGTGAGTTAACAAGCAGATGAAAACCCACAGAGTAACCAGACATTCTTCTCTTCACATGCAAGCTGCTGAATGTTGGAAGAGGAAGGAATATTTTTCTTGCTTTTTAGACATTACATCCTGTGAGGGGAAGATTTGGAACAGATGGGGGCTGGGGGCCCCATTGTATTTGCTTGTTCCTCGTCCCCACTTCCCACAACCAGATATATATATACATTTTTTTTTCTTTCTTTTTTTTCCCTTCTACCTAGTGAAGTTAACTCAAAAAAAAAAATTTATATTGAGTAGGAAAGTAAGATATCAGGGGTCAGGGAGAAAAATCCACAAGGTTCCAGAAAGAATTCACTTTACTTGGCAAAGCCTTCCTCTAAGTCCAAAGACATATAATTAACTCAGAATTTCATTTCAGGTTTGATTGCTGCTCCATTGCTGCATTCATGAGGGGGTTAAGAAAAAGGATCCCTAACCAGATGGAGAAAGAGGCTCTCTGGGTAGTGAAAGGTAAGGAGTGTTTCTGAAGTCCTAGGCACACTATGTGGGAGAAACAAAAGTGGTCATGTCTTGTGGAAGCCACTTGAGTGCCTACACCGTTTCCAAGCCCACTTCTGTTCTGCTGGATGGGCTGCCTTAGAGAAGACCGTAGGAGAAGTGATGTCTAGTTGGCCGTGTTACATTTGATGGGCTGCAGTGGGGCTCCTGGTAGACTGATGTCCTGAGCATGGCTGTGGGCAGTTGGACGGCTGGAAGGATTTTAGCCCCCAAACCATAGTTGGTCCTTTATGCTGACGAATGTCCTGAGCAGGATTCTCCTTCTTCTGAACCCAGAAGAGGGCTCTGCCAGTGGGGTCGGATGGCAGTCATGAGCTGGGATGGGCCAGCTGACCTGCCTGCTGCTGTTGGATCTGTTCCCCCGGGGGAATGCGGGCTGATTCCATCTGAAAAGGAGAGGGCAGGAGAGGGGGAGAGCAGCCTCTGTATTTCCCTTTTCCCTGTCCTTCCTTTCTGGCCTGTTGGAGCCTGGGTTGGGCTGGTGTTTTCCTTCTCAGGAGGGGATTGGGTGCTCCTGGATTTGGTCAAAGAGACAGGTTACCAGCCTGGGTTCCCATTCGATACGGAGAACCATGTCTAGGGGTGGAAGGGGCAAGGAAATCAGGTTCCTTTGCATCTGATGAGATACATGCAAGCTTCTACAAGAAGGGCGTACCTTAAAAATCACTTGACAAGAGAGGAATTTGACCAACGCACGTGCCTAGCTAGGACGGGGTCTCCTGTCTTGACTCTCAGTCATAGTTTCTCGAACTAGACCTGTAACGAGACACAGTGCGGTGGGGGCACTAGGCTCACCCTCCCTCTGCTGTTAAAATCCCCGCAGGCGTGAACTGGCCATTGCAAAGGATGCTGGCGGAGGAGCAAACGGTGCCTGAGTGCCGTTCCTTGCTGGGCACTGCCTCTCGGACTTCAGGGGACATGTCAGTGGATGGAATACAGATCCCACTCCCACAGAGCCCAGGTGCAAATATAAGAGCATTTAACTCATTGTGGAATCACCAGGGTCAGACAGGCAATGTGAACTTAAAGGCTGAGTGTTTACTCTTAGTTGCCCCGTGAGGTACTTAGGTCCTGACATCGTTTTTATTGGCATCCTTTGCTTAGCGCTTAATTAAGACGGTGGATGACATGGCTCCCTGTTACGTGCCAAGCAGTGCTCCAGGAGCTCCATCATTACGCCCGTGATGGCTCAGAGTAAGTGCCCAAAGCTGAGCTCTTTGCCGGTCATTTGACTTAACCTCAAGTCAAAGCCTAACAGGGGCGGGCTTCAGTCAGAATGGTGTTTAGTATCGACTGAACGAGGAATCTGGGCTTGGTGGTCCTGAGGTTGGCAGTGGCTCACCAATGACATCAAGGACTCAGAGCCTTTCTTCCTTTCTGCTCTACCATCAAGACCAGCTACATAATTCGTGGGGCCCAATGTAAAAGGAAAATGTGGGACCCTTTGTTCAAAAAGCAAGAAAAAAGTTGCCATTTAAGGTACTAAAAATGTAAAGCTTTTTGCTTTCTTTTGTGGTCTTCCGTCACGATATTTTAATTTGCTATTGAATGTTCTAAGTAAAGAAAAATTATCAACTTATTAGCATGAATTTTACCATTTATCTTTATATTGTGCAATGCTGGGCTTTAGATGCAAACAAGCATCCAAGTTGCCTACAGAATTATCTAAATTGCACAATTATTTTCAAATGAGATAATACCCTAACAATCTTTTTAGCAAGATATATTTCTTCTTAAATGTTCAAATTTATCTATTAAAAGGCAAAATACAATTTTTAATTACTGTGAACATTTTAATCAAAATGATTTAAAAGCTGAACAAGTCATCTAATATTTTGAAGGTGACATCTTAGTTTTATTTTTTAAAAAGTTAATGCCTGCAATGACAGTGCTCAGTGGCCATTTCACTTTGAAAATAATTGGTCTTACACTTCCTGCATGTTATATTGCATACATATGTGACATATGTATCTGCATATATGACATACATATATATATATGCAATATGATAAAATTCTGCGAAATGTGCCTCAGCCACCATGTGCACCTGGAGCTAAAATGGTGCTAATTTGTGGGACCTAATAGGAACAGAAGCCAGAAAGGGGATGTTGAGCACTCCTGAGTTTCTAGACATCATTTTGCAAGAATGTGTTGCATTTGTGCTGAGGGGAAGGGTCTGACAAGCTCATTTGTCTTCTCTCTTTCCTGCGTGCTCCTGCCATCCGTTCCATCCTCCCCACACTCCTCAGCAGTGTTGGTCTCTGGTGTGGCCAGAGCACAGTCCATAAGCCTTCTCGATTGGACACAGTTTCATTTTGTTTTGAGGACCTAGGGCAGGAGGTGGCATGTGTTTCTCTTGGGCCTGAACTGTGTTAGTCATCAAAGTGTTGTGTTTGTTTTTGTTTTTTTTTGAGAGGGAGAGAAGTAATTAGGTTTATTTATTTATTTACTTTTAGAGGAGGTTCTGGGGATTGAACCCAGGGCTTCATGCATGCTAAGCATACACTCTCCCACTATACCGTCCCCCTCAAAGCGGATATTGATGGTTGTAGGTTGTGCCGTGTGACTCTCAGTGACAGGGGTGCCCATGTGTTCTTGAACTTGTCCACGTGGTCTGTGATAGACAGGACCCTCTAAAGCATGGGGCCCAGGGCAGGGGCCTCTCTCGCCTGGTTCTAAGGGTAGTACTGTATTTTCCAGAGGCCCTGCACAGGCTTCGTCTTATGCTTCACTGGCCAGAATTAATCACTAGCAAAAAGAAAGCAGGTTTCTGTACCTTCAGTCAATCACGAAGGGTCCCCTGGAATCAGCAGATGGCCCCTGGATAAAATTGGGGTTCTGTTAGGAAGAAAGGGAAGTGGCTGGGTGCTCAATCAGTGACAGCCCCTGGGTTATTGTTCTCATTTTTCTGAAGGGGAAATTGAAGGTTAAAGTCCCCCACCTAGAAAGTGGTGGGACTGTGGCTGGGACGCAGGAAACGTGGCTGTAGCATCACTTTCACTACTCTCCTTACTGCTTCCCACGGCTGATGAGGAGGAGTTAGCCACCCTGCGGAGTGAGGAAGAAGAGAGGTGAACAGAGCATTCCAGGCAGAGGAAAAGGCACGAAGGCATGCGCACAAGCCCAGAGAGAGGCAAGAGTGGCCTGGTCTATCTGGGTATTGAAACACATTGAGACAGCCTTGGGCGCATCCTGGGATGGGGAGCCTTGAGGGAGGGGGCTGGAGTGTGTCAGCAGCTGGGGCTGCTGGGTGGAGACAGGAGGTGGCAAGAGTGGAAACAGGCCAGGGCTGGGAGGTTGAAAGATTCCAGTTGCAGGGGAGAGAGTGGGGACTGAAATCAGGGTGGGGGAAGGGAATGGATGCAATCGAGCTATTTAGAGATCAGAACTGATAGGATTTGGTGATACCAGGGGGAAGGGGAGGAAGAATCAAAGATGATGCCTGCGTTGATGGCGTGGTCATGGGTTACTGGCTGTGCCATTCAGGGACAGGAAACAGGAGGTGGTGCCAGGGGCGGGAGTGGGGCAGAGTGAGTCCACTTTCTTTTTTTGTTGGTTTGACATGAGGAGTTTCAGGAGATACAGTGGAGCTGTCCTATAGACATCTGAGTCCGAAACTCAGGAGAGGTGTCGACTACAGAGAGATGAGGACTTCTTAACATGGAGAACTGGGTTCTCCTGTGGGTGAGAAGATCCTCAGAATCCCGGTGTGTAAGGAAAAGGGGTCCACAGAGCAAACTGGGAAGGAGCTGCCTCAAACGGAAGAAGTCAGGGGAATTTGGTGTCACTAAAGCCCAGAAAAGTGGGCTTGAAGACAGAGAGAAGGATAAGGCTTGAGAAGTGAGTGCCAGGAAGCTCTGGATCGTGATAGCAGGAGCAGCGTCATGGAGCGCGGGAGGAGACGGCCAGGCAGCAGGAAGTGGCCAGGACCCTCGGATGCCGGAAAGTTGAGGGAAGGTATCATTCAAGATACCTGAAAGTGAGGGGAGGGGTGATGGTGTGGGAGGATCCGGGGAAGGTTTAAAAAAATGGGGACGATTAGAGCGTATTTAATTGCTGGTGAGAAGAGAGCACTGGACGAGCGGAAGTCAAAGATGCAGAGAGGAGATGGGTAGTGAACGGTGCAAAGAACTGAGAAGGCAGGAGAGGGGGCATCCAGGGCTGAGATGGAGACTGTTGGAGGAAGGGATGGGGCTCCCATTTGAAGGGGCAGGGGTGGGGAGGGAAAGGCGAGGAGGATGCAGGAGGGGAGAGTGTGTGGGACTGAGAAGTTGAGCTTTAGTCAAAGATTTGTTTCCTCTCTGAAGTAGCTGCAAAAGGAGATGGGAGGTCCTGTGCGATATTTGGGACATACTTAAAAATTACTCCGTGCAATAATGAGGACAGGCATGTATTAAAAATTATTCATTGCATACCTGAAATTGCTCTTTTGTCTTGTAGTCTTAAGTGGCAAGTTATGTAGCCGGTCGTGCTGGGGAGACATAGGATGACAGCAAGGTGGTGTCGCCGGTGCCTAGGGGCTTTGCTCTGTGAAGTCTCTGAGCTGGGGAGGTGGTAGTGTGGAGATGGTTTGTGAGAGCCTGCCCTCCCTCTCGCCTCATCTCCACCCTCTCCCACCCTTGCTGTGCTCAGTACAGACACTGGGCAGCTTGCTGGTCCTCACACACTCCAGGCTCCTTGAGTCTCTGCTCTGGTGCTTCCTTCTGCCGGCATGTTCTTCTCTAGGTGATTGCAAGGCGTGTGGGCCCTTGTTCTCTGTGGGTCCCTCAGAGGCTTTCCCTGACCCCTTGGTGATAATGACACCACCCCTCCACTCTCCAGCCTGCTCTGTGTCGCTTCGTGTCAGTTCTTACCTCTGACATATTGTGTACATTTATCCATTGTCTGTCTCTTCGAATTAAAATGGAAGCACCAGGAGAATGAAGATGTCATCTTGCTCATGGATGTCACCTCTGTTCCTAGGCATACGGAGCAAACTTAAATATTTGGTGAACTGATAGATAAAATACTGATAAATGTAGGGTACGTTATGAATATCTTAGATCAAGCTTCTAGGTGAATTTTTAAAATCTCACGATATATATATACATATGTATTTTATATGCATGTAAAATACAGCTCAGTGATCAGCAGCAAACGGAGTGAACTGCCTGATAAATGTACCAACACAGATGAATCTCATATGCGTTATAAGTGAAAGAAACCAGACTCAAAAGGTTTCACACTGAGTAACTTCGTGATACATGATATTCTGGAAATATGACTTCATGACACTCAGTTATAAGGTCATAAAGCAAATCAGTGGTTTCCAGGGGGTGAGAATTGGGGTGGGGGTGAGGTTAGCACAAAGGAATTTTGGGGTACGGAAATGTTCTGGATCTTAATTGTGATGGTGGTCTCACAACTGCAGAGTGGCAGAGTAACCCCAGATTGATGGTGTCTTTCGTGCTTTCTGCTGCCAGTGAATGCCTGTGCCAAGAAACTAATTTGTTCTTAGAGTCAGAGAGGTTTGTTTAGGTGGAAACCTTTTGTTGATTTCCTTCCCAGCGTCTCCCACTTCCTCCTAGGAAGAGAACACCTTTTCCTATGTGGCTGGAAGGGACTGGCCTTTGCCCTGTGTTCTTCAGAGTGGGCAGGTGAACCTAGCCAGTTGAGTCCTTCCTGGCAGAACCTCTCTGCTGGAACTCCTGGGGAAGATGATCTTCTTTGGCTGGAATCAGTAGGATGTAAATGTGAGCCTGTTGGTGACTGTCTTGCTCTCTAAACGAACAAAGGACAGATAGATTCCTGATGTTTGATCCCCTAGATCCAGCCATGCCTGAAGCTAGACATGCACTCTGGACTCCCCAGTAACATGAGCTAATGAATTCCATTTTTCTCCACTTAAGCCATGACAACTTTGGTGGCTTCTGTCAATCATAGCTGAGTGAGTTCTGACTCATGCGTTGAAAATGGGAAGTTCTCAATCCAGAAGGTGACAGGATAGTAAAAGATGAGATGGTCAACAAAATTAATGAGTTGTGAGAGGAAGTTCTCATTTCCCCAAACCTTTTTATTATGGGAGCAGGAGCAAGGACAGAGGGTTGATAAGGGGATGAATGAGGGAGATTGAAGGGTGAACAGATAGGCATGCCTCTGGCCAAACGGGGCTGGGGATGCCAGGGCCCCATTGGCTCCCACTGGGGGTCCCTGGCTGGCTGAGGAGGGCCTAGAGTCAATGGGATTGCAGAGAGCTGGCTGGGCTCCTGCCCTCAATTCCCGAGCCTCACTTTCCTTTTGGCAAAAACAGGAGTCCTGCCTGCCTGCCCTCCTTTGTGAGAGGGGCTCCAAGGAGGTGACAGCTCTGAAACACTCATGAAAATCGCCTGCATTCAGTAGCTTCATTTGCTTAAAGGTAGAAGGCTGGACAAGGACTCGACAGACTCTGGGCTGTGATCCACCTTCTTTATGTGACTAGGAGATGACAGATCTTCTTGGGCAAGAAGAACCGTAAAAGTAGGGCCCAGGGAGTGAGAGTTCCTCAGGGATTGGAGGGTGAGTGTGGAAGGAGTTTTCTAAGGGGCGTGCTAGGCAAGGGGCTTATGGCAGGGTTCTGGCTGGAGGTGTATTTCCATGCCTTTTATGTATTAGGAAGAAGGAAAGACTTTTTTTTCCCTTTGTGTCTTTTAAAAAGTTATGTAGACTTTCTGAATACAAAAGAATCACTTACCTGGTTAAGGATTTTGAAAGCACAGCAAAGTAAACGTGAAGAAATAGAACCACCTATGATCATGCAACTTCCAGAGGCAACACTGGTAATATTTCTTGTATTTCTTCCCAGTATTTATTTCTGTGTGTTTGTGTATTAGAGATGGTTTACACATCAAATTAAAAAATAATTTTTTGGTGGTGGGGAAGGTAATTAGGTTTATTTACTGATTTTTTCAATGGAGGTACTGGAGATTGAACCCAGGACCTTGTGTATGCCAAGCACACACTGTACCACTGAGCTATACCCTTCTCCCATGCATCAAATGTGATTCTACCGTATATATAGCTGTATAATTTGTTTTTCACTTAATAGATAACATAACAATTTTCCTATATCTTGCATTTTTGCAGTCTCATGTTTTAGTTTTGTGATATTTCGCCATATAGATATATCTTTCTTATTGGATAGTTTTCAGTTTTCAGTTTTCGAGGATTATAAAATACTGTGGTTAAATCTTTACCAATATATTTTTTTGTATATATCCTTGAATAATTTTGTAGGGCAGAGCTTTAGAGGTAGAACTAAAAGGTCTAATGGGGTGTCCACTTAAGAATTATTGTCTCCATCTAGCCAGCCTGCCCCTGGTAAGTCAGGCCAACTTGCTGTCTACTGCGAACGCACTAGGATTCAGAATTCTCTGAATCCTGGCCCTTGCTGGGTACCCTTGGATTTTTAGGAACTTGCCAATTGATAGGTGGGAAAAGCTATCTCACTTTTATTTTAATGGTGTCCTTTTCTGGGTACCAGTAAGGCTGTACTTTTTCTTTCCCCCGTGGAATTAGTGGTTGTTTGTTTTTGTGAGTGGCTCTTCACACTCCACTCACTTTCCTGTTGGGATGCTTGTATTTTTCTTAGTGGTTTATAAGGACTCTGTTTATAGTGAGAATATTAGCCCTTTGTGGGGGTGATGGAATGTTTTAAGGATAAGCCTTTTATGGAGGTCAAGGCAGAAGGCTTGATTCTAGAAGGGGTTGGGTGGTGTCCGATGCATCCTCCTGCTTCCGTACACACAAATGGAGAAACAGAGTGTCTTACTACGTTACAGCGTCTGAGAGCGCAGCTGACCTGTCCTCCTCAGTCTGGACAGGGACAGCCAGCCCTATGCTGTGGGGCGGCTGCAGGCTGAGCCGGGGCCACACAGCAGTGATGGTTTGTGCTGCTTAGCCTAGGATGTCTCTGTCTCTTCTCCCAGGCTTCCCAACCCTCCTTAGAGGCATCCGGGGCCTAGATGATGTGTATTTTTATACTAGCCACTCAATTAAGAGCAAATCTGTTGGAAAGCTGTGTTACAGGTTTTTCCAGAACTTCCAGCTTTTCAGAATCCACCTGCTCCCCTGGTCCCCAGCAGTTACCATATGAATTTCCCAGTCTGCGGTTTCTTTGTACCAGGACATCACTCAGTCCCAAGAGGGGCCGTACCCCTCCGCCCCCCAAAACCAGGGCTCCCTGGATGGGGGCCGGGCTAGCAGAGCCCTTCCTCTGACTTGGGGCAGGCTTCGCAAGAGAGCTCCTTCTCCACCCTCATTTCTGCAGGTCAGTGAGGATGTGGACTCTCTCCCTCTCTCAAAGGTTCTTTCATTAAAATATGCGCATACATTTTTCTCCTGCCGCTCTTTTTCCTGAAAGAATGAAGTTAGAGGCTTCAGTTGCTAAATTTAGCTTTCGCTGACGCACTGGCCCTCTCGCTGGCAGCCGTCTCCTGTCTCAGTGTTTCTCTTAGCCTCGCGCTGGGTAGACGAACACCATCACATCCTACATAATATTTAGCTCTGAGGTGTTTCCAGATGGGAAGTGCGTTTCTGTATTTTCGTAGCCGTGTTCTCTGCGTGAATAGGCTGTCGGGAAGCGGGGGGCTGGCAGGCTGCTGGGCAGGTGGGGGGCTGGCAGCTGGCCCGCGAGAAGCAAAGAGCCACAGGGTGGTGGCGGGGAAACCGATGTGCTGGTTGTTACAGGATTGCTTGTGGGCAGCAGGAGAGAGAGGTGGCTCTTGGATCAGGAAATCCCAGTTGGGATTTGACTGGGATATGAATGGAGACTTTTCAGGAAGGGGAGGCCCTCGTACTTGAAGCAAGCATTAGGGCTGTTAAAGAAAAACTTCTGACATTTATTAAAATGAAAAGGAAGATTTTATTCAGGGCTATTGCAATAGGGGTATTGCAGTATCCTGGAGAGATGGGGCTGAACTTGGAATACAGTGACAGGTGGGGATTCATCCCCAAGGAGCAGGGTTACTAAGAGGAGACGTCAAGGGTAGGGGATTCTTACTAAACTAATCTAACAGAGTTCTTGGTAAAGGCAGGCCAAGGATGGACACATCAAAGGTCAGGGGATTCTCTTCAAGCTGAATAGGATTCTTGCTGAGACAGGGCTATGCAGGTCTGGCAAGGAAGGCCAAGGCCGACATTGACAAGAGGGCTTGGGGCTCAGAGAAGCCTAATGAAAGTTCGGTCAGGGAGAAAGTCTTGTTAGTCTTTCGTCTTGTTCAAGGGCAGAAGAGACATTCTTTGTTCCTCAGAACAATGTAGGGTCATTTCTGGTCCAGTCACCATTTGTTCGTTAAGGACCAGCAGAGCCATCTGTTGGACTTGGCAGTGGAGGATGTTTGCTGAATGGTGCGAACTCTAAGGCATTTAAATGAGGGAGCTCATGATCTGTTGTGGTGAAGAGTCCTTTGAAGTTTTTATCACATAGTAGTCCGGCTTCAACTTGTGAAGTTTCTTGAGATCTAGGCGGGGAAGTCTCCCACACCAGGTTGGACTTCCCATAAGGAACTGGGCCGTCAGATTGTAGTTTTCAGGGAGGCCACGCCAGGAGGATGGGAGAAAAAAGGAAAACAAGAAGAATGGAGAATTGGGTAAGGACTGAGAAAATGTGCGGGGTGACAGGACCTGTGCCAATTTACAGGGAGGTAACAAAGTAAACAGTAAAATGTAATTTGCCAGTAGGTGAAAAATAGCTCAACAACAGTGAACAGGACCAGAATTTAATGCCCCAAGGGGCGTGCTATAGTCTTTAATTAAACGTAACATGTCTCTCTTCCGAGTCCAGCGCTGATCACTGAGTGGCTGTGTTGGAAGGTCGGCATGGAAGTGGCCTGGGTCTGGCAGGCTGGGTTCAAATCCCTGAACCAGCTGTGAGATGTGGAGCAAATTGGTTGCCCTCCTAGCATCTTTATAACCCCTCCTGGGTTATAAAGTAGGATGCAATCATTAGCCAACATTTATTGAGTGTTTCTCGTGGGTCAGGTACTGCTAGAAGCCTTTGACATACTTCACCTCATTGAATAACAGTGGAAGGCAGGTAAATGATCATCTGTTTTACAGAAGAGTAAACTGAGGCTTAAATAAATCACATAATTTGTCCATAGATGATGCTGACATGCAGGTAGAGATTGGAGCTCATGCATTTATGGTGGGTTGGGCACTCACTAGGTGGTGGGAGAGCCCTTGTCTTCTGCCTCCTGGAGGCAGCTCTCCTTTGAGGGAGAGGGAGCCTCTGACCCAGCCCGTGGTGGCCAACGCGCAGGATCCAGCTTGGGGAAGTGGCAGGCCAGCTGCGACCAGTGGAAGCTTGTCCAGGGTGACTTCTCACTGAATGTGCAGGCTTGGCTGTGTCCTGGCCAGCGTGTATCTCCATTGCCCCTGGCACCTCTGAGGTAGGCATCCCTCGCCCTACCATGCGGGTGAAATTGCGGTTCTGAGAGGGTGACTACCTGCCCAGACACACGAGCAGTGGCAAGGTAGGGATCTGAGCCCAGGTCTCTCTGGCCTATGCTCTCTGCTCTGCCAGGCACACTCAGTAACCAAGGAGTCTGATCTAAGCTAGGGGAGGACCCATATAGGCAGTGCAGAGGCGCTAGGGGAATTGTGGGTAATGGCATGGCCTTAGAAATCAGGTGGACCAGGGTTCAAATCCTGGCTCTGCCACTTCTTAGTTGTGTGAGCATGAGAAGTGAGTTAACCTCTCTGACCCTTCATTCCCGCTGTCTGAAATGTAGCAGTCGTAACTATGAGGGAGAATGTGGGGAGGACACGAGAGAAGGTACGTACGTTAGCATCCAAGAAGTGGGGGCTGCTGTGGTTACGTGCGGCTTGCTGGGGGCTTGTTGCGCCCTTTTTGATCCTCAGGGAGGAGAGATGGTGGAGGACAAGTCTCTCAGACATAGGAGAGACCTTGGGCTTCACTTTCTTGTCTTGGGATGTGCCCCTGGGAGCCGTTTATCAGAAGTAAAGTGACTGAAGTTGGGAAGGAAGATGGGAGATACGGGGACTGGGTACGGCTTCCCCAGAGCGGTCCAGCTCCACTCTTCCTGGTGATGGCCCAACAGGAAGGGCCAGTGGGATGTGGTGAGGACTGAATGTGCACGGACCGAACTCCTTAGTCTGTGCTGCTCGTGAGAGGAGTCCCTGGCTTCTAACTGTGGCTCATTAACTTGTCAATTCCGGCACTGCTGTAGGTTCAGAAATCACAGTGATGAACAAAACACAGCCCTCACCCTCACGGAGGTCACTTTCTAGTGGGTCAGTTGGACCAAAAAACCTGTAAGTGAAGAGACCTGAAGGCAGTATTGGGGAGTGCAGAACAGTAAAGCAGTGTCAGGGGACAGAAGTCTTTTGGAGTGACCAGGAAGGTGCTACGTAAGCAGAGACCCTAATGAAGTGAGGGCTCCAATCACAAGAATGTTGGGGGGGAGGTCTCATTCCAGGCCGAGGCCCCGAGGTGGGACTGAAGCTCGAGGAGTGAGAAGGCCCAAGGAGTCGGGGGAGCAGTAGGAGGAGTATGCGGCCAAGGTGGAAGCTACCAGGTGACATCAGGCCTTAATATTTTAAACAGTCATAATTTCCAGATCTCCCAGGCGGGTTTAGCTCTCCTTGCCCTGTCTGTGTTATGTGCCTGCAGCCGCTGCAGCAGTGATCAAACACAGGGTGAGGACTGCTGGTTTCTTCATCCCACACCCTGGGAGCCCTTTAGGCTGGGGACCACGGCACTTTACTTATACCTAGCACCTAGCATGAAGTCCATGCTTCACATATTTAAAAATGAATTTGTTACTGAAGGCAGGTTTGTGTGTCCACCGCGCCATGAAACCAAATAAACTGAAACATCGAAGTTTGGAGCAGAGAGGTTTATTGCAGAGCCAAGCAAAGAGGTTGGGGTTCATGCCCGAGGAAACCCCAAACTCCCTGAAGGGTTTCAGCAAAGCATATTTAAAGGCCAGGTAAGGGAGGGGAGGTCACAGGGTACATGATCAGCTCATGCACAATTCTGTGACTGGTTGATGTTGAGGGAACGGAGCGGTCAATGCTATCAACCCCTAGATGCCAAAAGGTCTGGGGCCACGTGCTCTCGGTCATTTGATGATGGTTTTAAGTATCTGAAAAACTCAGGAAATATACATGAGATACTATTACCTGGGTATGTCCTAGAGGAGCTACAGCAGGGGATATGGGGGAGGGGTCTGACCCTGGAAAGCCCCACAGGGTCCTGCTTTGTTACAGATATGAAAAGGGAGAAGATACAGTTGTAGTGGCAGAGTGCCTAGCATGCAGGAGGTCCTGAGTTCAATCCCCGGTACCTCCATTAAATAAATAAATACATTTAATTACCTCCCCCTGAAAACAAGGAATAAAAAAATAAATTAAAAAAAATTAAAAATGAATTTGTGTGTTAGTGGGTGCTCTCTCTCAGGGGTTTCGGTATGCTAGTCATTGCGGTAGGAATTTGAAACATTTCGTCACCCCATTCAGTCATGACAGTAGCCCCTCCCACGATGTTGCCCCCATTTTATAGGTAAGGGAATAAGCCCTCAGGCTGCCTCGTGTGCCAGGGATGCACACCCAGGAATCTGCTGAGCTGGGATTTGAAGGCAGGACAGTTACGGCCATGCTTTCAGCTAGGACAAAGCTAGGAGGTTGGCTGCATTGAGCCTCTCGGTGGCTTAGGTGAGGGGCTGCTACGGTTTCTGCCCTTCCCAGGGCTGTGGTGTGCACTGCCAAGGGTCCTGGCATCGCTCGGTCATCTCGGTCCCTGAGGGGTCACCTGGCAACCCTGCCTGCCTGTGGCATCCCGCCGAGCCGTCCCGCAGCCCTCCTCGCTGCTTCATAATCCACAAATGGAAAAGTGGCACTTAGAGCGAATTTATTCAGGTGGGAGCTGCGTAAGACGTGAAAATAAGGCTTTTGAGCTGCTGCACATAGACTGGAGGGTAAATGAAAAGCTTTTTATTTGGCTTCAGAGCCAGACTTTGAGAAGCCAGTGGGCCGTGCGGTCTGGAAGCGCGCGTTACGGGCAGTGGGTTGGAACGGGGGCACTTGGAATGGCGTGGATGGAGAACGGCTCTGGCACAGCTGGACCGGCCAAGGACCGGGATGTCAATAAACACACGCCGGGACACAGAAAGCCTTTTCCGAAAAGATGGATGGAGGGGAGAAGAGGAAAGGCAGTGCCTCGTTCCCAGCGTATTTGAGAAGGAAAATGCTTGAGGTAACCCATGTTGGCAGCTTTTATAGCTTCCTCCCAGTAATGTGCTGGGCAGACCCAGAACAGGCCGGGGTTTTATTTTCATGTAACGAAGCCGAGTGGACCAGGGGCAGCTCTCCAGCAGCGGCTCGCCCAGGGCCCTGCCCGTGGAGGGAGGCAGGAGCGCCCGTGTCCAGGGCAGCAAGACCTCCCTGCTGCCGACCGAGCCCCAGGGAGGCGGGGGGACAGGATGCCCGGCTGCCTCTGGATGCTGGGTTGACTTGTCACAGTCCTTCGACGTCAGGGTCCCATGAGGGAGGGGGCGGCAGTGTGGGAAGGCAGCCGCTCTGGAAGGCAGGCTGGCACTGGGCCGTGCGAAGTGTTGCTGGTTGGGACCTGCATAGGAACCATAGCGTTGGGAACCTACAGAACACCCTTTGTGCCTTTGGTTGCTTCTCGCCAAAGAGCTTTCTGTGGCTAGATTTAACCTGCATTTATAATCTCCTCTTTGGTCATATGTACATATGTGTGTGAGGTATATTTGGACGTGGGATTACGTGCATGGTTAAAAATACCTCTCCATTACGTTTTTGACCCACGTGGGTGTGTTCTGCAACGTTATTTTTGAGAGCTTTGGGCTGGGGGAAACACCCGACTGGCTACTTGGAGATAAAAGATTCAGAAGTCCCTTAGATGAGGGTACGATCTGCTGTTTTATGTTTTTGTTACAGACTTTCTCCCTTTTTTCCCAGGTGTTAATGGAGACAATATGTGTGTAGAAAACGTTTTTAAAATGTTTTTATCCTGAGAACTTCAGGTTGGTTTTTTAACACATATTAATTGTGGGAAAATGAGAATATCAGCAAAAATAAGAAGGTAAAAGTCGTTGGCAGTCTTGTCATTCAGGATATGGTTGCTGCTGCTGTTTTTTGGTGTTTGTATTTTCTTCCAGACTCTTTGCTAATGAGTATAAAGTAGTGTAAAGTAAAACCTAATAATTGATGATGGCTAACATTGGAACGTAACTGCGGGCCAGCACTTTACATGCAAGGACTCGCTTCATCACTTGACAATCCAGTGTTTGGTTTTATTATTAAATCCCCATAAGAAAGCTGAGAAGGCCCAGAATGGTTCAGTCCCTTCTGTAAGATCCCATAGGTAAGTAGCCAAGCTGAAATTTAAACCCAGGTGCTTGGTTACATAGCCTACGCTTTGAGCAACTCACTATACTATCTTGGAAAAGAATAGGGTAAAACCAGCTATACTGACTTGTAACCTGCTTTTTTTCACTTAATATATTATGAACCCCTTTTGATGTCAACAACCTTCCATCAAGAGCATTATTCAAAAATGGGTACATTGTGATCTGTACATTGTAAAAATGGAATTCTGTTTTCCTATGTGGCCATTTTGGGTAGTAATTGTTGTTTTTATATTAAAAAAAGATTGAACATGGAGTCTCTGAGCCCAGTGCTGTGCTAAGAGCTGTATGCGTATTATCTAGTTTTATCCTCGTAGTAACTGGGTTTCTTGCAGGCGAAAAGTTAGAGGGGATCAGGAGTAGATTTTCCAGGGTATCTCATTTACGTAAAACTTCACTTTCAGATTTTTGACCTTATTTTCAAATAACGTTATGGATGCAGTGGTGTTTTTACATTTGTTAATTTTTAAAACAACTTGTTATTTTGAAAAAGTTTGACTCAGAGGAAGTTGTGAAAATAGTAGAGAATTCCTGTGTATCCTTCACCCTGCTTCCGCCAGAATACCTTCTATAACCATAGTTGACTGTCAAAACCCGGAAATTGACTTTCCTGTGAACTCAGGTTCTATGTTTGTTAGTAATGTTAAAACTAAAAAAAACCCCCAAAAACAAAAAAAACAAACTTAAAATCTGTCATACCTGATAATCTAGTTTAGTAGTACTTTGTTAAATATAGTCTGTAAGTGTAGGAGGCTTGGGGCTCTCTCTGGTCTCAGAGAGGTGAACACTATTATTAGCTCCATGTCAACAGATAAAGGATGAAGATCAGAGGGTTTAAGTCACCTGCTTGAGGTCACACAGCTATAGTGAGCTTCGGAGCTGGGACTTAACCCCTCCAGTTCTAAGATCAACTCTCTGAGCCTCCGTGCTCCCCAGCATTTCTCCTGGTTTGTTGTTCAGGCCGAGGCTCTGAATATAAGTAGGTATGTGTCTATATGCGTCTGTGCATGTGTGTGCCCACACAGCAGACATTTCCCCACACTGCAGAGCCGGAGCTAGAGAGGACCTGGAGAGGGGCATGTCGCCCCACTCCTCATTTGATAGAGAGCAGTAAGGCCGGGATAGGGGCGCATCTGCTGTGTCCTGTGCTTGCGCACCCCCAGGGCTGCAGGCCGTAGCCATAAACACGCAGATTTTCTTGGTTGCTCTTTGCAGCTCTGCTCTGGTTGCTGGTTTCCGCGTTTGCTGACTTCCAGCCGCCTGGCTGTCTGTGTCTCAGCTCCCTCGTGAAGGTGCCTGGGGCGCCTGGGGAGTCATGGGTTTCTCCACCCTCCGGTGCTTCTCCCGCCTGCCCACCCATGACTCTCAGCCAGCTCTCGGGACTGCAGTGAAGAGAAAAAGCCATGTGTGTAGGGGAGATCCAGGAAATAACGTTTTGCTAAAGTCCCATCAGTAGAGAGATGTGCACCCCTGCCCCAGTCAGTCCCTCTCTTGTACTGCCTTCTCTTCCACCTTCATTCGGAGCTTTAGCTGCCGGCCCGGTCCACTTTTGGAGCCCCCGAAACAGACACCCCCCTGTCTTCCCGGCCACAGCCATGGCCTGTTAGCAAAAGCAAAGCTCGTGAGTGGAATTTAACACATGTTTCTTTAAGAAATCAGGGTCCTGTCCAGTTGACCCCTGAAGTAACCCTGCCCTCATTGTTCCTGGATTTTGTACATGAGCCATTGGAGTGCAGAGCTGAAATGTTCCAGAACCCCACCCATGTAACTTCAAAAATCCCAGATGTGCCTGTCACTCTTACTTGACCTGTCAGCTGTGTGTGTGTGTGTGTGTGTGTAGGTGGGCGTAGGTGAGAAACAGCGTCTGGTGGCCTGTATGGACCTCCTGAGCAATTGGGACCAAGCCTTTGCTTGCTGAAGCTTCTGCCCCCTCTTGGTGGAGAAGGGGCCCCAGGCCAGGGGCTGCACCTGGCAGGGCTGGGGTGGAGGATGCTGATTGACAGGAGTGCTGTCTGAGTCTGCTTCGAGAGTGCTCTGCGAGTGAGGCGAGGGTCGCTAAATGGCATCACCACCCTAACCTCACGACATGCTGGGTCCCGTCCCCGCCATCCTCTGAGGCTTGCAGAGAGACGGGATTTCCTCACCGGAAGCCTCTGCGACCTGAGAGGACGGACAGGAGAGTAGATTAACTTTCTCTCCCCTTGGACCTGCACTTCCTTAGCTCTACAAAGCTCAGTCCACAGTTGAGACCTCTGGAATGCAGGGGTGAACAGCTGCCCTCCCTAAGCACAAGGGCAGGCTACTGGGAGAACATTCCAGGCCAAGAGGTGACAGGTGCCCGCCCAGGAAGGCAACTGAATGAGGAAAATAGCAGGAGGTCAGTTGCTCTAGTTTTTAAAGTAGGTTTCAGCATTTTAACATTCATTTATTCTCCCAACTTCAGACCGTGCAGCATAGAGTACAAACGTGAGTAAGACTGAGTCTTTGCCCTTTGGGTTGTTTTGTGGGCCGGCAGCAGCATCAGCAGCCCCAGGGAACCTGTTAGAAACACAGAATCCCAAGTCTCCCCCAGCTTTCTTAGAGTTTGCACTGTCACAACCTTATAGTGTCCCAAGGGCCCCCCATGCTTCACATGGCCATTGGAGTCCACAGCTTCTGCCCCTGTGGAGCCCAGACAGCAGGCTTCCACTGAAGAATTTTTTTCCCTAACTATATATTTGAGTTGGCCCATGTGATAAAATCTTTGTCACCTCTGTTGGAAAAAGAATTCACTGAAAAGTAATTACAGTGCATGTGACAAGGGCACTGAGTGAGGTACAGGCTGTGGGCAGCTACAGGAGGGACCAGCCCCCCAAAAGATCAGCAAGTTCTGACCACCAGTACCTCAGAATGTGACCTCGCATGGAAGTACAGCCCTTGCAAATGTCACTGGTTGAGATGAGGTCATACTGGAGTGGGGTGGGTCCCTAATCCATTGTGACTGGTGTCCTTAGAAGAAGAGATGGAGAGGCAGTAAAAAGGCCACGTGAAGATGGGGGCAGAGTTTGGAGCCACGTAGCTGCCAGTCAAGAAGTGTTGAGGGTTGTTGGCAAACAGAAACGAAGAGAAAGGCAAGGAACAGTTTCTTCCCTAGATCCTTTAGGGAGAGCCTGACTCTGAGACCGACACCTTGACTTGGACTTGAAGCCTCCAGAACTGTGAGACTACGTTTGTTGTTTTAAGCTACCCCATTGGTGGTACTCTGATGGCAGCCCTAGGGAGCTAACGCCGGGGGTGTGGAAGACTTGACCAAAAAGGGCAGTTGAGTGGTTTTGCTGGGCGCACCCAAGGGGGAGTCATCTCTGTAGAAACCAGGGCACCTGCAGGGGCCGGGGACAGGGAGAGAGCAGGGGCTCATTCAGATAGGGAGTGGGTGCTTGGGTTTTAAAGAGGGAAGGGACAGATTTTGCTGCGTGGAGAGAGGAGCTGGGGCCGAGACCAGCCTTCTGCTACTAGAAAAGCAGGAAGGTTGCATGGGGCTGCCTCAGTTTAAAAGACTAAGGTAGGAAAAATGGACAGATGAGGAGGAGCCCTCATCTGTAGGGTAGCTATGAAGCTTTCTTATCCTCTGGATGAATACTTGCTGCATTCTCTGCCTGGTGCTGAGCTAGCATGAGGTCAGACAAGATTCCTACCTGGAGGAGCTTAAATTGCACCGAGAGGGCAGATGATAAGCAGTAAAGAAACATGCAAACAAGATAACTATGGATGGTGATAAAATTCTTTGAAGGGAATAACCAGGGTGATCGGAGAGAGTGATCTTACCTAAGGCAGTCTGGGAGTTGAGGATTAAATGATAGCCTCTTGATAAGGTTATTATCCTTACTTCAAAGGTGAACATTTTATCTACTGACTTGTTCCGGTTTTGATTTTGCAGCAGTGGATGATGGATTTCCGCCCCCAAACAAAGCCTCTCTTTCCTTGATATTTGTCGCACTGTGGTGATGTCCAAATGGGCTTCCCAGCTTCTGACTGCAGAGCTCACCTCGGCTGTCTGCTCTGTCGAAATAAGAGTCTCAAGTAGGCAGAGAGGATCTCAGAGCCCTCCACTCTCTCCTCCAGTCCCAGCAGTCAGCGCCTTTAGAACGACCTCTGATGCCTGACTTGGTCCAGCCCTGCGTCTTGAAGGAAGGCTTGTCCTATTCTTATGCTGCTTTCTCCTGCCTTCCCTTGGAAGCCAGATTCCATTCCCCCTTCTGTGTTGAATGCACGTTTCATCTTTACCGCTCTGCCTGATCACACTCGTGCCTGTAAGTCTCCCCGCAGCCTCCTCCTTGTTTGTTGAGTGCTTGCTTGTTCGGGGCCAGGCACCCAGGCAAGCTGCAGGGAGTAAGTCTCTGAGTGATGGGGCACAGTCCAAGCCCCTGGAGTGCAGGCACGTAGACCAAGACGCTGCTCACTGTCAAATACACCAAAGGAGGATCCTCCAGCGCCTCTGCTGGGAAGGAGATAGGTTCCTGGTACCCTGGGAATCTGCCATGGAGGGATCTGGCCTGGTTGGGAAGGCTTCCTTGGGGAGCTGAGGTCAAGGGCAAAGCATGTGCAAAGGTGAGGTGGTGAGAGAGAAACTGTGGAGGGAAGGGGTGAAAACTTCCGGTAGGGGAGGGCAGTGAGAGAGCCCTGCCCCCCCACTTCTCTGGGCCATACAACTCCCTAAACAGCCCAGCTGCCCAGCCTTCTAGCCTCTCTTGTCTAGTCCAATGTTCACTTTTCCAGCTTAATCTTATTGGGCCTGTGAGCAGCGTTTGGCACAATTAATGATTCTCTTGTCTTTGAAATAGTTTTTCCGCGTGACTCCCAGGACACATACTTTCCTGGTGTCCTTCCTAACATCAGCAGCTCCTTCCCAGGCTCCCTTCTTGATCCTCTTCTTCCTTCAGGCCGCACCTGTGGAGGGTCCCAGGCTTTCGTCCTGGGACTGTTGCGTCTTCCCTCACTGTCTAGGCGGTCTTCAGCCCTAGCTCTGGATACTGTCTCTCAGTGGACCACCTCCAGCTCAGACCTGGCTCCTCGGTGTCAGACTCACATACCCAGCTACCTCCTTACTCAGCATCCCACTCCAACACCCAGTAGGCACCTTAGGATTAACGAGGCCCAAAGCAGTTTTGTTTGCTTCTCCCCCCATAAGTTTGTTCTTCCGACAGTCTTCCCCCACCTTGGGAAGTAATTATTCCTCACCGTATTGGAGCCACAAGCTTTAGAGTCAACCTTCAGCCCTCTCCCCAGTCCTCTCAGTGGGTCAGCCTATCCTGTCCATTCTGCCTTCAGAGTTGGTCTGGAGTCGATTTATTTCCCTCACCTCCATCGCCACCCTTGATCTAGGACAGTGCTCTCCTGCCTGGATCACGGTGACCAGCCCCTCGCTGCTTCTGCTCCGGACCCGGCCTTTCTCAATATGGCAGCCGCAAGGCTCCTTCTGCAGTATGATGGGGTCATGTCATGTCACTCCGCTCAGAATCCTTCAGCCCTGCACAGATCGCCCAGAGTAAAAGCCCAAGTCTTTAAAGATGACCATGGCCTCCAAAGCCCTGCCAGAACTGACTGCTGCGTCTCTGACCTCATCTACTATCACCCTCCCCTTGCTCACTCCGCCCCAGCCATGGTTCTGCCATGCTTCTTGTTGTAGAACATTCTAGGCTTGTTCTGCCTCGCAGTTTAATTTCCTCTGCCTGGAGTACCCCCCGCCCCCACCATAAGCCTCACTTCCACACTTTTATCAGGCCTTTGTTAAGGTGTCTCCACCCCATCCGAATCTTCATTTCTTTCTCCTGGGTCATTCCTCACCTCTTGCCCTGCATTGTTTTCCTTCCTAGCGCTTATCACCCTATGGAGTACAAATTTTGCTTGTTTATTTTGTCTTTCCTGGCTAAAATGTAAGCTCTGTGGGGACAGGGGTTTTTATCTTCCTCACTGCTGTATCTTTGGCAAGTAGAACATTGTCTGGTAAATAAGAGATATTAAAACATATCCAAGTGAATTAATAAACACATACAGAGGAGTTATTTATGGATTCAACTTAAAAATAGTGAATCTTCCAATTTGTGAATGTGATAGACCTCTCTGTTGAGTTAGGGCTGCATTTTTTTCTCAGAGCAGCGGTCTGTAGTTTTCAGTGTACAGGCCACGTATGTCTTTAGTTACATTTATCTGTAAGGATTTTAAACTTTAAAAAGGCTGTTGTAAATGGCATTATTTTACATTTAAAGTTCTAATTGCTTATTGCTGGTATATAGAAACATAATGGATTACTATAGTTAACTACTTTGACTTTCTATCCTGTAACTTTTTTTATAGTTTTTTTTTAATTGAAGTATAGTCAGTTTACAGTGTGTTAATTTCTGGTGTATAGGGTAATGTTTGAGTCATACCTATACATATATATGTTTGTTTTCATATTCTTTTTCATTATAGATATTGAATATAGTTCCTTGTGCTAGACAGAAGAAATTTGTTGTTTATTTTATATATAGTAGTTAATATTTGTAAATCTCAAACTCCTAATGTATCCCTTCCCACCCTCTTCCCCCTACCCCTGTAACCATAAGTTTGTTTACTATGTCTGTGAGTCTGTTTCTGTTTTATAGATAAGTTCATTAGTGTCTTCTTTTTTCTTTTTTTAGATTCCACGTGTGAATGATACCATACAGTATTTTTCTTTCTTTCTCTGGCTTACCTCACTTAGAATGATGAAATCCAGGATCATCCGTGTTGCTGCAAATGGCACTGTTTTATTCATTTTTCTCGTTGAGTAGTAGTCCATTGTATAAATATACCACAACTTGTTTATTTAGTCATCTGTCAATGGACACTTAGGTTGTGGATATATGCCCAGGAGAGGGATTGTTGGATCATATGATAACTCTATTGCTAGTTTTTTGAGGAGTCTCCATACTATTTTTCATAATGGCTGCACCAAACTGCATTCCCACCAACAGTGTAGGAGGGTTCCGTTTTCTCCACACCCTCTCCAGCATTTATCGTTTATGGACTTTTGAATGATGGCCATTCTGACTGGTGTGAGGTGATACCTCATTGTAGTTTTGAATGCATTTCTCTGATAATTAGTGATATTGAGCATCTTTTCATGTGCCTATTGGCCATTTGTATTTATTCATTGGAGAATTGCTAATTTAGATCTGCCCATTTAGGGATTTTTTTTTTTTGTCATTAAGTTGTATGAACTGTTTAGATAGTCTGGAAATTAAGCCTTAGTTGCATCATTTGCAAATATTTTCTCCCCTTTTGTAGATCGTTGTGTCCTGTAACTTTGTTAAATGTACCTATTAGTATTTGTAATTCTTTTTGTAGATTGCTTAGGATTTTCTGCATATACCATCATGTTGCTTACCAATACAGTTAGTTTTACTTCTTCATGTCCAATTTTTATGCCTTTTATTTTTCTGGCTTTATTGCCTTGGCCAGGACTCTAGTGCAGTGTTGAATAGATGTGGCGAGTGGACATTTTTGACTTATTTCTGTTCACGGGAATCCATTCCTCTCTGCCTTTCTTCCTGCACATACCTGTATCTCTTTGGCAGTTTTACAGTTTACACTGCCTCTGAGGACCCTGACTCCTGCATCAGGCCTCATGTTAATGATTTGGGACCCTGCTCATTGGTGATACTGGAAATCTTGCAGGAGTGATGCCTGGCTCTTCTGCACTGACTATGGGGCCATCTCTTCTTCACCTTCTTAGCTATGTAACTATAAAGGTAGGCATGGGTCTGGGCAACTTAATCTTCAAAAACATTACATTGCTTTTTAGATGGTCCTGAGGGGCAGGGCACTGAGCGCGTTGTATCTCGTGTCTGGTGCTGCTTTGTCAGCCCTGGAGCAGGGTACCTCTCCTGAGATGCTGTTATTTCTCATTCCTCCTCCTCCTCCGCTTCCATTTCCTCCTTCCCTGAGGCCACTGTTCTAATGTGTGTAATGTGTATCCTTTTCTCTGCATGCTTATAAAATTTGTGTAGTTAATTCATGTGCAAATCTCTAAAAGTTTTAATTACACAATAGTGACATTTTAATATCTAAGTGGTATTGTTATACATATCATTCGGATTCTTTTTGTCATTCAGCTCAGTGTTTTTAATCTCTTCGTGTTGCTTATGTATGATAATATAACCAGCTACATACACAAGATAAAAAATTAATTTAATGCCATAATCGAATTAAAAAGGAGAAATGAGAGGAAATTAGTGTATAATAAAATATGTAATTCGATATATAAATGCACAGGCACAAGTGCCCTAGAAGAGATGATGAAATAGGTGCTTTAAGGAAAAACTCTGGATTGAAGAGACGTAAGGAAAGATGCAACTATATTTTTCAAACTTTCCTCAAAGGTTTTGGTATTTTGAAGTAAGAGCTAAATGAATAGCTATGTTATTATAAGCAATTTGCCCCCATGAATGTTTGGCGGGACATTTGAAAGTCGTGTGGTGCATGGTGTGTATGTTTCCTGTGCTTTATGAGATCTGGAGCTCCCCTGACCACCAGCTGCTAGTTGAACCCCTTCCTCCAGTCACTGTAACAAACAAAAATGCCCACACAGGTGTCCAAAATGCCCCCTGGAGATGGATCAGGAACCTAAAGCTACAACCTAAAGTATAACACTTCTGGAAGAAAACATAGGAGGAAAATTTTTGTGATCTTTGATTTAGGCAAAGATTTCTTAGATAGGACACTAAAAGCTGACCCATCAAACAAAAAATGGATAAATTGGATTTCCTCAAAACTGAAAACTTTTGTTCTTCAAAAGACACTTAAGGGAATGAAAAGACAAGCCACAGACTGGGAGAAAATATTTGCAAAGCATATTTCCAATAAAGGATTCTTATCTAAAAAAAAAAAAAGGATTCATATCTAGAATATATATAAAAAAACCTTCTAAACTGGATAATAAGAAAACAACCAATTTTAAAAAATGAGAAAATGATGTGAAAAGATACTTTATCAAAGAAGATACAAGGATAGCAAATAAGCACATGAAAAGATGTCCCGCATCATTAGTTGCCAGGAAAATGCAAATTAAAACCACAGTGAGATAGCACTGGTACCTATTAGAATGGCTAAAACTGGAAAGACTCACCGTTCCAAGTGTTGGCAAGGATGTGGGTACTGGCACCCAGCTACGCTGCTAGTGGGAGTGCAAAATAGTACAGCCACTTTGGAAAACAGTTTGGCTGTTTCTTAAGTGAAACATCCCACGCCTGTGAGATGTAGCCATTCTGCCCCTAGATATTTACCCAGAAGTAAAGAAGCAAGCTGACTCCTACTGGAATATTCATAGCAGCTTTACTTGTGACAGTTAAAACCCAGAAAAAACACTCATGTCCCTTGACTGATGAGTGGATTAACAAATGTGGTATATCCAGAGGGCCTGGGAAGTGGTACTTCCCCTTTGAGAACCTGAACTTTGAGTTTTCCAGCTTTGTATTCAAGGCCCTTCAAACCCAGTTTTTTTTTTTTTCCTTTTTTTACACTTTTTTTTTGAGTAATAGTCATTTTACAATGTTGTGTCAAATTCTAGTGTAGAGCACAATTTTTCAGTTATACATGAACATATATATATTCATTGTCACATTTTTTTTCGCTATGAGCTACCGCAAGATCTTGTATATATTTCCCTGTGCTATGCAGTGTAATCTTGTTTATCTATTCTGCATTTTAAAATCTCATCTGTCCCTTCCC
Organism: Vicugna pacos; assembly: GCF_048564905.1. Lineage (NCBI taxonomy): Eukaryota > Metazoa > Chordata > Mammalia > Artiodactyla > Camelidae > Vicugna > Vicugna pacos. The sequence continues at coordinate 21,028,868 of NC_132989.1, read as the reverse complement.
ACCCCCTGCCCCCTTGACAACCACAAGTTTGTATTCTATGTCTATGAGTCTCTTTCTGTTTTGTATTTGTTTTTTTTTGGTTTTTGTTTTGTTTTGTTTTTAGATTCCTCATATGAGCGATCTAATATGATATTTTTACCTCTCTTTCTGGCTTACTTCACTTAGAATGACATTCTCCAGGAACATCCATGTTGCTGCAAATGGCGTTATGTTGTCGGTTTTTATGGCTGAGTAGTATTCCATCATATAAATATACTACATCTTCTTTATTCAGTCATCTGTTGATGGACATTTAGGCTGTTTCCATGTCTTGGCTATTGTAAATGGTGCTGCTATGAACATTGGGGTGCAGGTGTCATTTTGAAGTAGGGTTCCTTCTGGATATAAGCCCAGGAGCGGGATTCCTGGGTCATATGGTAAGTCTATTCCTAGTCTTTTGAGGAATCTCCATACTTTTCCACAGTGGCTTTTCTTGCTTCCCTCTCCCACTCTTAATGATTTAGATGTCTTCTTTTACAATTTTGTGTTTATTCTTTTTGTAATTCATGGCAGTTATCTCCTTTCCAGTTATGAGTTTCTCATTTTTGTAGCATCCTGCTTTTCTATTTAGAGTAGACCTGTGAATATTTCTTTTAGCATGGGTTTAGTGTTGCTAAACTTTTAGTTTTTGCTTGTCTGGGAAGTTCTTTATCTCTCCTTCTATTCTAAAGGATAGCGTTGCTGGATAGAGTATCCTGGGCTGCATCTTTTTTTCAGTCAGGACTTTGAATCTATCTTGCCATTCCCTTCTGGCCTGTCGTGTTTGTGTAGAGAAATCAGCTGAGAGCCTTATGGGGGTTCCTTTGTAACTTGCTCTTTGTTTTTCTCTTGCTGCCTTTAGGATCATTTCTTTATCCTTGACTCTGGCTATCTTGATTATGATATGTCTCGGTGTGGGTCTATTTGGGTTCTTCCTGTTTGGGACCCTCTGAGCTTCCTGTACTTGGATATCTGATTCCTTTAGGTTTGGGAAGTTTTCAGTCATGATTTCTCCAAATACCTTTTCAATCCCCTTTGTTCTTTCTTCCCCTTCTGGAACCCCTATTATGCATAGATTGGCATGCTTTATATTATCCCATAGGTCCCTTATATTGTTTTCATTGTTTTTTATTTGTTTTTCTCTCAGCTGTTCTGATTGGGTGCTTTCTGTTGTTCTGTCTTTTAAGTCACTTACTCATTCCTCTGCATCATCTAGCCTGCTTTGTACAGCCTTTAGGTCAGCTCTCATCTCAGCAAATGAGTTTACTAATTCTACTTGGTTCTTCTTTATAGCTTCTGTTTCTTTTTTGACATATTTTATATCTCTAAACACTATTTCTTTTAGTTCCTTCAGTACTTTGATCACTCCTTTTTAGTAGGTCATCAATGTCTATTTCCTTGATCGTGCTTTCAGGGGATTTCTCTTGATCTTTTAATTGGGAGTGGTTCCTCTGCTTCTTCATATTGCTCATATCTCTCTGGCACTGTGGCTTATGGAGTATCAGTTATTTATTTCTCCCGGAGACGGTGTGCTCTTAATGATTTTATTGAGAGGTCTTTGTGTCTTCACCCTGTTTTGCGTACTCAGTTTGCTGTTTCCAGAGGCCCTATATTGGCGCCCTTGTCTGTGCTGCTCCCAGTGGCTATCGGCTAGCAGATTGCGCCCCCTCCCAACACTGGGTCAGGTGCTGAGCTCTTACCCGGTGGGTGGGCGGGCCACACCCCCTCTGGATGCTGCAGTCAGTTGCTGCGCTGGGGGGCGGGGGGGGGGGCAGGTGGGTGGATCGCGCCCCCTCCCAGCACCGTGGCCAGGTGCTGCGTTCCTGCGAGGAGGACGGTGGCCGCCCGCCCTCTCCCAGCACCGGTTGCTCCGCTGCTCTGTGCAGCTGCCCGCTCCGCCTCAGGTCGGCACTCTGAAGGCGGGCTTGGGGAAGACCGCAGAACAGCCCTGCCCCTGCTCCGAGCCAAATCTCAGCTCCTTGTTTGTCTTGCTGGCACGAGTTCTCTGAGGTGCCAGGGCAGAAAGATCCTATCTGCCTCAGGCTGTAAACAAGTCTCAGTCCTGCCTAGGAGGTTGCGGAGCCCCCCGGGTGCAGATTCAGGCCTCGGCCCCGGCCCCGCCCCCGCCCCCACCCCCAGGCTCTGCGCACAGGAGGAGATGGCGGCTGTGGCTGAGCCCTGCCTCTCTTCTCGTGAGATGCGCCAGTAATGGCGGCGCAGGTCTGAGGAGACAAAGGCTATGGCGCCCCTCCCCCCAGGGCACACCAGCCGTGTTGCTTTGCTTTTTTTGCAATTTGTGGGGAACTGAGGTTGTTCTGCTCCGTATCCCCTCCCAGCCATGGTGCGCAGCCCCCTACCATCCCCCGGGGCTGCCTCAGTGCAGCTGCCCCAGTCCTCTGCCCGGCTCAGGCGGCCTGTCCCGGCCCCAGCTGCCTGCTTGTGTCTTGGGCTGGGTGTCACAGGGACCCTCTGTGCCCATTTAACTTAGTTCTGTCAGTCAAGGGGTGCTCGGGGCAGATCTGAGCTTCGGAGGCTCCCCCTCCATCCCGCCGGCCTCTCCTTTGGAGAGGGGAGACCCAGTGAACGAGTGCCAGTCCTCCTTTGCCGCTCCTTCCCCGTGGGACTGGTCCCACGCTGTTTTGCTTTTTCTTCTTTTTTCCTTTTCTCCTACCAGATTTTTGGCGTTTTTGTCTTTTGAAGAGGGCAATGTTCTGTCGGAGTACGGCAGGAGCTCTGGTTGGCTGAGTGGGTCCGTAGATGTGAGTTTTGGTGTATTTGAGGAAGAGGGTGAGCTACAAGCTTCCTTCTCTGCCATCTTGCTTCTCTCCCACCTTTCACCTCAGTTTTAAGTTCTCTTCCCATCACTCTCCCCTGGCATTTTCCCTCCAGAAGCTCTGTGTATTGAGTGCTGTAAGTTCTCCAAACACTCTGGGTGCTTTTACAGGATGAAGATTTGTAAGTGTTCTTATTATGCCTGGGTTGCCCTGTCCCTTAATAGGTCTTTCTTGTCCTCGCAAACTCCTACTGAAGGCACTGCTTACCTGTTTTTTTGCAGGGACCTGTGTATCCTCCAGAGTGAGATACTCCTTCACTTGAACCTAGTGGAGCTCTTAAACATGACGCTGAATTCATTGATGAGTCTGTCTGCCCACTGAATCCTTAGTTGCTCAAGGGCAGAACATGAAGCTTGGTCTTTTGTTTAATGTTTTGGACTTAGCCTAGAGCTTCGTAGACCACAGGTACTGGAATGAATAAATGAATGGATGAATGAAAGAGTGAGTTGGTGTTCAGTTGTGTGTTTTACTGTTGAAGAGCTAGTAATCTCAGAAGCTTGGATTTTTTTTTTAATATGAGTTGGATCTTTCATTAAACTGAAGATAAGCTCCATTTCAGCTACAGTACCAAATGCTGTAACCCTGATAAGCTGCTGGGTCACTGAGACACGTACTGTCAGCTAAAGGTTCTCATGATGTATATGACTGTTGCAAACCCCAGAATAGTAATAACCCAAATGTTCTTCAACAGGGAACTGATGAAGTAAATTTCAGTTCATGCATATAAGGCAGTTGTGTTGGTTAAAAAGACTGAGCCAGTTCTGTACAAACTGATGGAGAGATACATAAATATGTATACTATTGAGTAAAAAGTTTCAAAACTATAGAAAATCCTGATTATGAGAAAAAAACTGTATATGCATGTAGATGTACATATGGTCTATGTTAATATGTTGGAAAAATCTGGAAAGATACTTAGGGAGTTGGAACAGTATGGGGAAAAGTTCTTTTCTTTCTCACTTTGTGCATTAAAAAAAACTTGATATGCTTCATTATTATTTGAATTTGTTATGAGCATATTTTGCATTAGTAATTTTAAAAACCCACAGACTTAAAATATATGCCTGACCAGTAAGATATTATTGTTAAGAACTTACTTCAGATACCTCTAAAAATTCTTAGGTTAATTTTAACATTTTAGATTTATGTTGCATCTTCCAAAAATGCAAGCCACTTTGACCTTATAGTCTGATGTCACTTTCAAATAGCTTTCTGGGGAGGTGGGGTGGGGAGACGAAGGCCAGGAAGGGTGGATGGTGTGTCCAGCTTAGCATCTAGTGCAGACTGTGGGTGTGACTTTGTTCTCCTACTGCTAGTAAAGCTCAGGTACCATATGGCTGAAATAGGGCGATCTGATTCCTTCAGGTGGGTCAGCATGGGGGCTTTGTAGTCACAGACCTGTTTTTGATCTCCAGCTTTACCACCTCTTAGCTGTGTGACCATGATTCTTAAAGTCTGTGAGTTAAGTTTCCTCATCTGTAACATAAGGATCCTGATAGTGTCTGTGTCCTAGGGCTGTTGTGAGGCTAGGATGTGATTGTAGGAAATGAGTGTGGTGCTTAATAAATGTTACTCTTTCGTTGTTCCTATTGTGAAAGAAAACCCCGTACCCATAAGTAATCAGACCAGATAAAAGGAAAGCAAAGGAAGAGAAGGACAGTTTTAATATAGTTTGAAGATACGACTTCGAGTTACTCTCTCCCCCAAGCCCCTCTATTTGTTTTGAAATAATTAAGTCTTCTGTTGCTAAGTGGTAACAGGTACATCACTATTAGCTCAGTAGGAATTGTAGAAAGTACTGAAGGAAATACTTTGCAGTGGATGAGAGAATTGCATGGACTGGTGAAGAACATTTACAGGTGAGGGGCTTGGAAAACCTCTTTGCAGTACTGCAGCAGTCCAGGAAGCCAGGCCTGCTAACCTGTACCTGGTAGCCCCCAGTGTGATGATCATTCCTAAAAGTATGGTGGCTGGACCAGTGCACTAGCCCTGGCTAAAATCTCCATAAATTCTCAAGCAGGGCCAAGCTCTCCAGTGGGCTCCTTGTGCCTGGAACATCTCTGTGACCAAAGGTGGATCTGAGAAGCCCTGCTGAGCTGTTCTGTCTACCTGGCAGAGTGATCCTCAGCGCACTCTCACCCCTGGGGACTGAGGGGATGAATAAGATGTAACTGATGTGCAGTTTCCAGAGTCCTCCAGGGGTCTAGCTGCATAGTGTCCCTGAGTCTCTGGAGATGGCAGGCAGGTGAAAGCAGAGAGTACGTTCTTATCAAATCCCCACGACTGGATGAGGCTGAGGTATGTGGCCCCATGAAAACATTAGGCACTAATAATGCCAGAACTGGGGTCTCAAATTGTTGGCTTATATAGGACCTTCTTGAGAGAAGTTTCTTGCTTGTTCTGCATGGTGTCTGCAAAAGGAATACTGGTACCAGCCTAAACTTACATGATGTTTGCTGTGTGCCAGGCCTTGTTCTAATCACATATATGTTTATATATACATTGATATATAAATACCTATATATTTATATATCAAAGTATGGATTAAAAGTTATTTGTATCTTCTATTCCTCACAGTAGCCTCATGAAATAGGCACTGATTTTTTTTCACGAGGGAAATGAGACACGAAGAGGTTAAGTTGTCCAAGGTCATGTGCAGGTAAATGGTCAACTGGGATTCAGAAACCCAGCTGATCTGGTTCTGGAGCCCAGACTCCTAAAGGTTGTATTGTTTCTAGATTTGTTTGAGCCCATAGTTTTTAGTAGGGAGGTTTCATATCAAAATCTGGAGCTGGCTTCTCTTGACAGATCCGAAGATCTGGGCTGCACGCCCTTGTGGGAATGCTTGGCTGGTGCCCAGTTGGGCCGGCCCTTTGGTGGTCTCGGCTTCACCTCCATCCCCACTCATCCCTCTTGGTCCTGACTTGGAGTCCCTGCTCACTTGACCCAGTTACCAAGCCTGTTTGTACCCGCAGACACTTTGATTTTCAACCCCTGGGCTGGGGTTGAATGACATTGGTAGATAGGAACATGTATAAAAGCTTCAGGCACTTTTCCTCCAGGCTAGGGAGGGCATTCACCCCCATTTTCTCTGTGAGGGCATCACACGGAGTAACGTAGATGGTGAGCCTGGCCCAGGGTCTGTGCTTGGGTCACTGTATCATTCCCCTCATCTTGGGGGTCTAAGGGTTCCTCTCACTCTGTTAGAGATGCGATGATAAAGCTGGTAATTAGAGCAGAAGAAATCGCGGAACTGAAGGAGCCGAGTGTGAAAAAGCCAGCAGCCCATGTCTGTGTTCGTCCACGCACAGAGTAGACAGCTACAGAGCACAGTCACTCTCTAGAACTATTTGTCGAGTGAGGAGTAGACCAGAAGGAGTTATTCTCAAAGAGAAGAGAGAAATCCGACAATATTTCAAAAAGTCAATCAGCACCTAATATATGTTTGAAAATATATCATTTACTTCATTCCCCACCACCACCCCTTTATTACTGGAGGAAACACCCTGCTTTTTCTAGCCAGTATGACCCAGAATTTTGTTGTTGTTTTGGATACAACGTGCCCCATTTCTCAAGCAACTTTATTTTAAAATTCCCAGAATTCTCTTTAAGTGGTTTGGGAGTGGGAGCAGGTAACAGGAGCAGCTGAGAAGGGAGTTTTGGCCAAGTTATTGTCTCACTGCATGGGGTGGGGTCCTTGAATGTTAAGAAGCTTTTGTGTTTCCAGCTGTACCAAGGGGATTAGTGGCTTAGTCCTACCTCATGGGAACAAGTTTTCTTATTACCTCTTAAAAGATGGAAATCCTAATGTGAGGGTTTTTTTTTTTTTTTAACACAGCACCATCTGCTTCAGGATCTCAATATGCTTACTTTGTTTTTTGGCCCCCTGCAACCCTCCCTCCAAATAAGTTTGTTACCTGGAAGAGTGGATTCACTTTTGGACACGGCGGCAGATGTGCGTGGTAATGTGTAAAATGCAGTTGGTTCGTTTTCAGTCAGTTGTGTGGTGGTTGAACATCTCACGGAGGCCAGGCCTGATGAGATGGAGACAAAGGTAGCTAAAAGGTGGGTCCTGCCTTCAGGGACTCGGTTGGGGCATTTCAGGCCAAAGAGTACAAAAGTACAATAGCTGTAGGAAATAAAAAAGTTAATAAGAGGTAGAGGGGGGAATTTGCAGCCCGTGATTAATTTCCACATGAAGGCTGCAGATGTTCAGTCTGGAGGAAGTCTGAGTTCTCTTTGATACGGTTCCTCCTCGAGAAGCAGCAGAGTTCAGGATGAATGTGCACAGCGCAATTAGAGGGCCACTTTGAAGGGGAACAAAGCTGCTTGTGTGAGTGCGAGGGGGAGTCCTCGCCTCTTCGGCGCAGTCCGGAAATTCATTCTGTAACAAAGAACTGTAATTCCAAGTCAATGACACCTTCTCAGTCCTCCCAGACTGTGCCCAAAATTACAGAGAAGGAATGGTGAGTCGATTCCCATTCAGCCAGGACTGGAGAGCTGTGTACTTTGCTCAAATGCCTGGGATCTAATGGAGATGGGACAGCAGCCAGGAGATAAAGCAAGTCAATACAGGACTGGGAGGAGTCTGATGCTGGAGCAGATAATGAGGAAGGGGCCAGGATTTGAAAGCATGACCTCTGAGTCTTCCTGTGTAATGAACGAGTATAGCGGAGGGCTGAGATCTGAGACCCTGGTGCACCTGTGTGTGGAGCTGCCCAGCCAGCAGCCCGGCTACATCCCTGGATGCCGTGGATGAGCTCTGTGGGAACTTGACAGCCCCAGGCTACCTTTACTGCTTATTGAAAAGAGCGGAAGGCTGGAGATTTCCTCTAAAGGTGTGCCGTTGAGTGGTTAAGAACTTGAACTTTGGCATCAAGGCCTGGCACCCCCATTTACTGGCTGTGTGGCCTTGAGCAAGTCACTTCCCCTTTCTGAGCTTCAGATTCACCATCTGTAAAATGAAAGAAAATAAATAACTACCTTTCAGGGTTATTATGAAGACTAAGTAAAAGAAGGGATAAAAAACCATGTAGCAGTGTTGGTGGCCCACGTGAGTGTGTGATAAATCTTACCTTTATTTTTAGTAAGGAGACGATCGTGAAGATAACTGTTTTAAATTACTTTTTCGTTCTTTAAATTCTGGACCAGGATTAGAGACATAGTAGAATTATTTCATCCTTCCCCCAGTTCTCCCTCTATAGTGTTGGAGAAGACAAAGAAATAACTCATGTAATAGGTGGAGGATGAAACAGGGATTTAGAGAAAGGTCCCCACTTTACACCCTCAAACCCCAAACTTACTTAGAATTAAAAGGGCAGATCTCTGGAGGCATAGGCAAATGCTGCTGCTGACAGACCATGGTACTTTTATTTCTCTTCCCTTAGAAAATCTTGGCTACTTTAGAGCAGTGCTTTTTAAACACGGACATGCCTACGAATCACCTGAGGTTCTGCATGTCTAACAAGTTCCCAGGTGATGCTCTTGGTCCTCAGACCACATTTTAAGTAGCGAAATCCTGAAAGACCTTGGCTCATTGAGTCCAGTGGTGTGTTTGAATCTTTCTGTTACCTCCCTGAAAACATGCTTCGAATTTTCACTTGAGCACCTCCAGTGAAGAGACGCTCCCTACTTGCCAGTCAGCGCTTCCTGTTTCTGATGGCCTGCATGATGGAAGTGTGTGTTTCTTACCGAGCTGACGCTGGCTTCCTTGTCATAGCATCCGTCGCTCTTAGTTCATTACTTTGGTAAGGGTGGGCGTGGGGACATCACACAAGTCATGCTAAAACGTTTGCAGAATGTTGTTGGCATGTAAATTTTCCTGGAGAGACTTTCCCTAGATTTCAACAGGTTTTCAAGTATATCTGTTCTCCCTAGAAGTTAAGGAGCATTGGATTCCTTCTTCAGGGGATGCCGTGTCCCTCACAAATCTATTTGAAAGGCTAGGCCCTCCCAAGTATCTCGTCTGTCTTTTTAAAATTGCTTTTACATAATTCTTTGCATAACGTGGTTTTAGATGTCCTGTTCATCTTGCCAAATTTTCCTAGTTTATCTGTGTCCCTCTAAGGTTGGCCCCCCAAAACCAACACAAGCTAAACTCCAATAGTCATCTGACCATCCAGAAAGGTGAGACATCGCTCTCTGATTTGACCTGAGACTTCTTTCATTTCTTCCTAAAAGTGTATCTTCTTTGGAGACCTTAGTATACTTGACTGTATACTGTCATATTTAAAAAAGAAAAGATAAAAATTCAACATTTAGAGAGAATCTGTTGATATATGTCACAGGGCCCTGGGCTTGTGGTTGGATCCGCCTTCAAGCAGAGCTTGATCCAGAGGCTCAGGCACTTATGACTTGGCTTTTGTTTTTTTTTCCTTCATAGTTAAGTGTCCCGTCACTTAGGCCTGTGCTCCATTGAACCCCATTTTCCACCATCCTGAATGCTCTGTGTTGTTTCTGGATGTTGTACGCGGGACCTGATATTTATCCCGTTGAAGTGCCTCATTAGTCCATCGTGCTGATTATACCATCTCTCCTATCAGCTTCTCTGTCCAGCTTAGGATCATCTTTCGATCAGCACGCCGGCAAATTAATGATGTTGAACCAGACAGAGTCAAGAGCAAAGCCGCAGCATGCCCCCCAGGCACTCCCGGCAGGGTTGATGTCACACACCCCGCAGACAATGGATGAACGTTTCTTGAAGTGCATCCTGAGGGGCACTAGACTGCAGGATGGTCCTCAAAAATGGAACCCTATAACTGTGTATATTGGGATAGTGCTAAATACCATGACCCTTTCTTGAAGACTCACGATGCTTATATTAAAAAAAAATCTGACAAGAGAAATTGTTAAACAGTTTCCCAAATGTATTTGACCATTAAATTCTGCCCTGCCCTGCTAGGTAACACCTAATAACAACCTGTGAACAAACAGTCTAGAGGGCACAATCTGAGAGAGAAATGTGCGTGTGGATGCTCAGCCAGGTCTCAGTCACTTGATTGCTCATCTGGCCGCCTCTTCCACTCCTCCCCACAAGGGGAGGCTGAGCGATGTTGTAAAATGCCTTGCTGAAAAAACACCCATTGATCTTGCCCGTCTGTCACCCATTGAGAGAGGAAGCTGTTTACCTGGGGCTGCTCGCATCCATCTGCTGAGTGAAGCTTGGGTATACTTGGAGGCTCTCCAGGAAACCCAAAGCCAAGGGGTAGCCTGTCATCATTTGCAATAATAATAGTAGTTGAAATATTACGGTAACAATAACTCACAGTTACTGAGTGTTTATTTAATGCCAGGCACATCACTCAGTGCTTTGTGTGTAAGACCTTGCTCCTCACTCAACCCTCACAGGAACTATATGAGTTAGACCAGACTGTTGTCCTTATTTTATTTTATTTTCTGGAGGGGGGAGGTAATTAGGTTTATTTATTAATTATTTTTTTAAATGGAGGTACTGAGATCGAACCCAGAACCTCTTGCATGCTAAGCACACACTCTACCCCTGAACTGTACCCTCCCCCACCGCCTTGCCCTTATTTTATGAATGAGGAGCTGGAATGTGTCAAGAGCTTGAGAAAAGTTTCTCAAAGGGACATAACTAATGAGACAAGGAGCCGGGTGTCTCAGCCAAGTCTGACTGACCCTAGAGCCCAGTGTTCCTTTATTAACTGTATTTTTCTTTTCATGATCACGCATTCATCGGGCATTTATTTATTGCATGTTGACTTTGGGTGTGGCGTGGTATTTGGTGAAATTGAAGACCCCAACGAGATAACACAGTCCTTGCCTTAAGGGACTGACGCTTTATCTGGGGGAATTCTGTGGTTTAACAGAGACAGTGCTTAGCAAGCAAATAGAAGGGCATGTGTGAGGAATGAGAGCCCATTGCCACAGGACTGGCCTGCTCAAACCTGACAGCCGCATCTCTCCGGCTGGCTTTTGGACACCCGCTTGCCTGTGGATGTCTCCTTCCCCTTCTCCCGTTTTATCCGTTCTCACAAATCCCTCCTCAGCCTCCACCTCCTCCTCGTCCCCTTGACCTCCGCGTGTCCCCCCCGGGAAACCGCTCACCCCTTGGCTCCTCAGTGCTCGGTCTGTGGCGAGCGCCCAGCTGACATCCACAGCCCTTGGAGGTGACCTAGTTGGAGTGAAATGCTGGCTTTTCAGTTACATCTTCAATAGGCTGAGTTGGCAGGTTGTCAGCAGGCTTATGTCACCTAACGACTGTGTCCATTCCCGCCTCTCCTGGCTTCCTGTTAGTAAGTATCCTCAGGACGCTCTTGGAACCCAGAAGGTGTAGGCGGCCTGCTAAGGGAGCCAAAAATAAAGGGGGGAGAGAAGCAGAGAAGACCTGCCCCTCCCTGCCAAAGAAAAAATTGTACATTAGGAAAAAAAAAAAAAGCTCTTTAAAACAGAGGGAGAGAAACTTGCAGAGGTGTCTCCCTGCAGAACATTTTTATTCAAAGAAGGACATTTGTTTGTTTTCTTTTTCTTTCTTTCTTTCTTTCTTTTCTTTCTTTTTTTTTTTTTTTGACCTTCTCTGATCTCCGTCATCCCCCCACCATGCCCTTCCTTCCTGTTTGGCACTTTTTAAATGGTATTACTTCTCTTCCACAATGGTGACCTGCTGGGAGCAATCGCAGAGACATTTCCTCTCCTGTGGCTCGAGTTCTCTTTTTAATAACGGTCCCCTCCCTACCTGCTTCCCCTCGGCTGCCCTTCAGAAACACTTTCCTACTGGTGTGGGTGGAAGAGCTTCAGGTGTGTGCCAAACGTGCGCCAAAGGTTAGCTGTGCTCAACGCTTGATTTCCGCTCTCTCCTGGGGCTGCAGCACCCGGAGCTCTGCACCCTGCCCTCCCTTTTGCATGGTGAAGCGCAGCCTTGAGTTCAGATGGTACAGGCTCAGGTTTGGCTCTTACATTTGAGGCTTATAGGAATTGTGTGAGCTCCTTCCCACGGGAGTCCCTCTAGGGATGCTGGGCGCTTCCAGCCCAGAGGAGTTGGAGTAAGAGTTCCAAGCAGCGTTGGGGGTGCTTGCCTCTCCAGCCTTGCCTGGGGGCCACCCAAGGTCATCCTTGGAGGCCTGGGCAGTTCCATGGTCCTCTCCAGGGACTGCCTCTTCAGAGGGCAAAGTTCACGTTCATAGGAGCAACCAAAACAGATGCACTGGTTGGAGATTTCGTTAGGTCACTTTCTGCAAAAGCATGGGTTCGTAAGTCTCATCTTAAATTTTTCCACCACCACATTGCTGCTCTTGGTGTGTGTGTATCTCCCAGAGCTGAGAGCCTCAGACAGCAGTTCCTCCCTTCCCGCAGCCCTTCCTTCCTTTGAGTACTTAGTTCATTTGTCCATTTGTTCATTCATCCAGTGAGCGTTTGAGCACTTCATTGTGCGGTTCCAGGTGAACAAAACAGAAAGGTTCCTGCCCTCGTGACCTGTGTGCTGCAGGGTGGGAAACAGTGTCCAGAGGTAGAAGGTGACCATGGGCCCACCCACAGGGAAACTTGCTGTGGGATGCTGGGATGGAGAAGCAGGGGCACCTGGAGAGAGGGTCGTCAGGCATGACCCGCCTGAGTGGGTGATGTCTGAGCCCAGACATGGAGGACACAGGGCTGTCTGGGTCAAGAGCTGGCAGAGTCTACAGAGCCTTCCCAGCAGAGGGTGAGCATGTGTGATTCCTTGTCAGAAATGAATGTGGCACCTTCCAGAAACTGAGAAGAGACCACAGTGGCTGGAGTCGGGGTGGATGAAAGAAATGAGCTTGGAGGGGTGAACAAGGTCTAGGTGTTGAAGTCCTATATTTTATCTTTAAAAAAAAAAAGACATGTGCAACTAATTTCATAACTCAGCTTTCTCTCTTACTGTAAAGTGTTTGCAAGAAAGGCTATGTGTTGCAGTGGTTAACGTGGACTCCGAAGCTACATGCCTGAGTTGGAATCCCACGGCTGCCTCTTGCTGTTTGTATAACCTCAGGCAACTTATTTAACCCTCCTGGGCCTCGGTGTCTACATATGAAAATGGGGGCAACTCCTAGTACTCACTTCATGGGACCATTTTGAAGATTAAATGAACTGACACACATGCCTGGGACATAGCAAGTACTCACTAAATGTTACCTGTTTAAAAGATGCTTTGAAGTATTAGAGTGACTGTCCAGGAGAGTGTCCCTTCTGATCCTGTGCCTTTGTGTCTTCCTGAGCATAAGCATGTGCCTGCCCTCAAAAGTAGCCAGTCCCATTTTGAGATGAGCAGTCCCGAAACTGGTGTGGCTGGGATGGCTGACCACGCCCCAGGCAGCTTCATGGTAACGCCAGCTCCATGGTAACGCCAGCTCTCTCCCTCGGTGATGCTCGAATGGCCTCCTGTTGCTCTGAGCCTCTGGGACCCAGGGTCTCCCACGGCCGAGCATGGGCTCCCTCAGCCTGAAAGCCTTCTGTGTCTCCCCTTCCTTGGATGTAGGGGCTGTCGGTTGAAATGCCCTTTGGGATTCTGTTTGGGAGTTTGAAGTTCATTTCAGTTCAGCAAATGTGTTGGTTGTGTGCAGTGTTCACTCACAGAGCTTGGTGCTGGGGGAATGGTCGGGATCCAGCCCACTCCTTCCTGGAGGAAGGTAATATCTAGTTGGGGAGTTGGGCTCATGTACCTATAATTCCAGTTTAAACTAGTTAAAACTGGAGACCATGGGACCAGAGGAAGGGTCTTTGGCTCAAACTGTGGTTCTAGAGAGCACATCCTAGAGGAAATGATGCCCGAGTGAGTTAGGAAGAATGATAGGAGTTAGCCAGAGATGGGAAGGACTTTCCAGGAAGTTGGAAGAGATAGCAAGGGGTGGGGGTGGGGGGGCAGCACGGAGAGTGAGGGGACAGTGCAAGCAGTTTGATAAGACGAGGGAGGACTGAGCGGTGTGGAGGTGGCAGCTGCGGAACGAGGTGGGACTTGTGTGCCTTCCGGAGGGATGTGGGATGGAGCCCCTAGGCCATGGGGCTGAAGCATCCTAGGAAGGGACTTCCATGGCCTGAGCTTTTTAGCAGGACCCTTTTGATTGCAGAGTGGAGGGCAGATTTGGGGAAGGGCAGGGCAGCTGAATACCACAGCCGGGAAGACGATGGGGAGCCTGTGGCTCTAGTCCAGGTGAGAGGGAACGAGGGCAGAAGTGGGGCTCTGGTCACTGGTGTGTAGGGGATGGATTGGAGGAAAATCAGAAGGCCCTCTGGGCAGACCTTGGTGGCAGAAGGCTCCTTGGGGAGACAGGCTTTCAGGGATATTGGGACACTGAGGACAAAGATACTGTTCAGGGACCTGGGCGCTGACTGCTTCCTGCACACCCCCCCCCCCCCAACCAGGTGATGGTGTGTCTGAATGCTGAGTTCAGTTCAAAGACCAGAAGATCCCCATGTGGGCGAACATGTCCCTAAACAGAAACACATGAAATTTGGGGCTAAATTTTTCTGCGTTGGTGATGTATGCTTGTGTGTGTGTGTGTGTGTGTGTGTGTGTGTATAAAATATAAAAGACAGTGCTGTACAAAAATTCAGTCTTCTCAGCTCTGGTGAGATCCTTGGTGTCACCATGTCAGCTGTTTGGCTTGTGAAAATCTGGGGCCCTGGAGAACGGGGGCGGGGGTGAGGAATGAGAAAAAGAAACGCAGCATCTGTGCCTGTGCGTGTATCCAAGTGGCCCCGGCAAGTCTGATCACTTTGATGGAGTACGTTGTGAATTTCTAGCAGGTATCTGTGTGCTGCTCCTTCTAGTTGAGTCTGGAACCCACTGGCAAGCCTGCTCGTTCATACTTTCACAATTCCCATTCACAGGAGCAGTTTTCCTGGATCCTGTCACGGTTTTATAGTACTCTGTGCAGTGTGTAATATATTGTGTGCAACATGCTTGGTTATCTGATGAGCTCCAGTTCTGCTCACAGTCCCATGAGGAAGATGTTGACCACCGTCCATGGAGAATGGACCTGTGTCTCTGAGAGCCCAAATAACCTGCCCAGCTCCCAGGCTAGGGGAGGGAGGGAGCTGGAATCAAACCTGTGTTGTCTGGCTGTTTTCCCACCACGCTGAGCTGTGCTTACTGTCACGGATACCAGTAGGGTACAGTTTCTGTTTGGAGTCTTCCTGGGAAGGAGGAGAATGAGCAAAAAACTGCTCCATGGTCAAATCCATGCAACCCCGGAAATTTGCATCCTGCAAATATCCTGTCCCTCCTGCCACCTGTGAAGCCCGTACTCCTTGTCCCACCCTGGCGAGACTTTAAAGCTGATCCCTGAGCTGAAATGACCGGTTGGAGGGAGCAGTATGTATTATGTTGTTATTATTTAATAAAGCATGTGTTGTTCCCCACTTGGCAATGCGGCCAAGTCGCTGTTCTAGCAGGTGGTGGGTAACTGGACCCAAGCCCCCGATCTTTGCTCAGGAACTCCCTGGTCCAGCCTTTGATATCAGAACAAGAGGAGAAAACAGTGACACAGGACACTTCCTGTCCCAAAGGGGATGTGATACAGGACACCTGAAACAACAGGCAGAAGAAAAGCTTCCCCAGAACTGCTTGGGAAGAGCTGGCCCCAGCCTGTGCTCCTGGAGTCATCGAAGATGTGGCGAGGAGCAGGGTTGGGCCAGCTCGTTCAGTGGAGTTGCACTCAGTGAATTACTGCGTGTGCTCTGTGGGCTGGCACAGGCTCGCCCCAGACATCTCAGCTCTGCCCTTATGAAGGGTGTGATCCAGTGGTGGAGACCAACAAGCAGACAGGCAATAAAAGTTAGTGTGATGAGGTTTATTCTTTTTTTTTTTTTTTAATAGAGCAAAGAGAGGGCTTGTGGGAGCCCAGATGAAGGGCTCCTAAATTATCCTGGAGAAATCAGGGAAGTCTTCCCGGAGGAAGAGGAGTCTAGGGTGGGATTTGAAGGGTGAATAAGAGTTGGACCATGCACAGTTGCATGAGCCCCAACCATCCTAGATGGGAAAGAGAGAGGAAAGATTAAACTTAAGAATTTTAATAAAAATAGGAAGTTAAAACTTCAGGGCTAGTCTTCCCTCCCCTACCCATTCACTCGCTCACAGTCATTAGAGGTATAATTGACATAGTGTGTGGGGGCAAATGGAAAGTGCTGATGTTTGATTGTCTCTAGGCTAGATGTATGCAAGTGAGAAGGCTTTTATTTTATAAGGTAAAATGTCTGGAAGCAAGAGTCCCAGATTAAGATCCACCAATGTCATTTTGATTTTCTTTTTAAGCTGATGCAGATCCAACCAGTAATTCAATTCAGGGCCCTGAAAGGTACCTGTTTGAGACTGTCACGAGTCCAAATGTGTTGTTTGATACGGTGGAAATTTTAAAAGTCTGGGAGTTGGGATATTTAAGTCATTATCTTGACTCTGCCAGCAGCTATCCATATGATCTTGGGTAAATCACATCCCTTCTACTCAAAATGAGAAATAGAACTTTGACGTTTTATTTACTTACTTACATTTATTTATTTATTTATTTATTTATTTATTTATTTATTTATTTATCTATCTATCTATCTATCTATCTATCTATCTATCTATCTATCTATCTGTGTATCTATTAGTTGATTTCCCCTACTCTGCCAGTTTTTTACTTTAAAAAACCAAAAATCTATAGAAAAATTGCAAGAGTAGAACAATGCAGTATGTAGGTGTGTATAGACAGGCATAAATATATTTTTGCTGAACGACAAGCACGTATGTATTTATTTTTGCTGAACGATTTGAAAGTAAGTTGCAGCTATATCATGGCACTTCCCTCCTACAGTGTTTCAGCCTGCATCTTTGGATGCTCCTTGCTAACAATGGTGGAATTACCAAACTTGGAGAATTTAACATTGATACAATACTCTAATGTACAGCCTGTGTTAAAAATTCTCTTACAGTCTCAGTCTTGTCCTTTATTTATTGTTAAAAATTTTATTTCTGATCAAGTGTAATCAAGGACATGTTGCATTCAGTTGTCCTGTCTTTCTGGTGTTGTCTGATCAAGAATGATCAGCCTTGTTTCTGGTTTCTTTCCTGTGTGGGCATTTTGGAGGTGTCCAGGACGGTCACTCTGCAGAGTCCACAGTGTGTTCGGGTCGCAGTTTGCAGTGGTTGAACAGCCCCCGTGTGCCGGGCACTGTCCGGGTAGTAGGAAAACGCAGACATCAGGCCCAGTGTGGTCTTTGTCCTTTCAAAGCTCACCAGCAATTGACAGTGAAAAATGCTTGGAAGGAGTGGAGAGAATTCCTGGTTGGACTTGAATCTGAAAAAAAAGACAACAGGCCTGAGATAAGACAGTGGGAAGAATGTTACTTCTGGTGACGTGACTAAGGAAGGCCTCTCTGAGCTGGTGATGTTTGAGCTGAGACCCTAGGGATAAGGAAGTGCCAACAGGAGGCAGGTGGTGACTGCATTCCTGGTAGAGGGAACAGCACGTGCAAAGGCCTGGAAGCTGGGGAGCGTTTGACTTGGTTGAGGAACTGAGAGAAAGGGTGTTTATTGTTTGTTTGTTTATTTTACGTACTTTTTTTTTAATTTAACGGAGGTACTGGGGATTGAATGTAGGACCTTGTGCATGCTAAGCATGCACTCTACCTTTGAGCTATTCCCCCTGCCTCCCCCTTTGCATACATATTTTTCCCCTAATTTTTCTGAGAAATAATTGACATACATCATTGTGTAAGTTTAAAGTGTGCAGCATGATGATTTGCTTTACATGTATTGTGAAATGATTACCACAATAGGTTTAATTCGTATCTGTCGACGTGAAGGATCACATACCTTAAAAACATATTAATGCAGAATGAGATTCCTGGAGAGACTTCCCATTTATTTTCTTCCCTTCAGAAAATAAGTGAGAAAGGGCATTTTGACTGCAGAATGGTGAGCAGGGGGCAGGAGGTCTGAGGAGGACTGATGCCGTGGGTAAGGGCCAGATCACAGAGTGACTTTTTGACCTCATTTTAGATGCAGTGGGAGCCCTTGGAGAGTTGGTAACTGGGGCACTTCGTGAGCTGAGGCAGACTGTCTAAACATCACCGGCTGCTGCTGTTGGAAGCACCTCTGCGGGAGGTTGCCAGGTTGAAATGAAGTCTCTTCCACAAATTGAAGATGGCTCTACATTCAAGGCCTTGTTGGCGAGAACTGAGAGGTACTGCAGAAGATGATTTATAAATTCTGAGTTACTTTCATAGTTGAAATTAGACCTGAGTAATGTCTGAGGCATGGACTTGGCCTTCTGGAGAGGTTGGTGGGGACATGTCTTATTTCCTCATCTTGTCTTCAGTTTGTCGCTGAGCAGAGCTGACACTGTTACACTCCATAAACAACCCAGTGGCCCTGCTGTCTCCCAGGCAGCTTCTCATCTGGTAGGGGGCTGGTGTCTCTGGGGGAATCCTGCTTCCTCTGGCTGTGGAGCTCTTGCCTCCCACCTGCTCTTACCCCAGCCTCTTGCCAGAGCCCACCCACCTTTGCTTCAGGTCCTCCAAGTCGACCACACTGGAGCCAAACGGAAACTAAAGAGGAAGCAGAATAGCAGGCACAGTGGCGTTTCCGCCTCTTTCTGGGCATCGGCTGTTCCCTCTGCTAGGATGCTTTTCCTGCCCCGTTCCTTTGATCCACCAAATGCTGCCTGAGAAGGCTTCCTTCCCTGACCACCCTGACCCCCCTGACCACGCCTGATCACCTTGTCACACACTCTTTTCCTTCAGAGCGCATAGTTCTGTTTTGAATAATGTGTGCATGGAGGTATGGGATCACTTGATTACCGTTTGTCTCTCTGCTTGGTTGTAAACTCTGTGAGGGGCAGGAGCAAGTCTGCAGTTGCTCCTCATATCATCCCAGTATACCCTGTGCTTAACCCTTCAGCGGTCGGGTTCTCCAGAGAACTGCTAGGTACAGATCAGAGCTTGGGAAATGTGTGCTTGTGGGCGGCTCGCAAAGGCTGGAAGGCAGCCGTTCCCGCCGCGGGCCCAAGCTGGTCTGCTGTTGACACATCCTCTGGACTTCAGAGCATCCAGTAAGATGAAAATGAGAGAAAGCTGGAATGCTGAGCATGAGAGAGTGTTTGGAGATACTAGGCATTTCCTGTCCTTCTAAACAGCAAGAAACCAGGACACCTGAAATAATACCCACTGTTTTACCTTCAGAGCAGGCCTCAAGGCGCCTCCCTCTTCACTTCAGTGACCCCCTGTTCCCCCTACTTTCTGTATCTAAGCTCCCATCGCCAATCTTGGAATTTTCTATCTAGGAGCCAAGGGTGTGCTGCATTTTTCTGTTCCATGCCGAGTCTTGGCTAGGGAGAGGGAGCTCTGCATGAGAAGTGTTTTCCCTCCTTGCCTCCTTTGTGAGGGCACTGCTCTGAATGTCCCGTCTTACTGAAGACCTGAGCCAGCCTCAGCATGAGCCCTTATTTCGCTTGGATGGTATTTATTCCCACTCGGTGCTGGGCAAAAACACCTCCTTGTCCCCACTTGCCTGGGATGTCCTGCTGGACAGCCTTTTGAATGAAAACCTAGAATCTGCGTGGCAGTGGGTGAATGACTCAGGAGCTGGGTGAAGATGAGGTGGTTGCAAGATGGAGGAAGAGACTGTTCCTTGGTGCTCCCAAACTGGGGTGCAAGTATGAGTACCCAAGTAGCCTTTCTCCTTAACCTCCCAATAAAAATAAAGGATTAAGTCAGAGGTCAGGGACTCAAACATCTACGAAGACTAGGCGGGTGGCGCTCTCCAGTAGCTGAAGGCTTTACTCTCTAGTTAGCCCCACTCCCCACCACTCCCTTTTAACCCAAAGATAAAAAAGACTGCTAATTTTAAAGGAATAGGCTTCTTAGGTGGTCACACAGCTTAGTTTCTGTTCTGGTTGTTAGGATTTTGGGGTGGAGACGACAGTGAACCAGAAACTCTGTGGCTGCTCAGGAAGGCAAGCAGCCTCTTAACCCAAGACATGTGTCGCTTCATGCAAACGTGGACCCAGTGTCACCAGATAATCTGGGTTTTCAACAGAGCTAGACACCTGGAGTCAGATGTAAAATTTGCTGATTTTTAAATGTTGATGATGAACCCGTGTTTTGAAAAATTCTGTGTAGGTCGGATGAGCCCTACTGTGAATGTGAATTACTTTTTTGCCCAAGAGTTAGCAGTCCCTGGACCAGTGCGAGGTGGGCCATCAGGAAGTCTTCATTGCTTTGGATGTCAGAGCACAAGCAGATGGGTGCAGATGAGAGAAGGATTTAAGCCCAAAGAAGTGCTGCGGGGGGACTGGAGGAGACGGGCTATGGCCGGGGGAGGCCCTGCTCACGGGTGTGCGCGTGGCCCCGTCAGTCCATCTTGTGGAGCCTTAGCTATACAGTGTGTGAAATGGGACCGTCGGGGCGTTTCTTAGAGCCTATCCGGGTGCCCTGTGCAGAGCCCAGGAGCTGTGCAGGTCACCCCAGCAGGCCTTCCTTCAGCGTGCTCGGACTGCATTTGACATGGCCCCTGGGTCTTCCTGCTGGTTTTTAAACAGCCCCGCCCCCAGTCCCCAGGTGGCGCCCTGCTTTCCCCTTTGACCCTGAGGCATTGTCCGGGTCCTGTCCCACCTCTCTCTGCTGACTCTCAAATTCCTTCCCTCCTCTTTCCTCCCGCCTGCCACCATCCCTTCTAGGTACTCGCTACCTTTTCCCTGGATGGTGTTCATTGATTCCATCCCCCCCGGCCCTGCTTCCTCCCAAATTGCCTGGCAACGGACTCCAAACTACCTTCCCGAGGGGCAGCTCTGCTTGTGCGATGTCCAGTTACCCCACCCCTGTCGGTGGGGCTTCCCTAGCCTGGCCCGTGAGCTGCCCGCAACCTGGCCTCCCATCCCGTTCTCCATCTTCTCTGTGGCCAGCCTCTCCAGACTCATCTCCTTCTGCCGCCACCCAATGCACCCCAGCCTCTCCCTGACCTTTTCTTCATTTCCTCACATGTGCCACGTTCTTCCTGAGGTCCTGATCCTGGGGATGTGGGTCTCCCCTCTCTCACTCAGCTAACCAGAAATGTGCCTGGCTCAGATTTCTCTAGTCACGCATTCCTCATCTGTACCCATCACACCATAAACTCTTCCTTGAGTCGCATCCCAGTAGTCATGAGTAGACACAGGTACTTTGTGTAAAGCTGTCCGTCTCTGGCTTTCTTACTAGGCTGAAGCTCCGGGAAGGCAGTACCAGGCCTGGCTGGTGTGTGCATCTTTCATGTGCATTGAATGGGTGTAGATGCCCCCTCGTGTCTTTTCATACACCTGCTGCTGCAGAGAAGCGTGGTGGCTTGCTGCTCCCCACACACTGTTGAGAAGGACTGTTCTGTGTGTGGATGCTGGCGTCATCTGTGTGGCTTGAAGGTCTCCTTCTCCCCAGTCTGGGCTGTACCGCATTGGACAGGTCACGTGACCTCTTCAGGTCTTCACTTCTTCAGCTGTAAAATGGGCCTGATAACAGTACCGACCTTGCAGCATCCCTGCCCCACCTTCAATTAGCTGGGCTCCCCTGGGCCACTTAACCTCCCTGAGCTTGGGTCTCCCCGTCAGTGAGATGCGGATGCTGATGGGATAATTACCGTTCCCGCTGCTGGGAGGGTTCGGTGAGGGAACACCTCGGACGTGCTGGCCTGATGCCCGGCCCGGGCCCCTCTCGGTAACTGATTCTGGCTGCTCTGACTGTTCCTAGTCTAGTGGTGGTTCTGGCACAACCGGAGACCTGTGTTTCTGCTAATGCTTCCGGGCCCTCTGTGGGAGGTGAATTTGATCCTCCTGGGGTCCGTGACCCGGTCATGGTCTGGGGTGGGGGAAGGGAGGGCTACATGGAAAGCCCCTCCGTCTCGTACTTCTCTTTTCGCTTATTCTCTAGCACCTATTCCTTGGACTTGTGTTTTGCCTTGAAAATAAAGAATTAACAAAATAGTCTCTTTTTTGGCAGGGGGTTACTGGTGCAGCCTCGGGCCCCTGCTTCCCTGCCTCCCGGCGGCCTTCCCTTCCCATCGCCCCTGAGATCCTGTCCTCAGTCACTGTCCACCTCCTGCGTGGAGGGAAGTTTATCTCCTTCATAGGGTTTCCCCTGCTTGATTTATGGTCTGCCATCTTCCCTCCTAGAGTGTAAGTTCCATGAGGTCAGACCATATTGTTTACTGTGGAGAGGAAAGTGGGAGGGAGGGAAGAAAAGAAAACCCTGCAGAGGTCTTTGGATATACTCTAAAGTGTCAGATTTTAATCTGATCTCAGCTCTGCTCTGGAGACTGGAAATGACAGGAAACAGGAAGGCAGCTCCCTCTGTGTCAGTGTCGGGTGACCTGGTGTCATCAGTGGATTCTCTTAGTTTCACACAGGTCTTGCCTTCTGTGTAGCCTGTCATTCTCAAGGAGGACGCAAAGCCTTCCCACCCCATTGTAGCCAAAGATGTTTTTCTCCTTGGTCAGCTAGTGCCTGCTCGGCGCCTGCTGGCCCAGCTGTCCCCGGGCCATCTCTGGGGGACCTAGGTCATGGGGGACTTAGAACCGCAGGAGTAATGGCAGCTAACATTTGCCTGTGGAGCTCTTCCTGCCTGCTCAGTGACTCACCACCTGAAGTCTTATTGTCCCCATTTCACAGAGGAAGAAACCGAGGCTTAGAGAGTATATGTTATTAGTCTAAAATCATAAAATTTCTGAGTAGCAGGGCCAACGCTGAAACCAGGTCGTCTGTCTTAAAAGCAGCTGCTTAACGGCTGTGCGGCCGAGCTGTTGAGGATTTCCAATCACGGAAGTTTGGCTTCGGGACATGTTGTGGGCAGGGAGAGAGGGGGAGAAGGGGAAGGAAATGGTGCAGATTTATCTTCCTAATTTTCCTTGGCTTAGGCTAATATTAAAATTATTTTGAGCACTCCACTGACACAGGCGGAAGAGAGAACCCAATTCGATATTAAATATTGGCAATGGAAAATTCACAAAGTCTTTTTGAATGGAAGATGTTTCCGAGTCATTCCCCTGGGCCTCGTTCAGCCTGTTGTTCCCTCGGCTGCCTGCTTCCTGTGGTTGCTTCACTGTTCTCAGAAACGAACATTCCTGACTTTGAAGTCCTGGGGTTATGCCGGGCTAGATGATGAACTCTGCCTTGATTTCCCGGGCAATGCATGAATCAGGGGGAGAGGGCTGTGCGGTGCGCTTAATTGCTCGAGTTGCAATTCTGGGCTTTACGAAAGGACACGAAGCCCGGTGCCTCCGGTCAGGGAAGTGGGGTCTATCACAGCCATCCGAGTCACAGCAGCTGATGCTGAGTGCTTGTGAGGCGTGCTCGGTGCTGTAGGTGCCCTCGCTCTGGTAATCTTCCCAGCCAGCCTGGGGTCAAGGACCTCGTGACCTTTGACCCTCTTTTGTAGACTAAGAAAGAGAAGCTCAGAGAGGGCAAAGTTCTGGACTCACTTGGCAAGTGGCAGAGCTGGGAGGAAAAGCCGGTTATGTTTGACCTAAAAATCCCAGGCCGTAAACCACCACGCTTTGTGCCAGAACCATGTTCAGAACTTAGAACTGGCTGATGGAGGAGCTGGGGATCATTCCAGACCCCTAGACCACAGCCAGGGTGGCCAGCACGGGGGATGGATGATGTCCTTGTCTGATGGAGTTGGCCTGTCCCCTGCCATGTTCCCATGGGTCCCCACGGGTGACCTTGGTCTGGCTCAGGGTCTGGTCTGGAAGGAGAGGAGCTGCTTGTTTTAAGTGCAGCAGCTCACACTGTGTGCCCCTCAGACAAGAAACCCCTTGAGTGTATGTAGTTACCCTGTCCTTCCCCCGAATTACCGGCAGCTCTGCTGGAGTCTGGTTTCTGACAAGGTGGCATCTGGGAAGTAAACCCCAGGGGGACAGAGACTTCGTGGATTATGTTTGCTGCTGTGTTCCTGGAACTGGGTACAGCACCTGGCTTGTTGTGGGGCTTAATACACGTTGGTTGAATCTTCCCTCCTCGCTGGTCTTCTGCTAATTGTAGACTCCTCTTCTCATCTGACTCCTCTTCAACCAGACCTTCTCATATGCTGGTCCTTTTGCGTAAAATGCTATTCCCTCTGCCTAACATACTGTTCCCTTTGCTGGCTCAGCTCCCTCTCCTTGTCAAGTCTGAGCTTAAATGTCACCCCTTTAGATTGGGTCTTCCCACATCTGTATGTAGCCTGGCCCCCATGTCCAAATGGTGTCACGGTGTTAATGCTCTTGTAACACCCTATACTTTTCCTTCAAGGCATGTGTCTCAATTTATAATTGTGCATGTAAGCGTGGAACTGTTGAACATCTGGCCTCTCAGTAGCTCCTTCACTCTAGTGGGGCAGAGACCTGTCTGTTTCGCTCACTCTTGTCCTCCCAGGGTTTAGTAGGCTCTCACTAAACACTTGAGAGTGAGTGAGGTCTTCACCCTCCTCACTGACACCGGACGCCTCAGGAGTGATGGCTTCTAATGTGTTTTGTACTGACAGCTGGATGAAGGCGTTCTATCTGCCCCCCGCCCTCCGCCCCGCCCCTCTCACAGCCACTTCACTAGCATGAACCAGACTCACTAAATCTTTCCCCTTTGGCTCTGAGAGCGCTCAGGCTCACGGAAGGCTCTCGTCTGCCCCTTGCCTGTGGTTACCCATCCCCAGGCCAGGGGAGCCAGGGCTGCTATTTTGAGGGCCACTGGCTGTTTCCTGAGTACTTTAGGGTTCTTGAGAGTCACATATAAAGAGTGTTAGTTCTCTACCATTTAGTCACTGCGCACCGTGAGAGGAGGTGTGTGTCTGCAGACCTGCTGGCCCTGCTCACTCGCACACTCTCTTCTCTTTCTGCCTCATGGTGTCTTGCTAGCATTGAAATGAATGAATCTTTCCCTAAGGAAAATGAGAGAGGTTGGGAAAAATTGAAGCCAGTCATCCTTGTCGTCCATGGGAAGTGGGTTAGTGCAGTCTGGGGACGAGCAGAGAGCTCTCCAGCTTGAGGCCAGAGCAGGAGAGAAGCGTCTGAACAAAACCTTCTGCAGGCTGTGAGCTGTCGCCAGGCTCCAGCGCCCTTGGCCTCTCACAAGTGGCCACGCTGAAGGATAGGACCTGCCAGGGAGGCCAGAAATTCCGCAGGAGCCCCTCTGGTCTCACTCTGGCCTCCCTTCCCCTTTCTTTGTATTGACAAACGCCGTGCAGGCTCATCCCCGCTTGGCCTTCCTCATCAGTATTGGCTTTCAGCTCGCCCGCCCGACATCCTGTGGACGCTGCAGTTCAGACAAACAGCAAGATCATCAAAGAGCAGAGCATGAATGAAAAACTGCTTTATGACATGCCTTCAAAGTGTCTTTTTAGAAGTTCAAAGGATGTGGAGAGGAGGCAGAGGAATCAAAGGAGACGGGGAGAGCAATGAACTCTCCAAGGAATCACTGGGTTTTTCATTGTATATTTTCTATGACGCTTGTGATGTAAAAATCAAAAGTAATTCCAGCCCTCGAGGGTTCTCTGCGTGCAGATCTGACGCAAAGAGGGAAACAATGTACCTTGCTGGTTAGAGGGCTTTGACCCTTGCATTCTAAGTCACCCATTTTGCATCCAGATTTCCTGTTTGGACCTCAAGCGAATATTCAGACCTGGGAAGACTGTGTCCAGAGATGGAGACTGAATGCTGCTTATGTGGTTTGATGGCGTTGAATAATTCAGTCTGTGCAGAGATTCCCCATTACCTTTGCCATTTAAAGACAGGCCAGGGCCCAGCTCTCGGAGTGGAAACGCAGAGCTCAGAAAGATCTGGCAGAGATCGTGAAATCCCAGAGTCTTCCGTTCTGACAGATAGGAGAGTTGAGTTTCCACTTGAGGCTAGAGTTAGACCTAATTAATATACTCATGGGAACACCACTGATATTTTGATGCTGAAATGCCTTATGCCCAGTCCACTCATAGTGTTTGGCAACTACAATAGTGCCATCCATGGTGGATGCTTGAACAATATGAATGAATGACCAATCAAATGGAAAGCTCCCTTTTGGTAACCGTAGAGTAGATCCTTTCATGAGGATGTTTTCTGTTCTTCTGGGACCATTCAGGCTCAGAATACAAGGACAGTCTTGAGGATGAGATGTGAATTGCTATTCTGCTCAGGTTGGCAGGGATGTCAACTGCAAGGGACAGATACCCCAGCTCAAACTGGATTGAGGTAGAGGAATTTTGTTGGTTAATATATTTGAAAACTCCAAAAGGAGATTTAACTTCTGGCTTGACTTCAATAGACTGAACGTTTATGTCCCTGTGAAATTCACATGTTACAACAACCCAGTGTGATGGTAT
Source organism: Vicugna pacos (assembly GCF_048564905.1). NCBI lineage: Eukaryota > Metazoa > Chordata > Mammalia > Artiodactyla > Camelidae > Vicugna > Vicugna pacos. The sequence continues at coordinate 21,002,748 of NC_132989.1, read as the reverse complement.
TAGAAGGTGGGTGCCTTTGGGAGGGGGTTCAGTAATGAGGATGGAGCACTCATAAATGGGATTAGTGCCCTCATGAAGAGACCCCGGAAAGCTCTTTTGTTCCTTCCACTGTGTGAGAACACAGTGATAAGAGGACCATCACCAGATTCTGAATCTGCCAGTGCCTTGATCTTGGCCTCCAGAGCTGTGAGAAATTTATTGTTTCTGTGCCACCTAGTCTGTGGCATTTTTGTGTTAGCAGCCAAACAGACTAAGACAATTGGTTCAAGGGGTCTGACAGTGTCCTCAGGGCTCTGTTTTACCCTCTCCGCCTCTCAGCTCTGCTTTGTGTGTGTTCTCTCTCTCTCTTCAGCAGGCTAGGGTGATGTCCTGGGGTTCCAGGGCACAGGAAGTATTGCTTTATGGTTAACAACACAGTCTCTCAAGCCAGCAGCAGCCTTGATTCAAATCCCCAGGCCCTCGCTTACTAGTTGTACAAACTTACATTTCTGTGCCTCAGTTTAAATTGGAGATGATGATGATGGCGGTGATGTCAGTGGTAGCTAAAATTTATTGAACGCTTGCTGTGTGCCTGGTGTTCTTCCAAGTACTCTACATAAATACATTTACTGACCTTCACAGCTTATGAGGTTGGTGCTGTTACTAGCTTCATTTTATGGATGAGAAAACTGAGGTCCAGAGAGTTTAAATAACTAGCCTGTGAAAGACTAGTAAATAATGGGGCCAGGTGCGAAATGCAGGTGGTCTGGTTTCAGAGTCAGTGCTGTTGATCTCCATACCATACCACCTCGTAGAATAGAACTTACAACTCGTGGGATTGATGTGGGAATTAAACAAAGACGCTTAAGGCAGTTCTTGGCACATAAGGGTCATCTCAAAGGAAAAAAGCTGCCATCACTTTTGGCCTATATTCTCTGCTCTCAGGAACCTCACCAGAGAATGGTTCCCTCTTCTTAGAGTTCTGCAAAACTCTCAGAACTGAGTCTCGTGGACTGTTTCTGGGTCACATATCCATTGTTGAACCAGTCACTCTGGTCAAGGGATCCAGATATTCTGATGAGCCAGGCTGGTGCTGAGGGTAAACTTGATACCACCAGAACCACATTGACTGCAAAGTAAAGGAGGGTTGTTTCTTCGAAGTAAAGAAGCAGAGTTACTAGACGTAGATAGGGAAACAGTGTCTACACTGATGGTAAAGGCTGTCTGCATGTCTCTGGAAGAAGAGCGTTGCGGCTGCCACACACGATGAGGAGATGGTCAGAGACCCTCCCTCTAAGTCTGCTGACTCCTCCAGCACGGAGTGGTGAGGGAAGGGGGCTGAGTAGGTTCGGAAACAAGTACCATCTTTAAGGCCCAACTCCCTGTGTCACTCAGGGCAGCACTCAGAGGTTAAGTCAGGAAGTCAAGTTCTAGTTCATATGGATCTGCAGGAAGGTAAATAGGACGTAATTACCCAGATGGCATGTGGGCAGGCCCCGAGGCCACCTTGTGAGAAGAGCTGGGCAAGCATTTGCAACCACTAATGATGCCCCTCACAGCCTGGGCACTGCACAGAGATGGCGCCACCGGCCCCAAAGTGCCCGTTCCCATGGCCCCGGGTGAGTCAGGCCATACTGAAGCTGGGCCCCTGCCTGATTCACCAGTCCCACTTCCTCTACTTCCCGGTGGTCCCCACCCACACAACCACCACACCCAGGTTAGAACTGACCAGTGGGACCAAAATTAGCATCTGAGGCCAAAATGGGAATCTTGGTCTCAGGCCCTGTGGGTGGTGGATGAATACAGAGGGGCCCAGAGGTACAGATGAGTTTACCAGTTTCCACTTAAGTCCCTACCAACTTCTACTTCCTGGGCCGTCTCTTGCTAGAGTGGGCGTAAAGAGGCATTTCCTTCGGTGGCCTGTTCTAAGCAGCTGACTCTTGTCCATCATCTCGGGGTTGGGCTGGAAAAGTGAGTGTGTGGTGGGTGCCAGCGTGGTTAAAATAACTTGATGATGACCCTTCTCCATCATCTCAGGGTTAGGTTGGAAATGTGAGTGTGCAGTGGGTGCCATTGTGGTAAAAATAACTTGATGATAGAAGCTGAGCTCCTTTCTCACAACCGCTTATTGACACATGCATGTGGAACTACTCAGTTCTGCGCATTATTGCCCGTGTTGGTTATTCCAGAGACTTCTCTCCTACTTCATCTTCTTCCTTACCCTGAAGATCCTGCTAAATAATTCATTAAAGAATGAGACAGGCAGCTTCACAACTTTCTCTCTCTCAGCTCTTTACCGAGGCCCCGGAACCATCTCTTCCTGCAAATTGGGTATTTTATCCACCATGTTTCCTGCTCTCTCTCCCTGACTTTATTATTGATGTATCTTTTCTGACTCCTTCCTTTAAACCTCTTTTAAAATGACTTACTCTACAAGTAATCACCTTCCCTCAGCCCTCCGCCCTGCTGGTGCCTGTACCCTTTCTCTCCACCAAGTGTCTTAAAAGGGAAGTTTGTTTGTTTTCTGCTCTTCTCAATAGCTATTACAGCTTGGTTTCCACTTCCACTGCATCCCTGAAGCTGCCCTTCTAGGCTGGCAACAACCACCATGGAGGTCTCCACATGTTTTAAATGGTTCATCCCTATCAGTGGGGAAGAATGGAGTATGTGCCTCCATATATAAATATTCATTTATAAATTACAGATCACTCTTGAACAACACGGGTTTGAACTGTGCAGGTCTGCTTATATGCAGATTCTTTTCAATAAACAAGAACTACAGTACTTCATGATCTGCAATTGATTGAATCTGTGGGTACAGAGTGATGACTATGAAGTTAGACCAGGATGGTCGCCTACACAGGAGTTGGCAGCCCAACTCCTGCCTTGTGCAAGGGTCAACTGTATATACATATGCTACTGTCCAAATACATTATGTATGCTGTAAAATACAAACCAAAATAAGTATTTAAAAATTGGTTTAAATACAGAAGTTTGACTATTTTCCCTACTGGTTAGTCTCCTGCTTGCTCTGGTCTAATTACTGATTCCAGTATATTTTATTTTTTGTCAGCTTTGAGGTATAATTTAATACAGTAAAACCAATTTTAAGTGCACAATTCAATGAGTTTATATAAAAAGTGTATAAAGTCTTATAATCACTAATTGTAATATAAAACATCTCTAGCTCCCCAGAAAGATCTCTCATTCCTTTTTGCAGTTAGTCCCTGACCTCTGCCCCAGCCCCTGGCAACCACTGACTTGCTTTTTAATTTTTTTGGTCATGTGGAGCAAGGCTTTAAAATCTGTTTATTTATTATTTGCACGTGAGTATCCAGTGGCTTCAGCACCATTTGGTGAAAAGATGGTATTTTCCTCGTCGAATTGCTTTGACAATTTAGTTGAAAATCCGTTGACAATAAATACAGGTCTCTGTGTCTAGATTCTGTTCTGTTTGATTTATTTGGCATAGCTGTCTTTATGCTCATGACACACTGTCATTATTTCTGTAGCTTTATAATAATTCTTGAAATCAGGTAGTGTCATCTTGCAACTATTGCTTTATCAAAATTCTTTAGGCCTTTCTACTTTATAAGTTTTAAAAATCTATCATATTGCTATTTGTCCCATCTGATTTTTGTTTTATTTTTACTATCTGCATTCCTTTGGATTAAGTGTTTCTAATTTTTTAGCAACTTTATTAAGGTATAATTTACATACCATAAAATTACCCAGTTTAGGTATACAACTCAGCATTTTTTAGTAAATTTACAGAGTTCTGCAACCATCACCACAGTCTAGTTTTAGAATATTTTTAACACCCCAAAAACATCCCTTGTGTCCATTTGTAGTCAACATGATTCCATTTTATCTCCTTTATTGGTTTAATTGACTGTACCTCTTTTAATTTTTTTTTAGAGTTTCCTGTAGGGTTTATGGTGTACATCTTTAGCCACCGTCTTTAAAGGGACATCATTATTACTTGCAGTTTATTATAAAAAATCTTGCAACAGTTTATTTTCACCTTTTCCCCTTTCCTCCCTTTGTGCCATTGTTATTGTTCATTTTGTTTCTATGTGTGCTATGAACCCCTCAGAGCACTATTGCTAAATATATTTCCTTTAAACAATTGCTTCTCTTCTAAGGAGGTTTTTTTAAAGTAAGAAAGAAATGTTTTATGTTTATCCACATATTTTTCATTTCTGGTGCTTGCCATCTCTTTGTGTTAGACCCACATTTTCTTTGGCTATCATTAATCCTCTGTCTGAAAGACTTCCTTTAAATATTTCTCATAGTGGTGATCGGTTCATGATGAATCCTTTTGTTCTTTGTTAAAAAAGTCTTTATTTTTGAGAAATTTTTTTGCTGGGTATAGAATTCTAGGTTGACAATTTGTTTTCTTTCAGTATTTAAAAAAAGACACTACCAGCGTCTGGATTGCATTGTTTCTGATATTAAGTCAGCTGTCAGTCTTTTGTCCTTTTTTTTTTTCTATTCAAAATTTTTTCTCTTTATTGGTGATTAGAAGCAATGTGATTATGATATATGCCCTTTCTTCTTTATGTTTCTTCTCTCTGAGATTTGTTGGGCTTACTGAATTTTATAGTTTGCATCAACTTTGGAAAATTTTGAGACTTTTTTTTCTTCAAATATATTTTTATGACCCTACTCCTGTCCTCTTTTTCTCTTGAAGTCCATATTCGAGTATATTAGCCTCCTTCATGTGTTCGAAAGCTCCCTGATGGTTCTGTTCATTTCTTTCCAATATTTTTTTTTCTGTCAATATTTCATTTTAGGTGGTTTCTCTTGCTGTGTCTTTAAGTTATTTAATCTTTTTCTCCCCTGCAATATCTAATCTGTTCTTAATACCATCCGGTTTATTTTGCATCTTGCATTGTGTTTTGTATCTCTGGAAGTTTGACTTAAATCCTTTTCTGTCTTTCATGTCTCTCCTTAACATGCTCCTGCTCTCCTTTAACTTTCTTGAACTCACAGAGTATGTTTATAGTACTGTTTAAATGGTTTTACGTACTACTTCTGTCATATGTGACATTTCTGGGTTTGTTCTTTAATAGATTTTTTTTCTTCCTCATTATGGGCTTTGCTTTCACTTCTTTGCGTGGCTTGTAATTTTTGATTGGCTTCCCAATGTTGTGAATGTTGCGTTGCTGGGTCCTGGAGTTTTTGCACTCCTATAAATTTTCTTGCACTTTGTTGTTCTAGGATGCTACTAAGGTCTTTGGGATTCGTTTGATACTTCCAAGGCTGAGTCCAGAACAATCTTAAGGATAAGCCAGGATTTGGCAAACTATGGCTCACAGGCCAGCTGCCTGTTTTGGGAAATAAAGTTGATTTGGAACACAGTCGTAGCCATTTGTTTACATCGTAGCTGTGGCTGCCTTTGTGCTCCAACAGCACACCTGGGTGGTGGCAGCAGAGGCTGCATGGCCACTGCCTGAAATACTTAGTATCTGATCCTTTAAGAATTTGCCAACATCTGATTTAAGCTAATGTGTGCTCAGTATTGAAGCAGGACCCTCCGGAGGACCTGCTTGAGGCTCCATGTACTAGGAGTTCTTTCCATTCTCATCGGATGGAACATGAACTGCTCTTGGCCCCTTCTGGGCCTCTGGGGATTATGCCACCATCTTCATTACTCCTCCCTGCACTGCAGCCTGGACGTGCTCTCCACACAGTCAGCTGGGGTGCTCTCAGGGTTTACTCTCTTTTGTTTCCCTTCCGTCAGGGGATCACTGTCTTGTGCTTTCTGCCCATTGTCTGAAAACTGTTGTCTCATAAATTCTGAGTGTTTTTCTATTTGTGTAAGGTAGAGTAAGTCAATTTCTTTTGCTCCATCATCCCTGGAAGTCAACATCCCTCAACTTCTTAACTTTTTTTTGATTTTCACGATTGCGAGAGTAATACGTTTCTAACCTACTGGTTTCTCTGCAACATTGGATCTGATTTGCCACTCCTGACTTTTATAATTATTCCACTTTTTCCCCTCTGCAATGTTTAATCTGTTCTTAATACCATCCAGTTTACTTTACATCTTGCACTGTATTTTTCATCTCAAGAAATTTGACTCAAAGCTTTTTTCCCCCTCTATCTTTCATGTCTCTCCTTAACATGCTCCTGCTTTCCTTTAACTTTCTTGAACCCATAGAGTAAACAGTCCCGTTTTAATGGTTTTGTATACTGTTTCTATTCTGTGTGACATTTCTGGGTCTGTATCTGGGTTAGTATCATCCCCATCGGTGATCAGTTTCTTCTCTCTGTTGGCTCGGCCTCTTTTGTCTGACTTAAATATTAGGATAGCTGGTAGTGCTAATCCTGACCTGTCTCCTTTCCTCCACCTTCCTGTAGCATCAGTCGTTTTCTGGGTGGGGATGCAATAAATGCTTAGGGATTTAAAATACAGCTTGGAGTTGTTCAGTCTTGAGTTGAAATCTTGAGTCTATCTTCTGTTGTAATGTGGGCAAAGTCAAGTTCTCTGGGAGTTAAGATTAATTTCTGACATGTGCCCTTAATACATACCTGGTGATGCACTAAGTATTTTATGCATATTGTCTCTAATCCTCCGCAAAAATTCTGTGAGGGAGATACTCTTGTTATACCCATTTTATAAATGGGAAAACCAAGGTTTCAAGAAGTTGTCACTTTTCCCAGGTGTGCAAGCTAAAATTTGGACCTACATCTGTCTGACCAGACTAGACTGACCAGCAGCCCTGGTTTCCCTGAGATTTCCCTGGTCTTAGCACTGAAGAGTCCTCTCTAAGAAACCCCTCAGTCCTGGGCAAACCAGCACGATTGGCAACCCTAGTAAATTGCTCTGCTCTCCCTGGATCTGTTCTCTGTACCTGCTCAATACTTTTGTGTAGTTTAAACTCTGTAAATGCATATGAACCACTTTATATGGCACCTGACACATAGTAAGTGCTTACAAGTAGGACCTGTTATTACTGCTTCCATTTCGAGCCCTTCTGAATCCACTGTAGCAGACATTTGTGGTTCTGATTGGCTCTGTGGCATCTGAGCATCATTCTTTTGTGTGGGGAATCTACTAGCTTATGAGGCCGGACCTATGTCCCACTCCAGAGACTAACCCCCACTCCCTGTCCCCACGCTGGTAGCTAGAGCACAGGCAGGTGGCTCAGGCCTCACTTGTCAGATGCATGAGTCCTGCCAGCCTGTGATCAGAAGCAGGGCCCACGCAGAATCCGTCCTCCTGAGGATGGCGGTGGCAGCCACATCCAGGCTCTTGGGGCAGCAGCAGTATTTTGGGAGCAGAGTCCTGAGTCAGAGCTGTGAAGTACGGTCTGTTTCCAGTGGTGTTGATACGGGGTAGCTCACTGGACTAAGTCGGGAATAAATCTGGTATTTGTTCCGGGCTGCAGAGGCACCATCTTGGGTTCTCTGGCTGTTCTGGAAGTTCTGTGAATTGCCAGATACCCTTTAGTAATTTCCTTATCTTCTTGAATTAGGTGGAGCTGTTTCTTTTCTCTGCAACCAAGAGCACTGATTGATACATATACCATCCGGATGTTGAGGGCACCCTCAACTTAATGGGCCCCAGACAGATCTCATTCCCTTCCCTTAGAGACCTAGAACATTTTACTCTGATTGTCAAGCACAGTTCCTCAGTGTGTATTGGATTTATGAAATTAGAAGCCAGAGTCACAGTCAGCTCCTTCCTCCTAAGCCCCCAGCTCCTGCAGTGTTTTCCAAGGGAGGGTGCACCTCCCCTGCTCGTCCTCTTGGTCCTCTCCACCACTGCCTTCACCCAGGCCTTGTCAGCTCCTGCCTGGATCACAGCAGAGCCTCAGACCTGGTCTTCTTTCTGCTGTTCTGGGGGCAAGGAGCAGAGAGCATCCAGCAGGGCTGATGAGGGTGGAAGATGAGGACAAAACACAAGAGAAAAAGGAGGGGATGAGGGCAGATTCAAACCTGAGAAATTCATACCTGGAGTGGAAGACAGGAAAAAAAAACTTTCTTTAAGAGTTTGAAAGCAGAAAGAGTGGAAATTAGCAGTTGATTCTCCTTATTCACAGATTCTATAGTGACAGTTTCTCCTACTCACTAATATTTGTAATCAATGCTGGTGATGCTTTTGTGGTCATTTGGGGTGTGTTCAGAGTGGAAAAAGTTTGTCACCTGACGTGCATGTTCTCAGATGAGGTGGAACCAGGTCTTTGCAGCTCTCATCCTGTGAAATGTGTCCTTTCCGCTGCCAGTTTTGTGCCACTTTTTTTTTTGTTTTTTTGTTTTTTGTTTTTTACATTTCTGGTGCTTTTTCTTGGTGATTGTTACATTGTGTAAAATGGACCCCCAGCAGACTATGGAAGAGTTGTTTAGTGTCCCTAAGTTCATAAAAGCTGTGATGTGTCTTATGGAGAAGAAAATGTGTCCGATAAGCTTCCTCTAGGCATGAGTTCAGTGCTGCTGATGGTGAGTTCGGTGTTAATCAACAGTATATGGGGGAGAGGGTGTAGCTCAGTGGTAGAGCGCATGCTTAGTATGCACAAGGTCCTTGGTTCAATCCCCTGTACCTCCATTATAAATAAGTAAAAACCTAATCCCTGCCCCACCAAAATGCCCCATATATGTTGCTTAGTAGTGTTCTCCTAGTGCAGTCTACCGCAGGCAATAGAAATAAAAGCAAAAATAAACACATGGGACCTAGTTAAACTTAGAAGCTTTTGCACAGCAAAGGAAACTATAAGCAAAACAAAAAGACAACCTATGGATTGGGAGAAAATATTTGCAGATGAATGACTGACAAGGGCTTAATTTCCAGAATATACAAACAGCTCATACAACTTAATAACAAGAAAAAAACCAAACAGCCCAATCCAAAAATGGGCAGAAGACCTAAACAAGCAATTCTCTGATGAAGACATACAAATAGGCCAACAGGCACATGAAAAAATGCTCAATATCACTAATTATCAGAGAAATGCAAATCGAAACTACAATGAGGTATCACCTCACATCAGTCAGAATGGCCATCATTCAAAAGTCCACAAACGATAATTGCTGGAAAGGGTGTGGAGAAAAGGGAACCCTCTTATACTGCTGGTGGGAATGTATTTTGGTGCATCCATTATGGAAAACAGTATGACGATTCCTCAAAAAACTAAGAACAGACTTACCATAAAATCCAGCTGTCCCACTCCTGGGCATATATCAAGAGGGAACTCTAATTCAAAAAGACACATGCGCTCCAGTTTCATAGCAGCACTATTTACAATAGCCAAGACATGGAAACAACCTAAATAGTCATCAGAAGATGACTGGATAAGGAAGCTGTCGTATATTTATACAATGAAATACTACTCAGCCATAAAAAATAAAATAATGCCATTTGCAGCAACATGGTTAGACCTGGAAATCGTCATTCTAAGTGAAGTAAACCAGAAAGAGAAAGAAAAATACCATGTATCATTTATATGTGGAATTTAAAAAAAAGACACAGATGAACTTTTTTACAAAACAGAAACAGACTCACAGACATAGAAAATAAACCTGTGATTACCAGGGGGACAGGAGATGGGAAGGGATAAACTGGGAGTTTGAGATTTGTAGATGCTAAATACTATATATATAATTTTAGATAAACAACAAGTTTCTACTTTATAGCACAGGGGACTATATTCAGTATCTTCTAGTAACCTATAATGAAAAAATATGAAAAGGAATATATGTATGTATATGTATGACTAAAACATTATGCTGTACACCAGAAATTGACACAACACTGTAAACTGACTATACTTCAATTAAAAAAAAAAACAAACACTATGTTAAATAAGGTCTTTAACCAGAAACACACATAAAACAAGGTTACGTATTAACCAGTTGATGAAAATGTGACCAGAGGCTCACAGGAACCGACTTCTGTACTTCCCGTAGGCACAGTGGTTTACTTTCATTAATTCAGTTTTGCGGTGACTATAAAACAGAACTCCTATGAGCAGAAAAAACCCACTGCATTCTGGTGGTCACATTCAGCCCTTTGGTCCTTAACAGTGCTTGATATGGAAAATGGGAAGTGGCTTCATTGTTTCTCCAGGTTTTCTATCTGGAAAATGATTATGTCAATCAAGACACAAACAGAGAAGCATAAACCAGTAGGAGATACCTATTCTAATAGACGTACTACAAGGAATTGGGTTATGTAATTGTGCGGGTTGGCTGAATGAACCCAAACTCTGTAGGGAAAGCCATCAGGAAAGGACAATGACAAGCCAGCTGGAACGCCGTGAGTGTGGTAGAAGCTGGTGGTCCATGGGCAGTCAGGGAGGGAAAGTCCAGCGAAGGCAAAGCAGTTGTCAGTGCAGCTGCTGTTGGGGTCTCTTTCTCCAAGAAAGGCTCTGGAACCCTTTTAAAGGTTCACCTGCCTAAGTTGGACCCATTGAGGATGAGCCTTTGATCACATCTGTAAAATCCCTTCATAGCAGCGCCTACATTACTGTCTGAATAACTGGGAGAAAATGTGTGCACTCTGTGAAGTGGCTTCTGCCTCCTTCTGTCCTTGTCGTTGAGTCTAGCCAAGGTAGCACCTCTAAAGACCATCACAACAATGCATCGAATGTAGGTTTTGATGCAGCTTACTTTATTCCTAGGGGTTGGGATGATAGGGTCTGTGTGAGTGAAGCCACATAACCTTGCTTGGCTATCTTCACATCAATCCGAGTTCCATTCAACAACCACCTCTCTTCCAGGACCAGGCACCACTCCAAATGGTTTCCATAGAGAAGGTTGTTTTACAGATGGGGACACTTGAGCACAAAAGTTAGCTGACTCAGTTAAGTGATGGAGTCAGGATTCCATCCCAAGCAGTCGAGAGCAAGAGCCTTGGGCTCCTCCCCTTCTGGGCTCTGCTGAATCTCAATATGGCATTGCAAGAAGTCATCTGCATCCGGACTCAGACATGTTCTGGGAGGGCAGGGTCTGTACAGGACCACACGGGAACTTGTGGGTCTTGGTGGTCTGGTAGCAGAAGGGGAATGCTCCCTTGTCAGGGACACTAGTGTCCCTTGTAAAGGTTGGGCCGTTAGACTCTCCTTCCAGAGCGCTGGTCTCCCTGGCTCTTCTCCTGGGGCATGTGCCACCCGGAGTCCCCTGAACCATCTCGATCTCTAACTTGTACAGATTCTCTGTTGGCCCTGCACTCAAGCCTTATTCCACAGATACTCTCGGAGGTGTTTCTGGGGCTTCAACTAAATCTCCTGGCCAGGGTTAGACCTGGCACAGAACTTTCCTCTTGGGCCCTGGCCCAATTTATTCATTCATGTACCTAAGCAACCAGTGTCAGGGCATTGATTATATGCCAGGCACCTTGCTAGGTTCTGGGGATACAGCCATTAATAGGACAGACAAGCCCTCAGTGCCTTCAGAGTCATTGCATCCCAGGTCCCAGAGAAAAGGCCTGGGGAGTAGGATTGCCTGTCACACAGGAAAGCTGGATCCTCTAAGCCTTGGATACTGTCTTTCTTCTTCATTCAGCAGATGTTTATAAGTCTGTATGTTTCTCTTTTTATAGGTGAACACATTAAAATAATTTTACGTCGTTAAAAGTCCCTCTTCATCATCCTCTTTGCCCTTTTTCTCCCTCTCATCCCAGAGGTGACCCTTATCCATTTAATGCATATCTTTCCAGATCTTTCTTCCAAGTGTTTATAAACAATGGAAGTATTTCTTATTGCACACAATAGGCATTCCATAAATGCTTACTGGTGATGCATGGATCCGTTTCACAAGTGTTTCTCCCAATTTCCTTGCTGCCCTCCCTGATTTCCTTACCCTTTCCGGGCGGAGTGGCTGTGCCAATGTGGGGAGTGTGCTCTGGATTCCTGGTTTTCCCTGTGAACCACATAGGCTGGATGTGGACATAAGAGCTTGCTGTCTGTGTTAATCAGTCAAAGGCTAGGTGACTTCAACAACTGAAATTTATTTCTCACAGTTCTTAACGCTAAGAAGTCTGAGATCAAGACGCCAGCCTGGTTGGTTTCCAGTGAGAGCTCTCTTCCTGGCTTGTAGATGGCCACCTTCTGGTTGTGTCCTCACATGGTTGGGGGAGTTAGAGAGACTGAGAGATCTCTTCCTCTTCTTAGAAGGCCACAGTCCTGTTGGATCAGGGCCCCACCCTTATGGTTTCATTTAACCTTCATTACCTCTTAAAGATCCTGTTTCCATGTACAGTCACACTGGGGGTTAGGGTTTCAGCATCAGGATTTGGGGGTGGGGTTGCCACAAGTCCATGCGTAGCACTCTCAGTTGAGTCTCTGCGTGCCTCAGGGCCACCACCTGCGGAGCTGGGGTGCTCCCGTGCTCTGGTTTAGGCTCTGTCCCCAGCAGGCATGCTCTAGGGTGTTGGTGATGCATGGATTTCTTAGAGTAGAACGACCTGCCCTGGGACCTGAGGGGAGCTGAGGGCCTCCCAATGGCCTCCATCCCTAGCATTCCATTTGAATTAGTGGAAATTTCAACCACTGCTTTGTGAATGGTTCCAGATGTGCAGGGCTGGGGAGAGTGAGATAGCTAGAAAGCCAAGCTTAAATTAAAAGTTAAGCTTGGGATGGTAGACAGCTGCTATCTCCTCGGGATCCAAGAAGGAGGAACAGGACCATGATGAGATGCCTTGGGCCTTTAGAAAATGGGAGGCTAGCGCTATGCATTGATGAAATGAGTAGCACGCTGAAGCCAAATAGTTAACCTCGTCCCTTGGCTCAGATCTTGGTCAGTTTTAAAGACTCAGAAGGACAAAGACAGAGGCAGGAGAAGGAAACAGAGAGTCCACATAGAGTTACTGAGAAGAGAGGACAGTTCCCTGGGAATGTTACCAGCCAGGGTTCTTGGACTCCCTAATCAGTAGAAGTTGATAAGAGGCCAGACAAGAACTTTAGGCAAGGCTTTATTGGGACTCACTCCAGAACCAGGGAGGGAAAACAAGCAACAGGTTCCCTTGCTCGTTCCCTGAGTAGGGGAGCAAACTGGTCCCTTAAATGTGGTGAAGGCAGGGGCAGATCCATGGGTCGGGCTGGAGGGGTGGCTTGGGTGGTCAGCCCCCCGCCTTGGTGGTGCTTGTGCAGGGGTCACACGCACGCGCACTCCCCTGCTTTTGCTCCTCGCACCTCTGAAGTGGCAGTCGGGCTTTTGGTCTTTTTGTATCTTGTTCATAGTTTGCCCCAAGTGTGCGTGCCTACAGTTATTTTGAGTCCCTTATAGTTTCTTTGTGTTCTGTTGCTGGAGGAGACGTTTGTCCTATTGGAGCACTGCAGTGAAGTGTCCCAGGACCCAGATCCCAGCCTGTCTCAGGAGACTGAGGGCTAATTTGTTTTCGGAAGGCGATTTCAAAGGAGAAACTGTCAGATGTGCACAGAGGTTCTGTCATGGGTCCTGTGAGTCACTGGCGGTGGCTCTGAGACATGTTTTCTGTCATGGTTCAGATGCTAGGATGAAAGAACATGATGCAGGCTTTTGGGGGATGGAGTGGATGACAGTGTGGATGGATGCTGGGGGCAAATGAGCTGCTGGCTTGATGTGGCAACAGTGCTTGTGAGGCGAGCCAGATGTGAAGACTGTATTATCCAGAAATGAAATGTCTGCTTGACCTTGTGGCAAATGGGACTTAAAGTTAGATCTGCAAAAACCAGTGTTGACTGAGGAGCAGGACTGTGAAGCTGGTAACCTGCTATCCGGGCGGGTCGATTTGTATCAGCCATGAACTTGGGACTTGGGGGGCAGTTGTGTAGCATGAGGCATCCATTCTGGGGACCTGCAGTGGGGAAAATCACCATGCATCATCAGGCAAGGCAGAAAGAATGTACCAGGGTGGTTAAGGTCCTAGATCTCGTGTTCAGACAAGCTCCAGCCCTTTCGATAGGCAAGTCATAATCTCTCCAAGCCTCAGTTTTCTCATCTGTAAAGGTGGATTAAAAATAGTACTGTTAGGGCTTTTGAGAGATCCAAGCTATGAAATGCCCAGCAGATGCATGGTAAATGCTTAACAAATGTTGGCTGTAATTTCACAGTTGAGCAATACAATTGGTGTCCTTGTGATAAGGAAGGACATTTTTACTTCAGTTTCTCAAGTCAGGAAGAATAGGCATGTAGAGAAGGAAGTAAACAGCACACAGGTACAATCAAATGGATTTTGGCCAAAGTCAGGCCAAAGGCAGCAGAGGAGAGGGCTCGAGGTGTGGTAGAGTTCATCAGTTGGGAAAGGGAATGGCAGAGGGAATGGAGTAACACAGGGATGGGAGGATTGAGAGGGAGAGAAAGGAGGAAAAGGAGCGGATTTTATCATCCTGTTATCCCAGCTGTCAGCAGCCTGGGCAGGGCACCCACAGTGTATAGTGTGCCCCGTGAGACGGGGGTTACCGGGGGTAGATGGGCCAGCCCTGCTCACGTGGTCCTCAGCGCATCTCATCCTGATCGGCAGAGTGAGTGTCACAATCATGGAAGCATGAAATTCTCCACACGGGTGGGGCACCAATAGAGGCCAGGCTTTACCTGACTGGGGACCCACGACCTCAGGGACTCTGTATATCCATGACAGAACCGGAGTGCCCACGTCTTGTCCTGCCCTGTTCCGGGTGCTCTAGGACACATGCAGCCTGATCTCCAGTTCTAGTCCCACTTCGGCAGAAAGCAGGTGGAGAGAACACTCAGGAGGCTTTGATGGAATTCCAGGCAAAAGGAGATGATCTCCAAGCGGCGGAGGTGGGGTGGGGGGCAGTGAAACTACAAGGAGAGCACAGCGGCTCATGCCAGGGGTGCAGCACTGGCAGATGGTCATCTCAGCTAAAGTGTGGGAGAAATGAGAACAAGCCCAGGGTCTGCCTCGGGTAACCAGAAAGTCCTGTTAGCAGAGCTGGGGACACTGGAGGAACCTGGATCAGCGGTCATCACGTTTGAAGGTGTCTGAGTCACCTGCAGGACTTAATACTACAGATTTCTAGTACCCATCCCAGACCTACTGAGGCTGAATTTCTGGAGTGGGCCCGGAAGCTGTCTCTTCAGCAGGTACCCCAGAGGACCCTGATGGTGGTCTGTGCATCACGCCTGGAGAAATATTGGATTAGAGAAGATAAGCATCTTAGCCTGGCCACCCAGAAAGCAGGGTCTGAGATGGCCAGGGCTAACGCACTTCTGCTTCATCAGGGAGGGTGAAGTCCCAGGAGGGGGCAGGGAAGAGGGGAAGATGCCATAGGACACTTGGATTATTTTTGTGTGTTGGCCACCATTTTGGGATAAGCCGAAGGCTCCTCGGCGTGGGGGCTGCTGCAGGCAGTTTGCCCGAGGAATCGCGTCTCGGCAGAGCTGCTGCGGGTGGAAGTCAGGGACTCTGGCGCGCTTTCCCACCCTGCCCGACTCCTGTTTCCCATTGGTCAAAGGCGCACCCCCGCGAGCTTACTCCCCTGCCTTTCAGGGTTGTGTCAGCTGTCCCCTGGGGGGCCTCTCAGGAAGCCAGGTCCCACACCCCTGGCAGCAGACGGGCAACTGGGGTCGGGGGGCACTGTCCTAGAGATAAAGGAGGAAGGAAGCAGTAAAAGGGGGCCCAGCTTTGTCCCCTAAGAGAGGAGAGAAGTCAGGCTGGGAGGAGTTTCCCACAGTGAGTTAGAGATTTGAAGCCACTTAGTAAGAAGAAAGATTTCCAGGGAGCTCATCTAAATGGGATTACGTTAACTGTGGTGATAAGAAAGGAAGAATTTGTATCCATAGTAAACATCTTTAAACTTTTCTTTATTTGTATTCTTTGCTCCAGAAAAACTGCCAGTGAAAGGAGACAGCGATGATCAAATGACACGTGTGAGCGGTGGTGGGTTTTGGCAGAAGGGAGGCTGCGTAAATTTAAGGTACCACCTGCTTCTTTTATATCCTGAGTTAACTTTGTCTCTTCCCAGCCTAAAGTTCGAGTAAAAAGGTTCCGCTTGGATTTAAAGAGCTAGTGGATTTGTGAATCTCTTTCAGAATCTCACAGCTTTTTTTCTCTGAAGACCTGTGAGTTCCTAAGATGCTCTAAAAGAAAGATAAAAATAATCATCGTCATTCTCAGGGGCTGCCAATGGCATAGTGGGTTCCAGAGAGTAATCACCTTGCTTAACATTTACGTGAAGCTTTCCATCTGTGTGTTACCAGAACTTGGCTAACATTACACACTGGCAAATGCGTTCGCCTGTTATAGAAATAGGGGGAATTTAGTCACAGGAAGTTCAAGTGACTGATCATGTCACATAAGGAGCCGACAAGCAATGGACGCTTAGATTTATTTTCCGGCTCTCAGCCTGAACAAAAAAGTATTTAACATTCCAAATAAAAATATTTCAGGTGGCTGTGAGATCAGAATCTAGGAAGAAATCTCTCTTGACAGTCATAGCGATGTTGATATCTCAGTTGTGAGAAGCTGATTTTAGTTTGTGTGTGTGTGTGTGTGTGTGTGTGTGTGTATTTTCTGGGGGCAGGAGGTAAAAAGTTGCAGCTATTTCCAATGCAGTCACTGTGCTTGTGAGGAGACGTATAGGCTGGGTGAGGATGGTAGATGACTCACGGTTTGGTGGTTAAAGGATGGAGAAGTGAATAAAGTGTAGATTATTAAGTGCCTTAGGTAATGTCATTATTTTGAATTTAGAAGGAAAGGAAAGGTCTTGAGCAACCAAAAAGGCAAAATGGGGAATAGGAAGAAATGCAAGGCTGACGTCAGAGGAGAGAGAGAAGGATGGAGAAAGAGAGCAATTGTTGTAGGAAGTAAAAGTAATCTGTTAAGGAATTTATTGCAAGAGATATTTGCCATACAGAGAGAAGATGACTCATTGGCTGCATGTTTGAGTGAGCTGGGTCATTGGTGACTGGATCAGTAATGCTCAGTCCAGAATGGTTTTATTGAGCAACTACTACATACACGGCACTGAGACAACAGTAGGAAGAAGAGTTTGTCTCTTGCTTCCTGGGTCACATCTTTCCACTCTAGACCTTCATGTACTACATACCTGTTTAGAGAAAGAAAGATGGAAAAGATGATTGAAAGGGATGCTTTGTCCAGAGTCTCAATTAGAATTCTTTGATTCTGGGCCAAGATCCTTAGGGCTTCACAGAGGCTGTAGCAAGTATGTTATTTGCAGGTTGGATATAGAGTTGGATAATTTTTGTTGTTATTGATGTTGTTTTAATGTCCTGCATCCCAACCTTATTTCTACTAGGTAGGTTTATTTATTTTATTGCAATTTGACAGAAAGTCTAACCGAAGCCAACTTAAGCATAAAATTTATTTATAGGCTCCAGTACTGAAAAGTTGTGAGTGGATTCATTCAGGAATGGCTTGATCCAGGACCTGAAATGCTATCGCAATGTTGTGATTTCCCTCTTTCTCTCTTGGTTCTGCTTCCTCTGGGTCGTTTCCATTTTCAAATCTATTCTTCCTCGTGGCAGCAAGCCACAGCTTCAGCCTCATCACCTATCCACCCCCAGCTTGGATAGGGAACGTGTCTGCCCAAGCGCAAGCTTCCATGCACATCCTGGAAGTCATGCTGATGGTATTGGTTTGGGTCAGAGGCCCATCCTTGAACCAAATGCTGTGGCTGGAGGGATTAAATTGTGCTGATTGGTTGGAATTGGGCCACATGCTCCTCCCTGCCAGAGCCTTGTGGACTGGGGAGCTTGGGAGAGCATAGCCAGGAGATGGGGGAATAGATTCTGGTTAGCCCAAAGTGAATACTGTGCTGCCCCAGGCTCAGTGAAACCTAGGGAGAGACCTGAAGTTCTCATCCAAAAAATGACAAGAAAAGGCCAGAGAGACAAGAAAGATTTCCAATCCAGAGATGGCTCTGGGATGGAATGACATATCCAGGCTGGAAGCTCACTGCCCACTCAGCATGCCAGGTGTTCCATGGGCTGACCGGGGATTTTGTACAACCCTGGTACGTAGTTACTTTCAGGGGAGGGGGGATACGCCACTTCCTGTTTAGAATTACACTCTTAGCCCCCACCCCCTCCTCCCACACAGGCCATATGTTCATTCTAAGCCTCCGCATCCAGCCAGAAAAGCCCTTTGTGTTTTCTTGGCAAAACTAGGGCCCAGTAATTAAAGTCCATATGCAAGGCTGCTACCTCCAGCCCACACCGAGGGCTTTTAATTAGTATGTAATTGGTCAGAGAGGTACTATCAAATAGCTCCCCGTCTGGCCGGCTGGAAATGCAGTGTTTGAAAAGTCCCAGACCAGAGGGGGATAATAAATGCTTTAAGTCCCATCTGTTGGAATGATTTGTTTAAGGTATAAATTTCTTTTCAGTTACTATTTTTAACGACTCTGCTTATGGTGTGTCTTCAAACCGTGTAACAACTACCAGAGTATCCACAGCATTCATAAACTAGATGACTTGGCAAATCCATGGTTCTCCCTTCAAAGAAATTAATAAAATTCCGTGGGAATGGGGAGGGAAAGAGGTGAGCTGGACATTTGGTTTGAGTGGCTGGGCAGGAACTTCGGAGTTACGTGCACTCGAGACAACAACCATCAGGGACATCAGCCCGTTCGCAGTTTGAGGTCCTTAAAATGAAGAGCACCGGCGTCCTTTAGCATTGCCCCCAGAGCACTGTGTGAGAGAGTCTGTCTCCTTGGGAGGAGGGACCTGGAATTCATTTTGGTGGACGGGGGCCATCAGCTGCGGAGAAGCAAAAGGACAAGGATCCGCGAGGCTGAGGTCTCGCCGCCCTGCGGGAGCCGCGCAGACAAGAGTGGAGCTGGAGTCGTGAGGATGAGAAGGAGTATTGTGGTCGTTGTGGTCGTTGTAGTCGTGATGATCTCGGCATCAGCGCCGTCGTCATGGCAGCCAACACGCGCTCCGTGCGCGCTGCGTCCTCTGCCCCATGCTCAGCGTTTTCTGTGACTTAACTGTCTTCACACCGTCTGTGACGTGGCTCCTACTGCTCCCCCTGTCTCACAGATGAGGAATCTAAGACTCCAGTGGCTTGACTGGCTTGCTCGAGGTCACCAGCTAGTAAGTGGCCCAGGGTTGGAGCCCCAGTGGGGTGACTTCAGAGTCTGGGCTCCCAGCTCCCGTGCTTGCCGTCTCCTTCCAGGCATCGCCGAGAGCTTTGATTCTGCTTGAAGAACATGACCGGGAGGAAGGAAGGTAGAGCGAGGCTGAGGTCTGTCTCAGCTCCTGTGCTTTCCCGCCCTGCTCCCAAGTGTGGGAGTGAGGTGAGGTGTTGACACCGCCAGGACCACACCCAGAGGAGGGGTGAGGATGGGTGTGGGAGGGCTGGGGGAAGTGTATGGAGTGGTCAGGCCCCTAGAAGGCCCACCTTACCTCAGATGGGCCTCTCTCCCCCTTCATGTGGCCAGAACCCTCAGGGTCCAGGCACTGTTTCCTGCAAGGGACTTTCTGTCCTGTCTTCTCCCTCTGCGACTTGAGGACTAAAAGGTGAGGCCTGCTCTTGCCCTGTTGGCCCTTCTAGAAGGCAGTCCTCTTCCAAGAGAAAATTAGTGATTGTTTGAAATGCCATGTTTAACATAAATTAGAAGGGATTAAGGCCAGAATCTAGAGTAAATGTTACTTGTCTCACACTTAAATCCTTGCTTCTGGAATGCTTTCTCCTTGCACAATGACAGTATTCCAGGTTTAGGTTTTGATGCCATGTGAGTAGATCTTGGTTTAGAAGAATCATTTGCTAGCCCCCTGGGAGAGCTGTTCATAGCACCTTTCCTTTCTGTAACATCTAAGACAAAGATTGGTTTTAAAAAAAAAATCTCTGTAGCAATGCTGGTAAAACTAAGGGCCTTGCCTGACACTGACTTGTGTGATTTGGTTTATAATCTAGGGATGGTTCGAGCATGCAGAGATTCAAAGTGGGGTTCTCTGTGGCTTGTCTGCACCTGCCGGAGATCTGGGGCACCTATTAAAGTTACAAGGCAGCTATTAGCCACCAACTGACACCGAGATTATAGGTTAAAGCCTGAATCGGTTTAAGCGGTATCATGTGTCCAGCAGGGCAGAGAGTGAGGTGGGGGACATGTGTTTGGCAAATGGTAAGAAGCCACTCCTGTCTGGGGAAGAAAGTGTTCTTACGAGCAACTCACACACCAAGAGAAGTGGGGGTCGGGGTAGGCTTGTTGGAAAAGCTTTGAATCTGGAGTCAGAGAGAACTAAGGTCTGAGTCCTGACAGTGTGACCCTGGTTAGGTTCAGTTTGTCCTCTTGAAAATGCGAATGAGAATACCCAAGCTAGAAAAACACAGAATTCTGTGAATTTGAAATCACAAAATTCTTGCTGGTATTAAGGCAACAAAGTTACACTGAATGCGTTATAGGAAAATGAGCAGTAGCAGCGTTGGAAGAATTTTGTCGAAGCATCCAGCCTGCTGGATCGGGGTGTGGTGCGATGGAGGGAAAGGTGTACCCCAGAGCTGGGTTCATGTTCTGGCTCACTAGTAAGCTTTTTTCTTTTTTTAATTATTTTTTTGGGGGGTGGTAATTAGGTTTGTTTATTTATTCATTTTAGTGGAGGTACTGGGGCTCGAACCCAGGACCTCATGCATGCTAGGCATGTGCTCTACCACTGAGCTATACCCTCCTGCCCTTGACTGGCTCTTTGACCGTGAGCCATTTCTCTGAGCTCTAGTGTTCTCATCCGGACACTGGGGACAATAGTGACCCTGACCTCACAGAGTAGATGATATTCTCCAGGTCAGTGCTGGGCTCACAGTCTCCAGAAATGTTCGTAAATGTTAGTCACCCTCCTCTTAGTCACCTCTCTCCATCAAGCAACACATCTCACTCTGGCATCACCACTATCTAAACTGCAATTTCTTCCTCTTCCTGCAAGTATCCTCGGATGCTTCCTAGAAGCATTCCCCAGACTTCAGTAATTGCAGGCCCCCTGCCCAATTTTTGCCACCTGTGCGTGCCTTCTCTATTATTATTTATTAATATTTTCTTCAAGTCAATGTTTTAATCCTTAAATGCATTTAAAGGAGACTTCACAAGACGATGAGGAGAGAAAATGTGTGCAGATCTTAAAATAGAATGTTTATGACTCACCTGAAGTCTTCGTATGTGCTATCAGACACATACATATTTTACTTGGCGAAATTTTGTCTAATCCTTTGCTGTTCAGAGTGTGGTCCCTGGAGAGCCCTGAGCCTGTTCGAAATGCAGAATCTCAGGCCTCACCACAGACCTCCTGACTTAGACTCTGCATTTGAAGAAGATCCTCCATGATTGATATACTTTGGGAGGTTCATTTATTTATGTTTTTATGGAGGGAAAATTCACATATATATATTTTTATTGAAGTACAGTTGGTTTACAGTGTTGTGCTAATTTCTGGTGTACAGCGTAATGACTCAGTTATGCATGTCTTCTTCTTCATATTCTTTTCCATTATAGGTTAGTATGAGCTATTGAACTTGGTTCCCTGTGCTATAGGGTAGGACCTTGTTTGTCTATTTCATATATAGTGGTGTGTCTGCTAATCTCAAACTCCTAATTTATCCCTCATCCCCTTTTCCCTTTGGTAACCATAAGTTTGTTTTCTATGTCTGTGATTCTATTTCTGTTTTGTAAATAAATAAATCTGTATCATATTTTAGTTTCCACATATAACTGATATCATATGGTGTTTGTCTTTCTCTGTCTGGCTTCACTTAGTATAATCTCTAAGTTCATTCATATTGTTGTAAATGGCATTATTTCATTCTTTTTTATGACCGAGTAGTATTCCAGTGTGTGTGTGTGTGTGTGTGTGTGTGTGTGTGTTTATCTAATCTGTTGATGGACATTTAGGCTGCTTCCATGTCTTGGCTATTATATATAGTGCTGCTATGAACATTGGTGTGCATGTATCTTTTTGAATTAGAGTTTTCTCCGGATGGTATGCCCAGGAGTGGGATTGCTGGATCATATGATAAGTCTGTTTTTAGCTTTTTAAGGAATCGCCATACTGTTTTCCACAGTGGCTGCACCAAATTACATTCCACCAAGTGTGTAGGAGGGTTCCCTTTTCTCCACACCCTCTCCAGCATTTATCATTGGGGGACTTTTTAATGATGGCCATTCTGACCAGTGCGAGGTGATGCTTACTTCACATATATACTTCTAAGGTTTGAGAAGCAGTGGTCTAGGGCATCTTTAAAGTTCCTTCCAGCTGTGACAACTAATGCCGAGTATTGATATTTCTCCTTTTTTCTGAGATCCACGTCCATATTTCTAACCTAGGCATTCTACTCTAAGCTAAACTCTGCTTCTGCCTCTGCTAAGTGCTACCATTCCCTCAGGTGGACCTTGTAACCATCCTGAGCTCCTTCCTCCCCGTTCTTTTCCTCAATTCCTGAGCTCCCCCTGCACTTCAGGTCCCTCTCCATTCATTCTCTTTCCTTCAGCCGATCCTTGTGAGCTCAGCATTCTCAAGGCTCAAGTTTGACCATACCATCCACCGCTCGATCACCTGGTGTGATTCCCCACCTACCGTATAGCAACCAAACTCCTTGGTCTGTCCTTTAAGGCTCTCCATTATGTCACTCATATCGGGCTCTCACCTACATACGCTAGGAGCTGTAGGCAACTGGACGAATCATTGTTTTGTACAAAGCTTTCCCTGCCTCTGCATCTCTGCCTGTGCTTTCTCACTTCTGAAATGCGTTTTTCTCCACCCTCATGACTTCACATCCCGCCTCTCAAAACTCTTCCAGTCCAAGACCCCAGCACATGTTTCACCTCCTTCCTAAAGCCTTCAGTTGAAGCCTTCGATGGCTCCCCAACTCCCTAGCCCTTCTTACTTCTCCAGACTGTGATGACCTCTGCTTTTTTAGCATGGTTACATTCACACTGGTCTTAACTTTCAAACCTGTAGAGCGGGGATGACTCTCAGTGCCACAAGGTCAATTTAACTTAAACTCAATTTCCATTCTGAACTCTCCATCTGCTTGTGAATAGACCATCCCATTCCTCACTATGCTCCCCTTGTCCCCAGGCAGCATTCTAAATTCTAGAGGATTGGGGCCAGGGCATCTCTGCGAGGTGGTATATTGAGTCCTCAGGTGCCATCTGTCCAGCTGGCATCTGCTGGGATGTACAGCGCTCTGGCCAGTCTGCCGTCGCTGGACTTGCAGGTGGCTGCTGCCTAACCCCGTGTTTCCCTTTGCAAGGCCTCTTGAGGACCTGCAGCTTTACTGTCTTCACTGCATTGGTGTCTCTCTGGGACCCACAGGGCCTTTCCTCTGCTCTGTGCCCCCCTGGGGCAGGGGGACTCTGCACGCTGCCCAGCAGTGTAGTGTCTCACATCGCTGTACCGCTTATGTGAGGTCTCGGTGCTTCTCCAAGCGTGGGGCAGTCCTGCTCTCAGCACTTCCAACCCTGTCCGGAAGTTTTCATGTTTCCTTCTTCCTTGGAGGTCGTCCTGCTTGAAGGGTTGGAGTCAGGAAGCCTTATATTATCACCTGTTTTCCCCCAAAGTGTTCGTTGCCAGAATCTGTTCCATTGCCCGCAGGGTATAGACTTAGAAAAATTTCTTTTGAACTTCTGCTTTCTCATCCCTTCTTTGAGAAGGAACACAGACTAGCCTGGTAGACTGATTAGGGCATGGGCCATGGATACAAGGAAAACTGGGGAAAATCCACCATTAATATTATCAAGTATTCTCTTGGTACATGATTTGTAAACTGCATGGGGACAGGGAAGTCTATTTAATTCATCCTAATATCTCCCTATGGTAACTGAGATAGTGCCTGCACAGAGAAGGCATTAAATACCCAGTTGTTAGGCAAGAGAGTAAGTGATAGGTCACTTTTTTTGATTCTGTGGTATTAGTATCATATTGATGATTTTTCATCTCATTGGTAGTAACAGATATCTATCTATCTCTGTGTGATGATAAAATAGAAAGAATGAAAAACCTAGTGATTGGGCCGACTAGATAAAATCACCTAACTGAATGAGAATAATGGTACCTGACCGTCATTTAGTCAGCCTATTATTGAGGGCTTTCTTTGGGCCGTACCTTGTTGTCAGGGGGGCATTGGGAGATCTTTGTGGATGGGGCATTCAAGGCTGCTGATGGGATTCTGAAGAAACAAGTAATTAACACATGCTCAAATAAATACGGTAACTTCAGAAAGAGATAAGTGCTATGGAGACAATCACACACAGAAATGTACAATTAAACAGAAGGGAAGTCTGAGATCTGGAAAAGGGATAGGAGTAACCGGGCAAAGGAGACAGTGAAGGCGAGGAGGAGGGATAAGGCATTTCAGGCGGAAGGAATAGCACGTGCAGTGGCCCTGTGGCAGAAGCGTTATACGCGTGCTAGGTATTTAGAGAGTGAAGGGTGTGTGAACGTGAGGAAGGAGGTGAGCAGAGGCAAGTCCATCCTTTCATCTTCTTGTCTGTCCATTGGATAGATGCTTGTTGAATGCCCACGATGTGCCAGTCACACCCTGAGCTGCAGCAGTGAGCAGGATGAACACAGTCCCTGCCCTCGTAGAGCTCGTGGCCAGTCAGTAGAGGAAATGCTCTTTATACTGTTACAGCAAGCTAATGGATTATTTAGTTCCTGCCTATTACTTATTTAGGAACTGTTGTCTTGCTAAATGTAGTTTTTCCCTTTTCAAAAAAATGACAGCTTGTTCTTGGTGCATGCGGTTTTATGGATTAATGTATTCCTGATGAGGACATCACTTTTCAGTCAGGTGAGTCACGAGGTTGAGACTGATAGGGCCAGCATTGGTATCATGTGTTGATCGTAGTCTGTTGAGTGACTTTACTTAGAATCTTCGACATGGTCTTACGAAAATGCAGCATTTGCAAATGCCAAAGCGAGACTGTCTGGGGGAGATGGATAAGATCTGAGCTATGTATTAGTTCACGGAGCACTAGCTGCCATTAACAGATAAACACCAGCATTTCAGTGGCTTATTATGTACAAGTTTATTTCCCACCGGATGTCTGTGGTCAGCAGGTTGGTTCTCCTCTAAGCAGTCCTTTGGGCTCCCAGGTTCCTTCCATCTTGTGGCTCCACCCTCTTCAACTTGTAGCTTCCGAAGCCACACAGAAGGGGAAAGAACACGGAGTATTAGGCATGGGAGATTTTAATGGTCCTAAAATGACATCTGTCACTTCTGCCCATTCCACTGGCCAGAGGTCAGTCACGTGGTCACACTTACTACAAGGGAGGTTGGAAAATGTAGTCCAGCTCTGGACCCCAGAAGAAATGGAACCTGTTTTAATGAATAGTGACCCGGTCTCTACCACCATCTGCAATTTAATTAATTCTGGCACCTCTTGTACTTGGGCTCACATTATCCTGTGGCCTTTGTCTATTCCTTAAAACGAAAAGGCTGAAGTTGGAAATACTTGAATTTTTGTATGGTGATACATGGTCTAAACAATAACACCCCTGAAAATGGTTCATTACTTTTCTTTTCTCTTTTCTCTTCTCTTTTCTCCTCCCATCCCTCCCTCCCTCCCTCCATGCCTCCCTCCCTTCCTGTGTTGAGAATTAGGAATTTCCACTAATTTTGATTTTGAATGTACAGGTTTGAATATAGCCAGCTTGCATTTTATATATCTCTCAGTCTAAAAATGTCACTGGACAATTAATAATTGAGAAACCACTTATCTCCATTTGGAGGGGTAATTAGAGGCGTGTAGTTAGCTTTGAAGAATGTAAGATCGTTTGGTTTTGGGGCCACCTTATCCTGAACACAGGAAAGGAGGGGATGGAATTCAGGCTCTCCATGACCCCAACCCTTGATATCTGTCTCCATCCTTCATAACAAAGGGCGAAGGGGAGTAATGACGGAGGCTTGTTTCCAAGAGCTGTAAATCTCTCCCGGATCTTACAGTGCCATGAAATGTGAAAGACGTTAGGGGCTCTGAGCATGGCTACCCTCACTGCCCCATTGCCCACGGGGTAACCAGCCAAAGGCTGGGATTGGCTTCAAATGGCTGGACAGGTGGCCTTGTAATTAAAACCTTTCCCTTCTAACTGCAGGCCTTGTGTTGCCAGGAATCTGAGGTGAAGAAAATGTTCTAGTTAGATGCCTGTACCAGCTGCCTTGAAAGCTTCCTCACAGCTGTCCCCAAACCACAGCAGACAGCCACATCTCTGCTTTCAAAATCTTGGGGGCTTAGTGTTATTTGAGCTGGGATAAGCGGGCCTAGAGATGAGGGAAGTTTTCTTCCTGATCTCAAAGTTCGGAGCCTTTTTGAAGATTCAAACAGCACAAAAGAAAGGCTGGAATGCGTGCGCTTCCTCTTTATATCAGCTCTGTGAGGCGGGGGCCGTGATCAGTCCTCATGTTACGGGTGAGAACACGAGGTGCCCAGGATCTGAGTAGCTTGGTTGCAGTCACAGGGTTAAGCGTCAATCCAGGTAGTCCTGACTCCAGGTTCAGGCTCTGGGCACCTCTCCTCTTCAGCAGGTCCAAAGTTTCATTCCGGGGCATTCTTCCCATATATTCTCCACCGTCATGCTTCTTTCATTAACGGGCCCTTCATCCTCCTATTCGCTCAGGCTCAAAACCTGGGAGTCCTCCTTGATTTCTCTTTCTCTCATCCCCCAAGTAGAATTTACTAGGAAATGCAGTTAATCATGTCTACAGTCTACATCCAGGGTGTGAGCACATCTCATCACTTCCAGTGCTACCAACACCTTTGTCAAAGTGTGGAAGTCAGGAATCTGTTCCATTCTCTGCCCTGCAGGAGCCTTGACAGTGATCTCTCTGCTTCTAGTCTTGCTGCCCTCCGGTCTCTTCTTGTCACACGAGCCGGAATGATCCAGCCTTGAAAGCAGCTCTCCTCCACCAGATCATCATAGACCTGAGGTTCCTCCCGTCTTGTTCACCATCCATGGGTGGCTGTTCATCTGTGCGGTCATGGCTGCCTCAGCTCCTGGTCTGCATTCTAGCCCCGAGAAAGGGAGTCAGGGAGGCAATCCTGGCCAGCCATTTCCTTTTAAACAAATAATAGAAAATTTGCACACATCGTTTCCACTCCCATTTCGCTGGCAGGTGGAGAGTTACGTGGCCAGCCGAGCTGCAGGGGACTCTGGGAAATGTAGTCCTGGAGTGGGCTGCTGTGTTCCCAGTGCCCCAAGAAGCAAATGAGCTTGGAGGATAACTACCGGTGTGCCAGAGGCCAAGAGGGGAAGGGGACAGACCATGTAGGAGGCTGTTGGGGAGCCTAGCTTGGCCTAGAGGAGAGGCAGTGGACATGGAGAGAGATGGACAGACTTGCCATGTATTTTGGAGGTAGAATTGGGGAGTTGTAGGGTTGAGGGAAAAGCAAGAATCAAGGCTAATGCCCGGATACTTCTGTCCTGAGAGACATGGAGATGCCATTTCTGAGCCAAGGTCACCTGGGGACCAGTGTGTGACTTCTGTTAGAGGGCCCACCTTGTGTTGTAGTGGTAGCAACCAGGGCATGTTGGAGTGGCTCGGAGGAAGAGTCTGAGGGGCAGCCTACCCAGTTAACCAAATGCGCTTGACCTTAAAATGCTCGAAAGGAAGGAGGAGGCAGCCTTTTTTTGGTGCTTGATAGGCCAAGACCCTGGCAAGACAGAGGCTGATTAAAAGAAGCCAGGAACCATAGAGCCCAAATTGCATGTGGGCACAGCCCCAGTTACGTCTGCATAGCTGCTTCCCCCCCTGGTTTGGGGGGAGGGAGGAGCTGGGGAGAGACACTTAGTTTTCAGCACCTGGGCCAGAAAAGGTCATGCTCTCGGCCCCTCGATGCCCCTTGACGTTGAGGGCTCTTAAGTGTTTTTCTGTCTCCTGTTTGCCTGAGTTGGAGCATGGTGTAAGGAAATGTGTTTGCAATTAGAGTCGTTAAGAGACTGAGGGTCTGGAAGGATGACTGTCTTACCCAGCTGGGCAGTTACGAGGCCTGCTCTGGCCATGCTGAGAGGCAGTGGGGGTTGTGGGGGTGCCTGGTACAAGGCTCAGACGTCGGACCCACCTTGAGTCTGATCAATTCCGAAAGAACCGACAAAGCCAAGTTGCTCCCTCTTAGTCTGGGGCCAAGGTGCTCAGCCTAAGGTGAGCCCGGCTGGTACCACCCTCTCTGAGAGACTTCCCCAGGCCCTTGCTAGTTTCTGTAAATGTTAGCTATTTAAAAACATTGTTTATTATTAATTTTTAAATCCGCATTTTACCATGTAATTTTTTTTAACCTTTGTCTTTAATGACAGAGTTGAGATTAAGCACCCAGTGCAGAGTCCCCTGGCAAGTAAGGAGGGCCAGGATTTGCACCATTGCTTGTGAATATGCTGGCGTTATTCACATAGTGGCTGTTACAGTGACTACCAGGTGAAGCGTCGCCAGGGCAGGTTGTGGCCCCTGTGGTCATGCAGCTCAGGAAAAGGGCTCCAGGCAGAAGTCAGCAGGCCTGGGTTTGAGGCCAGCTCTGCCTTCTCTAGCTCTGGGACCCTGGGCCTTGAGTCACTCGTGTAGACGCCTAGAGTCTTGCCTTTTCTTTAAAATGGGGAGTAACCATTTCTCTGCCCACCTTTTGGTATTGGGAGAATTCCGTGCGGTGGTGCCCATGGAGGCTCTTAGAAGTCAGAAAACCACAGGACAACACAAGAGATCTCTGTGATCTCAAAGAAGTGGTCAGAATGCAGATGTGAGGGGTCCAGTGCTTTTAATTTCTCCCGGTAGTTACCATTTGCGAGTAGGGAACGGTGATTTGATGCTGGGAAACCCAAGTTGCGTTTAATGGTAGGAAGGGAAAAAATACCCTCAGGTAGGTGTAAATGAGAGAAGTGGGGAAAAGCCTTCATTCCCAGAGATGACTGATGTGTTACTTAGTGACAAGTGAAATTCTTGCATCAGTAAATTTGTTTTTATAGCCATTCTCTCACCCCAGGTCAGAACCTGTGAGACAGAAGAGGAGTGGTCACGATCCCATAGAAGCAGTGGAGGCCGGGCTGGACCTACTGCCGCTGGGCGTCGGAGCCCGGGGCTCACTCAGACTTACCGCAGGGGAGCCCGTCTTAAGTCCTTCCGGGCTGTGTCCCCAGCGGCACAGCCCGACTCATAAGCCTGAGTGCTGACTTAGCGACGCCGCTGGGAGAACACCTGTGATGTGCTTCTGGGAATTGCATTTTCAGTATCAAGGAGCTGAACTGGTTTTAGTGACCGTGAGATCGAAGCAAAGGGTTAGCGAGACTTGGTGGGATATTTTATCTAACCTCTTCTGGATGAAGACCTTTTGAGCTCTGTCTCTGTCATTGACCTTTCAGCAGACCCAAGTTCTCCAGCCCTCCATATGCAGGGCTTCCTGGGTCAGCTCTGACGGGGTCTCCTTAACCCTGTGCACCATTTCCTTGGCGTCACCAAAAGCTTCTATCGTCACATCTCTGCCTCCTCCTCTCATCACGTGACAGTTTCTGAGGTTGGACATTCTCTGCCATTTGGTGAACTGAATTCAGTGTCTTCATTTTGAATCAGGCAGCCTAGGAGCCACACACATGGACGGTGTTTCTTATGTGGGTCAATTTCCGGGGGAAAACGTGCATGTTCAGCGAGCCTACCTTTTATGTTGGTTCTTTTCAACTTCTATAGAAGAATGAGGCATCTTCTAACCTGCTCTCTAAATTCTAAGTTATGTTGTCTTTGACCTTGCCCACTCCCCTGCATCGAATGTATTTAACTGCATCCAGTGACTGTCGAGGGCCTCCCACGAGCAAGACACTGGTGGTCACTGCAGGCTTAGCAAGATTAGAATAGTGCTTTAGTAAAAGGCACAGGCTTTTGGATCAGACTTGGGTTCACATCCCAGCTCCACCACGTACTGGCTGAGGTGTCTTAAGCAGGTTTTATCTGATCTCGGTTTCACTCCCTGTAAAATGCAGATTATTATCTCCTCCTCAGTGGGGTTTTCATGAGGATTAAATGCAGTAGTATATGTAAAGTGTGTAACTCAGTGGTTGAGCATGGTACGTGCTTAATAAAAACTAAAGTGAAAATATGAGTAATGCTCTCTGCATTTATTCATATATCCCTACCCAGATCTGTATGGAGTTCCCTGCGTAGGTCAGACCTCCTCAGGGTTCTAAGGAGCAGCAGCAGTGAAAACAAAGTCCAGTAGTCAAAGAGCTTACAGTCTAGTTGAGGTATAAGCAGTAAGCAAGTAAACTGATAAATGTGATGTCAAAGAGTGAAAAGTGCCTTGAGGGAGAATAAAGCAGGGAAAGGGGACAGATGACAGGGGTGGGGTGGGGGTTTTATTCCTCAAGTGTGACCCTTGTTGTGGGGGTCTCTGCGTTGGCTGTGCCCCCTGCTGGGTTGGTCCCCATCCCATCCCGCATCCCCCATCCTCCAGAACAGCTCTTGCTTCTTTCAGGTGTCTGCCGAAACATCACCTCGTCAGAGAGGCGCTCCTTATCTTAAAAAATTACACACACACTCACACGCACACAATACATAGAGATGCCATTCCTCTCTTTGGAGTTTATAGCCCTATAAAACTGACAAGTAGACAAATGACTATCCTTCCAGATTAAGGTAGTTGCCTTAAGAGAAGTACAAATTAGTAACGTGCAGTCAAGGGAGTTGGGAAGGGCTGTAATTAAAAAATGGCACTTGAGATATTGCTTGGTATAAAAACAGCAGGGACTCTGGAATTAAAGCAAGCTGTGTTCAAATCCCAGCTCAGCCCCTCACTACCCTGGTGACCTTGCGCATCAGTCAGAGTCATAAACTGCCTCAGAACAATGCCACGAGGTGCTTTCTGATCACTGAAAGTTGCTTTGGCAGACGTCTTCTCTAAAGGAAGCCTAAAGGTAGAGAGGTGGTACCAACATCTGCTGGAAGCACACCTTGGTTCCCTTCAGGCAGATCGATGTTGCACTCCCGGGGCGGGGTGGGCACGCTCTGGCCTCTCTGAGTAGACTTACATTCACTGCTGCCTTGGTTATGGCAGCGGCTTTTAGGTGAATTAAGTGTAGGGGAGGGGGCAAGACGTTCATGTAGGGCGCGCACCAGAGTGGACCCAGTGGCTGTGCTGTCGCCAGCTCTCAAGCTGTGGCCGGTGCTGTCGTCTTCCCCTCCCCCCTGCTGCATCCGCTCCCGCGGGAGAGCTGCCCTCCGGGCGCGCTTCCTTCCCCGGCCCTCCACCTCCACCGTCGCTGCCTGTGAGTCAGGGCCTGTGGCCATAGGCCTCCCCGCTCTCCCCGCATTGTTGGTCCTCTGTCCCTGCTCATCTCTGTCCTCTGTGAACACATAGTTTAGGGTGAAAATCACTGTGAATCTGGAAGTCACATCTGGATTGGACATCAGGAGGCTCACACGTGTTGTGGGAAACTCTCCCTTCTCCTCGTACCACACGGGACAGGAGGGACACCCTGGTGCATCCCTTTGAAAGGTTGCTAAGCCCCCACCTTGTGAAAGGTCAGTTAGTAGCTCCCGCATTTCTGAACATCTGCGTCTGCCTTCACCCCCCATCCACCAACCTCGGAGTCCTTTTTGCAGTGAATCCAGCCACCTGTGCCTGACTCTTCTGTCCCCTGCTCCCATCACCTTCTGTTGGACTCGGTTCTGTTGTTCATCCCTCTGGGTTAATTCTCCAACCTCCCTCTCACCACTGGCTTCTTTTTGCCTTTAAGATGTCTAGATGACCCCATAGCCTCTCCAGCTTCTGTCCAACCCTTGTCCTCTCTTTCTCACCTACACAGTCTATGTGCCCTGTGTCCACTTACCTCTTGCCCTCTGCCCAGCCCACTGACACCCACCTCTTCCCTTACTGGGCCACTGAGGTGGCGCCCAGAGCACCCATGACACATCTCCCTAATGCCGTGTTTCCTTTGGACCCTTTTCTCCCTGGACCTCCCGTTGCCTCTGGCACAGGTCATCATGGCCCCCAACTCCAGGCTCTTCTCTTAGCTCCTGAGACTTGATGCTCACTTGCTCCATTCCAGTTTCTCACTGTTACATGAATTTCTGTTCCTCCATCTCTAAAAAATTGATGGCTCCAGAGTGACCTCCTTGGTCCACTTCTACTTTGTCTTTATGTGATCGCATCCACAGCCAGGGCTTTGACCACTGTCTAAATACCAGTGATACCAGTGTCTGCCACATGTCTGCAGCTCAGACCTCTTCTCCCTCCTCCCCACCCCAAGATCCTGAGCAGGGCTTCAGATGGAAATGCCTTCAGGGGCTGGGCAGATAAAGTCAGTGAATGAAACGGATTGTGAGTGAGTATGACCAGGGAGCCTCTCGTTCTAGCTGAAGCAAATGACTGCTATTGGGCTCCAGCCAATTGTTGACATGTAGGAATTCAGGACCAGTGTTGCCAGATTTTCCAGTTTTCCCAGAGAAGCCAGGAATATATAATCCTGTTTGGAATCTCTCAGTGATTAAATGTTGGTTGAGAAATGTTTGGACCAAAGCAAAGCCCTTCTGAGAACCGTGTCTGAGTATGGACCACCTGTCTGGGACAACGGTTTGATTTGTATACTCCACTGACTGCCCACCACAGCTATTCTGATGCCCACAGGCACTTTAAATTGAATGTACCCCAAACCCTCCCCTCCTCCTCTAGCGTACCTTTGCTCAATTAGTGGTACTTCCTTCTACCCACTCACCTAGCTGGAAGTATGGTGGGAGGCTGTCCTTCCTTCCTTCCTTCCTCCCTTCCTTCCTCCCTCCCTCCCTCCCTTCCTCCCTCCTTCCCTCCCTTCCTTCCTTCCTTCCTTCCTTCCTTCCTTCCTTCCTTCCTCCCTTCCTTCCTCCCTTCCTTCCTTCCTCCCTTCCTCCCTTCCTTCCCCTCCTCCTCCACATTCAGTCCACC
The DNA here is from genome assembly GCF_048564905.1 of Vicugna pacos. Classification (NCBI taxonomy): domain Eukaryota; kingdom Metazoa; phylum Chordata; class Mammalia; order Artiodactyla; family Camelidae; genus Vicugna; species Vicugna pacos. The sequence goes on along the minus strand of NC_132989.1, from coordinate 20,969,980 downwards.
ACCAAATGCTACCAAGATAACTTCCTCAAGAAATCTTGAATCCATTATCATCCCCCAATCTTTTACCATCATTGTCATAGTTGGGGTTTCTAGCATCTTTTGCTTGGACCAGTGTCCTCCCAAGTGTTCTAGGTGATGATTTATAGTAGTTGATTCCTTCTGTGTATAAATTACTATTCTAAGATGTCATCTTATTTCCTTGATAGTGGTTGGTTTTAGAATGCATTTGTGACCCAATCTGGGACAGAGGGATGGGAGGAGAGGTTTGCTGGGAAACTTCTGGAAAAGTTTTCCTTGCTAAAGGAGAGAGACCAATGAAGAAACAGCTTCCTTCCGTCTGTGGTCTTCGCTGTGTCCACACATCACTCGAGGGACTGCTGCCATCTTCTGAAGATGGGGAAAGGCAGCCTGCAGGCACAGCCGACCCCAGAAAATGGCAGGGCAGAGGGAGATGGAACCTGGGTCCATGGTGATGTCATTGAGCCGCTGAATCAACCACCTCTGCTGTCTGTCATCTCAGAACTTGGTGCTGTGCTGAATAATAAGTTTCTTGATAACCAGTTTCTCAGCTGGTGAGAGTCAGGGCTTCTGGCAGAGGCAAAGGAAGCAAAGGCACCTTGACTGGTACCCCGTTTCCTGCCTCCTGGTCCGTGCTCTGCCACTCCACGTGACCCCTGACTGCCTGGGTTGGGGGGGGGTCCCTCTGGATGCTAATCTGACCATGTCACCTCCTGCCTATGGCTCCCGCTGCCCACAGGATAAAGTCGCAGGACTTTGGCAGGATACACAAAGGCCTCCAGGCCGGGCGCCCTGCCTCCAGCCAAATCAGTTCGCTCTCCTTAACGCCAACTTGATACTTCTTTAGTCTCATCCGTTTGCAGTCCCCTACATAAGGATGCTGTGTAGCTCTATTCATTCATTTGACAAACACGTACCAGTGCTAACTCTGGACCAGGAGCAGTTGCGTGCATACCAGCTACTACCTGCAAACCCTCTGCTCTGGTTATCTCCTCTCCCTAGAGTGCCTCCCCTCTGTCTTCACCTGACTCCCACTTTCCTTTTTCCAGCCCAGTGCTTGGCCCTTGTAATAGCTTTATACACACACACACACAGATACATATACATGTATGTATATATGTTTTAAATTGCTTATCCAGTGGCTTTTGAAAAATTTTAAACACATAGTGCATTAAAAGAATAGCCCAGTGACTTTTCGTATATTTAAATGGAGTAACATTTTGCCATATTGTCTCTTCTCCTACCCCCTGTATGTACATATGTTATGCATTTGAACACAGATACATCCTTTTTTGAATCATTTGAACATAATTTAGAGATGTCATGACTCCTCACTCATAAGTAGTTCAGCATGTATCTCCTAAGAAGGAGGTTCTCTTACGTAACTGCAGTGCCATCATCACAGCCAAGAAATTTGACATCAGCACAGTAATATTGTCTACTCTATCATCTATATTCATGTATCCTCAGTTGTCCCCAAATTTTATCTTTTTTTTTTTCATCCAGGATCTTCTAAGCTAAATTGTCATCTTTTCCGGGGGGCCTTCCTGGAATCCCTTCTGTCCGTCTGTGCTCTTAGAGAGCCCTGTGCAGGCTGCCGTCATGGCATTAACCATTCTGCTTCCTTCACGCTGAGTCCCGTGTCGTTCTCATCTTCACATTCTCCAGGCCTAGCACAAAGCGCGGCATGTAGTGGTGTTCAGCGTTTGTTGGCCGAGTGGGTGGTTGAGTGGCAGAATTGAAGACAAAGCCCACGGCCTCATTGCCATGTTCTTCCTCCCATATTTAACTGCTCTTTGCAGACAGTGATGTTAATAACGTAAGAGCAGAAAGACCCATCCTCCAAATGGTGAGGGGGAGAGGTAATCCGGATAGAAAATCGTGAACGATGGAAAGAACCAACAGTTACGATGGTCAAGGCTGCACTCATATGGAAGCACGTCCCAGACAACTGAGCATCAGTGGGGAAAAACACCAGCCCTTTACCAGTTGTTGCAAAGCCCTTACTGTGTTTACAGGCCTGTCTTAGAAACAGAAACCAGGACCCCTTCCACGTGAAAGCACCGCAAAACTCCCATCTACCCGGAGCTATCCTTTCTCCCAGAATGAACGGCTCAGCCCTCCGGATGAGTCTCAGCCTACCAAGGAAAGGGTCCCTTAGCTCTGGGAGCAGTGTTTCTTTCCTCTCAATTTGACCTTTATTTTTGGAGTCAGGTCTGAGAAGTTATCTAAGTTTACAACAGCTGATACTATAATGATATATTTGGATCCACAGACTCTAAATATGAACCCCAAGAACATTTCCATTCTGCTGCCAGCACTTCCTCCACGAAGAAGAATGTGGGGAAAGGATTGGGACCAGCAAGGTCACTGAGAAAGCTCCTGGCCATTTGTGGGGAAGTGACCACTTGCTGTCTTCCTTGGAGGGGTCATATTTCTTTTGTAACTGGCCACGGTGTTTTTTGCTTGGTCTCTTAAAACCCCTAGGTTCACTCTGAGGGTTCCCTGATGAATTCAAAAATAAATTTTTCATAAGCCACTGAAACACAGCTACTAGAGGGGCTGATCTAAAGGCAAGGCCACCTCACTCTCCTACAGGACACAGCTCTGGACACCTGCAAAGGGCCAGTCATCGTGAGTACGAAAGTCAGTAAGCCACTACCTTCAGGAGTGCATCGTCTGCTGGGGTAGGCAGACACACAGAGTCTCCTCGTTTATGGGAAGGTAATGGGAGCTGTGTGGGACACTGGCCCACCTTGGGGAGGGCCAGGCAAGGGGGGCCGGCTGGTGAGAGCAGGTATAATGTGGGTGGGGATTAGGTCGGGAGGCTGGGGGCATTCTAGGTCAAAGGCAGGGAAGAGGCAATAATGGAGACTTTGATCATCATGGCGAACACAGGGACAAAGTGGGCATTGACTCTGTGTGCAGGTGATGCCCGGAGTGTGCCGGTTTTGATATCATAAGATGCCAGCACCAAATCCAAAGGCTACCTCTGAGCCGACTTGGCAAGACTTTGCCTCCTTGGCTCTGGGTGATCCTTTCATGTCACTCCCACTAAGGGTTAAAGGTAGAAGACCCCCCAGTCCCTCCAGAAAGAAAGTCAGTGAAGGTAATTATACCGCCATCTATTTAGCTGAAGAATTTACCATTCAAGGAGATAGGACCCTGCCTCACCAGAGGCGTTTAACAGTCCAACACTATCACATTACCCAGATTGTATAAAGAGTATGAATGATTTCCGCTCACAGACCTCTAATGGAGGTATCTCTTTACAAAGCCCCTACTTCAGGCCAGCTGAATGCCTCAGCAGTGCCTCCGAAATCCCGCAGCCCTAATCCCTTTAGCAACAAAGATCTGTTTCTTTGCTTAGCATGAAGTAGGCCTCAGAGGTCTGTGTGTGTGTCTTCGCCTGTAGACCAGAAGCCTCCTGTTTACAATTTCCCTATTCCTGTTTTTAATGTTGTTCTGAGAGCAGCCACAAAGGGCTAGTTTTGTCCAACAGGAACAAGGGAGCTATTAGAGAGACGGAGGAAGGAAGGAAGGGCGATCGCAGGGAGGACTCCTCGAGGGATTAGCAGACACAGCTGTTCCCGAAGGGAGAGGACCTTCAGGCTGTTTATAATTTCCGTCACATTTACATTTTTTAATATTTTATTTCCTTAATTTTTTTTTTTTGTTCCTGATCAGTTTCCTATCCACCATTTAAAGTAAGCCTCTTGCTGCCATATTGATTGACTTAGGGACGTGGTTTAATCTACTTAGCTGGAATTTACCTTTCCACTTCAGTGCTGTGTGGCTGTGGTATGGTGGTCTCGGCTGCCTATGGGGTCCCAGACCCCAGACCACCAGGTGCCTGAGGAAATCAATGGAGGGGACCAGTTTCACTTCTTGTCCCGTGTGTGCAAACCGTTGGAATTCTTTTGGCCGTATCTGATTCATTTCGATCCCGTGCACCATCGCCTGCCCTCACGGTGTCTCAGACCCAATTTTCAAATGCAATTCTTTTTTGTCCTAATGTTATATTTCTAACTCCTGCGTTATAAAGCATATTTAGAGCAGGTAGGGAATCTTTCATATTCCATATTGCTAAAATGCAATGACTTTAAGAAAATTATTCTTGGTTTCATCCTGAAAGCAATTAAGTTTCCGTTTTTGTCACCTTCTCGTTCTCATCTATGTGCATATTTAATTTTTGCGCATTTGCAATAGAACCGTAGAATTTTAGTTTTAACATTCCATGCTGTTACACCATGCATATTTTTTCTATCCAGTGACAGTGTCTCTCTCTTTTTTTTTTTTTTACAAACTCTTTTTCCCTCCTTTCTCTTCCCCTCTTGTCTGTTATGTAGATTAGCATCTTGTATATCTTTCCACACCTAGTTCTGTGCTCAGGCAACCAAATGGAAAAGAATATTTTTATCCTGAATTGGGGGAATTACTGTTTATTTTATTAAAATGGAAATACATACTTCCCTATACCTTGCCTTCCTCACTTAACAATGTACAGAGGAAATGGCATTTAATATTACTTTTAACCTAACATGGTCTGGGTCGATTCATTTTTGCCCAAGAAGACTCTGGCTAAAGTGGTGGATGCTTATTTATATGGCGGTTTCATTTTTACTTTGTTTTTGTTAAGTTGGACTTTTTCCTGGGGCGCTTTAGTCAAGAAACAAATGACTTTCTCAAATGTCCAGTCAGCCCACTGCTGGCCCTCGGGGTTCTCGCTGCCTTGGGGTGCATTTCCGGACTTGCGTGTCCTTCAGATCCAGCTGACCTGCTACTACTGTTACTGAAATGTTCCCGATGATAGTCTCAAAAGTTCAGTGCATGCTGTTTCCTTTAGCAGGGGCCTGGGGTGTGAGCTAATCTTTAAGTAAAGGAGACAAGGGACAGCGATGAACGTTCTTCCAGCTCACTCAGGGACAGCTGTTCCAAGCCCTTCCTTCCTGCTCAAACTAGTAACTAGTTTTCAAGAGAAACTTAAAACAATTTTTTTTTTCTTTAAAGAAGAAGATGGAGTTCTTCCAGGATGGCTCGGTTTTTTTTTTTCTTTCTCCTGAAGTAAAATAGTTCAAACCACATGCCAGTCCAAATGCCCTTTCTGAGTGTGGCCTCCCTGGAAATGGGAACCATCAAGGTGAGGTGCGTAGCCTCTGGAATTTTAGTTTCCAGGATGGCCAGGAAAAAGCCACAATTTCAGTGGCTTTGCTGTCCTCCACGCCTTTCAGAGAGGATTGCTCAGGGTGTTTTCATGAACATGAACTTCCGCAGGCCCCCGTCACCTCACGGCTTCTGTTTAACAGGCTGCTTTGGCAGGATTACAGATGTGAAGTGGTGATTATTGTTTTGGTGATAATAAATGTATTTGAGGGGATCACTTTCTGATGAAAAGAATTTTTTAAAGATGTCTTCCCATTTCAAGTATAAATGAAAGGTCCTGTGCATTTCAATGAACGCTTTTATTAAAAAACGTTGAATTACCCAGTTTACACGTATCCTGTAGGTTATGCGTGTTTTGATTTTAATAGCCTGTGCTAAGGACATGCCCTTGGAAGACGGACCTGCCTTGAATGAAGATCTGTCTTTCTTCATCTGGGGATGTGGTTTCTTTGATGAGAGAGAGGTGTTGGGGGTCCATCCGTTGGGCCATGGTGGCACTTGAGGATCTCTGTCCAGCCTTCTAAAGAAACAGAATCAACCCTGACCATCAGTGGGTACAACATCCCGGTGCAAGCATCTCACATTCTTACAGTCTATGTAAGTGAAAATGTATAGGAGATAATGCATATGACTCTTTTAAAACTATACATCAATTTGACTAACTCTGCAGATGTGTGTGACAGTTTGATGACATTATGGGGGAAGAAAATGAGAGGAATTTATTCCTTTCAGCTCTTTTCCTTTTGTCAGTGGACAGTCAAAAAGAAATATTATCCAAAAGACAAAATGGAAAATTGGTAAGATACTGATTTTTGTCAAAACTGTTTTCTAAACGGTAAAAACTCCTTTTAGGGGGTGGATAATAAAAATGCAAATGGTTTAGAATCAAACGAAGTAAAAACAAAAATCAACTTGCCAAATTATACTCCCTGGTAACTACTACTTCTGTGAGCTGTTAAAATTAATTTAGAAGAAGTCAGTTCATGCTCTGTGGCCTAAATAAGGACTATCTCTAATGATGCCAACTGAATTCATGGAAAAATGAAAAAATTCATTTTGAAACTTTTTTTTAAAAAACATACTTATTTATCCAGGCAATCAGTAGAGGACAAAGAAGAGTACTGGGGGGCTCGGGGAGAGGGGAGAGGGCTCAGCTTCTGGAGGTGCTACTTTATTAGAGTGATTTCTCTTTGAACATTTTATATATTCAACTTCTGCCCAAGACACCTTTTGTGTGTTTTTTTTTTTGTGGGGTGGGGGGATGAAGGGGAGGTTGAAGAGGTACCATTCTCTCTCTCTCTCTTTTTTTTTTTTTTTACCATTTTTTATTGAGTTATAGTCATTTTACAATGTTGTGTCAAATGCATCCTCTTGCTGTTAAAAATTATTTGAAAATAATAGTTTAAAGGACAGTTCGTTTTTCTGCCGTTTTAAAAAACATGCACTCGTTTTAGTGCTGCATCGACTAATAGTATTTTATTTGGGTCTCATGGGACAAAGTCACAGCTACGGCGATGAATGGATGTTTGAAAAGGTGCATACTTTAGAGTCATTCAGATTTTGAATCTTTCAGGGGTTGGAGGTGATTGGGAAATATTTTTCCATGTTGAATGTCAAGAAGAAAAAGCAAGCTCCAAATGCCCTCACATCTATCTATATTGCAAATCGCCCACAGCTATGAGAATGTTTTTCTGGAGGAAAGAAAGCATCACAGTGGCCATCCACATAAAATGTTAACTTTGAGTTGTTGACAGACGCTGCTAGACCACAGTCATGGTCCATCCAGCCAATTAAGTTTGTGGAGTGAAGGAATCAGAGGTCTTCCTTCCTATTACTGATTGTCCCCCTTTTCTCCTTCTGATAAAACATTCTTTCCTTGGGATTTAACCAGAGACATGGTGCAGAATTAGATCCACATGTGCTTGCTGATTTTTCCATTCTCTTTTTTCTAGTTATTTTTTTCTTAAGAGTCTGAAGGAAAGGGAACGGAACATCAACCCTGGGTTGCATACATCAACTCTGTTAGAGAATCTTTTATATAACAAATACTCTCTCCTTTGTAACTGTGAGTGCTGAAGTTACACTAAAATATCCATGATAATCCTCACTTTCCTTTCCTCCTCATTTTCCAATAAGGTGCCCTTTTGGGCTGAAACTTTCCATGCTTAGTTTCAGCTCAAAGGTGAATTTATTTTGGAAAGTTCACACTAATCTAATTCAGGGACTTGGAAGGGATGTGAGAGTAAAAATATACCTTTTTCGACTCTACAAATAAATGTAAGACTTCGGCCCTAGATAACTCCAGAGCAGCCAGGCAGCGGAACAATAAACAGGTCTCAGAAAAATCTTCTGTTAAAGTAAAGCAGGTTGAAGTGATTAACCACAAATTTCCTGCCTGCACTGAACAACTGGGGCTTCCTTGAGGCTCTGTGGTCCCTTCTGAAGGACGATGGCCACAACGGGGGGTTTGGGGGCCTGTTTGGAAGGGATGAAAGATTTAGTTTGGGTCAGAGCAAACTATTTTATGGTCTACAAAGCTTTAAGACACATTGATTATTGTCAAAGGCTCTTCTTTGGAAAATGGACTAATGGAAATGCTGCAGGAACTAAATTACCCAAGCCTGTGACATGATGTCTGTGCATATAGGTCCCGGGCCCTAGATGTTGACATGTAATGGATGTCTTGGGTTGGATGCTTCATTGCTGGGGGGTAGGTGGGCTGTGCTGTGCATTGTAGGATGTGTGGCGGGGTCTCTGGCCTCTACCTTGGATGCCAACAGAAGCCTGTGCCCCGCCCCCACCCCCACCTCCCTTCACCTAAGTCGTAACTTAGGTGTCTCCAGACGTTGTCAGATGTCTCTGGGGGTGGGGAAATAAACCTCACTTGAGAACAACTGGTAAAACTTTGAGTTTAGACCCATCTGAGCAAAGCACTTACAAGAGAGGGGAGACCAGGCAGTGGAAAACCTGGCATTTATGACGAAGTCTTCCTACGAAGTAGAACAGGTTCTACAGAGGAGTAGCCTCCTGCCCAAAGCTCCCCTCCCTGACGTGTGCCTTTTAGCTCCTCTCGCTTCCTTTGCTTTTGGCGAACAGATCCTCAGTCATCTTAAGTTTTTTCACATCTTGAATTATTACTTCTCCAGTGTTCCCTCAACCCTCAACCATGTTGAAAAATCTCCATCTTAGGAAAGATCACCTGCTCTCTTTATTAGAATTTTTAATATAGGGAGGAGCGTTGACTCTCTCTGTCAACAAAAGGAAGCATATGTGCCTTTTCCACTTTCCACTGTCACTCGGTGGTGGATACTGTCCAAAGCTTATCTTCTAGGTAAGGAACTAAGGCACGATGAGGTGAACCATCTGGTCTCAAATCACACAGAACTAGCACGAGGCAAATTCAGGCCCGGACTCCTGGGCTCACTGCCGGAGGTGCTGTGCCGTGAAGTCTAGCCACACAACTCTGCAAGGCCTCCCGACTGTCATTACAGGGCAGGTTTTAAAAATACTCCTTTAAGGACCTGACAAGTAATAAGTATGACGGAGACTTTGTAGCGTGCATTGGGTAATGCAGTGATGAACGCACTGGGTTGGCCAATGGGCAGAAGACGTCCACAGACGTGAACCTCAGGGAACAGTGCAAAGTGTGAACTCTTTCTGTAAGGAAAGTATAAGCCAAGGAAGGCCTGTTGGAGTTAAGAGGCTGTAGAAATGGCTTAACCTGGAGCAGGGAGACAGTCAGGTGTGCAGGACCCCTGGGGGTGAAACACTGTGGTGCCTCCTCTGAGACTGCGCCGTGTGGCAGGGACCTGCTAGGTGCGAGGGTGGGGCTTACGGTCGAGGGCGGTCTGACAGACATGATCAGATGACCACATACATTTAGGTGGGAGAGGCTAAATTTGAAAGGAACATGGCGCCATGAGAGTATCTGAAAGAGGCTAGACTAGCTCTGGATAGGGCAGGAGTTAGGGGAAGTTCTCCTGAGGAAATGGAGACTGACTTGAGAGCTGTGGGATGAGGAGGCATTAGTTAGGTGAGAGGAGTGTGTGTGTGTGTACACGTGTGTATGTATTTGTGTGGATGGTGTGGGGGTTGAGGGGATGAGGCCGTTTGAAGCAAAGAACCAGTATGTGCAAATGTCCTGCGGTTAAAGAGAGCAAAGGGTGCACAAGGCCCTAGAGGAAGCCGTGAGCCTGGAAGGCAGAGTGAGGGGGGGAGCAGGGGCCGAGCCTGCAGAGCCTTGTGGGCCATGGTAAGGATTTTACTCTTTACTGGCAGAGCAGTAAACATCATTAAGGGATTTGAGGAAGATGGGTGACATCATCTGATTGGAGTTTTCTTAAAGATCCCTCTGGCTGCAGTGTTGAGAGTGTATTGAAAGGAGCCAGGTTAGATCTGGAGTCACTGAGGCAGTTCAGATGAAGGCCATGTAGCACAGAGGCCCAAAGCATATTTTCTTTCTTTCTCTTTCACTGAAAGATTTTGCTCTTTTAAAAGCCAAAAAAAAAAAAAAAAAAAAATCCAGTGGAGTCCCACCCCCAGCCGGTTGGTTCTGTGCCCCTCTCCTCACTTCTGGTGGTTGCCGACAATACTTAGCATTCCTTGGCTTGTAGACCCATCACTCCAGTCTCTGCCTCTGTCTTCACAAAGCTTTCTTCTCTCCCTGTGTTTATGTCTCTGTGTCTCTCCTGTGTAAGGAAACCTGTCGTTGGATTTAGGGTCCGCCTTCACCCAGTCTGACCGCACCTTTATTCAACTGATCACATCTGCAAAGACCCTGTTTCCTAATGGTCACATTCTGAGGATCCAGGAAGATGAGAATTTATGGGGACACCATTCAGCCCAGGAAATGGATCATCCTGACAATGGATCAGGGTATTGTTTCTGAGCTTAATTTCGATCGGAAGAGATATGCTAAAAAAACTCTTCCAGAAAAGCATTCTGGAGTCAAAACCATGGCCTAGAGCTGAGAGTAGCTTCTCTCTTTACACAGGCTGGTACCCGCTGGTTGTCACTGGCCTGCTTCGGTCATTTATATTATTTGGCTGGCTGCCATAGATGTTTGAGCTTGCAACCTCTGATTTAGAGTCAAAAGTGAACAATGTCACGATGCGGAAAGAACGGGAGGCTGCTGGGCGGTGGTGGTGTGTGACAAGGGCACCCAATTCCGTAAACATCGCTGAATAAATGAGTGGCTCTGTTGGAAGAATGCAGCAGGGCTGTTTTGGTGACTTCCTCTCTGCAAGACCATAGATGATGTCTGTTAGGTCCTTATGCAGCAGCCATTACCTTGGAAACAGGCCATCCTGACAGTGTGTCAAGGAAGTTGTTAGAAGGAATTATTTCAGCCAGAAGAGATCTCTGCAAAGCAATCTGTTCCAGCCTACTGTGTCATGGAGCTGTCCCCACGTCCCTGATCTTTTGCTGGAAATGCAGCGGCGACCAGCATGAAGCCTACACCTGTCATGAGCTAACGTGTGAGTCCTGCCAAGGTCTGCGCTTGGGCTCCATTCACAGGGGAGAAGAGACCTTCCAGGGAAGCGTGTTGATGTTTAGCCCTTGATGCGCAAACTCTTTCTCCCCGAGAATCGTGCCCTTGCCAAACCACTCTCAGGCACTTTTTTGGTTTAGGAGGCAGACCGGAGAAAGGCAGGTTTATAGAAACTGACCTTCAAGTGCAAGGTCCATAGGCCTTTTTGAAAAAGAGTCTAGGAAGAATGAAGCGGAGGCTCGGCCCGGAGACGTGGTGTAAAGCTGAGATGAGAACCAAACCTCGTCAGGGTCAGATGTGTCCTTTCCCTCCAGCTGCAGCCGGAGCAGAACCTGGATGCCTGGGTGGGAGGTCAGCAGATCCCAAACTGCGAAATAATGATCTGCTGTTTCTGTGGATAGTACGGGGAGAGGGCCAGTTTTCAGGTGGGGAAATCTGTGTTTCATTATGTTTTCTTCCTACTATGAGAGGTGGGTGGGGGAGATAGGTGGGGAATACCCCTCCCCACTCCTAGCCTTTATAGACCTGGGAATGCTCCCCCTCAGATCAGGAGTTGGAGTAAATGTGGTACCGCGGCCAATGGTCATGTTAATATTTCTGGAGGAAGAGCTGAGTGCCTGGATGGATGGTTCCTGGGAGGGCTGAGGCTCAGGGTCAGAGTTTGAATAGCAGAGCTCACGTGTCTGGGGAACCTCAGTGGAAAAGAGCTTGGACTTAGGAGATACGTCCCAGGGAGAGTTAGGGAACGAAGAAACACTGGAGTCGGAGGCCCTGTGCTGCAGGAGGAGACAAGTTTATGGAACATGGCTTCGTACACAGTAGGCCCTCAGGAAGTACTTGTCGTGAGGGAGAAATGACAAGGGCAGTCTCCTGGGGTGGAGGGGAGACACTTTGTTTCTTTTAGGTGTTTTCAAGGGGAGGGTTTCCCATTGCTAGAAAAGACCTATCTGATTTATGTAAACATTTTAATATTATTTGTAATTATGTAAGTAGTGTATAAATACATTGTTCTCATAAACAAAGTCAGAAAATGTCAGGTAAGACTGAAGTTTCCTTTAACCACTAGCCCCAATCCAAGGGCTCTTCCCCCATATTATAGAGGACCCAAAGTTTTTCAGATTGGTTTGTAGCCTCGCAGGTCTTGATATGCCTTCACGAGTGTGTGTGTGTGTGTGTGTGTGTGTGTGTGTGTGTGTGTGTGAGAGAGAGAGAGAGAGAGAGAGACTCTGTAAATCATGTGACTTTGCTTATGATATGTAAATCATATGGTAGGAATTATTCTGCCGCCTACTTTTGTTACTCAACAAGAAGTCCTGGAGCTTCTCCACGTCAGTCTCTACGGATCTGCCTCGCTCTTTCTCCGTTTTGGGCTAAGCCATGGTTTAATGATCCATCCTCCCTTTTTGACAGACATTTAGGCTGCTTTCAACTTTACACTGTCACCATACCTGCCTCTGTGGCAAGTATGTGGATTTACTTTGATTGATTACCCATCTGGAGTATGGCTGGCATCCTGAGGTGGTTGGCTCCCCTTAGTAAAATAGTTTGTAAACTTTGACAATTGACTGTGTACACTACCATAAATGGAGTTTATAAGGGAGGGATCAGGCAGCATAATTGACAAGAAAATGATGGATACCCTAAGGCTAGGGTCTTTGGAGACAAATAATTTACCCCAGGCAGTGTCAGCAGAAAGGTCCTAGAGTCTGGGGGAACCATGTGTCATTGCAGGAACTCTTGAGGGGTCTGGAACACAGACTCTGTGTGAGCAAACCACAGAAGAGACTCTGTGGGCTTGAGAGGCACAGTTCTCAGTCCCTGCTACCTTGGGCAGACTTCCTTCTAGCCCATATCTGACCCTTCATCCTCCAAAGAAAGCCATTGTTCTCTGGAAGACACATGCGAAGTATGTTGCTTGCACGTGTTATGTGTATCTGTATTCGTATTGTCTATGTGTGTGTCACTCTGCAAACCCAAATCTCCCTGTTTGTAGTCGACACCTATGGTTATGGGGGATGTCCTGGACCTACGTGGGGAAGATTCCCGATGGTGTTTGCCTCTGCCATGTGGTTTGGGGTTGGTTGCATTCCATCTGAGCTGAAGGTGGAGCCTCCGTCAGTGGGCTCTAACCCACCCGCTCTGGTGGGCAGCAAGAGCTGTGTCTGTTTTAGGTACAGAAGGATTCAGGTCTCTTTGGTGATCTCTTGTCAGTCTAAAGCATTTTTTTTCTCTGTACTGTCCACCAAATTGCCTTAACCACTTTGGCGCCATATGCTGCCCAACTTCAGATCTGCAAATCATTTGTGAACCAAGTTAATAATCACATTGCTTACAACCTCATGATCTTCAGAGCATTCTGTAAGGTGTGTTATCGCGGTAGGTAACAGGTCTGTTACCATTTCTTACCATTTCTGTGTATTCCAGGCTGCACACTCCTGATCCAGGAGCCTGGTGCTGAAGAAACAGGGTAAAGAGGTTATTGGCAACAGGAATATTTTCCTTTTACTGGACCTTTAGAAAGACTAGGATAAATAAGTGCAGGTTTGACTTTCTTTTCTTTTTTTTTTAAACTATGAATGAACTCTTCTATGACCACTTCTAGATTCTTTAAAGTCCTCAAAGATGACACCAGAGGACATGTTAATATCAGTTTTTCTGTCTTCTTTAGTCACTTTGGAACACTTCTCTTAGGCATCTCAGTTTACTGAAACCAAACTTGGAGTTTGTTCCAGGGGATTCCTTTAACACACCTCTTGTATTTTATTTTGTCTTTCATATTCCGGGCCAGGCCCAGGAACCTTCAAAGAGAAGTCTTCCAAGCATTGTGTCACTAATGAAATCAATGGTTTCTTACCCGCCCCCCTTTTTTTCCTTGATTCAAGGAATCTATGTATTCATACATTTCTTGCCATATATACTGAAATCTTCTCAAATTATAATAAAAATTTTTATACTGCTGAATCGGTTTGACTTAGCTTTAGTACACAGGCTTTGGAGTTCAAGATGTGACTTTGAGTCTTGGCGCCATCACTTGCCAGCTGTGACCTGGATTGTCATTTCGAACTTTTGAGCTTGAGATTTTTCACCTGGAAATGCTGATAATGATCATCCACGTTGCAGGTGTATTGTGAGAATTAACGAGGCAATGGGTATGAAACATAATGCCAGGCACATAGTAAGAGCTCAGAAATGAGGATGAGGATGATGAAAACAGCATGATTGAGGATTTCGGAGAAGTCACCAGTCTAGAAGCTGAAAGAGGAGGTTGAGAGCTGGGGGCAAGATGAGGGGGGAGACAATTGCTACTTTTCTCCCTTACCCAGTTTTGCGTACCTCTGCCCTCTTTACTTGCCCATGAGTAATGAGCCACAAACTTGTCCATCTGATGCCTTTAGATGGTTTCCTAGAAAAGCTTCAAGGCCAAGACCAACCCTAAACAAGATTTTCTAAAAACTGAGGATTCCCTTTATTAATTGGGTGGACTATCCATCACACTCTTAACCCTCCCCTTGTTCTTGCTAAGAAACCGCCCATCCTGTTTTTAAGGGAGCTTCCTGGACCTGCTTCAACAGAACAGATCTGAGAGTCCACCCGTTGGCCAGTCACTGAAGGCTGATATTGACAGCAGATCAGAGGCAGCCGAGGCAGTTAAAAACGGTCCCAGAACTCAAGACCTCTGAAGTCTCTAATGTAGCCTGAGATGCTAAAAATGCAGTCTCAGTCTTTAGAGGGTTTCCTTATTAGGTGTATCAGCTGCTGAGGGTTTTCTGAGAAATCACTTTATATAAATCAGGAGAATGGAAAGAGGCTGAAAAATGTCTTCCTAAAAAAGGCATTTCTCTAGCCCACCCCACACTGGTCCAAATATTTGGCAACTGCCAGAGTCCACATGATCTGTTGCTAGAATTTAGGCCAACCTGATGTGGTCGATAGCGGTATTGAGGTTGAGTGATTTCCTCTTTTTTTTTTTTTTTTTCTCATTTTCATCTTGGTCGAGCACCTGAAAACTCATGGGAACTATTGTGCGAGGCTAGTGGTTTTCAAGCTTTTTGAGTTGTTTGTTGATTTTCTTGATCTGACACCCTGCTGCCTAGGCAGGGGCTGGAGGTAGTGGAACAGACGAATGGGAACACGGCTGTAGAGCAGAGTTTGAAAACCACTGTAGTAGGGCATTTTATCCAAACTCCAAATGGGCAGAAACGTGATAGCATTTGACTGGAGGAACCAGTGGATTCCTTCCCAAGGCAGGTTTGCTGTACAGCTCAGCTCATGGCGTGCCCAGCTTCCCACCTCACAGGAAATAAGTTGTTTCTTACCAAGCAGTGGAATTTTTTAATAGTTATCAGGCAGGGTTTCCTTCTGGTCCATTCCTCTCTTGTTTAAGTTGGATCAGCAGAGCTGAAAACCACATTGCTGCCACCTCCTGAACCCGCCACGGTGTGCACTGCCTGCTGGCTTTCTTTGTCTGAGAGGAAACCAATATTCCCCACAAGCATGCTTTATGATTGACATGGAATTCTTGGAGCTCTTTCTCCCTGATTATTTGTAGAACTGAACTTCATGCAGGACTCGGACAAGGAGTTTGTTGCCTTCTCATTTGAAAGCTTCTGGTGGTTGAAAACATGCAGGGAAGGAGGGCAAGTGAAGGACAGTGTTGTGGGGAAGAGGGATGGAGACCATGAACCCGGAAAGGATGGGGACAGGATCCCAAACTCATGCCAAGATGGAGATCAGCTGGGAATCTCAGGACTGAGTTCCTCTGCAGAGACGGAAATTGCTTCTTAGCTCCCCAGGGCTCTGATAAAGTGTATCAGTGTCTCTTCCCAACACAGCAGAGTATCTGGTCTGTGTTGCCTTAAGCAAGATATTGGGATCACTGTAGGGCCAGAATGTAATTCAGAGCCGCTGTGTTTCCTGTCTCGTGGGACGTGTTGGTATAACGAGAAGAGAGGGTGGACATCACTGTCTCATGACCACCTGCATAGTCACTTCCCTGTAGCTTTCTCTGCCACAGTCTGCTTGCCACCTGTGAGTGGAGAACACAGG
The DNA here is from genome assembly GCF_048564905.1 of Vicugna pacos. Lineage (NCBI taxonomy): Eukaryota > Metazoa > Chordata > Mammalia > Artiodactyla > Camelidae > Vicugna > Vicugna pacos. Next base: position 20,954,262 of record NC_132989.1, on the reverse strand, counting down.
CTCAGAGAGACTCCCGCCCGTGTGTGACAAGTCCCTGGCCTCCACCGAGGGGGGGGCTCTCCTGCCACCAGTAAACTCACGCATTCAGATGGTAATGCCCTTGGCATGGACCTAAGTGGGTTTTTTTCTTCACATCGTGTGAAGGTGGGACGTCACAATTAAAGAACTAAGTAAGGGTGATGTAGGGAGCACAGAATTATTGATAAACTGGATAAATGTCATTTTGTGTACACATTTTTTTTCCCCACAGTAAATTGCCCAGGAAAGTGACTAGGACTTGCTTGTGATTGTTAAGTGTGTGTTTTCGTTTCCTCAGATATATTTATATTTTTGAAGTACTGCGTTTCACACAAGGGAGCCAAACTCACCTTCTCCTGGCCCGGCAGGAGCTTTTCGAGTCGTGTTATAGGAACGTGTGTCCATTGGTGCCTGTTTCCTGGCTGCAGCCGTTTTCAGGGTGAGCTCTGTGTTTTCGGTACCTCGAGCATGCAAAACCGTGCCTCACGTGAAGGTGGTCACGGAGGGAGGGCGGGAGGCAGGGAGGAAAGAAGAAAGGCTGGATGAGATTGGAGGGGAACGAGAAGGAAGGGTTCCATAGACAGCATGTGATACAAGAGCCGTTTGTCAAACTTGGGGGGGCTGTGGAACCCCCAGCAGAGGTACTCTGCAAATGGGGATCCCTGGTCCCCGCACCCGAAAACTTGCAGTTCAGCCGTGCATATAATCCCCAAGCCTCCTGGTGACTTGGCTGCAGGTCGGCCACTGGCCTCACACCGAGTGACATTGTGACAGAAACTGAATGTAACTAGTCAGTTTCTCCTTGTAGATCATGACGTGGGCGGGGCAGCCGCTGGAAACGTCTTCCAGAGCTGCAGCCCTCGGTCTGGATGGGGAGGGAGAGGCATTTATAGAGTTACACGGCCGGCCGGAGAGGGGACAGGCTGATTTACCGTTCCTGCTTCCAGAGGGATTTAAGGATGTAGTAATCACTGAAAGGTCAGCGTCTTTTATCCCCCAGGTAAACTTATCACTGCACACCTGACAATTTCCTTTTCCTGAGGCTCTTGGCTTTCCTTGAGGTTCAAGCCAGTCACATTATGTGACTTTGTTCAGGGAACAAGAAAATGTAGTCTGTCATAAATTTAAACTTTGCAGAAGTCTCCGCGGCTGGAGGGAGTCTGGCCGCTTCCTCAAGATGGAGATGTTATGTAAGCATGCTGCCGCCGGTTGCTCGGTGCCCCGGCTCTCCTACGGCACTCGTATTTCCTGCAAAGTGGGACCTGCCACTGACTAACAGGATTCTTTGCCAGACGTTTTGATCCCTCGTCTGACCTCACTCTGCCCTCACTTCCCCATGTCAGATTGTACGGGGACCCACCAGTGCCCTGTCAGCCTCTGGGGCCACATGAGGTGGCATTTACCTTGTGCTGCATCAAGCTTTGTAAAGGGTTTATGTGAAAATAAAGAACTCCCCATCAGCTAAGTCACTTGTGTGCTGAACTGCCTTCCGTGTACTGGCCTTTGGCAGACACAAAAGATGTTTCACCCCCACGCCATCCTCCGCTCCTGGACTGAAGCGAATGTCTGTTGCTTTTGGCTTTTACGTTCGTGGCTGGTCGAGAAGTCAGCAGGAGGCTCCAAATCAGCCCTGTCTTTGGTACAAATAGGAAACTGAAACGACTCCTGGGCAGCTGTGTTTGGAGACCTCCTCTGCTTTTGTCATCCTGTGATCCAGTGGTCCTGTCCTAGTGGCCTCTGACTTGGAAAGGTTTCATTCAGGATGCCGGCCATGGGATGTGTGGCTGGAGGAAGTCTGTGTTGATTATCTTCTTGGAGAGGCCAGATGGCAGTGGACTCTAGAGTTCTGAGTCCCGCCTTGCTCAAAGGTGCCCGAGGAATCGCAGCCTACTGACAGCTTGAAGTATGGCGCACTGGGTAATTGGCTTTCTCATTTAGTAATTTGTCTGTGTTCTTTCCTCTTCCCCTGCTTCCTCTCTTCTTGTAAACTGATAGCCTCCTGCCTCTTCAGTAGACTGATAGAGAGTCCCCTGAGCAACCGCGGAAGGGAGGGGGCGGCCAGAGCCCCAGGTGGAGGGTCATTTGGAAACTGACACACAAAAATCACCATCTTTATTCCGGGTGTTCCCTCTGGCTACCCATCTTGATTTTTGTCTCTCTTTCATTTTCTCCTTACCTTCTTCGATCACTGTCTCCTTTGCCACTTTACTCTCATATTTTTCTTTCCCTTTTCTGGCTGGACTTCCCTATTTTTCTGTTTTCTATCCTTCCCTCTTTCTTTCCTTCTTTGATTCCCCTCATTCTTGGCTTTCTTTGCTTTTGCAATCAGTCTAGTTAAATTCAGTTCAGAAAAGGAAATTGCACCACATTTATGCAGGCTAACCTACCTTTTTCTTTCTTTCTTTTTCCCTCCAAGGGAAAAAAAAATGTAAAAACACATTTCCGGCCCTTTCTGGCACCTTCATCCTCTCAAATATGTGTGTCTTTAGGTGTCGGAAGTCCCAGAACACAACATCTCTGCTTCATTGAAAGTGCAGATGCACCACTCGGAGCTTTTACCTCTGGACCTGAGGAATGATGTCTGGTTTCACTTAATAAGTCATTTTGTTCTCCAGGTGGAATTCAGATCATTTCAGTGCAAACTGAGGAACAAAGCTGACCCTGGTGCTGGAAGAGTTAATTCAAAGGTCGTAGCTTGTCTGTAACCTCGAGGGGCAGCGTAGATGTTAACCACCTCTTCAAGCCGTTTTCCCTGCAGGTTAGGCCATCCTGATGGCAGAGAAGGGGCCCAGCCTCTGCCTCCTAGTAGACCAGTTGGCTGCACAGTCACAAGGCAGCCTCAGTGAACCCTACGGGCAGGGACCCTGCTCAGAGGTAGAGGGGACAGCTGCTATTGTCCATCACACTTGCCCATCTTTTGTTTACAGAGGGCACCTAGGCCAGTGGCTCCCATTCTGTTTTAGGGAGTAGAGTCACAATGCTCGTGTTCACATCCCAGCTCCACCAATTATATGACCTTAGACCAACGACTTGCCTTCTCTGAACCTTAGTTCCCACGTAAGCGTCAAGAGAAACTTTATCTCTTTTCTTTACAGCTATGTCCCTAGCATCTATCACACACAACACATAGTAGGTGTTCAAGAAATAAAATTTCAGGAATGAATGTAATAGTTAAGAGCCAGGACTTCATGCCAGACTGGGTTCAGATTCCAGTTCTGCCATCTACTGGCTTTGTGAACTTAGACAAGTCACTTTATTTTCTGTGCTCAGTTTCTATATCTGGGAAAACAGGATTTATATTAGTTTCCTAGGACTGCTATACCAGATGACCACACACTTGGTGGCTTAAAACCACACAAGTTTATTCTCTTATGATTCTGGAGGCCAGAAGTCCGAAATCAAGGTGTCTGAGAGCTGCACTCCCTCTAAAGGCTCCAGGGGAGGGTCCTTCCTTGCCTCTTCCAGCTCCCGGCAGCTCCGGCGTTCCTGGGCTTGGGGCTGCATCACTGCAGTCTCTGCCTCTGCCTTCATATGGTCTTCCCCTCTTCTCTTGTGTCTTCTCCTTTTCTGCCTTCTATAAAGACACTTGCATTGGATTTAGGACCTGCCTGGATAATCCAAGATTTTTAATGTAATCAAATCTGCAGAGACTTTTTCCAAAATAAGGTTACATTCATAGTTTCTGGGGATTTGACCATGGACATACATTTTTAGGAGTCACCTTTATACCCACTACACGGCTGTTGTGAGCATCAGTTGAGTTAACATATATAGTGCTTAGGGTAGTGCCTTGCCTGTGGTAAGAGTGAAATGAATGCTTTTTTTGACCTCACAGTCATCCTCTACTAAAACGCTGAGACAGTTACCTTATGATCCAGCAATCGAAAAAAGCATATATCCAAAAAAGATGAGAAGTCTAATTTGAAAAGATACATGCACCCCAGTGTTCATAGCAGCAATATTTACAATAGCCAAGACATGGAAGCAATCAAAATGCCCATCAACAGATGACTGGATAGAGAAGTTGTGGTGTCTATATACAGTGGAATACTACTCGGTCATAAAAAAGAATGAAATAATGTCATTTGTAGCAACATGGATGGACCCAGAAATTATGATACTAAATGAAGTATGTCAGAAAGAGGTAGGTTGAATCTAAAAAAAATGATACAAATGAATTTAGTTACAAAACAGAAACAGACTCATAGACATAGAAAACAAAATCTATGGTTAACAAAGGGGAAAGGGGAAGAGGAATAAATTAGAAGTTTGAGATTAACAGATACACACTACTTTATATAAAATAGGTAAGCAACAAGGATTTACTGTATAGCACAGGGTACTGTATTCGGTACCTTGTAATAACCGATAATGGAAAAGAATCTGTGTGTGTGTGTGTTTGTATATATGTGTGTGTGTATCTGAATCACCTTGCTGTATACCAGAAACTAATACAACACCAAGTCAACTATACTTCAATTTAAAAAAAAAAAAAAGCTGAGACAAGTGTATCTAAAATACTGCAGTGCGGGACACATAGTAAGAAAGAGGCCAGTGAATGTTCTTAACTTCGTAAATTTGTGCTGAAGGCCTATTGTGTGCCAGGCGCCCTGTTCTAGGTATCCGGAATGGAGTTATAATACATCATATATAATAAGTCATAATTAAAGGCTAAAGGACCCAGGAAAGGCTTTTCCCTTGATGATGCTTGTGTTCCAGTAGTTCCAGTACCCTCTCATCACCACCACCACTGGAGATGCAGGCCTCGCACTACCGAACCCCCCTAGCAGGATGCTGAGGAGTGAGTTTCCTAGGCAGAAGAGGTCAAAGCAAACAGCCCACAGTTGAAACCAAGTTTCTGCCTGTGTGGTTTCAGAGGCATGAAAGATCAATTTTAGTTTTAGCAAAACTGAGTTCAAAGGTTTGGGGTTTGGTTTTCTAGGGAGTGTGTTTTTTTTTTTTTTTTTTTTAATTTGTTGGGATCTGGTAGATGAGCAAGGGGCATCAATCTTGTCTGAAAACTGCAGCCGGCACTTGGTCTGGCGGTGGTGCCAGGCTGCTAGGGGGCAGGGCACAGGCAGCATCCTGGCCCAGGGCAGGCAGGGCTGTTGGAGAGGAGGCTGAGGCCTGTGGGCAGTGGGCCACAGGGTGCATTAACCTTAGAGAGCCGCATTGCTGGTCCCCGTTGCCGTGACAACAGCAGGCTGTGCCAGCAGACCCGAAGAATGAATTAAATGGAAGGAAATTGCTGGTGCCCTCAAGAGAAAAAGAAATTAAAGCAGGCTTCTCAGGAATCTGTGGATGTCTCTCTGACCTCCATACTCATGTTGAACATGTCAGCAAGAGACGCTCTCGGGGATGCGGTTTGGGGGGACTGCCCTGACCACAAGATGTCCTTCAGAGGAGAAAGGACCGATGGCCCAGCTCACAGATGCTGACTTTCCCTGGCTGGCCCCAGAACAAGAAGCCCACTCAGCGGTGGCAGCCTGTGCTCAGCATCACTGGCGGTGACGGCCTGTTTTATCTTCCAGCTCATCCCACATCTGTTGAGTTTGCCCTGATGGGACGCAGTGACCTGGAAACTCACACAGAGCTCTATTTCGGAATAGACTGTATAGAAAATAAACATGTGGGATAAATAAAGCGCAGGGCAGGAAGTAACGGTTTGAAAAAGTTACCAGGAAAACCACGGGTGAGGTCAAGTTCAGAAACCGTTCGGCTTTCGGAGGCCCTTAGTCCTGACATCACTCAAATTGCTCAGTAGAGACCTCCAAGTGGAGCGGTTGCTTTTGGAATTTGCCCAGCACTCAGTGCGCTACCAGGCAGAAGAGCCCTGACCTACTTTTTTTCTTTTCTTTTCTCTTTTTTTTTTTTTTTAAAGAAAGTTTTGCTGCTTGTTGTGAGGCCTCCAACAGGGCAGTGAACTTGAAGAAGTGTTTTTTTTTTTTTTTGTTTTTGGTTTTGGTTTTTTTTTTTGAACTGTTTAATATGTCAGGTTCCTCGTCTCCCTCATAGAGAGGAGCCGACCTCCCAAGTGGGCGGAGTGGGGTTAGGACCAAAGTGAGAGCCTCGGCATAGCTGGCCCCCTTCCTCTGGCCCCCTCTGCTCAGACTGCATCCCAGGGCTCTCTGATTCATGTGTAGGACACTGACCTGCTGACAAAGACATAGAATGGCCTTTCTGAGCAGTCAGACCAGAGGGCAGGCTGCAGTGAAACGTTTTGGTAATTGGATTGTGGGTTGTTAAGCCCACACATGCACCCGTGGCTTCCCTTTTCACTTAGAACACATCCAGACTCCTTGCCGTGGTCTTCAAGGCCTTGCCTGACCTGGTTGCTGCAGACTTCTCCGACCTCGACCTCTGCTTTCTCATGCCTTTCCAGCTACTCATGTGTTCTTTGGCTACTAAGTCCAAACTCATTCTGCTCACTGCACGACAGGCCAATAAATTGGGAGACAAGGTGTTGGGGCAAGGAATAATGACGTTATTCAGAAAGCCAGCAGACCGAGAAGATGGCAAACTAATGTCCTGCAGAACCATCTTCCCCAAGTCAGAATTCAGGCTCCTTTTATAGTAGAAAGGGGAGAGGATGTGGCTGGTGGTTGCAAACTTGGTGTTGGAATCCTTTGTTCTTGCAACTGTCCATGTAGGTTAGGTCCTGATGTTCCTATAAACTGCCAACAAGACAACTGTTTTCCTCTGTTCTGCAACTTTGTATCTCTCTATGAATGGAAAAGTATTAACATCCCTGAAAGAGGCTCTAGGCAACATCCTTTTACAAAAGGTGCAGAACCAGCATGACTAAGCACAGGACACAGAGCCCAGGGTTAGAGCTGAGGGAACAGATCTAATACAGAGTCAGATTTGTTCTTCCAGATTGCTCTTTCTATTCCTCAAGTACCCCAAGCTCTTTTCCTCCCCAGGTCTTTGCACATGGTCCTTACTTCTGCTTGAAAAATTGTCCCCAGAGTCCCATGTGCTGGCTCCTCCAGTTGGCACCGAGATGCCACTTGCTCAGAGAGGCCTGTGCCACCAGCTTGTCCAAGATGGTCCCACACGCTCCACCAGTCACTCTCAACCCCAGCACTCTGCTGCCTTTCCCGCATGGCCCTTATCACTGTCTGACATCACCCGCTTCTTTGTTGACTCATTTATCACTGTTGCCCCTCACCCTCGAATGTCAGCTCCACGAGAACAGTGACCACCATAGTCCTGGCCTTCTAAAAGAGCACCTGGCTTCTAGGTGGTACCCCAACTTTTGTCAAGTGAGCGAATGCCCACCCAAATTGTCGGCTTTCTGAAGTGCTGCCCAGGAGAAGAGAGATCAGAAATCCTCAAGTAATAAATTGCTTTTGGCCCAATGACCTCAATTTTAAAAGATGTGGACAGTCTTCTCAGAGACACTTTAGGCCAAGAGCTCACCTAAGGGAATCTGGAAATCACAGTTTGGAATTGGGTGTAGCTATTAGGATAGTTTCTGCTACAAGAAACGGAAAACCCACTTAAAAGCAACTTAAATATTTGGGACACTTACTAGTTCACTTAACCAGCAACCCTAGGGTCAGGCTGTTTCAGATTTGGTTAATGATGGTGTCCAGGCTTTACCCCCCTCCTGTCTTCCATTCTGCCATTTTCCATGGCTTTCCCCTTAGATTTGTCCCCATGTCACAGGATGGCTGCAGTCAGTGAGGGTATCACCTCACAGAGTTAACTTGAAAAGCAGGAAAAGGGAATGGTCCTGTCTCTTATTTTTAGCGGCAAAATGAGTTTCTCAGCAGGCTTTCCTCCTGTCTCTTTGGCCAGAATGGCAACAATGCATGTTTCTCAGTCACTGGCAAGAGAAATCCTACTATATTTGGCTTTGACTAATGAAAACTCATCCCCTAGGACAAGGGAGGGGCCCAGCTTCTAATGGTCCACTCGACCGATCGATACCTGCGTCCTGTGTCAAACGGGCTGCTGGGTTGACTTTGACAAGTTCCTTTATGAAAGGCCTTTCTGACAACAGTGCTTTTCAAAGCACAATGGCTCCATTAGTGATGACAGGCTGGGATACATCCTTAAAAAGCTGATTAAATAATCTTTGGAACCCAGCTGACAAAAGGATAAGTAGAGGGTAACAGAAAAGTGGACAAAAAGGGGGTAAAAGCAGAAGTAAAGGGGGAAAGAGAAAGCAGAAAGTCTATATGATCCATGAGGTACAATTTCACTGAAAGAATCGAGTGTTGCTAATGGTCTTGCCCAGCTGCCTGGGTTGGCCTCTCTTTATGGAGGCAGTTCTGTAAGTTCAGCAAATGCTCACTGAGCAGCGATTATACTCCAGATTCTGGCCTGGAACTCCTTTTTTTTTCCGCCAAGCAATATTGTACTCAGTCATGACCCTTGTTCATTCTCAAAGATTTCTGGAGCAGGAGATGCTGTCACTAACCTACTAGCCCTTCGGCCATGACTTCAAGGGAAACTTTTTGCCTACGGTGCACCCGGGAGAAGAGCAAGTTCTCTGGGTCTCACAATATGATTTGTTTGGAGACCGACCTCTGACAGTCTATGACCAAATGTATTTTTTTCAGGATATCACAAAGGATACCTTAATTTTCTGGATTTCACATTAGCTAGGTCTCCTCATCTCTTTGGTTTATCTGGTGCTATTTTTATGACCAATTTATTTAGGAAGAGAAAGTGTAATCACAAAATCTCCTATCTGCTAAGCATACTTGGTTTCAAGATAGCATCACACACATGCAATTATCAGCATTTCCTTTGCTCCGTCCATGAATAAATACTACTTACTACTCCTGTTTTGCTTTAACCAAATCCTATAGGCATTAGCCTTGCAAAAATCTTTTCATTTCTGCTTCCCAACATGTTTCTTTGGGAAAAAAAAAAAAGCTGGTGACCTAGACTCCCACCCACCTGGCCTGTGTCTGTGTGTCACAGGACTATAATGGACTGTGCCAGTCTTACGCAACCTAATCACGTCCCTGTGGTTGATTTTTGTTTGTTTTATTTTTTCTTGTAATTATGAAATATTTCAGCCTACACAAATAATATGACAGACATCCGTTTACTCACCACTCAGGTTAACACGTTAACGTTGTGTCATATTTGCTTCAGATTAATTTTTTAAGACGTGAGATGTGACAGCTAAAGTCCTCCCCCTCCTTCCTCAGAGGAAACCATTAACTGCACATTGATGTGCAGCATTTGCGTGCGTGCTTTATACTGTTTATGATATCTAATTGTTCACCTAAAAATAGATCCTATTTGTATGTTAATAATTTATTTAAATGGTACGTATCCTTTTGTAATACGCTTTTCTTTGGACATTGTGTTTTGCAGATTAATCCCTGTTCCTTCAGTAGACCTGCTTCATTTTAATTGCTCCCAGTGATCCACTATATAGAGATCGCAGTTTGTTCACTGCCCTGTTGATGGATATTTTGCCTTTTAAGGAAAATATTCTCCTTAGTTTCCTTTGTTTAAACATATAATCATAAACAATGCCAAAATGAACATTCTTATACATTTTCTTGCGTACATATAGGAAATTTCCTTCAATATTTATTCAGCAGTAGAATTGATGGGTCATAAGGTAATGTACATTTTACAATTAAGTAAAGATTAAGAAATTGCTCTCCAAACTGATTAAATGAATTTAAATTACCGTTAGCAATGTGTAAGAGCTGTCATTTCTTAAGATTCTCACAAACAATGTCAGATTTAAAATATTTCTTCCAATCTAATGGGTATGAAAGTGACAGCTAATTCTTTAAGTGTTTGCACTTCCTGGAGTGGTAGATTGAACATTTTTAAATTTGTTGAGTATTTTTTTTTGCTTATTTGTGTATGGTGAGTTGTCTGCACTCTTTGTCCATTTCTGTATTGAGTTTTCTCTTTCCCACTGATTTGTAGGAGTTCTTAAGTATGAAAGTAAGCTATCAAATCTGAGTGTTCCAAGTTTCTTCTACTAGTTGGTTGCTTATCTTTTATAGTTCAAATCTTTTATATAAAGATTTTTTTAAATTTCTTGTAGGCAAATTGATAAATCATTCTTTAATACTTTGTTCTTGTAGCTTGTTCAAAAAAAACTTTCCCTACCACAAAATTAAAAAAAAATTCTCCTTTTTTGTTCCATTAGAACAAAAAAAAAAAAAGGAGAATTGCTGACTTTTCACATTTAGTTTTTTTTTTCATTTGCCTAGAATTAATTTTGTGTATGGTGTGAGGCAGGAATCACATTTTATTTTTTCATGTGAATGGCCAGTTGTCCTGACCCCATGTTTTGAACAGTCTTACCTTTATCATGTATCCTTAATAGGCAATAACCTTGGCCTGTCTGAAAATAGGGGTGAAGAAAATCTGTTTATTTTATTCCCCAAGGCTCAACTCTGTAATAGTTCTTCCTATACCGTGTGCTAGTGATTCTCAAAACTATAGGGCACCTAAGATCACTAGGGGAGTGTGTCAAAAACACAGACTCCTAGGACTCATCTCAGAGCAGTAAATGAGAATCTATGAGGGCGGGAGCCGAGGAATCTGTAATTTAAACCCATGCCCCAGATGAGTTTGGTGCAGGTGGCCTGTGGAGCCCAGTGAGAAACCCTGCCCTTAATACTAGAAAGCATAGCTACCCCTCTCCTTGCTGCACATCTTCTAGGTGACACAGCTGAAAATATTACGCTTTGTCTCTTTTACATACATACATACTCTTATACTCATCTTTTAAAAGGTTGCAACCCACCCTTTCGATGAAAATGGAAAGAAGCCCAGCCCTCAGTCTTCTGTGACTGCTGTGCACACTTGACTTCTCCTAAGGGAGCCAGATGCTATTTGTTAGGCTGGTGAAAATGAACTGCTGGGAGCCCCGAGAGCTAGAGATCTGCAGCACAGGCCGCTTTTCTGCTCAGTGTGACCATCACGCATAGTCTATACTGTTAACTCCTCTCTGTGTAATTTTGCTGTTTCCTACAGAAGCTATGCTGTTCTCTCTGGTTGGACCTGGAAGGAGTTTTACAATTTAAAACAGTAACAGTTCACCCACAAGCCTCCACTTTGGGTGGTGGTTTCCAGTGCTGCTGTCAGCGGGCCGTTCCCAGGGGAGGGGCTGGGTCGCCCACGATCTAAGCCCTTTCTTGGGACACCTGGACTCCTCGGCACCATGGGGCCAAGGCAGCCTTTCATGCTTTGGAAGCAGGAAGATTGAGTTTCTCAAACTGGCATGTACGTGTGTGAAGGGGGGCGATGTGGATGAGTTGCTGCTGGTAACAAAGGCTTGTCTGCTCAATTTAAATGTTAAAGAGGCCAGAGAAAGGACATGTCTTAACACAAGAGTACAGGAGCTCTGTTGGCTGGGACAGTGTGTAAAACTAAATGAACATTCAAAAGCCTGGAATATTTATTTATTTTCGTTTGACTTGTGAAGGAGGCGCTCTTTTCTCTCTTTCACTCTGAAATGTGCTATTGGTTTGATCCTCTAACGGTTCTGGCTGGCCGGATAGCAAGCCCAGTGTATGCAAATCGTTAGGAAGCATCTCTTCTCCCTGTTGCTTCATTTTCAGGCAAATTCCAGACCCCAACATGAGAACAATAGGAAATCTAATCTTTGAATAAATGACTCTCAGAGTAATTTCTAGACACCAACCATTACCACTGTCAGATCTTTTTATTTGACTTTAGATGAGAAAGCTGATCCTTTCCATTGATGTGGAGGGTGCCCTGTCTTTTAATAGGTTTCATAGGGAAATATATTTTTGTCTTTGTTCCGAGTATTATCAGTTCAGATAAGTAAGACAGAGGGGAAAAGAGTGACTTATATGGACAAATATGACCAGTTGTTGGAAAACCAGTAGGCAATCCCAGGAAAAGCATAATCTTTCTAACAGGTGCATTTCTCTCTGACTTATCTCTCTGGATCTCTCTTGGGAAATGCTTTGTTGTGTGTTCGCTTGGTGTTGACAGCACTGAGTCTACCTCCCTAGCTACAGATAAAATAAGTTGTTCATTATTAACCTCTTGGACTTTGCACGGACACCTGCTTATGCAATTTAGTGATCCCTGGTGGCCGGAAACTCCTGGGGGTGTGGACTGTCTTCACATCCGCAGTGCAAATACTGAGTGCAGGGCTCAGGTCGCCTGCACTCACAGTGTTCCAATGCCAAGGTAGATTTTTTTAACGTGGTTGCAGTACATGATACCTGCATTTATATGTACAGGGCAGCCACTGAGTACAAGAATGGAAAGTCAAATATAGAAATGAAGTCTAGGAGGCATACAAATAGTTGGCTAGTGAAGTGTATTTATTATTTTAAAAATGGACACAGCATTGGGAAGAGGCAGAACCGGAACTTGAACTTAGGTCTGAGTGATACCAAAGTAGGTATTCTTAAAACTGAACTATATTGCTCCTCTAGGGACTATAGGAAAGGCCTGTGTAACTCATCATTAAGAAGACTGAGCATGTCACCCAGAGAAAATTCTCTTATTATGCAAGAATTTCCATATGTACCTATTTAACGTTTTACACAGGGTGTTAAACGTAGGACTGTTAGAATCAGTGACCACAAGGTGCCTCCTGATAATCAGATGACAGTGGAATTCTGTACCCGTTGATAACTGCTCAGCTAAGCAGCCCTTGTCTGTGTTAAAGACAGTGAAATATATGCTCTTCCTCTCTTTGGGGAAATGTGGGCTATGAAAAGGGAAGCCAAGAACAGGCAGGCTGTGTCTGAATCCAGCCTGCACAATGAAGGCAAGTGGATTTCCCCTATCAGTATACAAACATATTGTAACTCTGCTATTAAACTGAGAAAAGCTTTCTTTGGTCCACATGCCTCTTCAGCCACTGGCTTATTTCTTTCCCATTCACGGTGCAACTTATACAAATATTCTCCATCATCACCCATTTGATGCGCCCCTTCCCTTCAGGTTTCTCCTCATCGATGACCCACGTGGGCTTCAGACCCTCACTCATGTACACCCTCCCACACTCAGTCTAAAGGTTGTTCTCTGCCTTCATCTTCCTCAAATTCACAGCAGCATTCAACTCATGACTCCTTTTTGTTTCGATGTTTGTATATATTGTGAAATGAGTCAACATCTGTCACCGTATGTAGTGACACAGTTTTTTTTTTCCCCTTGGGATGAGGACTTTTAAGATCTGCTCTCTTAGCAACTTTCAGATACGCAGTACAGTGTTATTAACAATAGTCACCATTCCATCCCCATGGTTTATTTATTTTATAACAGAAGTTTGTACCTTTTGACCTTCTTCACCCATTCTGTCCAGCCCTTACCCCCACTCTGCTCTGGCAGCCACCAGTCTGTTCCCTGTATCTGTGAGCTGGGAGCTTAGGTATTTCTGTTTGCTTGTTTGTTTGCTTTCTAGATTCCACATACAAGTGAGATGCTGTGGTATTTGTCTTTCTCTGTCTGACTTATTTAGCATAATGCCCTCAAGGTCTATCCACGTTGTCACAAATGGCAGGATTTCATTCTTTTTTTATGTCTGAATAATATTACCTTATATCTACACCGCATCTTCTTTATCCATTCACCCATTTGATGGAGACTTAGGTTATTTCCATATCTTGGCTATTGTAAATAATGCTTCAGTGACCATGGGGAGTGTGAATGTCTTTTTGAGTTAGTGTTTTCATTTTCTTTGGATAAATACCCAGAAGTGGAATTACTGGTTCATCGGTAGCTCTATTTTTAAATTTTTGAGTAACCTCCATACTGTTTTCTATAGTGGCTGCACCAGTTTACATTCCCACCAACAGGGCACGAGGGGTCCCTTTTTTTGCACATCCTCACCAGTACTTGTTATTTCTTGTCTTTTTGATGATAGATTCTAACAGGTGTGTCATCTCTTAAAGCTGTTTTTTTTTTTTTCTCTAGGATTTTCTCCCTAGCTTACTGGATGCCTCTTTGATTTCTCTTTTGCTGGCCTCTTCTCTTCTGCTCAACCTTTAAATTTCAGAGAGTCCAAGAGCTCGTTCCTGCAACCGCCTCTCTTCATCTCCACTTTCCTCAAGTGAGTTTATCTAATCCCATTGTGTTACATATCTTATATGAACTGAAAAATTCAAATCTATACCTTCAGCTCTCAGCTCTGCTTTGAACTCCAGTGTCATACATCCAGGCACCTACTTGGTGCTTCTTCTTAGGTATCTCGTAAGCACCTCAAACTCAATGTATTTTAATACGCCTCACCCCTCATCTGCTTCTTCCCGAGTCTTCTCTGTCTCGTTAAAAGACACCGTTATTGACCCAAGTGCTCAGGCTGTAAACCTAGCAGCCATCCTGTTGTTTTCTTTTTCTCTGACCCACCACATCTAATCCTTTAGCAAATCCTGTTGACTTTACCTTTACATGTGAATCTGTCTCTCTCCATTTCTTCTGCTTCCCCCCGCTGTCACCATAGTATAAGCCACCCCAACTCTTTCCTGGACCATTAAAATGGCCTCACAACAGGTTTCCTTGCTTCCACTATTGATTCCTGCCACAATTCATTCCCCCATGGAGCAGCCAAAATGATTTCTTTAACAAGTAAATAAGTTCTTGTCACCCCTCCATTTAAAAATGTACAATGGATTACTCCCAGTAATATCTAACTAGCTCCTATCAGACCAACCCCCTCACAGATAACAACTATAAACTCTGGGAAAAATAGACAAACAACCACCTGGAGGGACTGGCAAGTCATCAAAAGCAGATATAGTTGGGAAAGAGTCTACGCTTTAAAAGAGAGAGAGAGCAAAGAAGGGTTGCCCAGGGGGAGGGTGTAGCTCAGTGGTAGAGTACATGCTTTAGCACGCACAAGGTCCTGGGTTCAAATCCCCAGTACTTCCATTAACAAAAAATTTTAAAACAAATAAATAAACCTAATAACCACCGCCCCCCAAAAAAGAAGGGTTGCCTAAAGTTCTGGCTAATCTCTGAATTATGCTTGCATGGGGTTGGCTCCAAACAGCCCAAGAGTAAGGCCTGTGGAACTCAACAGAGATACCAACTGGCACCTGTGGCTTGGGAAGCAGAACCTGGAGTTTCAAGTTAGTAGATCAGTTGGCCTGCTAAAAGTACAGCAAGATGATGATGATAACACTACTTGGAGAAACACTATAGAAGGCGGAGGTTCTACAACATTTCATTCTCTCTGGTCAGGTAATAATACAAAATTGCTTGATGTATGAAGAAACAGAATAATGTGACTTACACTCAAGCAAAGATGATCTTTGGATACCTAGCGCCAGATGACCGATTTGTTGCATTTAGCAGACAAAGATTTTAAAGCAGCTATTATAACGATTTTCAAGTACATACAGGAAAATATTCTCACAATGAATGAACAAGTGGAAAGCTCAACAGGAAAAGGGAAACTATGAAAAGAACCAAATCAGCATTCTAGAACTGGTAGCGTGTCTGGAAAAAATTCACTGGATGAAATTAATGCAAGGTTGGAGATAACAAAAGAAGGAATTCATAAACTTGGCGGTAGGTCATTAGAAGCCATCCAAGCTGAAGAATTGAGAGTGAAAAGATTTTAGAACCTCATGACCTGTGAACAATATAAAAAGGTCTGACACATGTTTAATTGGAGTCTCAGAAATGGAGGAAAGAGAGAATGAAACAGAAAAATTCTTGAAGAAGTAATGGCTGAAAATGTCCTATATTTAAAGTCATACATTTAATAATTTATGAAACCAAATAAGCCCCAAGTGATATTAAAAATAAAAGAAAATGATACCCAGACAAAATATCATACATCTGAAGAAAACGAAAGATAAAGAGTAAATCTTGAAAGTGGCCAGAGAGATAGGATGTGAGTGGCTGTGGACTCTGTAACCTCTAGAAACCTGGAACAATAACTTTGAAATGCTGAAAGAAACACAAACCAAGCCAGAATTCTGGAAGCAACAAAAATACCCTTTAAGAATGAAGAGGGCACAGAGGGGTCATTTGCTGATAAACAGAATTAAGAGAGTTCATTGCCAGTTGACTGCACTACAAGAAATGCTAGAGGAAGTTCTCCGGGTTGAAGGGAAATGATACCTGAGGGGAATCTGGACCATCAGGAAGGGATGAAGAGCAGCACTGGGTGTGGTAAATATGTAGATAAAGAGGAAAGGCCTTGTTTTCCTTCTAATTCTTTTAAAATACAGTCATATGTATTTTGTAACACTGGTTGTTGGGATTTATTAACATCTCACATCTATAAAAACCATAGTATAAAGGGTGGGAATGGAGAAGATGGGCATATACAGTCGTAAGGTTCTTAAGTTTTGTGAAATGGTATCATATTAACTCTCAGGAGACTGTGAAAGGTTAAGGACAAATATTGTAATCTCTAGAGCAATGACTGAGATAAAACAAAAATGCAAAGAGGTATACCTAAAACACCGATACATAAATTAAAATGGAATTCTAAAAAATGATTAACCCAATAGAAGGTAGGCAAAGAGGAACAAAACCAGAGAGGACAGGCAGAAAAGAGTGAAATGTCAGCCCTAAATCCAACCATATAAATAATCATTAAATGTAAACAGAATAAGCAGTCCAATTAAAAGCAAAGATTGACGAACTGTATACAAATATAAGATCCAACTGTATGCTGTCTATAAATAACCCATTTTAAGTATCAAGACAAACAGATTGAAAGGAAATGGGTAGATTAAGTTATAACATGCAAATAGCATAAAATGGCTGGTTTGGCTATATTGACAACAGGTAACGTAGGCTTTAAGATAAAGAGGTCAAGAGAGACATATATTGATAAATGGTCAGTTTATAACTGATCAGTCATCAGTATGCATGCTTCTAATAACAGAGCTTCAAAATACGTGAGCAAAAACTGACAGCATTAAAAGGAGAAATAGATGTATTCAGCCATTAGAAAATTAACACCACTTCAGCAGTTAATAGGACAACTAGAGAAAAATATAAGGAAAATCATAGAAAATGTAAATAGCACTATTAACTGTTTTAATCGAATTGATATTTATGCAACACTATTTAACAGTTGCAGAATATACATTTCTTTTTGAGTGCATGTGGTACATTCATCAAGATAAACTACATCGTGAGCTGTAAAACATCTCAACAAATTTACAAGGATTGTAATTTTGTGGTGTATATTTTCTGACTACAGTGAAATGGAATTAGAAATTTAAAACAGTGAGATACCTAGAAAAATTCCAAATGTTTGAAAGATGTCATGCTTCTGACTGGCTCCTTCTTCTTTGGGTCTCCCCTTAAATTTACCTCAGCGAGACCTCCTCTGACTGCCAATTTAACATAAGCTCCCCAGTGAAGTTCTCCTACATGCCTCTGCTTTACTTTCATCATAGCACTGTTCATATTCCCAGACATTGTCTTGTTTAGCCATTGGTTTAACTGTTTTCCCCCTACTAGTATGTAAGTTCTGAGAAGGTAGGGATCTTGTCTTCATTGTTCATGGCTAGCATGGTAAAAAAACAAAACAAAACATGGTAGCAAAACACAGTAAATCCTCAGTAGGAACTGCAGAATGAATGAACAGTAAATATGAGTCCTGATAAGCTCATCTAGATGCTGATGATGAGAATTATGATAACATTACCATTGGGATAATCATAAATAATATTCTACTGGTATTGTTATTGCTCAGGCACTTTAAATGTCATAATCCTCACACCTGCCTATGCAGTAAGCACTTCTGTTATCCCCATTTTACAGAGGGAGAAACTGAGATACAAAGAGGTTAAGAATTGTAATCAGTGTCACTTGGCTAGTGAAGAAGGAGCTAGAAGACTTGGGTTTTCTGATTTCAGAGAACCCATTTGGAGCAACTGAGGCAGGAAGCCCCATAAAAAGACCAGCAGGACCCCCAAGCAGGGCCTCTACTCTCCTGCCAGCACCATCCGGTTCCCTGGCCCAGAGACTGTATCTTACTTTTTGCCTCTGAAACAGGCTTACTTACCCCTAAAATTCTACTGCTTCCCTGAGCTCACTTCTGATTGGTTATTTCTCTCACTCTTGATTGGTTATTACTCTCACTTCTGATTGGTCCATTTGTAGTACTTCATTTGCATGGAACTCACTCCTGGTTGGTTATTTCTCTCACTCTTGATTGGTCCATTCCCCTCACTCCTGATTGGTTATTTCTCTCACTCCTGATTGGTCTGTTTCTACAAAGCTTGTTCCTAGTTGGACAACTTTTGTTATACTTTATTTGCATATGATGTTGCAAAGTGTAACCTGGCAGCCTATAAAGGCCTGTGTAAACGTACAGACAGGGTCCAGAGCTTGGAGTGTTAACTCTTCTGGGCCTGTTGGCGTAAATAACCTGAGTTCTCCAACTTTCCGAGTGCTGCTTGGTATCTCACCTGGATCCAGGTTGCTGTCACAACTGAGCTGTAACACATTTTTCTGCAACACAACCACCAGTCAGTTTATGATGGGAGAGAGGAAGGCTGGTGGTTGTTCAGGAACCTTGGTAAATGAGCCAGCATTAGCTCTATCAGGTCTGAGAAACAAGACTGGTTCTCTGCCTCAAAGCCACAATCTGCCTTCAGCTAAAGATGTAGAAGACTTATTTCAATGTTAAAGTCAGTTTTGTGTTTCTGTGTACCAGCCCTGATAGTTACAGCATTTTAAACCAGTGGAGAAGGGATGCATTAGTCAATAAATGATGTTGGCACAACTGATTAACATTTGGAAACATGAAATAAAATTAAATGACTACTTTATATTATGAATCTAAACAATTTCTAAAAGAAAGATTTAAAAATTAAAGCATGAAATCATCCACAAAGTTATTGGGAAAACGTGTAGGAGAACATTTAAGCTTGGATGTGGTGGCCTTTCTAAGTGTGGTAGTATGTCCTAGTTGAACCTGAACTGGGGTTCAGATTTGATGCCTTTTGGTGGTCTGGTGGGCCAGCACAGATGCTGCAGCATGTATCTGTGGGTTGGGAAGTAATCCCTTCACTTGTCTTTGGTTCAGTCCTTTCTTGTTGTTTGTAACAGCTGTTTGAACCTTCCTCTGCCTCAGCAGATGACTCATCTCCCACTATCCAGAGGAAAAAGAGACTTGGGGTTTTAAATGATAAAGTGATAAACTCATGTATCCTTATCTTCTTCTCATGGGTGTCAGAGGAATTGGTGTCCATCTTCTTGACCTAAGCCAATCCTTCTACAAGTACTTCAAAGTATTAATTTACAACAAGAAGTATTACTGTCAAGTGCACAGGTGCAGTTCTGAAATGTGTGAGGTGATACCTCATTGTGGTTTTGATTTACTTGTCCTCACGATTAGTGATGTTCATACCTTTTCATGTACCTTTTGAATATCTGTATGTGTTCTTTAGAGAAATGTGTATTTAGATCCTCTGCCCTTTTAAAAATTGGATTGTTTTGGTTTTTTGCTATTGAGTTGTATGGGTTCTTTATATATTTTCAATATTAATCCCTTACTAGATACATGATTTGCAAATATTTTCTCCCATTCAGTAGGTTGCCTTTTAATTTTGTCAATGGTTTCCTTTGTTGTGTGGAAGCTTTTTAATTTGATGCAAATGACTTTATTTATTTTTGTTTTGTTTGTTTTTTGTTGCTTTTGCTTTTAGTGTCAAATCCAACATACATCATCACCAAGACTATTGTCAAGGAGCTTACTACCTATCTTCTTTTAAGAGTTTTACCATCTCAGGTCTTAAATTTTGAGTTAATTTTTATTTCTGGTATAAGATAGTGATCCAGTTTCATTCTTCTGCACATAGCTGTCCAATTTACCCAGTGCCATTTATTAAAGAGATTGTCCTTTCCTTCTTGTGTATTCTTGGCTCCTTTGTCATAAATTAATTGGCGGTATATCCATGTGTTTATTGTTGGGCTGTCTATTCTTTTCCACTGTTCTGTGTATTATTCTGCCAGTACCATACTCTTTTGGTTACTTAGCTTTGTGATATAGTTTGAAGTCAGGGAGCGTGATACCTCTAGCTTTGTTCTGCTTTCTCAAGAACGCTTTGACTATTTGGGGTCTTTTGTGTCCACACAAATTTTAAGATTGTTCTGTTTCTGTGAAAAATACCATTGGAATTTTGATAGGGATTGTATTGGATCTGTAGATTGCTTTGGGTAGTATGGGAATTTTAACAAAATTGATTCTTTCAACCCAGGAGCACATAATATCTTTCCGTTATTTGTGTCTTCTTCAATTTCTTTTGTCACTGTCTGAAAGCTTAGTTTTCAGTACAAGTCTTTCACCTCCTTGGTTAAACTTATTCATAGATATTATTTTTGATGCAAATGGAAATGAGGTTGTTTCCTTGATTTCTTTCCTGATAGTTTGTTACTAGTATATAGAAACACAACATATTTTTGAATACTGACTTTGTATCCTGTAACTTTACTGGATTTGTTTATTCTAATAGTTTTTTTGGTAGAGTCTTGAGGCTTTAAAGTGTAGATAGTATCATGTCATCTGCTAATAGTGAGTTTTATTTCCTTCACTCTGACTTGGATATCTTTTGTTTCTTTTTCTTGCCTAATTCCTCTGGTTAGGAGTTCTAATACTATGTTCAGTAAAGGTGGTGAGAGTGGGTATCCTCGTCCTATTCCTGAACTTAGAATAAAAGCTTTTAGCTTTTCACCATTGAGTATGATGTTAGCTGTGGGGTTGTCATATATGGCCTTTATTATGTTGAGGTACATTGCCTCTATACCAAGTTTGTTGAGAGGTTTTTAAAAAATCATAAATGGATGTTGAATTTGGTCAAATGCTTTTTCTGCATCTATTGAAATGACTGTATGGTTTCTATCCCTCATTGTGTTAACTTGGTGTGTCACATAGATTGATCCAGGTGCTGAACCATCCTGCATCCCTGGGGTAAATCCCACTTGATCATGGTGTGTGATCCTTTTAATGTACTTTGAATTCAGTTTGCTAATATTTTGTGGAGGATTTTTGTGCCTATATTCATCAAGAATATTGGCCCGTAATTTTCTTTTCTGGTGGCATCCTTGTCTGGTTTTGGTATCAAGGTAATGCTGGCCTCGTAAAATGAGTTTGGAAGTGTTCCTTTCTCTTGTATTTTGTGGAAGAGTTTGACAGGACTGGTATTAATCCTTCTTTAAATATTTGGTAGAATTCACAAGTGAAGCTGTCTGGTCCTGGACTTTGTTGGGAGGTGAGAATGTCTCATTTATTTTTATATCCTCAATCTCTTTGACAGTGTCTGGCTCATACTGGATCATGGTTAATATTTGTTTAAGGTTAACTCAGTAATATCAGTTAGCATTTATATCATGTTTACTATTTTTTTGAACACATGCTAAACACTGTAGATGCACAATGTAACTTCCTCTTCACAAGAACAGTGTAAGATGTGGACTGTTATTTTCTTCAGTTTAGTGAATGAGGAGACCAAGAGAATGGGCTCAGAGACCACAGGGCTGGATTGAGATCGCACAGTGCGTGAGTAGCAGAGCCAGGATGTGACCTCAGAGCTGGCGACCTTCACACTAAGTTGCAGGTGCTGTGTGACCTTGGGCAAGTCGCTTTTCTCTGGTACCCCACTTCCTCACTGAAGCCGATGAGGCAATCCAGACTCTCCCTCAAGCCCTTTCCAGCTTTGTTGCTCTGGCAGGCCATTAGAAGTAGGAGACAGAGTTACAGCAGATTCCACAAAGATGGAAATCTCCTTAGTAGAAAGATCTCCAAGTCCCCGTTAGTGCTCGCTTCCTCTATAACACTAATCACCACATTAAAGTCGTTTCCATTGAAGCAAAGAGCTTTGATGGTTTCTTGGAAATCGTTGCTTTTGTATTTGGCCAACCTGGTGGCCAGTAGGTTCTTTGTTGTCAGCCCCAGAACCCGCTCTGGCTAGTTGAAGTAGAAATGGGAATTTGTTGAAGAATATTACGTGGTTCACAGGTTCCCCAGAGGGCTAAGAGCATCAGACTGTGGCCAGGAACATGGTCCAAGCCAGACTGACAGACTGTCCTGGGAAAGCTCTGGGCCTGCTCCAGCCAGGCACAAACTACACTCACATCATGATACTGGGTCCTGGATGCCTAAGACTCCTCCGGGGCTGCCCGCAAGCGCCAGGTGCTTGGACCTCCATCCTCATCACAAAATAGATTCTGCATGTTACCCCTGAGAGGAGAAGGCTCTCTGGTTCTGATTAGGGAAGACCGGTCAGACACCTGCAGTCCATCCTTAAGGGAAGCCAGGACCGTGGGGAGGCATCCTCTACCTCCGGAAAGCAGGGCTTATGGTGTGGCCAACTGCCTAAACTGGAAAACGCCCAAAAGGTGCTGGATGACCACACGCACTGGGACGACTGAGCACTATATAGATTTATTACACTGCTCTCGGAAGTCAGCTAGACCGCACCATATAAATATGTGTCTTAAATCTGAGGACCTCTGTAAATCTGGACATCGAAATAATAGCTGCTAACATGCACCCTGGGCCAGACTTTCTGCTAAGCTGCATTCACGAGCTTTTCACTTAGGCCACACAGCTCTCCTGCGGGGTGTCTACTGTTGTCCGCTGTGTGTACCGCCATCCTCATCTTGCAGTTGAGGAGACTGAGGCCCAGAGAGGAAGCTCCGGGCCTGCAGCCCTCAGCTGGTAAGTAGTGGAACGAGGACTTGAACCGAGCGAGCCACTGCATCGTTCTGCCTCGAGGCAAAGAGGCTTTGGGGGTTGAAGACCCGACGCTGGTACTGGGTCGCATCTAGCACTGGCCAGCCTCAGGTCTGAGTTTAGGATGTGCCAAAACCAAAGAGAATTTCCCGAGAAAATGAGGTTGACCAGACCAGATTTGTCAGAATCGTTAAAAGTGTTCCTCTGGATGTTTTCTGAGGTCAGCGGGTTTCAGTCCCTAGAATGCTCTTACATCTCGTTAAAACTGAAGATTTGTAAATGCTTGTGATCTTAGTCCTTCACCCTGATGTGCTGGGAACTGGGTCCTGGTGGAAAACTATCACATAAACTCAGTTTCCCGAGGTCCCCACGCAGTACTATGCTGCTGCCTCATGTTCAAAGTTGCTATAAAGTTCTGGAAACCTTGTGGAGGGGAGGGAAAGAATTTTTCTTGACCCCCTTGCAGTCCCTGGGTACGTCTGAAAATTCAGCGGACACAGACGAATTAACAGGAGGAAAGCATACAAATTTAATCTAAGTTTTACGTGACATAGGAGCCTTCAAAAGGAAATGAAGACCTGAAGAAACCGTCAGACCAGAGTGTTTTTCTGCTCAGTTTGATGAAGAGTGGGCTGTCGTGTAGAAATGTGATAGAACAAGGAGAATGAAGTCCTGAGTGTCGAAAACTGGGGGAAGCAGCCTGTTTGGGTTCTTCTCAGTGTTTCTCTGTCTTGAGATAAAGATGCTTCTTTCCTCCCAATATAGAGAGGGTACCTCCTACAAGAGGGTCTAACGACCTGCTTCAGGGGAGAAAGGGAAGGTCAGAGAGACCTTCCTGCTCCTGCTGTTTTTCAAACTCTTTCAGCTTAAAATGCTCAATGTGCCACGGTGCCCCATGCTGGGGGAGTAGGTCCTGAACCCCATCACTTGAGAGAAATGGTTCCTATTCTCACCCCTTCGCATGGATTCTTGGAGCTTTTCCAGACAGAGGAGAAACAGATATTTAAAACAGAACAACCCGCCTCCCACCTTGCCATCCATATAGGAGCGTAAACTCTGGTTGTGAAATTCAGTGCTTATTTGGCCAGAGGCGAAACCATAAAGGAGTTTTACGGGCCCCATTCAGGATGGAGATAAATGCACAAATGGAAACACGTGGAACTGGGGGAGCACAGCAGTGAAAGGTGGCCCCAGGGAAGCACTTCCCTCCCCAGGCCGACAGGCATGGTACTGGTGAGAGAGAACTGGCAGGAGGCAGGAAGAGAGGATGCTGCTGCTGCAGGGCGAGGTGACAGCTGAAGCCAGGAGGGGAAGGAGGTGGGAGGAGAAGCCAGAGCAGAGGGCCATAATTTCATTATGAATTCCTGCCCGTTCTGAGCAGATTGACCCCAAATTTGTCATTAAAAGTGCCATTTCCACCATGAAAACTGTCTTTCCAAGGACCCCAGGAAATATGATGAGAACAGGAAGTGGGGTATCCAATTCATGTTTGCAAAAGAACTATTCTGTATTAATTATTTATGAATTCTGCGTGCTGTCTAATCTTTGTTTAATAATAAAGTTAGTATTACTTTTTGTTCCTTCATTTGTGCATTTGTCCAACATTGATTGATTTTCCACCATGTCGGAACATGGGGCATACTGAGAAAGTCCTGGCCACTGTCCCCTGGTGCTTACTCTCTATTAAGAGAGGCAGACATTAAGCATCTAATTACAGACTGAAGTTATATAGTTATCAGGTCGTTGTGTGCTATGATAAATCAAAGGATGAGATGAGAGCAGGTAACAGGAGGGGCTGACTGTGTGCAGAGGGTTGGGGAAGGCTAACTTGGGGAGGTAACATTTGAGCCTGAGGAAGAAAAAGCAGTCAGATGCAAGAAATGGATATGAAAAGATGTGAAAGTGGTCTCTAAGTATGGATTTATCATCTCTTTTCTCATTGTCTTTAACTACATGAGAGTTTTTCTAAGTGTGATCTGTGAACCATCTGTATCAGAATCACATGGAAGCATGTTAAAAATTCAGATTCCTGGGCCCCACACCAGGCCCCTAAACCAGTATCTCTAGGAGCAGGGCCCAGCAGCCTGCACTTTATTTATTATTTTTTGAAATATATTTTTATTGAAGTATAGTCAGTTTACAGTGTGTCAATTTCTGGTGTACAGCACAATACTTCAGGTATATAGGAATATATATATATATATATATATATATATATATATATATACACACACACATATATATATACATATATATATATATTCGTTTTTATATTCTTTTTTACCAAAGGTTACTACAAGATATTGAATATAGTTCCCTGTGCTATACAGTATAAACTTGTTTATCTGTTTTATGTATATTAGTATCTGCAAATCTTGAACTCCCAATTTATCCCTTCCCAACCCAATCCCCCCCACCCCAACCCCTGGTAACCATAAGTTTGTTTGCTATGTCTGTGAGTCTGTTTCTGTTTTGTAAATAAGCTTGTCTTTTTTTTTTTTAGATTCCACATATAAGTGATATCATATGGTATTTTTCTTTTTTCTTTCTGGCTTACTTCACTTAGAATGACATTCTTCAGGTCCATCCATGTTGCTGCAAATGGCATTGTTTTATTATTTTTATGACTGAGTAGTATCCCATTGTATAAATATACCACAGCTTCTTTATCCAGTCATCTGTTGTTGGACATTTAGGCTGTTTCCATGTCTTGGCTATTGTAAATAGTGCTGCTGTGAACATTGGGGTGCAGGTGTCTTTTTGAATTAAAGTTCCCTCTGGATATATGCTCAGGAGTGGGATTGCTGAATCGTATGGTAAGTCTATTTTTAGTGTTTTGAGGACTCTCATACTGCTTTCCATAATGGCTGCACCAAACTACATTCCCACCAGCAGTGCAGGAGGGTTCCCTTTTCTCCACAGCCTCGCCAGCATTTATAGTTCGTGGACTTTTGAATGATGGCCATTCTGACTGGTGTGAGATGATACCTCATTATAGTTTTGATTTGCATTTCTCTGATAATTAGTGATACTGAGCATTTTTTCATGTGCCTATTGGCCGTTTGTATGTCTTCACTGAAGAAGTGCTTGCTTAGGTCTTCTGCCCATTTTTGGATTGAGTTGTTTGGTTTTTTCTTATTAAGTTGTATGAGCTGTTTATATATTCTGGAGATTAAACCCTCGTCAGTCTTATCTTTTGCAAATATTTCTCCCATTCCGTAGGTTGTTGTTTTGTTTTGCTTATGGTTTCCTTTGCTGCGGAAAAGCTTAAGTTTAATTAGGTCCCATTTATTTATTGTTGCTTTTATTTCTGTTGCCTGGGTAGACTGCCCTAGGAGAACATTGCTAAGATTTATGTCAGATAATGTCTTGCCTATGTTTTCTTCTAAGAGATTTATAGTGTCTTATCTTATGTTTAAGTCTTTAAGCCATTTTGAGTTTATTTTCATGTACGGTGTGATGGAGTATTCTAACTTCATTGATTTACATGCAGCTGTCCAGTTTTCCCAACACCATTTGCTGAAGAGACCATCTTTAATCCATAGTACGTTCTTGCCTCTTTTGTCAAGGATTAATTGACCAAAAGTTTGTGGGTTTATTTCTGGACTCTCTATTCTGTTCCATTGATCCATATGTCTGTTTTTGTACCAATACCATACTGTTTTGATTACTTTAGCTCTGTAGTATTGTCTGAAGTCTGGGACAGTTATTAATCCAGCTTCAATCTTTTTCTTCAGTAATGCTTTGGTGATTCTGGGTCTTTTGTGATTCCATATAAATTTTAGGATTATTTGTTCTAATTCTGTGAAAAATGTCTTGGATAATTTAATAGGGATCACATTAAATCTGTAGATTGCTTTGGGTAGTTTGGCCATTTTAACAATATTAATTCTTCCAATCCAAGAAAATGGAATATCTTTCCATTTCTTTAAGTCATCTTTTATTTCCTTAGTCAGTGTTTTGTAGTTCTCTTCATATAAGCCTTTCACTTACTTCATCAGATTTATTCCTAAGTATTTTATTTTTGGGGATGCAATCTGCAGTCTGCACTTTAAATGCAGCATGCTCTCCTACCCCAGGTAATTCTTACCCACATTCAGCTTGATTTAAGAGCCACTTCCTTAGGGTAGAGGGAGCGTTATAATTCTTATGAGACTTTCTGCTTATTGACAGCCTTTGGTCCTCACTGCAGCCTTATATGGTACCCAAGCTAAGTGTCATTATTCCACATTTACAACTGACATATCCGAGACCTGGAAAAGTGAAGGGTTTACCCACTCGTCACCGTGCCTTGTGCCCATCTCCTGACACCACACTGTGTCTTAGCAGTGGATTGCAGCAACCATACCTACTTTACAAGTGTCATGTGAGACACCCAGGAGTGCATTGCAAGCTTGAAGACATACTGATATTTCCCCCCACAGTGATTGTTACTGGCATAGTATCGCCTGGTGGTTCAGCAGATCTGAAGTCAGACAGACCAGGAGTCTAGCCCCAGCTCTGCCACTTACTAGCTTTGTGACCATGAACAGGTTACCTAACCAATCAATGCTTCAGTTACCTCATTTGTTAAATAAGGATAAATTCTAATACATACACCATTGAGTTGTTACAAATATTAAATGAAGCACTGCGTGTAAAATACCAAGTATAAAGCTGTTGAGCATTTAGCAAGTACTAAAAAGATGACAACTGTTACACATGTAGGATGCACAATTTCCAACAGTGTAACAAACTAACTGAAACCTGGGTAAAAATCACCAGAGATGTTACACATGGAAGATTTAAGTAAATGCTATGAGTCATTCAGGCAAAAACATCGGAGACAACCCAGTATCAATGAGCACATCACACCCAGATCTTGGTTTCTAAATGTCATTACTCACTAAAAGCAACCAGGTCTTCTTGAAGAAATGCTGCTTTTAAGTTCTGGAGAAGGGGAAATGCAAGGTGATCTGGAACATTTTATTGTGTCACAAGGTAGTGAAGTGCTTAAAGGCTGGTGGGGACATGTCAAAATACAGATGAGCTGGCCCAAATTGGCTCCTACTCCTCAAATTTGGAACAGTTTGAGCATCAGAAGAATGACAGTGATGTTGACTGTATAACACATTGAGGGAAAAAAAAATCCATGCATTTTCAATGGTGATTAAGAAGGTGGAATAGAGCTCGGAAAAATTTATTTTCTTTTTCTGTTTTGGGACAAAATTCCAGCAACTATATATGGAAGGAATTAAAGTTAGAAAAGTCAGAAAATTACTGTTTTGTAACACAGTTATAATACTGGATTCAGGCAGGGATCATCCCTGGAGGCTAAAATCTTTTGTTAAAGTTTGTTGGGGAAGCAGATACTCATAGTCTTAAAGATTACTTGTCTTGATATTATTTATTTGAATACTATACAAAGGGAAAAGTGTATCTTTCTTGTGGGAAGATCTGATAAATACCAAATAATCAGATGACCAAATTTAGCATCACAGAATATGAGACACACTGACATCATCTGCCTTCTAAAGTGACGCAGCAGGAAATATACAACCTCACCAGTGTGGCATTATTGCCAAAATTGTCTAACCCGAATCAGATTATAGGAAACAATCAGACAAATCCACAAGGATATTCCCCGAGACAACCCAACTGTACTCTTTAAAAATTTTACTGTTGTAAAAGATAAAATGGGAAGAATGTTCAAGAATCTAGATTAATGTTCTAGAATTAATCATATAGATGGATTAATAACTGAGATTAAAGGGAGCTGTAGACATGGCAAGTAAATACAATGTATAATCCTTGATTGGATCCTTGCTTTTAAAAAGCTCTAAAACAACCCAAATGTCCATCACCTAACAATGGATAAACAGATTGTGGTGTTTCTGTACAAAGTGGTATTGTTCAGCTGGAAAAAGAAATGAAATAATACATGATACATCATGAGTGAACTTTGAAAACGTTATGCCAAGGGAAAGAAGCCGAATACAAAAGGCCACATATTTTATAATTCTGTTTTCATGAAATTTACAGAATAGGCAAATCAATAGAGACAGAACATAGACTAGTGGTTGTCAAGGGCTAGGGAAGGGGAGAATGGGGAGTGACTGATAATGAATTACTGGGTTTCTTCTTTCTTCTGAAAATGTCCTGGAATTAGATATGGGTCGTGGTTGCACAACCTTGTGAATATATTAAAACTCTGAACGCTTTAAAAGAGTTGAATTTTATGATATGTGGATTATATTTCAATGAAAGCTTTAAGGACCTTGATTGGACAATCGGGGAAATTTGAATTAACAGAGTTGTCAGATAACATTTTTTCCATTTTAGTTTTCTTAGATGTGATAATGGTATTATGGGTATACAGGAGTATGTTCTCCCTCATAGGAAATATTTAGGGATGTATTTAAGTATGAAATACTTCTGGGTAAAATGTCGTGTATGTACTTTACTTTGAAATCAATCAGAAAAGAAGTATTGGGAGAAAGCAAATGTGGTAATATTTAATACTGGGTGATCCAGGTAAATGATATACAGGAATTCATCAAAGTATTCTTTAACTTTTTTGTCGCTTGAAAGTTTTCAAAATAAAAAGATTGGAAGGGGGACCCACTTATCGTGTGTCTGTTATACACCAGACAAGGGGGTGATTGATCCCTGTGGATCGTGACAGGGAAATTAGGAACATGGGGGCACGACCCTGCCTCTTTCCTGAGTGAATCTCTCAATAGAGAGTGAATTGTCTGCTTCCCTTCAAAACTTTTCTTGGTCCCAGTGGCATCAGAGACAGATGGTCAGGCCGTGTTCCAGAAAGTCATTATGTGGTTGGACTTCATAGGTACAGTGGGCATCCTGGCCATGTTGTCTGAGTTGATAGCGCTGGCTGGGGGGTCTTGAGATCTTCCAGAGATAAAGTGTTTGCTGTGTCAGGGAAATCGCAAGGGTGATGAGATGCACCTAGGTTGAGGGTGAAGGCCTAAGGACAAGATAGGAGCAGGGAGCGGGCATGGGTGCCTTTAATAGGGAAAGCATATGGTCCAAGGCTTGGCCGTTGTTTGAGTAACAAACAGAAGGGGATGTGAGCCAATGCCCCAGTCCCGTCTGCAGACTCTGAGTAGTAAAATTGATCTTGGGTGTCTCCTTTTGTGGGTCCCAGCTGCTCCTAGCTGCTGGTTAGGAAAGTCCCTTAATGTCCCACTTAATCACGTCACCCCTTTCAACCAAGGAATCATTGTCATCGGCTGTCTCTTTTTTCGGTCTTTGTCCTCCTGTTTTTCCCTTAAGGATGCTAGGGGAGAGTCTGATAGAGCTGAACTAACTAGTGTTTACTCTCGGACCAAGATTGGGGTCTCAGTTTGGAGTAGGGGCCGGAGGCGTGGAAGGTAATGAAGGCTTTGTGAGGCCAACTGGGGAGGTGGGGGGATGACTGGATTCCTGGCTCCCCACCACCACCATCACCACCACCACCACCACCACCACTCGGGCCTTCTGTTTTTCAAACAGACATGCTTCATCCTTCCCAGAGCAGGGGCCAACGAGGGGAACTCAAAATGCAAAGTCGCAGCCTGGGGAAATTAAGCTGCAAGCGCTCAGCGCCTGAAAAATATTGACTGTTTCTTTTTTTAAGCTAATATTCCAAATTTCTTATGAAAGTCAACTTAGACATCCAGGACACAGGAAACAAGGCAAGAGGCCGCAGCCAGCTGCCTCAGAGGACCCGGGACACTTTCTTAATAACATCCAGATGGTTCCACAGAAATTCTTAACATCTTGGAAAAAAAAAAAAATCAGCTGCAGGAGAAATGAGATTCAAGTGGTTTAGGAAGGACAGCCTGGAGGAGAGTCCCAGGGGGCCAGAGTGGGTCTGAAATAGGAACCTCTGTGGTGGGATGACCGCTTCCTATGGTGAGGCTGGAGGGGAGTGGGTGCAAAAGCCCAGGACTGATAGTAGAGCCTTTGGGTTGGCAAGGGGGCCCCAACACAGCTGAACTGCTGGTCATGTTAATCCGTTCGCCCACCTGGGGTTGCAGTAAGTTTTTACATTAAAATTTTTTCTTTGTTTTTGAGAGGATTATTTACCTCGCCCGTATGTCTGTGAGGCTCGCTAGGCCTAAGGCTTTGAGTCCATGAAGTTTTAAGGGCCCAAGGCAATATTTAACCCTGGAAAAATGTTACGTATATAGTATTTCTGTAATCATATAAATGAGAGAGCGAGTGAGCAAGCGAGCGAGAGCATAATATAAATGTATTTTCCCACATATGAAAAGAAACCCACAAAATTAAAATCAGTAAAGGTCTCATTAAATGCCTGCAGTAGCTAGCCTCATGTCAACCCAGTCAGTTCTTACATTTAGTATTCATTAGAAATTTGATTTCATTGAGAAACAGTGTGTAAGTGACATTTTTGCATTTCCTGAGCATTGTTCAGACGTCAGTTCTTTGGACCCAAAGAGGTTTTTTAAAGTGAAATTTAGAAAACCTTCCATAATTTTACCAGGGAACAAACACACGTCTTTAACAGGGGATGTGAGTATTTTGTAATATGTTTACCTGAGTAGGGAAGAGAGGGGAGCCCTCAAATGAAGAGCCCAGGAGCGTAGGAAGCCCTTAACACAATCTGAGTTTTCTAAAGACGTGTGTGTTTCTTCCGCCCTTCTCCCCGTCGCCTTCCCCCAAGGAAGAGGAAATGGCTTGTTTATGGAATGTAGCTGTTTGCACGCAATTCGCTTATTTGGAAACAAAAGTAGAGGAGAGGGAAGTGGGAGCCAGAGATACAGGGCTCCATCAGGAGGCCTCTCTCACCTGGGCCGCGCAAAGCCCATTAGGGGCACCTCCTGCCTCCCACTCGGCCTGAGGGTTTCCCCCACCGTAGTGGGCTTGGCTCCTTTGACCATGACAACAGGAGATTAGAGCTGGAGCGGAGGGCGAGGGCAAGTTGGTTGGCCTTTTTTTTGCAGTTCCCATTTCCTAAATCAGGAAGCATGTAGCAGTGGGGATGGACAGTAAGAACACACACATCCTGGAACTGTTGGTCTGAAATACTTAGGGTATTTGGTGTGAAAAATCTGGGTATAACTGCAAAACAAACAAAACAAAACAAAACAAAAAAACCCCCAAAACACCTAATCCAAAAATCTGAATTTTCTACAACAAGCAGCATTACGAAAGAAAGGCCAGCAAAGCGAGCCCAGAACTGGTTATGGAGCGCTAACCAGGTAAACTCATTAGGTGGAGCCATCTCTTCCCTTTGGGAGAACATTGACATTTAAGCTCTGGCTTCTTGGGATTCAGCTGGAGGACTCTTTGGTGGAATGCAATGACTCCTTCCTTCCTCCCCGAACTGAAATCCGGGCTATTACAATTCCAAATGGACACAGAGTGCTGCCAAGTTTATAGGAAATTGGAATGACAGCGTAGGTTCCCACCACCAGGGAGAGCAGAAGCTGAAGGCTCAGAGAATAAGTAACATTTCCCTTGTGATTCCCAAACAGATCTATTTTTATTTTAAGAGGTTCTGTGTTTTCATTCAGCTTTGTGAACTGAGGACTCCATATGGAATTTTCACCAGCTCTAGTCAAATAAAAGTGTGCAGCTTCTCGGCAATGTACTGGTAGAGCCATGATGGTAGGTCAGAAAGAATTGCAGAATACACTTCTGAAGATCTGTGAGCCGTCACCAGACTGATTTTCAGTGGGTACCTTCTAGGCTCATGGCACAGAACAGTATCAGTTGTTAAATCCACATACAAGAGATACCGTCTTTGACATGGTATGGCTCATCATGGAGGGAGAGGGTATAGCTCAGTGGTAGAGTGCATGCTTAGCATGCACGAAGTCGGGGTCAATCCCCAGTACCTCTGTTAAAAAAATTTTAAAAATTAAATTAACCTAATCACCACCCCCCAAAGTCATAAAGTAGCTGCTCTGAGGTGGACAGCGTGAATTAATTTAACATATATGAAATATATGTATTTTTTATTTCAAGTGCAGGACTTCAGAGGAGGAAAAAGTGGAAGAAAGAGACTCCTAAGTAAGTCCCCATGTATAAAACAGGTATATTTTTATTAGAAATTTTTAGAAAGATTTCTTGAAAATATATATTATTAATAATTATTTGAAACAATTTTATTTGCTTATTTATGGTATTCTTTTCAGCTTTTTCAAATCGAACCTCTCCCCCCATATTCCCCCTGCAGTGGAAGTGCCACAAAACGTACGTCCAGAACCAGAACAGTGCCTGAGATGTAGTAGGTGCTCAGTAAATGGTTCCTCCCCTCATTCGTCCAACAAGCAGATACCTTCCTTCTCCTTCACTTAATTATGAAAAGAACAAGAAGGTTAGTTATGAAAAGAGACATTGCGCATTTTTGTGTGGATGACTGGGCTTTCTTTGCCCTTGTGGCTGCTTGTTTGACCTCAGGCCACACGTGAGCTGGACACTGTGCAGCACCATTTGTTTATCAAGGATTTGTCTGCTCTGCACCACGCACTGTTCTAGGGAGACAATATCCTGTATCCGTGGAACTCACAGCCCAGTGGGGAGAGATGGACAGTAAACAATAAACTCACATTCTGTCAGCTGGGGATACACATTAGGAAGAGAAGTAAAGGAGGCCCAGAGGGGTAGCTGGGGAAAGTTTTTGTTTGGGGGCAGGCACTGGAGAGCCACTTGCAGGAAGTGAAGGAGCAGACTTTGAAGGCAGCTGGGGGAGGATCCCTGTGGACACTGCTGGGCGTTTGCTTGGCTTGTGGACGGGGGAGGGGGCAGGAGCAGAGCCGGGGGAGGGGTGCAGGAGGTGAGGTGGGAGAGGAGGGCTTGGACGCTGCTATGGACATGGACTTGTAGTCCACATGAACTGGGGAGCCCCCAGAGGATCTAGAACCAAGGGGTGCCCTGACCTGGCTTAGGTTTTCCCAGGTGAAGAGACTGAGTGGGTGGGTTGGTGAGAGGAGAGCGGTGAACTAGTCAGGAGGCTTCGTAGTAACTCGGGTGAGAGGGCCGTTTTCCTGGACCAGTGGAAGCGGTGAGAAGTGATCGGGTTCCCGACGGGCTTCGAAGGCAGGCAGTAGGATTCGCGGCTGGGTTGGAGATGGGGTGTGAGAGAGGGAGCTTTCAGACTGAGAACACCCTGGTTGTCTAGTGAGAGGGGAGAAGCAGGTTTGGGAGGGACTCAGGAGTTGATCTGGGGCCGTGTCTTATGTTCAGTTGTTGGTAGAACCTGTGTGGCCCAGGCCTGGTAGGTGGTAGGTGGGGTCCTAGCTTGTCACCTCGCTGGCGTGATGACCACTCAGTCCCGACTGGCCAAGGGCCTAAGAGCATTGGGCCAAATGTGGGGCCAGTGTCAACAAAGTGGTCACAAACTGTCAAGTCTGGAGCAGTGGTCCTCCTGAGATACCAGGAAAGGGAGCCTCTGAGTTCCCACCTCTCTGAGTCATCCTCAGGGGCCTGGTTTAGTCTTTTGCCTTCATGTTAATATCCTTTTCCTTTGTCTCTATACCCTCATGCTATTTATTGATCAAAGAACCATCAAGTGACTTATTTTTAACAAGACAGAAGACCACAACGTGGAAGTTAATTTGGGTTTAAACATTTGGCTTTTTACTGCTAACTGGTGGCCTGCAGTCTAAGACACACAAAACCACCCTCCTTTTAAGTCCTAGTGAAGAGTGGTCCTGGGTCTGGGAACCTGCAGTGAGTGACAGGTATGGCAGACACAGGCAGGCATCTGGTCCTTCTTTGCAGTCTGTGGTGGCCGTGAAGATGGGTGTCCAGCAGGAATGCCCGAGGAGCTGCCGCTGTCTCCTCTGAAGGTAGAATTAGCCCTTCCCAACCTTGGGAGTCTCTGACGTCCCAGTTCCTTTATGACTGTTAACACTACTATCCTTGTCCCCAGGGATCCTGTTTAATCAGCTGACAGATTCCTTTTTCCTTGAACCTAAATCTGAAGCCCATGGGCTTTTCCCATAGTATAAATAGCATGCTCTTCCAGGGCATATTGTCTTACAGGAAATAGTCTCTGAATTACATCACAGACCAGTTCCACTGTATTTTGTTGACGTTTATTGGTGGAAATATTGTGGGCATGACATGGTTCCTGTCCCCAATAGCGAGTATATCCTATCCATGTTCAGGATTTTAGAGCTGGATTCAGAGCTGGGAGAAACACAAGGGAGTGAAACTCTAGGACATTTTGCCATCCTTTCAATGTTGAAATGTTAGCAAAACTTTTTTCTAAGCTTATAAAGGTGGATAGATGGCAAAGCATGATATTTTTCCTTATCTATGCAATATGCTGAGATGATATTTATCTTTGAAAAATAGATTAGGGGGCAAAGAGAGTAGGGTAGATCAGTGTTCAGAAGCCTCAAATCATCTCTCAGTATCCACTCTTCTCTTCTTCTATGGTAGTAACATAGAATCCTCAATTTTAGGATGGCATTAAGACTGCGTTTCTCAGCTTCCCTTGCAGCTGGATCGGCCATGAGACTGAGTTCTGGCCAATCTGAGTAAGTGAAAATGTCTGATGGCAGCTTCTAGAAACTCCACTTAAGAGGCATTATGTGTATATACTTTGCGCCTTCTTCACGTCTTCCTCCATCCTGCTTCCCGAGACGTGGAAGCTGCCATGTTGGACCAGGTTGAAGTGATGCATGATAAAGCAGCAGGAGAGAAGGTGCAGCCTCCCACACCCTGACCATCTTTGAGTCCTTGTATATGAGAGAAGAAGAGAACTTTTATCATATTTAAGGTGCTGTTATTTGAGATTTTCTGGTCCTCACAGCTGAGCCTAATCCCAACAAATACAACCAACTGAACTTTTCTCTACTTAGAGGGCTCAGGGCTGTGCCCCACAGTGTCATACTTAGCTGAGGAGAACAGCGCACTGGTTTTTGCCAAGTCACCAGTCTTTAGTGTCTCCAAGATATTGTTCTATATCAGTAAGATCATTCTTCATAAAAGCCTAGCACAGTAAGCTTCGCTTATTACCTGAGGACCGAAAAGGGAAGATAATGGTATCGGATCTAACATGATTGGAGCTCACATCCCCGCAGCAGCAGGAACTTGTCCAGCATGCACCGTTGTCCTCCACTTTTGTGTTTTTGTCAGTTGGATTCTAGATAGAGATGAATGAAGCCAACAGAGTTTCTAAAGGCAGGTAAGAGGGGCGGCCACCACACTTGAAGGCTGGTTTTTATTATTACAGAAGTAATACATGTAAAAAAGTCAAATGCTACAAAACTATGTGCAAGAAGATATGTCCCATACCCCGAGTTCCACTACCTGAAAGTCGTTGTGTCAGAAGCTTTGGGGGTGTCCTTCTAGAATTTTTTCTATGTGCACAGAGCCCTTTTAAAAAAAGTATAAATATATAAATGTACATAAACATAACACAAACGGGAGCGTATTACATACACTGTAATGTACTTTGTACATACACAGTGTCTCATTGTACAGTAGATGTACTGTAATTAATTTGACCAGTCCCGTTAATGCATTTGTTCCAGAGTTTTGCCATTATAAACGTTGCCGAACAGATTCACTTGTTTTGTCGATCTTTGTACGTATGGACCAGTATATCTGTAGGAGTAATTCATAGGCTTGAAATTGCTAGGTGAAGTGGTATGTTAAATATGTAAGCAGTGCTCTCTGCATTTATACTCCCACTGACAGTATCAAGACTGCTTTTTAGACTTGGTTCCCATCAGGAGCTACAATTTAACATCCACTCTATTTCCTATTTACTTACAACTTTTATCGGGGTTTCTGTTCAGAGAAAGCAGGACATCTGACTTGTCAAAAGACAAATGAGAAGCAGGTGAGTGATCTGCCTCAGTATAATAATGTGTATCGTTGAAAGGGTATAGTGAGCAGAATTTCCATCTTGCTGCAAGTATGCTAGCAATGATTCCTGTTTAAGGTATGGGTATAGTGAGCGCTCAAGAAATGAAGGAGCTAGCCGAAGAGCTTTGGGGAGAAAGGATCAGGGGTGCAACTAGGAGTATAGAGGCCAGTCTTCTAGATTCCAGGCTCCAGAGAAGTTATTCCACCACAAAGACAAAAGGGACTTTGTTTGAATAACATTGGAAATAGAAACATACCTTATATAAGGGCTGGGAGAAGGTGCACATTTAGGTTTTATTCAGCATCCTGTGATCTCTAACTACCTACCCCTACATTTAACACTTTCCCTCTTTTCTCAGGATGTTTTAAAAAACCACCTTAGAGTATGCATTGGTGGTAGGGTGGTGATGGGTTTTTTTTGTTTGTTTGTTTGTTTGTTTTTTATGTTATCTCCACTGCCCAGCAAGCTGCTTGGGTAAATGCTTGGAGCAAAAGAAGCAGCTTTGCATCTGTTCTGCTGGTATGTTCATGCTCCCTAGACTCCTGCCTGTGGTCCAGCTGAAGAGTTCCTTGTATCAGAGGAGGGCCCAGGCTGTTGGAGCATTCCCCCGCAGCCCTGGCCCCCATCCCCCGCACTGGTAAAAGGGCAGCTCGGAAGCCCAAACCCCAGCCTCATTTGAGGAGACAGGCCCTGCCCAGCGTGCGTGGCCAGGCTTTCTTGGAAGTAAGTAGCACCCTCTCCTGGGCTAAATCCAAATGTTTTCTGTTTGTCTGAAGTCATCCAGAATAATAACTGGCATTTCCCTTTCTCTGGCAAGCTCTGCCCCATCACTGCCCCCTCCTGGCCCCTTCTGCTTTTTATTCGAATGATTCTCTGGACTGTTTGCAGATCAGTCAACATTGGACATTGGAGATTTCAGGTAAGATTGGTCAGGGATCAAGAAATTGTTTGTGTACTTAGTATGTGCAGGACACCGGGGCAGGGGTGTGAATGACAAGAAGTGAAAGCTTGTAATGAGTATCAGTAAGGAACGGGAAGAATGAAGAAGTAAATGCACATGAAATACTATTTTAAGCAATAGCAAGACAACAAAAGAGCCGGAGGGACTCTGTTTATGGCAGAAATCTTAGAGTGGTGAGGTGATGTTTGTTACCTAGCAGTCTCTTCCTGAAATGCCAGATGCTGGGAAAGGAATTGCCAAAAGGATATGGGGGTCAGTCCTCACCCCAAAGAAGTCTCTGGAAACAGATGTACTGGAAGTTTCTTTTACTGAACCAGTTAACATATGACTGCAAATTTTAAGCCTTTAGGGTCCCTCTCCCACCTACCACCGCTTCCTACATTTGTATCTTTTCTTCCCCAGACTTTAGTTTCTCACTGAAATTCACAGAAAACTAAGAGATTTTAATGGCGCCTTCTCAATTCTACCCAGTTTTCTAGTTTTATTTCACCCAGACATTTATTCTAATTGGCCTGTAAGTTCTGCTTTATTTAACTTCGTCTGCATGCTAGAGACCATGGGCATTGTTCATTTTATCTCAGAAGTCAAGGATTATGTCTGTGCAAAATTATGCTTGTGCAAAATTTTTAGTACAACAATTAAAAAAAAAAAAGAATAACCTGTCACTTAGTGGGTCCTTACCTGAAGCCAGGCAGAAAATAAGGTTACATTCTTTTCTCTGATGCTCACCATTACCTGATGGGTAAGGACTATCTTTTGTTACCCCTGTTTTCACATGTGAGGGATTTAAGGTTCACAGATGTTCAGTAATGTGCCCAAGTAGCAGGGATGGGATCTGAACCCAGAAGTCTAGCTGTCAGAGTTTTGTTTTTATCTTCAATGCATATTGCCTGCCTTAGCATTTGCAGGTAATTAATAAATGTATGACTAAGGAAATAATCATGTTACCAGGTAGCGTTCATTTCATAAAGATGCCTTTTGGGTATCATGCAGTTGAGCTGGGAGGAAGTAAAGCATTTCTGATGTCCTGGGAGTGCTTTGCTAATAGAAGAGGCTGTGAGAGCAGGATTGGCTTACTTAAATGACACACCCAGCACAGAACATCAGGGTCATGGCCAAGATTTATGAATGCCTCCCATGTTCCGGGAAGCGCTCTTGCTGAAAACTGGCATGTTGTTTCATTTAATCCTCATGACAGTCTCACTTCACAAGACAGGCTCAGAAAAGCCAAGCAACTTGCCCAGGGTCACACAGCTAGGGACTGGGGGAGTTGGGACACTTGACTGCTACTCCCCTGCTCTCCTCTCAACTGAGGTACGGGATCTTCTAAGAGCCGCGCTTTCTCAGCCCATGAGAGAAAACTCAGATTCTTCCTGTCCCCAACTGCCCCCAACCCCCACCTTGGCCCTGAACAGATGTCCCACTGCCTCCCAAAGGGTCCCCTCTGAAGGGGGCCGGTGGACAGGAGGAAGGCCAGACTCTGCCAGGACTCTGTCAAATGTGTGTGCTGAGAAAAGTTCCTGGTCCTGAGGGTTGGCAAGAATGTGTCTGCTCCAAACAAACCCAGAAATATCATAGCAAGGCTCAGGAAAAGACTGCAAATATGTTTGGACTCTTAAGTCTGTAAAATGTATTCTCTCATTGTCTTTAGAAGCAAGAGTGGGTCTTGTAATTTCACAGTACCTAACTCTGCTGGTCACACCATCAGTACTTCATAAATACAGGGAAGGAAGGAGATGGATGGATGGATAATGGACAAGAAGGCAATGCCTGTGTTTAGGTAGGAGTCTGCTCAGGAACCTCTTTCCTCCAGATAACATATATAAAATAATGGTTCTGGTTGCTCTCTGAAAAATATCCATAAGCTGTGTTACCAATTGAATTTTGAGTGTGGGGCTCTGGGGACAGAATGCCTGGGTTTAAATTCTTACTCTGCCTCCCCTAACTAGTTATCTGCAGCAGGTCACGGAGCTGCTCTGGGTCTCAGTGTCTGTAGTAGGGTTGTTGTGAGTTCATGCAGGTGATGCGCCTGGCTCCAGTGACCAGTTGGTAAATGCCAGGTATGGTCATGGCAATGCCAGCGTGGTGCCAGGCCGGCTAGGATCAGTGCAGCCCCCGTGCTTTACAGCAGCAGCAGGGAATTGCTTCCCTCTGCATGCGAGTGTAAAATTCTCAGTCCCAAGTTGAACCCGAACGTAGAGCCACCAACACCTGGCCCCAAATATAATTTCCTCTTGCTGCTCATTGCAGCCATGAGGAAATCGCTGGGGGAGGGCCAGGGAGTGCGGCGTGGCAGCCCCATAATTTCCAGAGCCCTTCTCCTAGACTGACACGTAATTGTCAGATTGTTTTATGAGAGCAGCTTCCTGCCCCTTCCTGCCTCGCTTCCAAATGTGCTCATTCCCGAGGAAGCCTCACTTCTCCCTCTCGCCCTTAATCGCTCCTTTCCTGCCCGCCCCGGGGCTGGGCCGATTTCCTAAATCATTCGGAATTGGCTTCCAGCGCTGGCGCCCAGGGTGGGCTGCAGGAGAGGCCACGTTTGTTCTAAGTGGCTGGTGACCTGGAGGTCAGAGATGCTTCGATTCTGTTTGATGTCTTTCCCAGGGGGCCTTCCTTCACCCACCCCTTCTCCTTCCCTCCTGAGCTGACTTTAATTCTAAGGTCAGGAAGAGATTAAGGAACTGAGCCCTGCTGCTTTTTCTGTCCAGTGTGGCGATGAAAGCGGCTTGGAGGTGATCAGTGCTGCCGGGCAGGAGCCCTGCCTCCGGTCCTCAGCCCTTCAGCCCCTTGCTCACCCACACTCAGGGAGTTTCAGAATATTCTATTTCAGACTGAGCTCTGAAACATCCATCCAACAGATTTCTTTCCTTCTGGGCATTCCCCTCTCTCTCCAAAAGCCCGCACTTAGGAGGAAGTGATAAGTCCTAACATTTTCAGCTTAATTTTTCCCATTTGAGGAATTTCCGAGGAAGCAACAGGGGGGCGTTTTGTATTTTAACTGTATCTCTTTTTATTGCCTAAGCAATACACAATCACGGTAGTAATTTCAAGCAGAATCGTTTCCAGACGTAACCACAGTCAACGGCGTTTTGTATATCCTTCCAGAAATGTTCTAGGGACATACAAGCATACAAATGCATATATATTTTTAACACAAATAGGAGCAAATTGGACATCTTGTTCTACAACTTGCTGATTTTCACTTAGCGCGTGTTGGATGTTTTCCATTTCAGTAAATCTAGATTTACTCATAAAAAAATTGCTTCATAGTGTTCCATTGTGTGAATGTAATAATGTATCTAACCAGCCTGTTAATGAATATTCAGATTGTTTTTGCTTTATTGCAAACAGTGCTCTAATAAGTATGGTAAACCTATATCCTGTATTTTTAGAGTAACTTTCACTTAGAGGTGTATTTTTTTGGATTAAAGGGTCTGGTAAGTTAAATTTTTGACAGATGTTGTCAAATTGTCCTTCAGAAAGGTCATGCCAGTTTTAAACTCCAGAATTAGTGTATGAAAATGCCTGACTGCATACACTATCACAAATACATCTACAAGCTTTTTATCATTGTCAATCTTAAAATAAATGTATTTTTTTATTATTATAATTCATATTTCCTTAAGAGTGAGCTTCCAACCTTACTCCCAAATAATGGCCATTTATTTCTATGAACTTCCTGCTCTTGTAAATTTGATCATTTTCCTTTTGTATTATTTATCTGTATCTTATGATTTGAGGATCTCAATATATATAAAGGAAAAGGAAAATAATCCTTTTTCTGGCATAAGTATTATCAGTGGTTCCCCATTGTATCAATTGCCTTTTTGTTTTGTTTACAATATTCCTTCCAGATAATATTTGAAAAATGATCTTAATGGCAAATTTATCAATTCTTTTTTTTAAACTTCTGACATACTTAGAAACTCTAACACAAACCAAGATTTCTATTTAATCACCTGTGTTTTCTAGCTTTTATACTTAAATCTTGAATCCTACTAAAATTTGGGGGGAGGAATAAATCACATGATAGAGGTCGACTTTATTTCTCACTCATGTAACCAGTTGTTTCCTACTGTTCATTAACTCATGCATCTTTTCTTAGCACTTTAAAAAATGAAGCTTCTTAGTATATGTGAAATTCTTTAGAGAAGAAAATAATTTTTGGTCTTTGACTAATTGTAAGGTTACTGAGACCCATCTTCCAGAAAGCAGCACAAATTAATTGCTAGTATTTGACAGGTCTTTGTGAGACAGATGAATCATAAAATGGATTTCCAGAGACTGTGTTTTCCATTCATTTGGTACAGAAGCACTCGTGGCCACTTTGTGCAGTGGGTTTTGGGATCACAGAAATGACTATGAATAGTATTTGCCCTCGAAGTTTACACTTGAACAGGGAAGTGTTGGGTCTTTGATTTTGCAGCGTGTGCCTGCATTCATGTGTTTCCAGTTCATCGAGGGGCCTTTGGTTCCTGGGGCCTTGAAAACATAAGAAAAGGAGATTCATATTGGCCTAATTGATTCTTTCAGGAAATAAGGTATTGAATAAGTGAAAGTTGAAACAGAACATCAGAAAGTATCATCAGGTGGCTGCATTGTCGGAATGGATGCTCTGTGTGCATGCCCGAGGGCCGTCATTTGTCATCCAAGAGTTCTTCCTGAGGAGAGCCCCCTCAGATTTAGAATTTCAGAGCTGAGGGTAAAAGGGAGAATAACTATTGATTATTCTCCCCATTTTACTGAACTCAAGACAAGCTCTGAGTAGCAGAGGGTGTGATCCAGCTCTTTCTACTCAAGGATTGTGGTAAATGTTGGTAACT
This sequence comes from Vicugna pacos, assembly GCF_048564905.1. Lineage (NCBI taxonomy): Eukaryota > Metazoa > Chordata > Mammalia > Artiodactyla > Camelidae > Vicugna > Vicugna pacos. The sequence goes on along the minus strand of NC_132989.1, from coordinate 20,911,996 downwards.
GATACCCAGCAGCGACCCCCGGCAGCCCCGTGAATGCTGGTCTTGGGGAGATGCTCCCCCAGGGCAATCACGCTGTCCCATTTCCTTTCCCTAGCCTCCCTCTTAGAGACTCTGTTACAGCTCAGGGACTTTGTTAGTTCACTTGGGCTGCCATAAAAAAATTCCACAGACTGGGTGGCTTAAACAACAGAAGTTTATTTCTCAGAGCCCAAGGACCGGAAGTCCAGGATCAAGGTGTGGGCAGGACCGCTTTCTCCCGAGGCCTCTCCCTTGGCTGGCAGATGGCTGCCTTCTTGCGGGGTCCTCACATGGTCTCTCCTCTGAGTGCAGGCATCCTTGATACACCTCGGTGTGTCCAAACTTCCTCTTCTTATAAAAGCACCAGTCAGATTGGACCAGGGCCTTCCCTAATGGCCTTGTTTTGACTTAATCACATCTTTAAAGGCTATGTCTTGAATACAATCCCATTCTGAGTTACCAGTGTTAGGGCTTCAACACATGAGTTGGAGACTGGGTCGAGGGAGAGACACCATTCAGCCCATAAAAGGGACCAAACCTAGTTTGGCCATTGAGATCTAAGGAGAGATCTACTGGGTGCTACTAGGATAGATTTTCTTCCAAGATCAATAGACCCTTGTGAAAAGAAGCTTTGGGATGGTGATGTCTGGAGCAGGGGCAGCTATCTTGTCCTCATGAATAGAAAAATATGAACACAAAAACCTCTATGCTGCGTACGGTTAAGCAGAAGGATGGAAAGATCTGCAGCCTTCACAAAATTGTTGAGTTGCTGAATGACCCCTGAGATGTTCTGTTCCCAGATTTCTTGTGAAGTAAATAATAAATGTCCTGACAGTGGTTTTGCCCTTTGCAGCTGAAAAGATTCTTGACTAATATGAAACTATTATTTCTTCACTGAGCTCCACTGACTCCCAGGGAAGGCATGGCTCATCTGTCTCATGATAGTTTTAAAACATGGGGATGCTGTTTCTCTCAATAGCCTGTGAGAGCTCATCAGCCAAGAATTCATCTTAAACCATCCTTGGAGTGTTTACCTTTTCTACTGTTTATGCCGAGAGAGAGAGAGAGAGAGAGAGAGAGAGAGAGAGAGAGAGAGAGAGAGACAGAGAGAGAGAGAGAGAGAGAGAGAGAGAGAGAGAGAGAGAGAGAGGGAGAGGGAGAGGGAGAGGGAGAGGGAGAGGGTTTTAGGAGTTCACTTTGTGCTAAATATGGCTTTTGTTATTTTCACAGAATTGCTCCTACAAAGTTCTAGGGGCTATCTGGGTTCTCATATTCAAGGATTTGGTGAACAGACCTGTATTCTCTCTATGCATGAAGTCTGTTTTTTACGGACCTTGAACAGACCTCTTCTTATTCTAATCATTAGAGCTGGAGGTTGGGTGTTCAGGGAGGGTTTTGATTCCCATTTTCGATCCTTCTTTATAACTCTACCCTTTTCAGTTATTTAAAACATGAATACACATTGTGGTAACTTGGAAGGGGGCAGGAAACTGAGCCCATCTCTTAATCTGTCTCTTTCTGAGTGAGAGTCCTAGTATTTTTCCTCCCTTATTAGATGCTGTTTTCTCTCTTTGAGTTACCGTTCAAGGAGGTGTTTCCCCATCATGTGACAGAAAGAAACGTGAGACGGTCGGTGCTCTGGCATGGCAAGGAAGAAACAGTCCTTGGAGTCAGTGTGTCTCCGTCTGAATTCTGCCTCTGCCACCTACCAGTTTTGTGCCCTTGGGTCCGTTACCGAAGCTCTCTAAGCTTCAGTTCCCTCGTTTAGGCAGTGGCGGGGATGCAGTGAGGGTTCACATCAGAGGGTTGTTGAGCGGGTGCAGGATGTACTGTTGGGCAGGGGCACGGCTCAGTGCCCAGCATGTCGTGAACACTTGCTAGGTGTCTGCTGTTGCTGTTGCTCTAAGGCTCCTAAACTGTGTCATCATCATGGATTTTACTTTCTTGGGTTTGTACTTTTTAAACTTTTAATTTTGTTATAATTTTAGGTTTGAAGAAAAGTTGCAGAGAGGTACAGAGAGTTTTCATATACCCTTCAGCCAGTTTCCCCCATTTGAACTTCTCACACTGCCGTGGTACACTGGTCACAACCGAGAAACTAAGAGACATGGGAACATTACTATTAACTAAGCTCCAGAATCCAACCCACACTGCGTTCAGTTGTCCTGTCTCCCCACATTCCTCCGGTTTGGGAGTTGCTCAGTCTTTCCTTGCTTTTCATAACCTTGACAGTCATACGGAGTGAGTCCCGGACATTTGAGTAAAAGTAGAAAAATCCATGCTACTTCCGCCAGCCTGCACCTTTTCTGTTCCAGAGTCTTCTGAGCCCACAGACAAGAGTGGAGGGCACTGATCAAGGAGGTGAACTGCATCCTTCTCCTCTGAGGGTGTGTCCGCCTTTGGAGGAGGTCGTTTTGGAAGACTCACTTGTGAGAGGGTTCTGTGTATCAATGGAGAGCAGGGTGGGGTGTCCCAGGGGAAAGCTTTGATGTATTTATGGTAAGCTTGGTAACTGTTAAGTCTTGCTTTTCATTTCTCTCTCTCTCTCTCTTTTTTTTTTTTTTTTGGCAGAGGGAAAGTAATTAGGTTTATTTATTTTTAATTTATTTATTATTTGTTTTAATGGAGGTGCTGGGGATTGAACCCAGGACCTCATGCATGGTAAACATGGGCTCTACCCCTGAGCTATACCCTCCTGCCTTTGCTTCTCATTTGTGTTGAGTACTGAGTGACATCAGAAGCTCTCTCTGTCAGCCCTCATCCTGAACCCTTCTCCTTGGCCCCATTGGATGGCTATAAAGCCACCCCTTCAAGCTTTAGGTGTCCAAGAGACAGAATTCATCTCTAAAGGGGAGAGAAGCTCTCCAGCTGAGCAGACCCACAGCCTTGCACACTAATACCTTCTGGGGCTTAGTACTTTTCCATTCATGGTCATGTTCCATTCAAGGACATCTGAGGCCCATTAGGTCCAGATTTACATTCTTCTCCAACAAATGGCAGTGCTTCAGAAAATTTGCTTGTTTAACATAAAGTGCAATTTAAAAAAGTTTTAGTCCCTAGAGTACAGGAGTTTATGTGACTTCATGTGCCTCTCTCTGGGGTAGAATAAACAAAACAGGGAAAAGGCAAAGTCTATAGGGTTTTCCCTCCCTCCTCGTGGATGACTTGTTTTCTGTTTGTTTGTAATACAGCGGGGCAAAACTCCTTTGTAGGAAGGAAGAGGAAAGATTGTTTTCTCTTGAACAGAGTTATTTGTATTCCTATTCCTGGAAGCTGATTAGTTTTGGCAAACCTAACTCCTTCCTTATCGTTTTTCAGTTAACTTGATTCTTTCTACTTCAAGTTGGAAAATTAATTTCATTGCTCATGTGTGTGAAGTCTTGGGGGAGGGAGCTGGGACTTGGTGAGAACTGTTTTAGAACTGTTCCTTGTGCAAACGTGTGTGCACGTGTGTGTGTGTGCTCCTCAGTCGTCCTCCTTAAGGCTATCGTAGCCTGCGGGGTTGATAGGTCCCAGCGAAGCTTTCACGCTACCAAACCCAGAATCCAGGGTGAAGGGATATCCCTGGAGTTGGGCAATCCTTCCCACAGTGAATTTCAGAGATCTTAAAATTAAAAAAAAAATTTTTTAAACAGCTTTATTGAGAAGTAATTTACATACCATAAATTCACTCTAAAAAATAACATCTCAGAGGGCTGTACAAATGTCAGTCATTGATGGGAATAATGTGTAGAAAAAGTTAACCAATATTTAGCTAAAGAATTTTTCTCTTAAGTGTATTAATAAATTCAACCCGAAAAAAACTCCAAGGGATTATCAGGCTCTCGGCTTGTCCTGGAGTTAAATGGTGTTAAATTTTTGTAGAAATAAATCGGTCCTAAGAGGGCTTTGAGATTGTTTTTTTGTTGTAGTTACGCTCATTACAATGGGATCTGGTCTACGTGGAACCAAAACTTCCTGCTGGTACAGCTTTGTTAAAATTTACACATCTATCAAAGATTTTAACTGCTGCTTACAGCTATTTTTTGGGAAAATATGAAGACTCGTCTAGTTCTCATTTCAGAGGTGAGGGACACAAATTGAGAGGCTGAGCATGAAATCATATAGCAAGCTGTTGACAGGCACAATTCCTGGCCACAAGCCTTTTTCTTTCTTTTTTTTTTTTTTTGGAGGTAATGGGAACTGAGGATGCTAAGCATGCGCCCTACCACTGAGCTATCCCCACCCTCTGGCTACAGGCCTTTTAATGGGCTCCTGGAATCAGCCTTCTGAGCTTCCGTCCTGTTCTGCAGCCTGCTGCTGTTCATAAATAGGAGTAGCACTAAGAGTGGGACTGAGGACTCGGGGGTCCTGGACGATGGGCCAGGTTGCTCTTGGGATGAAGTCTCGGGTCAGGCAACGTGTGCGGAGGTAAGGCCAGGTCCTTGTGTGAAAGTGGTCGGCCTGGAGGTGGGCCTGGTGCTGTTACCCCTCACTGCCCAAGTGCATATCCCACCCCCAGGAACCAGGCAAGCACGTAAAAGAGGCCCCGCCCTTTAAAGTCCTTCCTTTTGAGAGTTCAGTCTTATTTTCATGCTGCTTTCTCCAGTGTCCTTCATCACGATCCTAATGCCCATCCTGTTAACATATTAATCTTTGGGAAGCGTCAGAAATGTTGTACTTTTGGAAAACGTGTCAGAGGAGAGCTGGGGTGGCTCCCCATCCTGCCCCAGGCCCCCTGGCTCCTTTCCCTCAATGAGCCTGTTTAATGAGTCAAGAATATTCCATTAACCAAATCGGTGCAGCTGCCAACAGGAAGGCTCCAAAGAAAATAAATGAAAACGTGTCTACTTTGCACTGTTTTGATGGGCAGCCTCTTTTCTTCAGTCATGGTGCCTGAGCTGTTTCTTCTCAGGTTATAGCATAGAGAGCAAACTTACACTGAAAGGCTTGGGGATGTTTTCACGCAGTGATAATTCACAGCTCAAAATTTACAGTACTTCACACTCCTCTCTCCTCGCTGCCTAAGGCACTGCCTGGTAAGAAACTAAACATTGAAGGAGGCACATTAACTCCTTCAACACTGATTGCAGTGACAACTGCAGCAAAGCAATGACAACAATTATTATTATTTTAAAATGTAATCTATTGAGCAGACCTCATATGAATGCTCTTATATCTCTTCAAATGACAAGTCATTGTCAAGTGACTCTGAAGGAGTGAAGAGAACGCCCATCAAATGACCAATGCCATCATTCTCTCCACTTTAAAAAATATGGAGTTCTCTTGATAGAAACTGAAGACTTCAAAATGGGAATCTGGAAAGAGCTAATGTGCTTCTGCAAGCTCCCACTTTTCCTGCTTGTAATTACACCCGCTTTTCAGATGAGGAACCTGCTTGTCTTTAGCTAACTAGTCAAGAGAGGCCACACAGTCAGGAGGGTAGGAATCTGACGTTGCCTCAGATGGGTTTGAGTTCAAGCCCCAGCTCTGCCACTCCCAGCCTGCGTGGCCTTGGGTATGTGATCTGAGCTCTCTGAGTCTGTACTTGACCTTCTGTAAAGTGCCCAGCGGTGAGAATCAAACCAGGTCACACACACGGAACCCTTGAACCTTCCAAGGAGAGTGGCAAGGTGATTAAGAGTCTACCAGGCTCGCGTCTAAATCCCAGCTGTGTGACCATGGACAAGCCACTTAACCCTGCTAAGCCTCAGGTGTTTCATCTTAAAAATGCTGACAGCAATCATACCATCTGAGGTATGAGAAGTAAATGATGTGTACTAGAGGAATTTATCTGAAGGATAAGGAGTTCCTCAAAGGAAAAGCTACAAGACCACACCTGGAGAATATGAGCAAAGCAGACCTGGAGACCCACTGAACACACTGCCAAATCATTCCATGTACACAGCGGAACGGAAACAGAGCATCACCCGCCCATGTGGTTTATGTACTTCAGCCTCTTAGGCATTTGATTGACAGGTGTTGGCTTCTCCAGGTTTGATCTGTTCTAAGGCCTTGGTCGGACGGAGCACCTGTTCTGGACCATAGTGAGCTGATTAGTGGACTGCCAGCCTATGAGATTGTGGTGGACAATATTCTCCTACATCTGACATCCTCACTGTCTCCTTTTTTAAACCTACAGCAGTGTGTTTTAGTCATATTTACCATATTATAACTGAGCCCCTTTATCTTGAGGTGAAGATTAGAGTTTCAGACCCTCTGGAGAAAGGAGATCTAAAGAATCAAATCATCATGTTGTACATGTTTAATATATTACAATCTTATTTGTGAGTTATATCCCAATAAAGCTGAAAAAAATAAAATAAAAATAGATTTCAACTCTCCAGTTAATGTTTCCATCTTTTTAATCTGTTTTCTCCACATTTGTCTATTTTCTTCAATATACTAAACATAATTTTTTGGGTCTTTTTATTTTTTTATTGGCATATGGTTGGGGTACAATATTGTATAAGTTCCAGGTGTACAACATAGTGATTCACAATTTTTAAAGGTTATATTCCATTTATAGTTATTCTTGTTATAAAATATTGGCTGTATTCCCTGTGTTGTATAATACATCCTCATACGTTATTTATTTTACACATAATAGTTTGTACCTCTTAATTTCCTACCCCTTACTCGCCCCTCCCTGCTTCCCTCTTCCCACTGGTAACTACTAGTTTGTTTTCTTTATCTATGATAATCTGTCTCTTTTTTTTATATTCACTAGTTGGTTTTATAGATTCTATATGTAAGTGATACCATATAGTATTTGTCTTTTCCATGTGACTCATTTCACTTAGCATAATACCTTCCAAGTCCATCCATGCTGTTACAAATGGCAAAATTTTAGTCTCTCTTGTCGCTGAGTAATGTTCCATTGTGTATCTCTACCACATCTTCTTTATCCATCATCTATTGATGGACACTTACGTTGCTTCCAAATCTTGGCAATTGTAAGTAATGCTATTGTGAATATTGGGGTGCATGTATCTTTTCAAACAAGTGTTTTTGTTTTTGTTTTTTTCAGATACATACCCAGGAGTGGGATTGGTGGGTCATGTGGTAGTTCTACTTTTAGTTTTTTTGAGAAACTTCCATACTGTGTTCCACAGAGGCTGCACCAGTTTGCATTCCCACCAGCAGCGTATGAGGATTCCCCTTTCTCCACGTCCTCACCAACATTTGTTATTTGTGTTCTTTTTGATGATAGCCATTCTGACAGGTGTGAGGTGATAATCTCATTGGGTTTTTTTTTTATTTTTAACATTTTTTTTATTGAGTTATAGTCATTTTACAATGTTGTGTCAAATTCCAGTGTAGAGCACAATTTTTCAGTTATACATAAATGTACATATATTCATTGTCACTTTTTTTTCACTGTGAGCTACCACAAGATCTTGTATATTTATTTCCCTGTGCTATACAGTATAATCTTGTTTATCTATTTTACATATGCCTGTCAGTATCTACAAATTTTGAACTCCCAGTCTATCCCCCACCCCCACCCCTTGGCAACCACAAATTTGTATTCTATGTCTATGAGTCTGTCTCTGTTTTGTATTTGTTCTTTTTTTTTGCCTCTTATTTTTTTTAACATTTTTTATTGATTTATAATCATTTTACAATGTTGTGTCAAATTCCAGTGTTCAGCACAATTTTTCAGATAATCTCATTGGGTTTTAACTGGCATTTTAAGCGTGGCTACTTTAAAGTCCTTATATGCTAGCTCTAAAATTGGAATCACCTGTGAATCTGATTCTCTTGTTTGCCTTTGATTTTTATCCTCATTTTATTGCTATGGTGTATCGCATTTATTGATTTGCAAATACATTAAACCATCCTTGCCTCCCTGGAATAAATCCCACTCCATCTTGGTATATGATCCTTTTAAGTTACTGTTGAATTCAGTTTGCTAATATTTTGTTGAAGAATTTTGCATTTATGTTCTTTAAGGATATTGGCCTGTAATTTTCTTTTCTTGTCATGTCGTTGTCTGGCTTTGGTAATGCCGATCTTGTAAAATGAGTTTGAAAATATTCCCTCCACTTCAATTTTGGCAAAAGTTTGAGAAGGACTGGTATTAATTCTTCTTTAAATGTTTTGTAGAGTTTATCAGTGAAGCCATCTGGTTCTGGACTTCGCTTTCTTGGGCAGTGTTTGTTTTTTTAAATTACTGACTCAGTCTCCTTACTAGTAATTGTTCTGTTCAGATTTTCTATTTCTTCTTGATTTGGTTGTGGTAGGTTATATATTTCTTAATTAATGTAGCTTTATAGTAAGTCTTGATATTTGGTAGTTTAAGTCCCTCAATTTTCTTCTCAAATCAAGATTATCTATTTTATTCTAGCTCTTTGTATTTCTGTATGAACTTTAGATTCAGCTGGTCAGTTTCCAGGAAAAAGAAGAAACAGCTATGTCGAGATTTTATTTATACTTGCATTGCACCTGTAGATCAGTGTGGAAAGACTTGACATATTTGAATATTGAACTTTCCTGTCTATAAACACATTGTATCTTTTCATTTTTTTAGATCTTATTTTTCTCAGTATTGTTTTATAGTTTTCAGAGTAGAGGTCTTACACATCTTTGAGCCTATTGTAAATGCCATCATTTAAATTTTCCTATTTGTTTGTTGCTGGTATATAGAAAAAAAGTTTTTAATATCTACCTTAAACCAGTGACATTATTAAATTTGCTTATTAAACCTGGTAGATTCTTCTGTATTATCCACATGTATGATCATGTCATCTCCAAATATTAACAGTTTTATTTTTTTCTTTCCAATCCTTAGACCTTTTTAAAAATTATTATTATTATTATTATTATTATTATTATTATTATTATTATTATTATTATTATTATTATTCTGAGAAGGGCCTCCAGTACAATGTAAAAAATCAGATATCTTGGTTTTATTCCATCTCTCAAATAGGAAGCTTTCAATATTTTACTATTTCAATTATCCTTTGCTGAGACAAGCCTCCCCAAAACACAATGGCTTAGAATAATAATACTTTATTATTTCTCACCATTCTGTGGACTGGTTGGGTAATTCCTCTGCTGGCTTCATGTAGGTTCACTCATGTGGCTGCTTGGCTATTTGCTTCTAGGCTGAGGATCCAGAGTGGCCTCACCCACATGTCTTACAGTGGATGAGGGCTTCTGGCTTGAGCATCTCCTTTGTCGTCCAAGAGGCACTTCATCCTCCCGTAGCTAATATTAGCTTCCTTTAAAGGTGTCCTAAGGGCAGCATTCCAAGAGGTAGCTTATCTTTTTAACAAAGCATGGTTGTCACTTGCAATTAGACATGGGAGCTAGAAAGAAGAAGAAAGCAAAAGTAAAGACTTGGAAGTTTTAGAGATAATTAGCTTATAAATAATCTAGTACAGAATCTTTGGAAAAATTACGTGTCTGGGAGCTTTGGAAATAATGCTGGGTGTGAAGAAGTGGATGAAAATGTAGGAAATATGAAGTTATTTTACTTTGGTATGGTGGAATAATCATTTGGAATTAGATGATATTTTTCTTTCTCTTTCTGGCTTACTTCACTTAGAATGCTGATCTCCAGGTCCATCCATGTTGCTGCAGATGACATTATTTTATTCTTTTTTATGGCTGAGTAGTATTCCATTATAATTTTAAATGTAGCTTTGGGGTTGGTATAAACTCTAGTGATTTCCAGGGAGCCATGAGTCAGTCTCATCTCTGCCTAGGTATTATGCTACTTTAACATCAATTTTCTAAGCAAAATATTTTATTCAAAACTTTTTAAGGGAAAAAAAGGTATCAAATAAATTACCACTGCTTAGTGAAGAGTCAAAGGAAAATATCTTACTGGTTTCTATTAAACCATTTTGTTTATACCTGGATAATCCCATCTTTAAAAATGAAAAGCTTGCTTAACCTAGAGACCTTTATTTATCAGGTTGGTAAAAGCTTTGTGTCTCAATTTTAAGAATAGTTTTAAATCAAAGTTAATTCTGTGTGTAGAGTAAAATGTTAAATACACTTTCTTTCAGAAGTCAAAGAAAGTCTCTGTGCAACGTTCACTTCGATACCGTAATGAAGAAAACCTCAAATCTTTTGATAGAAATAGAAGGTCTCTTGTAAAGATGTTTTCTTTTGTATATGAACTTACAGTTCTTGAAATTATTCAGGTAAACCAAAGGGGAAATTGAAAGGTTAATATTAGGGATATGCACCAATAGATAGACATATTTTAAATTATTTTTACCATGAAATGTGAGCAAAAAGAAAGATACTAGACTCATGAGATTGATTCTCTCCTCTTTGCTTTTTTATTCTAATGAAATCTATCAAGTGCTTATATATGGTTACTATTGTTATAATGTGCACTAAACTTTCAGTTGGTACCATAACAAATTGCCGCAGACTTAGAGGCTTTAAAAAATACAAATTTATTATCTCACAGTGCTCTAGATCAGAAATTTGGGTGGGCCTAATCTGCTGTTCTTGGTCTCACAGACCGAAGTCAAGCTGTGGTTAAGGCTAAGTTTCTTTCTGGAGGTTCGGGGGGAAGAATCCACTTCCAGGCTTATTCAGGTTGTTGGCAGAATTCAGTTCCTTGTGGTTGCAGGACTGAAGTCCTCATTATCTGCTGACTGTCATCTGGCTCTGCTTTTATATCCTAGAAACCTCTTATGAGAAAGCCTTCCCCCCACCCCCCAAAAAAAGGCTTTTAGGACATGAAGGAGGGGTATTAATCTCTTGTAAGCTTTGAAGCCTGAGCTTTCAGAGACTGTCAAGGGACATCAAGCCCTTGGCTTTTAGATGCAGTGTCTCTTCTAGTTAGTTACTGAGTATTCAAGGATTTTCAGGGTTTGGGTTGCTTATTTTATGCTGTTTCCACTGTCACCAGCTTTCCCAAGTCTACCCTGGTACCACTGCAGGGAATCCTTGGTGTAGTAAGTGATTATAGTTCTTTTGGTCAACCCTACCAAATGTTGTAGCCTTTTAAAAATTAGAGCCTCCATTAGACAAGCTTGCTTTCTCAGATTTTTAAAAGTCAAATTTATTGAACAATACTTTGTATATGATAAAAAGCACCCATGTTAAGTGTACATTTTGATAAAGTTTGAGAGAGTTATACATCCATGTAACAATCACCACAATCATGATACGCAGCATTTCCATCAACCTGAGAGATGTCCTCGCACCCGTTCCCGTAAATCCTTACCCCTCATCCTCTCTTCCCCATCCCACCCCAGGCAACCACTGATTGTCTGCTTGCCACCATATTGACACGTCTTTTTCTCCAGTTTCATGTGTGTGTGATATGTACACACACACATATTCATACATATTTATATGATATATATGATATCTACACACACACCTTTGTCTGGCTTCTTTTGCTTAGTGTAGGATTTTTGAGACTCATCCATGTCATCATGTATATCAGCAGCTTGTTCTCTTTATTGCAGAGTAGTGTCCTGCTGTATGGGTATACCCCAATTACCCTTTTCCTGTATTCATGGATTAAATTGGCTAATCTTTTGTTGAGCACTTCTAGATTGATGTTCATGAGGGATATCGGTCTGTACTTTTCTTATAATCTCTTTGTATGGTTTTAGTGTCAGAGTAACATGGGCCTCATAAACTGATTTGGGAAATATCTGGGCCATTTATTGCTATTTCCCAGTGGCTTTTCTTGGCCATCTGTTGGATACTACTTCTCCAAGGGGCCCAGAGATGTCCTTCAAAGAGCTTTTTCACAGGCCCAGGGAAGGTGCGAAGCAAGCCCCTGGTGCTGCCCTCAGGGTTTTGTGGCTTAGTAGCAGTCCCCCATCCCTGTTCTGGGTGTGGTACCTCAGTAGGGTACAGGTGTTCAAGTACCAGGTACAGAAACTCCAGAACCCTGAACTTCCAGAGAATTTCAGCCAACCTCCTGAGTATGGCTGCTTCTCCCTCTTTGATGTGAAGCAGAGGCCTCCCTCCTTCTTTCTGGGATGATCTAGTATAATTCCCTAAGTAAAAATGCAGTTTGCTTCTAAGAGTAGGGGTGAGGTAGAGGGAAAGGGGGAAGAAGGGATGGTAAAAGGGCTAGGATGCTCAGTCCTTTAAGAACAAATTCTGGCTTTTCGTGACAGTGGAATGGGACAAGGAGATACTATATTGTTTCCTTGTAAGCACCCAGAAGCGAAAGTTGAAGAAAAAGTTAACATTTTCCTTAACCATGTTCTATAAGGCAAACTAAGGAAAATGTAGATCTATACATAAACTTCTAGAAAAGGAATCTTAACACATCATATAATGTCTCTCCTCAATCATTTGTCTTTTACAAATAGTATCTCTTTAATAGTGTCCCTTAATTTATTACATTTACTTGTTGTACTTCAGTAAAACTTGAGAGATTTTCTTCTTATGATCCGAATTTTTCTTTTTAAATGATTTATCACTTTGAAGTGTTTTCACTCTTAACAGTATTTTTGTTTTATTTTGCACAAATTGTTGCTAACTTTTACTTATACATAATCAACTGATTAATTATTTGAGTAATCCTATCCTGCTTCTTAGGTAAAGCAAACATCCACTTAAAAATGTGCACTTTTTCACGTCTTTATTTTTCAGTATTTACAGGTACCACTTCATTTTCTTGTTTCATTAATTAGCATTTCCAAAATGGAGACTGTCTCTCATTTCCATCCCTCAGAGTTAGCCAGATGTTTGAAAACTACTGTTTTATAAGGTTTGGGGGACCTGAAGCAAATATAATTGCTACTGATCTAGTGTGACTCCTCAGATATCCTGAGTTGGCATGCAGGTCAGACTCTCAGAGTCCTGGCTAGCAAAATCAGGATAAGCAACACTTTACGATGACTTCCAGCTGAGAGCTGAGTTTACTGTGTCATGCTATATAAAATCTCATCATTCTCCAAAGCCTTTTTGTTGAATTTTTTGGCTAAATGTTACAGCAAGAGTAATCATGTTCAATATATGTGTTATAGTTCTTATTGTGTGAATAAGTTTGTGTGTGTAGACACACACACACACACACATATATATATATAGGTACAGTTATAATAGTTATGAATAAGGCATTAGTCTATTGAGGATGTCATGTATAACATTTTGAGAATCTGTTTCTCTGTGTTGTTGCGGAGACTCACCGTAGATTCCTAAAGGGGCTAGAACAAGTTGCCTGAGCCGTGGCTGTTCATGGAGACTCAAGGATGTGCGTCCCCATTACCAGATAATTCCATGGTAAACCAGATATGTTGCTTAGTTGGGAAACCAGAACTGAGTGGAAGGTTTACCAAAAAAGGAAAAAAATAAAGAGGTTAGTTTGTTGGAGTGGTTGGAATTTGACCTTGAATATAACAAGATATTTGAGTAAACCGGTTTCCATGAGTCAAGAAACCAAGATGGCGCCAGGAAGCCATGCAGTAGAGAGGCAAGGAAGTTAACCTCAGGGTGGAGGAGGGAATCAAGACCTTGTTTTTAAGAGTAGTATCTTAAGAGAGTGAAAAGGACATAAAATAGGGAGGTAGGTCCCCAAATTCGGATTCTGCCAATACAACACTGTCATTTTGTGGCCTTGGTCCTTCCCTTACTCTCTTTGGGCCTTAGTTTCCTCATTTATAAAAAGAAGGTTAAGAAGTTTGATAATTAGACTAGGTCTAGATTCCAAGCCCTGATGTTGCCTGTGAGGACATTAAGGGTTGCTTATTTTTGTTTGCTGGTTTGTTTTATAATGTCCTTTATAAAGTTGTCAGCTGGTCTGGGATGTCATAAATGGAAGCAGAGGCAATATTCAGGCACAGCAGAAGGACCTTAAAGAGAGGGCAAGAGTCAGAGTGTGCTCAGCATTCATTCCTGCTAGATTTTTCTCTCCTTTTTATTTTTGAAGATTTGCATGTTATTTAGGCACATGGTGACTTTGCTAAATGAAGCTGTAGAATTCCCAGTATCCCAAGACATAAGCGAATTCCATATAAATCTTATAATTTTCTTTATCTTATAAACAGTAAGGTAGGTCCTATAAACAATTATACCGAGCATAAGTATTGAAAGCTCTTGGAGTTCACAGTGGATTGTTTGACCAGCTTCTCCAACTTTTAAAGAATGACTTCTGTGTCCTGGGAACTGCTCCGTCCCCTCCCTCCCCCGACCCAGACACACACACCTCCCCACACACATCTGCCCAGCCTCAGGGTGAGTAGGTGTGTCTGCGTGACATGGTCACCTTTTGGCTGCCTTCCTCGTGCTGGAAATCTGTTGAATTGAGACAAAGCATCATGGGAATCACTTTGGAGTAGTTTTTGCTTTGGAACTCCGCATTTTCATGAGTGAAGGAGGAGGACTAGATTTGGGAGTAAGCAGGGCAGAGCTAAGGATTTTTCAAGGTGTTTGCTCATCATCTGCCTGGCAGTGTCCACGGGGTAGTTGAACATACGGACCTCACAGCTCCCAAAAGAAGTGCAGACAAAGAGCAGGAGTCATCAGGGAAAAGGCTCTCCTCGAAGGTGTACGAACAGCTGTGGTCATCCAAGGAGAGTGGAAAAGGGCCAAGAATAGACCCTTATGCAAAAAAAGGGGGAAGAAAAGCAACTAAAAGAGATGGCAAAAGATGGTTAGGGCTGTGGGCCAGGCCTGTGTCTCTGTCCTTTGCTCTCTCAGGAGACAACATCTGGTTTGCTCACGTGCCCACTGTCTAGCCTACCAATCACTAATTTTCAATATTTTGTGTCTAGAATGTCAACATTTCCAGTATATATTAGTGTTCCGGCTTGTCTAGCAATCTCTCCACACGCACCATTCATTCCTGAGTAGGTGAGATCAAATATCTGGCCTTGCTGTGTCTGCCACGTTTACCATCCCTTCTGTTCTGTTCTTTTCAGACTGATGAAGGTACCCATGAGACCTTTTGGAAGGGATCCAAGAGACTGGACAGCAGTGTCATGGCCATGGTAACTTGCTCTAGATCAAAGAAAATACATAAGCATTGGAATCCATCTTTTGGTCTCTTCATTTCTTACTTTGATTGGAAAAAGGCTCTAACTTTCCTTTTATAGGGGACCAAGAAAGGAAAGGATTCTGGTTCTTGTGGACAGGTGAGAATGTCCGAGATTCAGACAAGACCTAGAGTTTTTGGATCCTGCCCTTGGGCTTCGAGAAGCCACTCGGGACCATCTCTCTAAGTCTCTCCAAATTCTCACCAGTGATGAGATGGAGTTGGATGCCTTGCTCCCCAGGAGTTCAGCAGCTTCCTCCAGTTTCCACGATACCAGAGACGGTCTCAAAGACAGAGAAATGTCGGTTTGGTTGAGTGAATGTTTTTATATTTCAGTTCACCAGTGATGGAAAAATAAATGGACCTGGTTTCAGTTTGAGCTGTATGCCTAGGGTTTATTTATGTATTTAAAACCTAAGTTTAGTTTTGCCATTGAGTGAAAAAAAATAAAAAAAGAATACTTGGGTTGAGTTCAAAATTCACAAAATGTGCAGCTTCAGTCCACAGCATGGCTCAGATCCCTCATGATTTATTCTCAGCTGTCTCCTTCAGAGAGAAGTGGGGTGACATCCTCCCCTTTACTAGAAGGCCTGTGAAAAACTGGTTATTTATTATTCCTCCTACATTTAGTAAAGTCTAGGTAGATCGCCTTTACCTTGTCAGATCCTCCTTGTTTTGTTTGTGATCTGGCACAACTCTTGCGGTCATATCGGGGGGCGGGTCATTTTTCAGGCAGAGTGTTGTTCCTTTTCCTGCTCGAGAGTTCAGGGCAGAACTCATGAAGTGATTCTTGAGACGCTTGCCCTCGACAGAAGAACAGTGACGAGGCTAATGAGGTGTTGGAAGGTGGCAAACCCAGCTCCAGCGTTACGCTTTCCAACTTTTTAACGAGGAGTCCTGATAAATGGCTTGCTGGTAAAGTATCCTGTCACCAGGTGACCCCTGCCCTGCCCAGCCAGGAGAGGTGAGGATGTACGTGAGGAGATGAAGCAGGGCAGTCCCCCTCTGTCTGCGTTCTCCCCAGTTTGCCCAGCTCCCATCCAGGGCTGTAGCTGCCATAAATAATGTTCCAGGGGCTTCCAGAGGCTTCTGCAGGCCAGGGCTGCCGAGGTAGCATGAATTGCCATGGAAAACAGGAGGTAGCTGGGAACTTTCTTTTCCCATTTTTCTCTTGCAAACCATTGGTTTGGATCCAGGGTTTCCCACAGCTTTTAAGTGTGTTTATTAGATGGAGCCTTGGATGTGGGCTCTTGTGGGACTGGCTCCATCCAGGTATTCATGGTCATGAAACCAGAAGGTTTGGGGGCAGGGGGCTGTCACGGTTAGAGACCCTAGGAGGCTCCACTGCAAGAACACACACTTTGCCAACTTTGGACCTCAGAGGAAGCACTCTGAGGACTCCCCTCACTGTCATGATAGATGTGTGTTCTCACAATCTCCAGGACCCTGGGGACCATATCCCTGGGACACAGCCACGTTTCTTTCCCCAAGTGAATAAAGTCTTATGCAGGAACGGCATCAAGGCTGCAGAGACAAACAGCGTGATTACACGGGGATGGATGAGGTGCATGCAGGGAAAAGAATCTCTCCTAGGAATAGAAACATGGCCCTTCATTATAATTTTACAAGACGTGTTTTCCGGATTGTGATCCCTGGGTATTTTAAGAGGTAGAGAAATTCATGGGAAATGGAGACTTGAGAGGAAGCAGCAATCAGTGGTTAGAAGAGCAGTGATAACAACTGGTGCTATTTTTAAATTTGACTTTTTGGATTTTTGATGAACAGTTCTGGGTTTTAACATATGCGTGGATTCACATAACCACCACCACAATCAGGGTACCGATCTGCTTCATCACCCCCAGGAAACCACTGTGCTGTCGCTTTATAAGCACACCGGTCCTTTCACTCTAGCCCCTAGCAACTCCTGGTCCATTATCCACCCCTAGAGTTTTTCTTTTGAGGATGTCATTAAATGGAATCTTATAGGATGTCACCTTTAGAAACTGGCTTCCTTCACTCGGCATAACACCTTTGGGATTAATTCAAGTTGTTGTGTGTACCAATAGTTTTGTTTCATTTTACTGTAACTTGTGGATATACCACAGTTTGTTTAACCATTCCCCTGTTGAAGGACATTTGGGTTGTTTTCAGTGCCTTGAGTCCCTCATTAAAAAAAAAATAGTGGTTAAAAAAATATAACACAAAACTTGCCGCTTTAACTGTGTTTAAGTGTACAGTTTTATGGTCTTAATTACATTCACAACATTGTGCAACCATCACTACTGTTTGTTTCCAAGACTTTCGTCACTCCACCCAGGGACTCTGTAACCATTAAGCAATAACTGCCCATTCCCTCCAGCCCCTACTAACCCCTCACTTACTTTTTGTCTCTGTAAATTTGCCTATTCTAGATAACGCATCTAAGTAGAATCACACAGTATCTGTCCTTTCGTATCTGGCTTATTTCATTTAGTTTAATGTTTTCAGGATTCATCTTGGTTGTGGCATGTATCAGCACTTTGTTCCATTTTATGGCTGAGTAGTATTCCCTTGCATGTACGTACTACATTTTGTTTATCCATTAATCTGTCGATGGATGCTTGGGTGGCTTCCACCATTGGCCATCGTGAATAATACTGCTGTGAACATGGGTGTATAAGTGTCTATTTGAGTCCTTGCTTTTGATTCTTTGGCCTCTCCTACTTTTTAGTTTAAGTTGGTGGGGTGGGAGGTAAATGTGGGGATTCCATTTTCTAAGAATCTGGTGTTTGGTTTGAATCTAGTCATCATTCTTTGTACTTAGTGTTCTTAAAGGACTTGAGGAATTACACCAATTTTTTTGTTCATTGGTCTCCTCAGGATCTTGGGAGATGGAGGAAGACAGTCAGTTTGGGTGCAGGGAAAGTAGACTCCAGGTAATGGGTGGAGCCCATCAGTGGAGCTGGCCTCCTGGTGCAACATTCTGGGTCATGGTGTAACAGCTTGTTTGGGTCAAAGTGGTCTTTGTTAAGTAACTGTGTGATCCATTGTACATGGTCTTTGCCACGTTTCACCCGTCTGCCATGCCTTTAGGAGAGGACTTAAACAGAGGGGCAAAAAGTTCCAAGTGAGAAACAACTTTCTCACTTGGAAGGATCTGCTTTTGTTTGTAAGATATGTCTGGACCTACCTAACTCAGCTAATTCCTTATCCATTTAGACTAATTGGCATTTAGGGCCAGTCTGAACTGTAAGTATGGGGAATAGACTTTGATTACCTTCAAGGATGTACCTTTGGGACCAAGAGCTTAATAGATTTGCCTTAATTAAGAGAGAGCTGTAATTTTCTTTTAAGTTGCTGCATTTGTATATGATAGGGGCCAAAGTCATTTTTAAAAATGGTTGTATTTTTAAGTAGTAAAAAATTTCTCCTCTGGTATTGCTAGTTTGCTTATTAAATTTGCCTTGATACACATTGTAGGGATAGTTCAGCCCAGATTGTCTTATAAATTGCTATTCTATAAAAACTAAAATCATAAGACTTTGTTGTATGGCTGGGCTTGCTCTCTTGGGAGACTGAGTACCTGGTGGGCTTTTTTTAGTTTCTTTGCTTTTTGTTTTGTTTTTAATGTGTAAGCCTTTTTTTGCCCCTAAAGGATGACAAACCCTCCCTTTTACCAACCTCCCGCTACAGCCTGGCACCGGGTCCACGATTCTCCCCCATGGAATGCCTCTTTTGGCTTAAAACCCTTCACTTCCAGAAAGCTTTTAAATCTGAGAGTGGTGTTGGTAGTGTGTGTGTGTCTTTCTGCTTCAGGGAGGATCTTTAAAAAGGACTGTAACCCTGTTCTGGGTCACCTGGACGATCACTGTGTGACTCAGACTGGCCATATTCTTTCGGTTCTCAGGTTTGCGTGGGAGTTTATGCTCACACTAGGACAGAGGGAAGGGCGTTGACATCCTGTCACAGGGTTTGTCAGAGATGGCAGAGAAAACATGGTGTGCGAATTGAGTCCCCAGGAGGCTCACACTAATAGGCATTCCATACTCAGAAGCCTGGTGTGGTCGGTACATTTTTCATTACAGGCAAAGATATAACAAAGAGCCAACTTTGTACGTCCCAAGTTCATGAGGGTATTTTTCCTTGGATGGAATTTTTTGGGTATTTTAGGGTGCCTCATTAAATTGATTAGCCTTTCAAAATAATGGAACAGAAGATAAAATGGATTTATTATCAAAAAGAACAAATTACAACAGCAATAATAATAATTTGTAAAGCCCTTTTTATGTGCTCACTACTTGCCTCGTGATGTTGCATTTAATCCTCACAACATCCGTTGAGTAGGTCCTCATTATCTTCATTTTACGGGGAGGGGTGGGGATTCCAGAGATGAAGACCGCCCATATCACAGGGTGGGATCCAGCCCAGGCAGCCTGACTCCACACCCCTTGCATCGAGCCTCCTTTGGTGAAGGAGGAGGCACACAGCTGTATCTTTCTGCTATTAAACACAATTTTAGTCCTTTAATCTCAGTAAAATAACATCATCCGTCACATTTATGTAGTATTTTGGATTTTATTGGCATTGTCATTTTTACTTTTAATTTCTTGGTAAATAAATCACATATACTTATGTATAAATTTGTCTTGGCTTAATAGTTGTGGAAGAACTATAAGCATAAGGGCTTATACCTAGTTTTATATATTTGTGCATATTTAAGTAATATTATAATAAAAATGGCTTAAGTCAACACTGGCAGTCCACAGTATTAAGTCATTAACACCCTCAACACATTAACACTGTTTACTTTAAATAAAATCCCTTAACAGCCTAAGAGCCTGGGCCTATTTTGATGGACTGGGAGCGAAGAGGTAATGAGAAGGCTCACCACAGAAGGTGCTGTTCAGAAGTGACTCTGCAGCTGGTTACGAGGTACCAACAGGGAGTGGGTTGATACTTATTTTCTCTCAGCACTTTGAAGACCAGCTTCTTCCCTCTCTCTCTCTCTCTCTCTCTGCCACTATTGTGTTGAAAAGTCTGCTGCCAGAATGAATCCCATGTTACAGATAATTGCTGTTTGCTCCAGCTGGTTTTCATATATTCTCTGTGGCCCTTTCCATCCTCACGACTGTGTGTCCAGGTGTGGATACAGTTTTGCTTATACTGCACAGGACTTCATATGTGTCCCAAACCTTAGGATTCATGTCTTTCATCAAAACTGGAAAATACTCAGTGAAAAAATACTCTCCAGATACCATCAGTCCGCGTCTCCACTCATCTCTCATACTACAGCTCTCCCCTTCATTCTCTTTTCCATGTCTCTTGACCTCTCGTTGATCTCAACAGGTGACATTCTTGCTCATTTCTTCAGATTTATCCTTGGGTTTACCCCTATTCTCTCTTCAGATGTATCCAACAGAGTATTGAACCCATCTGTTATGATTTTTTTTTAGTGGAAGGGAGAGGTGGATTTTATCATTTACATTTTTGAACTCTATTGAGGTATAATCCGTGTACAATAAAGCACATTCATTTAAATTGTACAGTTAGGTGAGTTTTGATGGATGTATGCACCCGTGAAACTACCACTACAATCACAATACAGAATGTTTCCATCACCCGTAAGGGTTACTTTGTGTCCCTTTGGGAAGTTTTCAGCAACTATTTCTTCAATTTTTTTTTTTCTGGCCCCTTCTCTTTCTACTCATCCCTTGGAATTCCAATTTCATGTGTTTTGAACATCTTGATGTTGTTCCCTCAGGTCTCTGGGTTTTTTCCATTTTTCCTCAATCTTTGTCCTTTCTCTTGTTTGGGCACTTCTACTGCTCCATCTTCAAGTTCATGGATTCTTTCTTCTGCCTTTCTCAAAATGTGGTTGAGCTCATCTAGTGAGCTTTTAAAATTTCAGTTTTTAGACTTGTTACCTCTAGAATTCCCATTTGTTTTGCTCTAGTTTCCATTTCTCTCTTTATTGAGAACTCCTTGCTGTTCATTCAACATGATACCATAATTTCCTTGAATTCTTCGAAAATATTTTTTATTATTATGAACATATTTTTAATAACTGCTTATTTTTGTTAGCTAAATCCAACATCTAGAACCATTCAGAGTCAGTTTCTGTTGGTTGCCTTTCCCCCTGAGTATAGAGCACACTTTAATGTTTCTTTGCATGTCCAGTAACTTCTGGTTGAAAATTGGGCCTTGTAGATAGTACATTATGGCAACTATAGATTCTTCTGAGATGTTATATATATTTTTTGTTCTAGTCGGCAGTTAACTTGTCTGCACTCCAACTGCAAACTTTGTCACCCTTCTCATATGCAGGAGCTACTGTCTCCAGTCTTATGGCTTCCCCTTATTACTTTTTTTCCTGGTCCTTTGAGAGTTTTCCCTGTTTCTGTGTAATTTGTTGGTTAGTCAAGGACTTCAACAGAGATGGAGGTCACCTTCTTTTGATTCTCCTCCAGGGGTTCCCATCTCCCTGATTTTCTAGCTGTTTTGCTGGTTTGGGGCTCTGTCTCTGATATTGCCAGCCTATAAGATCCAACTTTCTGGCAACAGGCTTGTGCATGGTTGTAAAGTTTCCTCAGCTGAAAAAAAAAAAAAAGACAGCAAAGTCACAGAGAGGGTTGCACATAGCTCTGTGATTCAAGAGCAGGTTTGTCTCTGGCTCCTGCCTGCGTGTTCAGCAGGCCCCAGGGCCTCCTCCTACACATGCGTAGTGTAGCTGTTGGCCAGAGATTTGGGCAGCATTTATACTCAGAGCTGTATATTCCTTCTGTGGTTTTTGTGCTGCCAGTACTTTTCCTGTAGACTTCTAGCTACATTTTCAGCCTTGAACTCTGATCTCTGGCACCTTAGCTAGTGAGGCAGTGGTTTTCCACTGCCTTTTTTTTTTTTTTTTTTTAAACAGCTGTAGCTGTCAGAGTTGGGTGTTAAGCTCAGGCCAGGAAGACGTACACTCTCAATTCTTACCCCTCCCTGTCACAGTTTTTTGAGAGTAAACTCTCCTTCTCCTTCTTCTTTTGGACTCTGCAGGGTCTTTAAATAGTTGTTCTTTAAACAACTTTTTCAAAGTTGTGTTTTTGTCATTGTCGTCAGTGAGAAGGTTTCATGATCACTTCAGTCCTCTGACGTTCCTGGGAGTAGTTCTCCTACTCAGTTGTTAATTTCAATGTCTCTGTTTTTCATTTGATGTTGTATTTGATTCCTTTCTGAATTAAATCGGCCTAGTGTCCAGGATAGTCTTTTTATTTCTCACATAATTAATAAGCCCCTTTTGAAAGATACTTTTTTCAATATACTTACTTTATGACCTGTATCCAATTAATAGCTAGTAATTCCAGTCTCTGGTGTTCTTGGGTGTTCAGCAGTGCTGCTGAACGGTTTGTTGTGCCTGTGGACTCAGTCTCAGTCAACTTTTTATAAGTAGTTTCTAGGTTATGAGCCAGTGACTGGGAGGACATTAAATGTGGAACAGTTATACATCCTGATTTGGGGGCGTGAATCTGCAGAGAGGTTTTTGTTTGCTTTTACCTGGTATCCAGGGAATATCGTGGACTGTTTTCTTATATTAATTTCTGAGGCTAAGGGTTCTTAGGCCAGGTACATAGTATGAATCTGTAGCCCAAACCTACTTGAGCACAGGTCCGTAATGACACATTTTTAGAGGGGAAACTTTTCTCTCTCCTGGTACAGAGTCGAGGACAGCCATATTCATAGGCCAGTGGATAGACTTTTCTTTTTCTTGATCCATTCCCTTCACTGACAGTATAATAGCTCGTTCAAATTCCTGGTTAACAGCAGTCTTTTTTTTCTTTTTTTAATTGAAGTGCAGTCAATTACAATGTGTCAATCTCTGGTGTACAGCACAAGGTCCTAGTCTAGCAGTAGTCTTGGTTATAGTTCTTGCCTCCCTCCAGCTCAAGAGTCTCCTGTGCGCTCCCCTCCTCTCAGAAGCTTTGAAAATTTCATCTGCTTGATTACCAGAGGGTTGAGATGAATCCCCACCACTACCGATTCCCACTTACTGATCCGATTTTTCATGTTATTATTTGATTTGATTTTCTACTCTGGAAAGTTTTGAATAGAAAAGTAAAAAGAAGAGTATAATAAAGACCCATGCACTCCCCACCTGTATTTATTATTGGTTAACATTCTGCCGTATGTGCTTTATCTCTGTGCATGTGTGTTTGCTGAACCACTGTAAATTATATACATCATGACATTTTACCCCTAAATACTTTAGCATGCATCTTCAAAAATGAAGCTTTTCTCTACAAAGTCATATTACTATTTTCATACTTAACATGTTGTATTAATGAGGAGTCTCCAGAGAAACAGAACCATGAAAGAGGGAGAGACGGAATGTGTGCATGTGTATGTATGTGTGTGTGTATGTGTCGGAGTAGGAAAGAAAAAGAACTGAGTAAATAGAAAGAAGAAAATTATCCGGAAAGTTTTACTTGAAAGTTCCCTAGAACAAAAGGTCATGCAATTCTAGATTAAAAGAGCCCACTGCAAACCCAATACAATGACTAAAAAGACCCATACCAAGGCACATTATTACAACACTTCAAATACTAGAGTTGTTTGAAAGAAGATGTAGAAAACTTCCAGAGAGGAAAAGAGGTGAGATTCAATTGCTCAGGAATCAGAGTGGCATCACATTTCTTCACATCAGCAGTGTAAGCTTGGGGGACAAAAGAGCAATGCCTTCATGTTTCAAAGGGAGAATAATGTCCAACTGAGACTTTCATACCCAGCTAGACTGTCAACCAAGTGTAAGGTTAGAATGAGGACATTTCCAGGCAGAAAGGTCTTTTAAACTAACTAGTTGGAAAAAATCTACTGGAGGAAATACAAATATTTTAAATTGGGGAGCTAAATAAAAAAAGAGGATTGCATGAGATCTTGGAACAGCATATCTAAAACAGGAGGGAGGCACAAGAAATTCCCAGAGAAACAGTGAAGGAAGTTCCAGGATGACTGCCCCACGGGAGGCCCTGTGGGCAGGGTCATGGGTGGAGGGCTCCAGCAGAGGCATATCAGTGAAAACTGAGCTGATAAACAATGTGGTTGCTTGATTGTATTGAGATGCTTCTTAGAGCTCTGTCAGATATTTTGAGGCTGAATTAGTGATGAGAAAGTTGAAAATGGAGGAAATGAGAAACAGATACTTGTGTAAGAAAAGCCATACAGTCATCCCTGTGGTTTATCTGTAACAGTTACATAGTTTTGCTAGTGTAAACTTTGACTCTTGAACTATCCGGTGATACCATGTGACTATATGGAGAGGATGGGAAGGGCACTTGGACGGCATGGGGGCTATGATACAGCTGGCTGGTGCATGGGGTAGAGAGCTAAATCCTTATTCTCCATAGAATGAAAGCAAGAGATGTTTAATACTGAAGAAAAATCAAGAAATGAAATATCAACATGTTTAGAAAATACAAAGTTAAGCATCAGGAGAAATATTTAGAGGAAATGAAAGTGGTTGCCTCTGAAGAGCAGGAACCAGGAGTTCCTGCATGATTTTTAAAACTATGTTCTTGCATTAGTTTGATTTTTTAAAAATATTGTTTAAATATAAAAATAAAAAAATAGCATTAATTTCAGAATTTTGAATACTTAGTAACTAATTAGCTGTGACACATTTCATGATGCATTTGAGCATCGCCATGTTGGTAAAATTCTAAGTCATCCTCTTTCTTCAAGGGCAGGGTGTTCCAACTCCTAAGTTTGCATTGTGCAGTGGACTGGCCACTAGCCCATGCATGGCTATTTAAATTAAAATTAAATAAAATTCAAATTTCGGTTCTTCAGTTGCCCTAGTCACATTTCCAAGTACTCAATAGCCACACGTGGCTGGTAGCTACCATACTGGACAGCACTGTCCTAAATCATTCTCAGATTTCATCCCTTCTTCCCAGCTCGTCGCTGCTCTCCCTGAGGCAGTATACAGTCATGATTGAAGGTGTGGGCTTTGGAGTAAACTGCATGAGCTCAAGTGTGGGCTCTGTCAGTTACTAGCTGTGTGATTGGAACATAACACATAACCTCTTGGTGCTTTAGTTTCACCATCTGTAAATGGGGAGATTAATAGCATCATCATGTCCTGGGGGTTGTAAGGAAAGACTGTGAAAATACATGTAAATGAAATGCTGAGCACCATGCCTGGCCCATAGTAAGTACTCACTAAAGGTCACCTGCCCTAACTAGCACCATCTTCACCATCATCTTCAGGCCCTGCTGCATATCCCTTCAGCCACTTCTGAGCTTGCATGCAGTCCTGATGGACAGTCCCCATACTGACTGATAGCTTCCCACCTCAAGGGCCTGCCTCTTTGTTTTTCTCTGCCCAAGGACTTCCTTGGGTGTTATAGAGCTGGCTCAGTCTGGAAGCAGAGAGGCCCAGAAATGCTGGGATTACACCTCCAGTAGAAGCTCACAACCAGAGAAGGATGGCCTCAGGGGATAAGTACCCACTTACTTGTTGGAGCAACTCCAAAGTGTCTTCTCCACAATCCCTCAGAGGCTCCCAGGGCAACTGAACCCCTTGGTCCACAGCAGTGTCCTCATCAGCGATGCACTTTTTTTTGGCCCTTCTCCTATGCCTGTCTTACTTCCCTCCCTCACTTGTGCTTTTTGGGATCTGCTCCCAACCTGTACCCATGTCATGGTCTCAGATTTGGGGAGAACCCAAAGACAGGCATCACCACCATCACCACCACCGTCACCATCATTATCAGTTCAGATTTTTCATTATCTCAAGACCAAGCTCTTCAGGTAGCTTCCTGGCTGGTTTTCCCATCTTCTCTTCCATACTACCTTCAGAGCTATCTCCGTCTAACACAAATGTGGAGTTACAACCTACCTGCTTAAAGCCTCCATTGTTTCCTTCCTACCTGCTTAAAGCCTCCATTGTTTCCTTCCTACCTGCTTAAAGTCTCCATTATTTCCTTCCTACCTGCTTAAAGTCTCCATTGTTTCCTTCTTGCACAAAGGCAGAGATCGAACTTAGTCCTGCAATAAAGAACTTTCACAAATTCCTCAGGGCCTCCCTTACCACCCTCACCTCTTGCTAGTTACGCTGCTCACCGTCCTTTAAGCATACCATTCTCCTTTGCACTCCTGCGTCCTAACACATGCTGTCTCCTCTGACTGGAGTGATAATGATTTCAGTTATTAAGTTACTGACCAGCTACCCTGTCCCCAGCATTGTTCTGTGCAACATGCATGGATTAGTTCACTTAATCCTCAGCTTCATGAAGAAGGTTTTAATATTTTCCCTGTATTAAAGATTTAGAGACTTAGGCTTAAAGAAGCCACAAATGTGATAGTAAAGTTGGGTAATTCCAAGCAGATGCCCTATGCTTGGCGGGAAAGTGACATCACACATAGTTGATGTAGAGGACATCAACTTTACTCAGCCAGGAGAGAAAGATAGGATGAGAGAGAGAGAGAGAGAGAGAGAAAGGAGAAAGATAAATACCGTGGGTGATCTGCCTACTAGTCAACTCCATGCCTATGTGCTCCCAGGGGAGAGAGGGCAAGGCGGGGGTCTGTTGTTACCGGCATTTTCTGGACCTCTCACACCGGGAGCAGTGTTGGCTGGTTCAGTGTGATTACAGTGCTTAACTTATTCACAATGATCATATGACATAGCGCCCCCCCCACCTCCCGAACACATACCAGAGACTTCCTGAGAGATGGTAGGTCCATCTCCCTGCGGGCTTTTCAGGGCTGACTTTGTGCGTGACTCCCCCCTTTACAAGCTGGCTCTCCAGTGCCTGGTCCATGAATGAGGTGAGACTCAGTGGTCCTGCTTCCACTTCCCGCTTCCCCACCTGGTAGACACCGGCTCATCTCTTCAGACACAGGTCAAACCCCACCCCCTCTGGGGAGCTTTCCCCGTCTCCCTTGGGAGGGACCTTTCCTCCCCCCCACCCCTGGACTCCTGTAGCGCCCTGTACATATTTCTTTCAGTGCTCTCCCGTGTTACCTTCTAATAATTTGTTAATGTACCCTGTTCCCCAGCTGGGTAACGGGCTCCTCAGTAGATCCCTTTCCTCCCCTCTTCCCCAGTATCTGCGACAACCCCTCCTCTGTAGCAGGGATTCAGGAACTATCTTCTTTGTTTGGTTGTCAGGAAGGCAGGTCTCTGTGCCTTCTAGAGAAATGAATGAGGTCAATCCCGGATGGTTATCATGATCAGTCATGTTCTTACAGGATCTGGGACTGGAAATAATCGATCTCTGTTCTCCTTTTGTCTCTTTGGTTTCTTTGTTCTTTCTCTGGGGTCGCTGTTTGATCGTAGGACTTTAAGAAGTCAGTTTCTGCAGGGCACTGCAGTCCAGGGAGTTTTCCTCATTAGATCTGTGTAAACATGATTTGTTGTCTATTTTCATACCCAGATTAAGACGTACCCAAATCCCCC
Source organism: Vicugna pacos (assembly GCF_048564905.1). Lineage (NCBI taxonomy): Eukaryota > Metazoa > Chordata > Mammalia > Artiodactyla > Camelidae > Vicugna > Vicugna pacos. The sequence continues at coordinate 20,884,604 of NC_132989.1, read as the reverse complement.
CTGAACCCTGTAACTGGCACCATCCCTGAAGAGTTTCCAAGTTATCTTTCTGTTTTTCTATCTATCCTGTGAAGGATGTGGGTTTTGGTTGCGTGATTCTTTTTAAACCGCTTCATTTGTTTTTGGACTAATTAATAACATAGCTCCCCGAACTTGGACAGCAGCGTCAAATTCGGAATCTCTGGAAGCGCAGCACTAAGAAGCTAATTAGCTCGCGTTTTCCATGTGAATGAGGCTCAGATGCACCATCACTGCTTCCTTGTTCTATCTCTCACCCTTGACTCTGCTGGCAAACCTTGCTTTTCCTTTTGGGTGTAAGGGGATTTGCTGGGAACAAAGAGCCTTTTCCTGTACTTCACCTGCCGGATGGAATAAACAAAAGCCTCCAGGGAATATCTAAATATTTAAGAAATATAACCTCAACCCCTCAAAGTTTTAAGTCTGGAATACATTTTACAGTCCAGACTTGAACCCAGGCCAGAAACATGCATGCCGATACTGACTATTTGTGTTCCTTGGCAGGGGGTCTGGAGAAGTGATATAATTCAGTTGTGCAGGGACAGAGAGAGGGAGAGAGAATGATTGTGGAGATACAGCTTCCACTTGGTTATCTACATGTACTGGAGAATGGAGCCCACTGAACTTCCCTCTTCCATCATTGGCCTCTACCTGGCCTCAGTTCACACCATGCTCCCCATCCTTGCTGTCCACTCTTGAGCCTCACTTGCATTGTGCTCCCTCCTGCCACAGGGCCTTAGCACATGCTGCTGCCTCTGTCTGGAATGATCTTCACAGCTCATGTCTTTACCTTATCAACTCTTACTCTTCCTGGAGATATCAGCTCACTTCCTCAGGGAAGCCCATGAGTACGTTAAATCCCCATATTCTGAGGACACTGAATACTTCTCCCTTGTAAGCACCTGTCACGTGTGCAATTTTCCATTCCTCTCTATGATCCTTTGTATAAACTGCTTCCTAGTTTATGGCATGTGTATATGGGAAAGATGATTTGCAGGTGTTCATCTTTTTTTTTTAAAGTTCTGTGTTTTTTAAATGACTGTTAGAAAAAAATATCTATATAGTAGTAGCTTGTCCCTTTGTGATTATTTCTGCTTACAATAGCCCCAACTAGATAAAACTGTGAACTACCTTTCATAAGCCATATGATCAGTCAATGGGCATACAGGCAAATGACTGAAATCGGAGAAATACTATGTTCATATGTTTCCCCTCACTAGAATGTATGCTCCAGAAAAGAGCCTTTTTGTGCACCACTGTGTCTACCAGGTCTGGTGCACACGTGGGCCTTAATAAATATTTATTGAGAGGCTGGACAAGTGATTGAATGAACAATTTAATGACTCAACGAGTGCCCGGTGACATCAGGCCAGGCACAGGTCAAATGATCAGAAAGAAGGCTGAGGTTTCTCTTAAGGGCCATCCATCTGGGGGCACACAGTGGAGACAGGTTGGAACTTTGTAGACTTAGACCATTCAGCTTCGGATGTGTGAAGACTGGGTAGCATCACAGGGCTGTAGGGGGCCTTTGTGGTTATCCTGCTCAGAGCAGTGCCTCTAGCATCCTGGACAGGGATTGTCACAGGCAAGCTTCCCTGAGTAGCAGTCGCTGTGGTGAAGATTAGCAGAAGCAGTGAGTTTATTAGGGATCTGGGATCAACACCTGTGAAAAGGGAGGCAGCACAGCGCAGAAGGCAGCCTCAACCTAGAGGCCTCAGCTGACTTTATGAGACATTATGAAGCTGGAATGGTCCTTTGGGGTGGTCCAAAGTTGAGGCAAAGGGCCAGGCAGTTATGCACCTACGCAGACCACCTTGGAGGGCGTGCCCTTGGACAAGGCAGCTCTCACGTAGGCTGTCCGCCTGTGCGTAATACTCTTGGCAGCTGGGAGGGTCATTTCTGAAGGGGGACATGGGTGATGCATCAGTGTGCCGTAGGTGCCCATCTAGTCTCTGTGTGAAGGTCCCAGGAGCGGCAGATATTAATCTCTGTCTCTGGATGTGCTTCAGCCATGCTTGGAATGGCTGTAGTTGTTAGAGAGATTTTTTTCTTTATACTGAACCAAAACCACTTCCTTGTCAAGTCCCAAATACTTAAACTCATTTTGACTACCCGAGCAAGAAAAACAAGATGACCCTTGAATTATCTGAAGAGAGCCATAATATGTCATTTTAAATCTTCTCTGAACTGAACTCACCTAGTTTCTTTTGCTGGGTTTTTTGTTCTTATAGTTGTTGTATGTTTTTCTGGCCCCTTATTATTCATCTGCTAGCCTCCATATAACATTTTTTTTAATTTGTAAAACTTCATTTAATATGCAACATCTAAAATGCATTACGGTAGCCCTGATATGGGCTAATCAGCTCAAACTACAACAGGACAAGTACATAACATAATTTATGCCTTATAAGAGTGAGCTTGGAGTTAAGGTTAAGGTTAAAGTTAAGGTTCCCGTACATTTTTCAAATGAATTGCTGTGAAGCAAGCTCTCTCTGAATGTGGACTTGTGGAAACAAGTCACTGGGAGCCTAAATGGAGAGTCTAAAAGATTATCTTAATCCCTATCTTATAATATGTATAATTATTTTTATTATAAAAATAATTACAAATGTTTATTCAACCTTTATTATATTATAATTAAAGTTAAAAATACTTATGTGCCTCCATCTTATTGGATCCTGCCAACAAGCCTGTGAGGCTGGTACTGTTTGTATCCTCATTTGACAGAGGAGGAGATGGGGGACACAGAGATTAAGTAACCTGTCCCAAGTCACCAAGTCCATAAATGAAAGAGCCAGGATTCCAACTCTGCCAAGTCTGACTCGAAAGTCACCTTCTTCTTTATGTGGCTATTACATTGGTTTGGGTTGATTTAAATTAGTAACCGAGTTAACAATATCTAAGGTAAGTATCTTGAACATACATGGTGGGCTTGGGAGAAGCTTAGAGGATTTAGAAAAATGGCATTTTTTTTAAAGGGGACAAAGCCAGAAAACTTGCTGCTTTCATGTGGGGACTTGCTTCACAGCTGTCGCAAGCTTTTTAAGGGCAAGGACCACATTTGTTCGTCTTCTAATACTGTGTCTAGCACGGTATCTAAATCCTGTTTATGCTAGTTAACAGTGCATTTCTCCTCTGCCAGCTGATGCACCTACAGGTTTGTCGGTAGGGGGCGCTGCAGGGCCGCTGCAAGAGGAAGGGGCTTTTCTCTGGGGTTCTTGTGCTTTTCTTCCCGCTCCTCTGGCACAGCGGGCAGCTTCCTGCCGGACACCTAATGGTGCACAACTTCCAGTTGAGTGTCCCCAGCAGGTTGCTTCTAGAGTTTCGCCAGGGCTGCGGAGGGAAGCTCCCTGAAGCACCGCGCGAGGTTAGATCCTCTACCCTCCCGTGGGCCACAGCCACACCTTCATCTGGCAGCTTTGTTCCTTCCTTGAATACTTTCCTCCGCCTTGGGGATAGTAGCTTCTCCCTGCATCTGCTGCTCCCATATTCTTCAGAGACCTCTTTACCCCTCTTTGTAGTCAGTCCCTTTTTACTAGTTAATAATCCTTTCCATGAAAATTTTCCTGTTTAAATTATTGATGTGGTTTCTGTCTCCTGATCAGACCCTGACTAACCCAATGCTAGACAGCCCAGCGCTAGACTCAGTAAGTGATGGATGAATCAGTGAGGGAACTGAGGAAAGATGCTTCATTTTCAATGAATTGCTGCTGTCGTGGATGAGTCTGGGGGGAGTAGCCTTCTACCTGATCAAACTCTTCTTAAGTCTAAGCGTTGCCTGGGAGTTACACATTTTCAAGTAATCTGTAAAACCATCCCTCTTCTTCACTCCAATTAAACATTATATGACATGTTCCAGTGGCACCAAGAATAAAGAAATAAGTTTCTCTCTCCTTTGTCCTGTCTGCACAGTCAGCTTGGACTGCAGTTTTATCCTATACTACTAGAAAGAATCCGGCCAGTTCTAAAATGTACGTCATTTCCCAGGTCAGATTCAGGGTTCCTAATGCCAGAGTTCCTATTTTGAGAATGCCATAGATTTTACCATTCGTTCCTACAAGAAATTACTGAACTCCGAGCGCAGTTGACATTCGCAGTCTGTGAGCAGTCCTGTTTTTACAATTCATGCAAAAGAATTAGCATGTAATAACATCCCTGTAACTTACTTAGGAGAAAAAAGTTTGGAGCTAGGACGAATCACTAAAATAATCTAACATCTTGCTCTTTTGTATCTCTGGGTCAGACTTAAAAAAGGTTTGTTTTCCTAAGGTAGGAAAAACCTGAAATACGAAAATCACAATGAAGTGTGTTTCGGGGATGATTTGCACAAATTGCCTGCCTACAGCTACATCCCCACACACTGCAGCCAAGTGAACCAAATCCTGAAATTGAGCACAGTTCCAAACAGGGAATGCCCAACCCTTCATTAAGGCTGATAGAAGGGCGCATCAAGGACGTGGTGAGGTTTTGCTTGTTTATGTAATAAAACAGACACCAGTGTTTAGCTGCTGGGTGTATAAATTTAGCCTGTGCGACAGCGGGAAGCTGAGAAGGAAGGAAGCAATTGGGGAAATACCGCCTCCCCACATCACAAACATTCTCAGACCCGTCAGAAGCCCCCAAAATGAGATCCTACAATATATGCATGTTATAAAAGCAGATCCACCCTCCAGCCTCACTTTGTGACCTGGTTTCTCTTTTTAATTTTATAGCTTTGGTGGAAAGCTAACAGTGTAGTATGTCATGGTCAATATGTCAACCGCAAAGTGGGTGCCATGTTACAGAAAGATCCCAATAGTCATTTAGTACATTTCCCTTGTAACTTGAGAGGATATTAGATGAATCACTGGGGTCCGGAGCACCTGATGCCAGGGCCCCATGTCTCAAGGGCTGAGTTCTCTGACTCGATTTTAGAGTAAGATTTTAGATACAATGAAAAAGGGAGTCTTTCTGGGGGTGAAGGATGGGTTTAGGGAGCTGAGTAGGAAGGAGGGGGGTGTGCAACTTTTTATGAGCTATCATTTCAGTTTTAGCGCTTGTCAAACCAATCCTTAGTAATTTTGAAATGGAAAACATACAAGTCCCACTGCTTGGTTGGGCTTCAAGGTTCTTAACTTTGCACAATTGCTGCTGAAAGTAATTTTTGTTAACTTGTGAAAGTGCAGTTAAAGGCACATCTTTGTTTAATGTGTCACTGTGACCAGGCTTGTTAATATACCAACAACCCAAAAGTGCTTAAGGTTTGGGATTCCCCTCCCCTTGCTGCCCCATGGCAGACAAGGCATCACTCAGAGAAATATGAAAGGTGATGTCTTCATTTATCTTTTTTTCTCTTTGCAATCTGGTTCACCCACAGAGGCCAATTCTCAGCTACCCTAACGGCCCTCAGACATTCAGGGCATAGAGTTACACCTTCGGTTGGTTCGGCAAAGATGGGAATTTTTTAATCCCTGCATGAGATGCAGTCCAGTAGCAGTGGTGTTTATCTTACGACCGAGTCATGAATGGTATACTCTGTTTTTAGGTAGATAAGAGCGTAGTTTCCAAACATTGATAGGGGCTGGGCACGATGCTTAGAGGTCCTGGGTTTCTAGCCTTTTCCTGGCTCAATCTGCTTTTTATGTCTTGTTTAGAAGTGGTTATGGAATGGAAATTGTGGGGGCAAGAGAGAGGAGTGAAGCAAAGACTGTAAGACTTAGGGAAGGAATGACCTCAAGTCGACCCAAAGTGATGAGAGGGAAGGAATGACCTCAAGACCCAAAGTGATGAGAATCCCGTAGGAGGGGAGAGGGTCATTCTCTGGAGCTCTGAGGGTAGAAATGTGCTAAGACCAGCGTTGGAGGCGGCAGTGGGTGCCTGTGGGATCTGCACCATTGACTTCATTTTGCATGATTAGTTAGCAAACCAGCTAAAAGAACTCACCGTGCCCTCAAAATAGATGGTCCTTGGGCAACAAGATGTCCCCTTTATTGTTTACTCAAGAACAAACTGTGTCTTTGAAAACACTAAAGTCACAATACAGCAGCCTAACAGGGTCTGGTCATCTCTGGGAAGGAGAATGGTTGGTTGCATTAAGGCAATACATTTCACATTGTGGTTATGACCCATGAAGGTTGTGACCCCATTTCATTGATCTTTGACCAGCATTTTTTAGTGGAATATAAGAAAAATCTCAGCGCATTTCATGTATTTTATTTCGTGACGTTTTTGGTTTCAGTTGTGTGTGTGTTCAAGGTAATGTATGTGCTGGGTTGTGATAGAAAGTGTGGTTCTCATGGTTGCTCACAGTCCAAAAGGTAGAAAAAGACTGCTTTACGCAACTTTCACAGGAAAAGGAGGGATTGATAGTGATACATCATTGGCCAAGTGAGCAAACACTGCCCAACTGTTTTTTATAGATGTATGTGCATGTGTGCACACATGTGTGTGTGTACCTGTGTGTGTGGACACATGTTGGCATGTGTGTGAGTACGTATGTGTGTGATGAGATTCTGCCACAATGCCTGAGCAACAGTAAACTTTCTCCTAAGAAGTCATAAGATTTAGAAGTTTATTTAAGGAGGTTTTTAAAATGTGATGATGATTTCAGAAAATCTGTTGGGCAAACCTACAGCCCCACGTCAAAGGCTTTTGAGGTGCGAGAGGCACACCTCTTGACATTGACTGAAAATTGTAAATAAGCCCTTAACATTTTTTTCGGGTCACTATATCTTTGCCAAAGCACAGCTGCTCAGCTCTGCGATAGCAGCACGGTTTCACAGGCTACAATGAAAAAAAGGCGTCAGCTGAGTTAGTTACGGTGCTTGGCTCTTCAGGGGGCAAATTTCCTGACTATATTTCCCTAATGGATCCCTAGACTAGCACTGGCCTGGCCTTGGGTTTCCAAACAGAATGAGAAATGTTTTTCCTATTCTCCTTCAAAGTCTCACATTCGGTGACCAGCTCAGTGTAGAAAACAAGGCAGCCACACCTCAGGGATGCCACAAAGTCCTTCCCAAGGACCATGAGACACAATGATGCTCGGAAACTCAGAGAGACATTATCACCTAGAAGTGGAACATTTATTAGCATTTTTAGGGTGCAAAAAAAGAGAGATGGTGATGAAAAACGGCAGGCATCTTCTTCAGAGGTCTGCTTTGCAGCCTAGGAGCTCGGTTGGTTTAAGCAGTGCACTGTACAAGGCTGAGGACCTGGGCTCCGTTGCCTCCAACACGAAGCGAGGACCCTGATCTTCAGTAACACGTGATGCTCCAGTCAGTGTTTTGTAAGTGCATGCTGTTGGCCGTAGGAGGCTTTAATTATCATCTCTTCCAAGGAAACACATCCCTACCACCTCCACCACCACACTGAAAACCATCGAAATGCCTGGTGCTTCGTACAGAATGTCAGGCAACTCGTAACAGTTGGCCATATGGCAGGCGGACGGCTCCAAGCCTTCCTCAAGCGGGGGAGAGAGCAACAGGAATGCTCCACGTGTAAGGAACGTGCTCAGAATGGGGCAGGGAACCACTGGCCGCCCCTTTCTTACAAGATCAGACAGCCTGTCTTCCTTTTTGGAAAGCGGTCCCCCTGAACTGACACGGACCTGCAGTTGAAGTATTAGTTTTACCTTGCCACGCGTCCTCTCACATTTCCATAGGGGTTTCTTGTATGCTGGGGGTTGCTAATTCTTCCAAAACCTTGGTTTCTGGGACTTGCTGTTCATTCAGCAGGAACCCACAGTCTCTTTTTTTTACTTGACTGAAAGAAATGAATCCTTCACCATAAATATAATGCCCTGGGAGAGAAGACAGCAGCAGACCAGACAGACAAGGTTCCCAGGGGCCCTAGTACCCAGGCCAGTGCCTGGCACGCTGTTGGCACTTAATATTCATTGAGCTAATACACGAATAATGACTGGGCTGAGGTTGTCAAGGTCACAGTAGTGTTTCTTCTAAACGCTTTGGGTCTCTGAAACCACAGACTTCCGTCTCATCTGTTAGCCGCAGTATTTAATTTTCCTTGGCCAATGTTACACTTGAATTTGATTCATACACTAAAAGTTATGGGCCATTATAAATATCTTGGATTTCCTCTCTGGGTACCTTTTTCTGGCCAAGTCTTCATAGTAAAGAGATGTCAGGCCGCACTGCACTATCCCCAACTTGCCTGCAAAGATTTACTAAAATAAAATAAGAATCGTCTTATCCAAGTTACAAAAACAACAAAAAAAAGTGATGAAATAAAACTTGCTGTACAAATGCAGAAAGATGCTGTTAACCGTAGTGTTAACTTGGTTCGGTCCCTCAGTTGCACTGTCACTTTGAGCTTTCACAGATTGTCAGTTTTCTTCCACTCAAAATAGACAGTCCAATTACTAACGAGTTACCTTTCAATTAATAATTACTTCAGTTCATTAGAAAGCACGAGCTAACACTCTCAGCAGTTTTTCTCCAGAATTACATCACTGCTTAAGAGCCCCCCATTTTCAAAGGAGAGTTGATAATAGCACAGCGGGAAACAGAGAAAAATCTCATTTCATAGGAAAAAGTGGTCTAAGTAGTAGATGACTGAGCTTATACGTCATGTCCTATTGTCATTCTCAGTGGCTGAACGCTGATCAGTCTGCCTTTGAGCGATATATTTTTAAGTGTGACTAAGCGTACAGTCTCACAGTAAGTTTAAACTGCTTATTAAAGGCCTTTACGTGGCAACAGTATCATGTCAGAGATGAATGGTGTTTGTAATTTGCTAGCCACTCGGGTCAAGTTCACTTTAAGCAGGAAGCACATTTATACAAGTAATGGTAACACAAATGGCCTTTTGGGAAAAGCTGTTTGTGAGGGTTTAACGTTTCTGAAGTATGCTTTGGTATATCTTCTAAATGGGCATTTTAGAGACATGGGGCCAAAGCGCCTTAAACCCAGGCCCCTTAACACATAACGCAGACACGGCTGCCCGAGCTGTCTGAGTGCCCCAGAAGACCCACGGGTGTGTGGTTTCACAGGCGTGGCTGGGGAGGGGTGGCGTTTGAGCCCCCTTCATTTGAATAACACTGTCGGGGACCTTGCTTAAAGTATGGTGGGAGAGGCAGCAGCGTCTCCAGCACCTGGGAGCTTGTTAGAAATGGGAAAAGTCCACCCCAGACCCACTGAATCAGAATCTGCGGTCGATCGAGATGCCCGTATGATTTGTAAGCACTGCCCCAGGACCCCAAAGCCTCTGCTTTCTGGTGGCCAAGTACAGGTTGTGACGTCCCTTTCTTTTTCCTTCTCACTTATAGAATCATCCTCTTTATTTAGATGGTAACCTCCCTCCAGCCCATGTTCCCCTTTCTTTCTTATCGCTCTCGCATCCACTCCCCAGACCCAAATGAATTTCCCAGCACCTGATGTCCTTGCTTTTCTCAGGAACCCGCTCCTCCGGCTCTCCCCCAGCATCAGCCAGGGGCTTCCTGCTGCCAGAGAACCTTGGGGGAAGTCAGGGCATCGAAACAGCTCCCAAGGTTGTGCGTTCATTCTGCTCTCCTGTGCCTGAGCCTCCCAGCCTTCATCCCTCTAGACTGTCCACTAGAATGCAGTCAGTCTCCCCGCGCCATTTCAATCCCTTCTGTTCCCGAGAAGGGATTTCTTCATCCCTCTTTCCACTCATGGAAAGCTGCCTTCCGCTAATCTAGCCCTAAGTGTCTCTGCTAACATGCGTGAGAGGAAGAAAGGGAGTCATGCCAGATGTTTGGGGGACTCGCAGACAGGGTTTACTCTGCAGAGGGAGTTGCATGCAGTTACTAACAACCCATTTGGCAGCCTGCCCCCCGTACACACTTCACTTGGCCCTGCCCTTGCATTGAGAGGCTCAGCCTGCAGCAGATGCCCAGAGGCAACTGGACTTCCAAACCAGACCCAGACTGGCTGGCCAGTTGGCCCCTAAAAGCCATTCGGTCCCTCTGTTCCAAACTGTGCCAGGGTGAAGGGCTCTACAAAGAAGTGAACTGGGCATTGAGAAGCGCGTTACAAATTCAGGCTCAGTGGGCCAGGGGTTAGCGCAGCCGATGATCAAGGGAACAATCTGGGGTCGGGGGGTGAGGACCCCTTCAGGCTCCTCTGGACTGGTCGGCACCCAGAACAGATTTTTTTAATCAGAGGAGACTGGCAAGGGGAGAAACAAGATCGCCTTCTGGCCGTAGTGAGTCCGAGGACCGCGTTTGCAGCTTCCATTCTTCTTGAGACCAACAAACCAATTCTTTTCGGCGTGCTTCTTGGACGTGTAGGTGTTGTAATGGTTCTCCTCCAGCCTTTCCAGGAACAAACATTCCTCATTTGGTGTCTGCTAAAGAGATAAAACCAGAAGAGAGTAGAACTATTGGTGAATGCTTTTAGACGGGGTTCTTCTGTTCACTAGCTGTGTGACCTTGGGCAAGTGAGTGAGGCCCTCTGTGCTTCCGTTTCTTCTTCAGTAAAATCGGGGTAATAATGGAACCGATCTCTGAGGAGGGAAATGAGAACTTGGTACCGGACTCAGCACATAATGAACCTTCAATGCACATTTGCTGTTACGGAAGCTCCCCTCATAACTGCTGTGCTCAGGACCCTAGAATCTCCCACTGGGGAGATCCTACATGACTTTAAGCACCTTAAGGGCAGGGCTGGGTCTTTTGTCTCTGGGGAGACCTGGCACCTAAGGTTGACCATGAAAAACGTCCAAAATGGGTAAAACCAGCCTGTAATGCAGTGGGGATTCTTAAGTTTGGTCTTGAAGAATAAATGAAAACCTACTAATTTGGCTTTATATCATGGCAATTTCCACTAACAATATCAGGGTTTTATTTCAGTGTTGTTAAGAACGTAAACGCTCGCACAAAATGTGCCCTAAGCATAAAACAGCTCCTGGAACTTAAAGTTGTTTTGTTTTTTTCTAAATGAAACTAGCTTTATTTTTTGTTACTTATCAGAAGAACAGTACTTGGAAAAAATCACAACTTTAAAAAAGGAAAGAAAAAAGAAAAAAAAATTGCCCCAAAGTGCACCCACTCAGATACAGGCAACTGTTTACAGTTGAAGAGCATCCTTCCTTACATCTTTACGTACGAGCGCACAGAGCGACACAGATATGGCCATATGGACACAGACAGCATGTTATTGAGATGACATGCTCTATCTGCTGTTTTAAAAATGTGTGATAAACCTATGAAAACATATTTAATCTCACTCGCAAGAAAATGCAAATTAAAAGACGATTTAACATATGTTGGCTCTAATATCTGCAAAGAGCAGAAGGATTTACAAGTCTTAGTATTGATGACAGTGTGGGAAATAGGCACCTTCTTGCACTGTTGGTGAGATAAATTGGTGGAAACTTTGTGAGGGGAGTTTGGCAATACTTGTGAAAATGTAAAATATGCCTTCCCTTTGATGCGCCATTTCACTTCTAGGAATGGACCCTTCTGAGATAGTTGAGCAAGTGTAAAACTGTATTTTCAAGGATGTTCTCTGAAGTTTTGGATATAATGGTACCATATTGGAAGCCACCTGAATCCCTTTGGGAAGGTGACTGGTTAAGTGGATAGTGGTACATCCCTACCGTGGAGTCCAACGCCACTGTAAATTTATGAACCTGGAAAGATAGCTACAACATATTAAGTAGTGCAGTTGCGTTAAAAATATCTACCAACAGTTACTTTTGTAGTTGGAATTCATCTGTTAGAGTGGGAGGAATCCCAGTTCTCTGAACTTTCTATTTGTCAAGATTTCAGAATACATTTATTACGTCTGGATACACATCAGTGAGGAGCATTAAAATACATATGTTCCGTATTGACTTTGCTCCAGTTCCAAGTCCTGTGATCTCTGTATCATCACCTCACCCGCAGTGGTTGATGATTCCCGTTCTGGTGGTTTCCAGCCCTGCTGTTTATTCTCTGTTCGTGGGCATGTTTGTCTATTACACTGTCAGCCCGACTGAGGGAAGAGACGGACTCTTGTCAGCCTTGTGTCTACCCGCCAGGCACAGAGCCTCGCAGATAATAGGTGCTCACCAGCTAGGGGATGAATTTAATTTGATTCTTGAGATCCTGTAAAGCAGTCAATAAACTTATCCTTGATTAGGAAGGAACTATGTAACAGGAAGTATTCCGGTCTTTATTCACTTGTAGGTCTAGTGGAGTGATGGCTGGGTGAGACACTTCAGATCATTTTGGAACAGGATGGGACAGAGATGTAATATTTAATTGCACGACTCTGCTGCCTCTAGGGGAGCTTATCCAGACGTCGGTGTTTGAAGCACATTGTCGGGGGTGGGAGGAGATAGGCAGTTTTGGACCCGTGTGGGTTGCCCACTGTCCTGTAAGGAGGACTCAGCCCATGATGCCCCACTGTGGGCGTCAGGCCTGTGTTCTGTGACGAAGCTGAGGACGGCCACGTCCCCCACCTGATGTGTCTGTTACACTAGAGCACTTGACACACAGAATGGCTGAGTCACAGGTTGAGTCAGCCGGTCAAACTGGAGGTGCTCCATCCGTCCCTCACCCAGGACTGTCAGTACTTGTTATACGCTCCGTGCAGTGCCACGGGCCTGGGGATTAACAGCTGATTCATGCCGACTGTTTTAATCATTTTCTTTTTTATATTTAGCATGCTTTTCCCCAATTACATAGGTAATATACACCCACTGTAGAAAACTGGGAAAAATCAGAAAGGCATTCTCATATTATTATATAATTTGTTATAAGTTAATATATATATGTAATTATATATATTATATTCCCATATCATGAAATCAGCCATTCACCACTCCCAGAGATAAATATATTAACATTTTAGAGCCTTTCAAACTTATTTTTTTAAACAAATATACCCTTTCTACACACAAAAATTTGTCTCAGGCTGGATGAATGCCTAAAATTGGTCAGCGCATGAGGCAGAGCCCTGAGATGTTTTAGGCCTGCTTGTTATCAGTGGGGAAATACAAGAATTCTTCGGCATAATATATTAAGACCACCCTATGAGTATTTCAGGGGAAAGAGTGATGGCCGGGACGATGGTGGGAGAAGGGGGTATCCGGAACCTAGAGGAAATTGGATTTGGGGGCATTCTCCCTCATTTTTTTATACAAGGAAGAGAAGGTTATAAGAAACATCAGAACTGACTTAAAGGAGGAAAAGCTATAAAACCGTAGCCTAAGAAACAATGCGGGTAAGGGATTTATAAACCGACCGTCCTGTAGCTACCCTGGCAGGTTCTGCTCCTGGTTTCCGATGCCTCTGAAGCCCTGTATGCGATAGTTACTACCCACTACTGCCCACACTTCAGACAAGGCTCAGAGTAGGTGAGTAACTTGCCAAAGTGACAGAGAAATGAGATTCAGCTACGAGTCTGAGGTTGAATGATTGGTCTGTCGATTTTATTACCAATTGGAAGACCCGCCTTTAAAAAAAGAACAAAATTGACTCCCTATGTAGGTCCCTGCCTAGCTCCAAACCCCTTGAAATTGTCCAAATCAATCCATATTTCAGCAGACAGCCTACTAGAAGCTACCTGTTGCTCGGATGGTTTTGTCTCCTGAACCCTAGAAGGCTGCATGAAAAAAATGAACTGTGTTCACAGCCCGATCCGTGGCTGAGATTATGGCCGAGATTACAACTTCAAGACAGGGTTTGCAACTCCCTCTACCACTTGGCAGCGTGTTATAAGTTAAAGGGAGCCCCTGACCAAAATCCCCCTACTGGCTGCCTTTTGGTAGCCATCTTCCTAAAAGGGAAGAAAGGGGTTTGGTCCAGCCTTCACTGTCTTGTCAGCCTACAGAGAAAGGATCATTGAAATCCAGAAATAATTTCAAAGCCTGCAGCCATTGGCTTCAGGTCTTTTTCCATTCAGATCGTTTACCAGAGACCCCAATAGGGACAGAATCAGATTGCTTCTCTTCCGTTCTTTTCTCACGAAGATCAACGTAGACTGAGGCAAACATGGATAAACCATGAACTAGGAAGGGGATAGAGCAAGTGAGGAGGATTTTAGCTGCTGAATAAACTCTGCTTCTCTAGGACAGGAATGTGGCTCACTACCCAACTGTACTTAGGCACATTTGATAAATGTTTGTTGAATTAAGCTTTTAAACATTAAAAAAAAATTTTTAATTGAAGTATAGTTGATTTACAGTGTTGTGTTAGTTTCTGGTGTACAGCATAGTGATTCAGTCATCCATGTGTATCTTCTTTTTCGTGTCTTTTCATCATGGGTTATTCCAAGATATTGAATATAATTCCCTAAGTTATTAAACTTCTAATCCTTTTCGGTGACCCTTCCAGACTAAAAGGGCTATTTTCAAAGTTTTATGCATGGCACATAGACCGCTAGAATCTGGGGTCTGCAATTTTTTAAAAAAAAAGCATTAGAGACACATGTAGACAGCCCATGGTAGATGCTCAGGAAACATTTTTGGAATGAAAGAATGAAGTGGGATTGAGTATTCTAGAGCAGGTGACTGGATGAGTTACTAAAATTTCAATCAATGTTTTCTCTATGTCTCGGTGATACGTTGGAGTATTTTGAGAGAATACTGCAAGAGACTCTTCTATGTTAGTGCCTAAAATAAGGCCGGGCGGAGGGTGGGAATCCTGCTGGAAAAAATAACAAACAGAGACTAATTGATGCTTTATAGTTTGCATCACTCAATGTGACAAGATTTCTGGAAACCTCAAACCTTGGCCGCGTCTGGAAGCATGTCAGCCTTATACTTACTGAGCCGTGCAAAAGCCCGTCGGTGTCCATGGCCAAGTACTGGCCAGTCTCGGTACTCTTTATATACACCTCCCCCACGCTTTCCGCACTGAGCTGCAGCTGAACTGAAACGAAAATAACACGAGCAAAAATAAATAAACACCACGCTCTTGCCGATAGGGCCTGGCGGCCAGGACAGTTAGCCACGGAAAATTCTGCTCATTCATTTCGCTGAGCCCTCAAGGATGAGCCGCAGATTAATCAAAACAGAGGAACACAGTTCCTTTTTCTTTGCCCTCCAAAGCAAGCTGTCCGTGGGGAATCCTGTTCTCCAGAGAAGAGAGGTGGTGGCAGGCTCGCCCGCCCGCCCGCCCGCCCGTCTACCCTGTTTGTTACGGGATGACCCCGCATGCGCTTCACAGCGCCTCCCTCCTTCCTCGGTCACCTGGAGGGGAAGGATCAGGGGAGGAAGCAGTGTTCAGTCCCGGGCTCTGTCATCCCGGGGCTCCTGGGGTGCTGTGGAGTCAGCAGCTGGCCAGCCTGAGGGGCTCTGCTCCGGTTTTCAGCCTGCTTTGGTGGGGGGATGCCTTTTTATGGCCCGGGCCTTCCTGGCATGGGAGCTTCAGAAGGTTATTTTTAAAAATCTGGGAGTATTATTTTTCCAGACAGAGGAGATTCCTGGGAAGTTGGATTCTTTGGCACGTCTGAAACTGAGGGAACTCACCCACAGCGCGGTTCAGTCAGCCCCCAACCTCTGTGGCAGCCCCAGTGGGGTTTAGGCAGTGGGGAAACCCTGGCTTCTGATTGGGAGAGCGCGGCAGCTACCTGGGAACATAGGGATGGGACTGCTGGTTCTCACCTGGGGATGGTTTTGTTCTGCGAAGGGCATTTGGCCGTGTCTGGAGACATTTTTGGTTGTCCCAGCTGGAGCAGAATGGTGCTCCCGGCATCTAGTGGGTAGAAGCCAGGGACGCTGCTGAGCACCCTGCAACGCCCAGGGGAGCCCTTCACCACGAGGAATTATTCAGCCCAAAACGTCAGTAGTGCCGAGGGTGGGCAATGTCGCGTTAAGGGCAAGGACTGAGGTGCCCTGAGCTACACTCTCCGTTTACACTGATGATACTCCCACAATGCCTTGCCCACTGCTGGATACCTCCTTGGAGTCCTGTTTGATATTCATTTGTTCATCCCCCCTGGGGTGGCTCTGGAAGGAGCTGCTTTGATGGTTTCTATTTGGGAGTTGAAATTAATTCTGGCCTCGTCTGAACAATTTCTTTGGTCACAATCATTCGTTATGATTAAGGGTGAAATCTGGACCAGGGACTGATGAGCACCCAGTAGTTCTCCGGGAGGGCAGCTGACCTCTCTAAGGGTCAGCTTTGACAGAGGCTGAGGTGTGGAGGTGCTGGAAGGAACACAGGGCTTCAGTCGGCGTGTCTAGACCCCTCTTTGCTTTTTCTTTGTTTTCATTTTCTATTTAATTACTTCGAATCAGACATACACCCCCATGTTTCATACCTGGAGACACAGAAGAAGAGACGGTGCAAAGTCTACCTCCCGCCCCTCCCAACCTCGCCTTCCAGCCTGTGGGGGGGCAGGACAGACGGCATCCTTGCCCTGCCTCCATATGGGGTGTGTTCTCCTTGGGAGACAGAGACGAACAAGTAAACCCCTCCCAGGTATATTTTGAGTGTGTCCATCTAGAGATATTTTCTCCATATATGAGAAATGCATGTTATCCCTCCCACCTTTTTTTTTTTTCCTATGCAAATAGTAAGATACTATACAGTTCTGTACTTTGTGTTTTTTGCTTCACAGCTAACTGGAAATCTTTCCACTTCAGTACTGAAAGAGTTAGCCTCGTTCCTTTTGCCCATGGAATTGTGTTTCATTACGTGGCTGGATCATACTCGCTTAGCCACTTCCTTTTTAATATGTCTGTATTTTCTCATTTTCCTCTGTTTTCCTTATCTGCTGATTCATCCCAAGGGTGATACATCATTACATCACCCTTATTGAAGATGCAATTCTCTTGTCCTTGGAAGTCTTTGCTACAGAGACCCAGGGCCTCCTCTGGCTTCCTCTGGTAAGTGGAGTTTATTTAATTCACAGGAAGGAAACCGGAAGCCACGATCTCCTTTCCCACAGGTCCCCCTAACTCTGGTTATCTCTGAGAGCATAGGCCGGAAGGCCTCCCCTCCTCCAGCCTCGAGTCATGCCACTGGCTCACTGAGTCACTGCTCCACTTCCTCGCCTCCTTCTGCACACCACGCTCTCTCCTGCCTCAGGATCTTTGCACATGCTCTGCCCTCTTCAGTACCTTCTTCCCCCTAATAGTCACGAAGTTGGTCCTCCTCTTCCAGGCCTCAGCCTAAAACCCCTCCTCAGAGAGGCCTTTCCTGCTCACATGCCCCACACACTCTATATAGCAAGTCCTTTCACCCCTACCCACCACTCCTGCCACCCTAGTCCCCACACCATTGTCTTTCTTGGTCCGTGTGTGTTTCCTTCATGGCATTGATTTTTATCAGTTAGAGGTTTACTTGTTTGTTTCTGCCTCCCTGGGGGAATGAACACTTGGGACAAAGGCCAGGGGTCTTATCTGTCCTATGCCCCTTTGGTCTCCAGCACGTCCCTTTGTGCCCTGTCCTCTGGGGACAGCCAGTGTATATTTGCTGAATAAATGATGTTAGACTAATCTTTGCAGAGATGACTCTCTTGGTCCCTCGTCAGTAGCTGCACATTCTAAATTGTGTTTCCAATATTGCTTTGTGGAGTGAAGTAAAGCGGGGCTGAGCAGACTTGTCAGGCTCAGGCTGGGCTCTGCCACCAACCAGCCGGGTGGCCTGGGCTCGGCTGTTGAACCTCCAGGCTATGCTCTCCTTACTAGTAAAATGGAAAGGGTCTGGATTCGGTCGCTAGAGTTGATTCAGCTCTAACAGTCTAGGAAGCAAGTAAACAGTGCTGTGTATAGTAGAATATTATTTGGCCATAAAAAGGAACAAAGTACCTATATGTGCTGCAACATGGTGGAACCTTAAAAACATGCTAAGTGAAGAAGCCAGTCACAAAGGACCACATACCGTATGCTTCCATTTAAAGGAAACGTCCAGGATAGGCAAACCCTTAGAGACAGGAAGTAGATTAGTGGTAGCGGGGGGCTGAGGAGGGGGTGGGGGAGAGAAGGAGGAATTATGGTTAAGACATATAGGGTTTCTTTTGGGGAGGGTGATGAAAATTGGTTATGGAGATGGTTGCACACATCTCTGAATATAAGAAAACCACTGCATCGCACACTTTAAATGGGTAAAATGTAAAGTATGTGAATTTATCTCAACAAAAAAAAATTTTAATGCTCTGTGTTTTCATTCAACTTTATGGTTTTCAGAGAACTTTCACGTATATTTTTCTATTAATTCCTCAGCATAATCCTATATATTTAAGAAAGACCAAAGGAAGG
The DNA here is from genome assembly GCF_048564905.1 of Vicugna pacos. Classification (NCBI taxonomy): domain Eukaryota; kingdom Metazoa; phylum Chordata; class Mammalia; order Artiodactyla; family Camelidae; genus Vicugna; species Vicugna pacos. The sequence goes on along the minus strand of NC_132989.1, from coordinate 20,866,436 downwards.
GAATAACCATCTACTGATCACTGACAATGCGCCAGGCACAACGCTAGTTTCTGTCTTTATAAATAGTGTAAAATTAAAGAGTTTGGACTCCAGGATCAAACTGCAAGAACTCTATTTCTGGTTTGGCTGTGTATTAGCTGGGTGATGACTGGGCGTGTTATTTGCCCGTTTCATTATATATATGATACTTTCTGCTTCATGGAGTTGTGAGGTTTAAGGCTCTGATGCCGAGAAGTGTCCAATACTGTTACTGTCATTTCCACTGTGTTTAGGTGACCTCATCGCTCCTCGCAGCATCCCTGGAGGAAGGTGGCACTGGCTCTGTCCTACAGGTAAGGAAACTTCCGCTTGGTAAGAGCATGCTTTACCCAACATTGTACTTACAATCAGGGGCAAAACCATGACCAGAGCCCAGGCTCGGCTGTCCAGGTATTCTGTTTTTTCCTCTGTTTCATGCAATCCCTTGTGCTCCAGTTATAGGAATGATTGGTCCAAATCAAGCCATATTCACTCCTCTTCTTGGTCCCCCTTGTGTTCAAGGTCAGACAGGTACAAGATGGTGACAGGCCATCCAGGGTCCCATGTGTAGCCATAGAATGGAGTGATGTTAGTTGCCTGAAATTTTTTCACCTGCCGCTCATATAAGTAGGTATTTAATCAAACACATTATAGATGCAACAGGAATCCCAAAGGTCAAGTCCTCTTAGGTAATTAAGGAAGATTTTTTTTTAAATAGACCTTATTTTCAGGGTAGTTTTAGGTCCACAGCAAAACTGAGGGGAAGGTATAGAACTTTACCATGTGCCCCTTCCCCTAGGTGCACATGGCCTCCCCACTGTCAGCGTCCCCCACCAGAGGGGTGCACTGGTTAGGACTGGTGAAGATTTCAAAGGTTTTCACTTTCTAGTCTGCTTCTGTTCTGTGCCTTCAGCGATCCCCGCTCGTCTCGCTGTGGGGATAAGCAGAGTTGACTTGGCTGTGTGAGGAGTCCCATCCCGGCCGTGTCGGGCTCCCCGGAGGTAAACACAGGCAGAGCTGCCTGGCACAGGACTCAGTCCTCGGCTGTGAGCCCCAGCACCAGGGCTGTTGCGCTGGTGAGAGTTCGTCTCAAGAGTTTCCTCTGTAAATATTATTTCTCCAGGATGTCCAAGTTTCATAGCTCATTTTCACTGGATTTCATTCTGGCTAAGTTTCTTGAACATATATCCTTCTGCAAGCGGAGCCGGCAGGAAGGAGTAACACCCAGCCATTCTGCTTGGGTAACTGACTCGGGGTCCAGCTCCCTCCAGCCCCCTGCAGCTGCTGCTGAGGGGCTGGGCGGGGTGGGAAGGCGAGCAAGTGAGAGAGGGGGGCTCAGAAAGAGAGGGAGGGGCTGGCCAACCGCGTTGGCTGAAACAGCACCTCCTCCCCCTTGGAGCAGTGCGCTGAGCTTGGCGGAACGCCACTCAGTCTTCACGTATTCATTGACCGGCCAGCGTGTGCTGGGCGCTGTGCTCAGTGCCCTGCGAGGTCCCTGCCTTCAGGGGCTTACACCCAGTTAGGGGTGCAGACGACCTGTAAGTGATAAAGCAACATGGTAGCAAAAACGCCACTTCTTTTTGAGCTGAAAGCCAACAAAAGTTCAACTACAACAAAAACTCTCTTTTCTATATTTATATGTTTTTTTTTCCTTTCCGAGAAAAGCAGAAAATAACGTATTGGAAAAAAAAAAACATTGCAAGAGAATGAGGATGAGAGGACTTAAGACAGGGGAGGGAGGTGGAGGGAACTTTGCCTTCGTCTTAACTCTTCATTTCTTTAAAAACTCAATTCTGAGGTAGGAGCAGCTAGCTGGTAACAGGTAATCTGGGTGGTGGGGCTGCTGATGTTTTTGTACTTTTGGGGGCGGGGGTGGGTGGGTAGTTGACATGTAAATCCTGGTTCTTCATTGGTGGCAGACGCTCAGCTTCTTGCTCCTGATGAGCCCCGCAGTGCTCTCTGACCTAGTGCAGATTCGACCTCGGGTACCATCTAGACCTGAGCATGGTTATCCACAAGAGGGGCTCTTCTTGGAGGCAGAGAGGGAGCCAGGAAAGCTGGTGAAGGGCCACCAAAGCCATGCCTGCTCTTTTCACTTTCTTCTTCCAGCACCTTGCACCAGGTCAGCACCCAGCACACAGAGCAGGGCGGCCCCTCCATCCCACATGGGAAATTTAGGACTTGTTCTCTATGAGCAGGAAGGTCAGTGGCTCAACAGCATCCCAAGGATGCAGGGCCAAGTACTTCTTGAAAAATGAGCCGAGTCATTTAGCCCACAGGGGACTCACTGTTCCCCAGGCCTGAGATGCGGAAGGCGACTTTTCACTGAGCAGAAGAAATGGAAATCAAGGCTTTTAAAATGGTACTCAAGTGATAGACGCAAGTTTCTTAGAGAAATTCAGAAATTTACAGAGCGCTGTGAGAGTGTGCTCCGAGAAGGTCGGGAGCGTCTGCCTGGTGGATCTGTAATCACAGTGTCCCCAGTGGAAGCCAGCGTCCTGCCCCTTTTCCAGGAATGCGGTTGGGTGTGCTGGTTTGGGAATGGCCGATTTATCAAAAAGCAGATGTCAGATAACTGAAATGCACAGACTCTCCTTGGCAGCCCGTGCTCCTGCCTTGTCCTGTGCTCATCCGTGGACCCCTCCATGGGTCTTGATTTGCGGGAACCTATGTGAGGGCGAATCCTGGGCTTCGAGTGGATATGCTGACCTCTGTCTAGATGCTCTGCTTGATTGTTCTGAGGAATTATAAGCCAATATCTCTGGTTTTCTCTTCTGCTCCCCAAAGCCTTCCATTACCTCATTTTTTTTTAATTGAAGTGTGGTTGATTTACAACATTGTGTTGATTTCTGGTGTTCCTTACCTCTTAATAGGAGGCTATTCCCTGTAAGACATGTGAGCCCTTACTTTCCAAGGATAGAAAGAAGGAAAGGAGTCACGCTCCTGAGCTCTGGGGCACGGTCCTCGCATCTTCCGATCCTGCCCTAGGAAATTTTAAAGCGAAGATCACCTGGTGTGTTCAGCAGGACAGGCGCTCACGGAGGGAGGTGCCGCTCCTGCAGCCCGTCCCTCCGTGGCCTTTAGGCCTGCTTTCCACCTCTGCTGTCCAAGGAGAGGCCAAGAGAGATTACGTGCCTGGTTTATTCTGGGTTGGAGACTTCCCGTCCTTTGCTGTGTTTACCCAAAATGAGGTCAGCCTCATTCAGAACTCGGTGAGGTTGTTTTATGTCAGCGGCGTTTATAATTAAAACGTAGCCACAAGCCGGGCGCCGTAAACCATTTGAGGGAGACGGAGGAGAAATAAAACGGAGTTAGTGGAAAAAAAGTTCCAATGGTTTGGAATACATCTATGTAGATAAATGAAAAAGAGTTTTCTTAGAATGAATAATGGTGTCTGCTTCTCCTTTAGGGTCTGAAAAAGGTCCCTGGAAAATTTTGGTACAGTCCATGGACTGTGTGACATTTAAAAAAATAGTTTATCTAGAAAAGTCCTTTCTGTGTAACCCGATAAGGGGCAGGTGGGGAGGAGAGGAAGGGAGTCCTTTGGCATCACATCCTGCTGCCGGGTAGCGCTCCTGCCTGAAGACTAGCTCCTGTCTCTGACGTCTGACAGCCTCGCCCCGCAGTGCCCACCATGGTCGTTTGAAAAGCTGTTTTGATTTTTGGCCCAAGCTTTTGGGGAGCAAAGTGCCTTTACCACTAGGTGCCGAGTCATAGCCAGATGGGAGTCTGGACCACCCCTAAAACTAGGGGCAGGATGGAGTCGCCGGAGGGAAAGAGCCTGCCCTTTCTAAAGGGTTGCAAAGTAGGATTCTTTGGACCAGTGAAGTCCTCTAGTGCCTTTAGGATGTGGTTGGATTTATAAATATTTGATTGGCACACACTTTGCTCAGGAACATTTCCATTTGTGTGGCGAGTGGTGCCGGTAATCCAGCTCCCCACGCCGCCTCGTTTGTGCCTGGGGAGGCGAGGGGGTGTGTGCCGAGGGAGGAGGCCGCAGGTTTGGGGCGCCCGTGAGCTTACTCCTATCCTCCAGGTACCGTTCCAGTTGTGAATCCCATCCAGGAATGAGTCACGGCCCCTTCTGGCCGAGAGCGATCTCCAGCAGAAAGAGCAGAATCAGACACAGGGCTCCTCCTTGCTTTGCCCAAGACAGTGTGATCCGCAGAGAGGTTAGACAGGGCAGGGCTTGCGGCGCTGGTACCTGGGCACGAGGTACCGATGTGCCAGGACTGGTGGGCTCCAAGCCTGGGCCGTCCCAGAGATGCTGAGATGGAGAGAGCTGGCGTAGCATTCGTTTAACTCAGCAGACTCCAGAGATCAGGTAGTTAGGCGAGGAAGGCCGAGCAAGCCTCAGGATGAAGATGAGGAAGGTGATGATAATAATAAATACCATTTTCCGAGCACTTATCGTGTGCCTGGAAGTGTGTTAAGCACTTTCATAAATGATCACACTTAAAATTCCTACCTTCCTGTGAGGGTGGGTACTGTTGTCACCCTTGTTTTTAAAATGAGGAAACTGAGGCATGTGGAGGAGAAGTAACTTCCCCGTGGTGACACGGAACCAGAAAACAGCAGGAATGGGACCTGCCTGCTCCTGCCCCGATCTGACCCACAGTGCGGGTGCATTTACTTAATCAGCATGTGGGGTGGCCCCCCCGTCATGGTGTTGGTATTGGTAAGGCCTGTGGAGAGCGCCTTGGGCTTGGAAGAAGGACCTGTGGGTCTGTGCCAAGTTTCCCAGTTAGAAGCTGGTCCCAGGTCCTGTGGGCTCAGTGTTCACAAGGTTAGTTCACAGGGTAGTTAGTTATGAATGATAATTAATAACCTCCCAGGACCATGGCTAAGAGGAAATGAAAGAGTCTAGCGCAATGCCTGGCATATATCAGGTGCTCGACAGACATCGACGGAGTACGTTGTTGAATTTGAATTTCCCTGCCACCCACACAATTCATTGACTCATCAAATTAATATTTATTGAGCATGATCCCAACTGCCAGGCAGTGTGCTGGACATAAGAATTGCAGTGCGGAGCTGTTAGAGAGCGCAGTCCCCATCCTCGGGGAGCCCAGTGGGGGAGGAAGCCATGAAATAATCACACGAGTAAATGCGCTGTGCTAACTCCAAGGAGGGCTGCCTGGTACACAAGGCACTCCTCAGATGCCCTGTGTCTGGAATGCCCCTGGGCCTCTTTCCCTGCACCTGTCCCTCTTCCAGGATCCTCCCTCTTGTGGTGACGCCACCACGTACCAGCCTCCCCAAGTCAAGCCCTCGGAGTCAGCGTGAATCTTCTCACGAGCTGCCCCCGTCGCCCCTTCTCTCTCATTCTGCTGGCATTCCTAGTATGGCGATGTGACAGAGGTCCACAGCCTGCATTGGTAATTGCCTCCGGCCGTGATTTGAGCCATTGTAAAGGGATACGCCAAAAACATCTCCTCTGCAGTCCCGAAGCTCCCACCAGTGGAGACCTCCCATCCAAGCCTCCATTACAGCAGCCCGCGCACGCAGGCACCCATCCTAGGTTTATACCACTCCAAGGAAGGCCTGGTGTTAGGTCCTGGGAAACTTACTCTCCTGGAGGTAAGGTGGGAAGACAAATTTTTGAAAACTTCCCATCTTGCCAGGGCAGATCGACTGGCTGGGGACAAAGGGAAGCTGTGAAAGGAGGGTTTTGCTTGTTTTTGTTTTTTGCCTTGTAGAGCTGGAAGGCAGAAGGTTCTATCTTGCATGATGTACGTAGACTTATTTAAATATTTGATTGGCTTTTAGATATATTCTCCCTCAAGGAGGACTTAAGAGTGTGGCTTTCAACTTGTCACCAGAGTCTCTAGTCACGCTCAGTCTAATAATGATCACGGAGTCGAAACCATCCCCTTGCAGACTGTGCTAACCAGTTACCCAGGGATCACCCGCTCCAGGCCGGCCCAGGTTGATTGTTTTTGAAGATCCTTGAAATTGAGAAGGGTTGTGGCAGTACCACCACTGGCCAGAAGAGGGCGACAGAACCCCATTGAGAGGGCGCATCCTTGCTAAGGCGTCCTCTTGGCCACCAGATCTCATAAGATTTTTCAGCTTTGTCAGATGCACAGGACAGTATTGTTATTCCCATTGCAGAGGTGAGGAAGTGCAGCCTCAAGATTCCCCCCCAGGAGGAGATGGCTAGGAGCCCTGGAGGCTTTTACACTTCTAGACGGGAGAAGGTGATTGGGAGGGGCATGGGGCTGGCCGACTTGATGTGGCTTTTACAGAGCACTTTACACAACATGGAGAGCATGGTAATTGTCCAGTGCTGCTCCAGGTAGAAAGCAGTGGTGCAGGAATAGGAACCCAAGGTTTCAGAGTGTAAACCCAGGACCCTGGACTCCGCAGGGGGCATGTGGATTATCCAGCTCTCCGGGCATTGACAGGTGCGGGGATGGATTTCTGCTTGCTCACCCCACTGTGATTTCTGTCCTCCTTGGCCTTTGTTCTTAGTCCTGGATTAAGTAAACAGGCCAGCGTAAGTCTGAATATTGCCAGAGAGGCCTTGAATCAAAACCTGGATCTAGACCCTTGGCCTTCCTGGAGGGCAGCGTGGTTGAGGAGAAGAGACCAGGCATGGTCTTTAAGTGTAGTATTCTGTTTCCATGTGCTGTGTTGAATGTGTGGACATCTTGGTGGTGGTGGTGATGATAATGGTGACAACAGTAGCAACGTGACCCAACATGGGCTGCACTGGGTCTCTGGGCTGAGAGACTGCCAGGAATTTTTACTACGTTATTCTCATTTAATCTTCCCAAGAAACCTATGAGGCAAGTAATATTATTCTTACATTTTATAAGTGGGAAAAGTGAGGCCAGACTGGTTAAGTAACTAGCCCGAGTTCACTTGGGAAGTCTCTGATCCAGCATTACTGGTAGGCAGACCTCCTCACACGCACTCCTATGCTACCGGATGCTGCCTTCCAGGACTCCTGACATCTTAGGTCAGGCAGCTGAATTCGCAGCACTCTCGAGACATCCCGAAGTTACACACTGAGAGTGCAATCTACAGTGTTAGCAGTGAAGTCATGCACCGCTGGTACAGAAATTCCACTACTTGGACTTGGAATGGTAGCCTCTCATTACCCAAGAATTCAAGTTTTCCCAGGAGAGCTGGCTTAACCCCACAGACCACATCACCAAGGTTGTCTTTTCCCCTGGGATTCTGATGATCAGAGAGCATTCCCATTAGTTCAGAAAATTGCTAAGACTTATTAGAAACATTTAAAACCTTAGAGAAATTACAGCTTGTTCCCTTTGTGTTGCATGGGGCAGATCACACGAATTGTGTAGCTTGCCTGACACAACACAACAAGACTACAGTCCACGTCCAGTTATTTGCGGTAAAAGTGGCTGATACGTCTGTTTGACATTGTCAGTAGTCTTTCTTGCTTCTCTCTGGTACCCGGTTTTCATCAGGTAACAGGCATTCAACAGGCCCATCTAAAGACAAGCCATCAAAATAAAGCTCAAAAAAATCTAACCCTGCAGCGGCCAGCCTCACCCTCAGCCTTCCTGCTCCTCATCTCAAGGGTCTGCATGGTGGGTGGGAAGGAGGGGACAGTGCCACCTGGTGGATAAATGCTGGCTGTGTGTCTGAGGGTGGAGAGTGAGCACCAATGAGGGGGCCGTTTGTGCTTAGTGCCTGACCTGTGGTGCGTGTCTTGTGAATATATACCATCACATCAAAGCCCGTATTCTGCATTCCATTTTAAAGCCATCCTGCAGAACCTTAATTTCTACCTGAGCTACCCTGTCTCCTAATTTCATCCACACTTTTCTTCTCTTGATTTGTGACACGTATGACCCTTTAGACCCTCTTAGTGGGGACCAGATCTGACTTTTGTCCTCTTTACAACGTGTGATGCCTCAGTGGTGCTTGGGGAATCCCTGATAAGATCACAGTAGGACCCAGACACCTAACATCAAACCCGCACACCAATGCCAACAGTACTAAAGCAAAAGGAAGAGATTTTTATCATTAGATACTCAAGAAGATTCTTTTTCTCCTCAGTCATACCTCCATTTGTCAACACCATCTGAGAGCCGGGCTGGCAGGAAAGCCGAAAGAGACATTCAGCCTTTGGCTCGAATCACTTCCGCTCTCCGGTTTCTATCAGGTCTGGAGAAGGACTTCCCCCCGCCCGGTTCCCACAACCACATCTGCGTGATGTGCAGAGTGGAAGCGGCGGAATTTATAATGTGTGAGCCTGCGCTCATGAACCAGGATGTCACAAGCCAAGCCCAGTGGAACCGTAACCTGGAGAGTCAGTTAACTTGAAATTGAGCCGATGTCTTTGTGGGGGCTTTACCGCCCTGGCCCCGCGTGGCTCTTCCTGTCATGGAGCGAGCGGGGCCCTGACCGGCCTTGAGGACCAGACCCCTCGCTTGTTACAGAAGCCTGGAACCACTGAACACGGGTAGCCAGTCTGATCTCAGAGCACTTGTGTGAGGTCAACAGAGCATCCTCTTAAACTCTCAAGATATGACCCTTTTAGGCAGGCTGAACCCTCACAACTCCCCGTCTTCCACCCCGAGGCACTTGGCACATTCGGGTCACCCCTGCCTCCGAGCATGTCGAGCCTGCACAGAGCCTTGGGGCAGGGGGTCAGCCCTTACTATCCTCCTGTCTCCCGTCCTTGACCAAGGCCGACACCAGAAAGGCGAGGGGCTACAGGAGAGATGGGCGCTTACTGTGCTGGTCGCTCCTGTCCCTGGTCCCATCCACAGTGCCATCTGGAAGGATCCTCAGGAAGTGGCCCCCGTTGCTGCAGTAGAGGAGTTTGGGTTTCTTGTAGTTCCCCGGAGGCAGGTTGAACTTCTCCCTGAGGGCCGCGAAGGTGGTGATTTCCCCTTCAGCCATGGTTCAGCAGCTGCTGCGGGGCGCTGTCGAGGCTGTAAGAAATTAAACAGCCCTGTAGAACGTCCTTTCGGGGAAGGTGCAGCGTGCAATTTCCAGAAGGGAAGGAGAGCCTCGGGGCACAGGCTCCTGGTCGGGTGGTAACCACAGACTGCCCAGGTGCTGCCCACAGCAAACGGGCCTGCGCGGTGGCCAGCGGTTAAGGAAGGAGGGTCCCGGCCTGGGAGGGAGTTGCAGGCATTTCCCACTTCCCAATTGGACACAGCTCGGGACCGGGCTGGTGCATTTTTTAGAACATCAAATTTGATCATTTGGCGGAGGGGAAAAAAAAATTACGTTTTGGTCCCTCCTTCTGATCCACACACATCCTCAAATTAAACACTGAAGTTGCACTAAAATAACCCTCAGGGTCTGGCTGGAACCCACAGAAGCCGAGAGGCCGGCACTGAGGTTGCGCCCTCCCCACTCCCACTGTCGTGACCAGGTGCTGAGGCCCGGGCACAGGGATGGCCGGGGCGGCCTGGGCGCGCGACACCCACGGGGACGGCAGAGGGGGCGTTTCCGAGACAGCCAAGGCTTAACACGTAAAGGAAAATTCTGGGCTTCCTGGTGGGAACAGAAGTGGAGCTGGAGAGCGAGGCATGCGGAGGTGTTGAGTGGGTTTTTTAAAGGGCAATCCCTGTACCAAAGGAAATTTTATGAGATGGAGCTTTAGGAAGGTTCTGCCAGTCACTGCCTGCGTCCACAGCTTCCCACATACCTCCGATCATGCAGAGAAGTTGGCAGTCTGACCCTGGTGCAAAGGCCGTCTTCATCTGAATTACTTTACAATGAGACATGCTTATTATGGCACAGAAGCCACCACACTACCTATTACAATCCTCTAATGTTCTGAACACTCACTACATACAAACTTACATTATTAGGTAAAAATGCAGCCATGACCCCTCGAAGGACTGATTAAAAAGCAAAGCCAGTAAACACTAGGATTTTAAAGTATCTACTTGCCTCACCATGTAGGAGGACGAAGTGCTGGTAGCGACAAGGACTGCACAAGAAAGACGCAGTGACCCGAGAACTAACGTGGGAACTTCATCCTATGAGTAAGCGCTAACTGTATGTATTGATTATCAAATAATGATCATCATATCACTAACTTACTGTGGGCTACAAGTTAACTCGTGTAATCCTCACTGTAACCTTTTGAGGCAGACACTAACATTATCTCATTTTTTTCACAAAACGAACCAAAGCTGACAGATGCTCAATGACCTGTCCAAGGTCAACAGATAGTAGGCGGTGGAGCCGAGCCTCAGGAGGGATCTGTTGAAAGAAAGTGTGAACTTGCCCTTCGTCACCGTGACGAGGCTAAGCGGCTTCACTGACACCGCAGTGTTATTACCAGAAGTGGGGGCTCTACCCATTGACTGGCATGTACCTCTGCCCCCATGACCTTGTTACTCGTTGGTGACCCAGATGTTGGCTGTCACCACCAAGAGCCTCCACTTTTGCCCCCATGCATCTCCTCTTTCCCCGGAGAACCCACATCACCAGGCGTCCGGGAGCCCCATGAACTTGACAGAAGGCCAGCCGGCCTCCTGTGTTCCCCTCACCACCATCCACCTATCCACCCATCCCCGGGGGTTGCCTCGAGGAGCTGCTCCCACAGAAAGTAGTTCCTTCAGAAATCAAGGCAGCAGCTTGGGTGATTTGCCCCAGTGACTTTGGAATTAGGGTTTATATTGGAAGCCTCCATTTGTTTCCTCTGCTCCAGGCGTTTTGATGTGTCTGGAACGTCTCTCCCAGTCTACAGCCACATGGGCTATGGTCTGAAGTCCCTCCAAAGACCCCAAGGGAGAGTTTCGCCTACACCATATAAACCGTCTTTAAAGTCAGACCACCCCGTGTATCCCCTTCACACATGGTGAAACTCTGTCCGGCCCTTTTCACATAGCATAGTAACAGACGGAAAATTAATTTCATTTATGTCAGTTTCACAGGGAAGACTGCAAGGTTCACCTTCCACAGCACACTGCGTTTCCTCCCCAATCCTTCGCTTTCTCTGCCAAATCCCTCTCTTTCATCCATAGGCCTTTGAGTCTCCGTGCCCACCTCTGTCCCCCTCTCTCTCTCATGCTGTCCCTCTACTCTGCCCTTCTTCCTCCCAGCATCTCCGTCTCCCTCTCCCTTCACTTCCTCTCTGTACTGGATTCTGGATCCCCTCTGACGGAAAGCAATTTGGTGCTTCCAAACACAGACATCTTCACCTCTTATTAGCATACAACGATGAACAGATCCCTCTTCCTTAAAATACAACTAAGAAGATTATCCATGTTTTTTTTTTCTCTCCCAAGCACTTAATTTGGTACAGGAGACAATAATTATATACTAGTGGTGGCCATTTCACTGAACAAATAGCTGTGTGTATTGTCCATCTTAGACGAGCAGAACTGTGTTTCTTGCTGTCCCTGGGTTTCTTCACAGGGAGGTCCCCGTGAGCCCTGATGGTGCAGCCACCACTCAGTGAGGATGGCCCCTCTTCTAGATCCAGCACCCAGGGGGAGTCTTGCTTCCATCCCATAGGGATGACAGGAGCAGATGCACTGAAAGGCTGGCTGAGGTTGGAGGCATCAGCTCCCACCAAGGGTTGTACTCATGCTCACATTCACGCATGGGGGAGCCATGCAGCCTGGGCTTTGTCGCTGTGAGCTCTCCCCAGACAAAGGACCTCTGCCAGGGGCCAGCGGGCCTCCCCTCCCTCCCGATCGCAGTGCAGCCTGTGGTTACACAGGACCACGCCTCTGCTCTCTGCCTGCTCCCCCGAGTGAGAGGGACAGCGATGAGGTGGCTGTACTGACTTCACACAGCCCCCGTCGCCCCTCAGTTCCGATCCTTGCCTGAAACCTGAAGGGGACATGCTGACTCCTGATAATAAGCCTTTTTTTGGGGTCCATGTGAAGTTGACAGACTAGAGCAGGGAGTGGGATTAGGAATCTGCGGGAATGTACAAAAAAAGAAAATCCTTTTTGTTGGCAAAGGGAACTCCAGGGGCAGGAAATGCCTCTCCCCCACCCCCTCACCATCTTTTCTTGCTTTATTTACAATTTACCTGTATTTTAAGCCGTGGATGGTCCAGAGTTCCTTGCCAATGCAGTATTTGTTCAAGGGTAGGAATAATGAGGGACGTATATGACGTGATAAAACCTTGAGGCAGCAGTTTTAGCAGGCCCTTGGGGATTTTCACAAATTGCTTTAATAAATGAATCCATTTACTGTGTGAAACCAGGCATTAAGCATAAGGGAAATTTATAAGCTCTGCTTCTCATTACTGTTATCTTTTTGTTGGCTGTCAGGGGAGGGATCGTGTGTGCGTGTTGGGAGACAGAAAAGATCAAGCTCAGTGGGCTCCATGTCATTGTCGTGTGCTGAGCCCAGCCCCCTGAGACCTGGGGCACTGGGAAGATTGTCGTGACTTACCAGTGGCACCAAAGAGAGGGGAACACCAAGTGGGACATCTGTGGTAAAGCTGACATGTTTTGTCAGCTGTAGCCTCTGGTAGAGAATCTGAACTCTGACCCATGAGCAGAATGTTACGTGTCCGCTCTCTCCCAGGAATACAGTTCACGTGTCACTGTGGGGTCGTGAGCAGCACTGTGTCCCAGCGGTGCACAGATTGGCTCTGGGAGCCTGGGCGAGTCATACACTCCTTCCAAGGTGTCTCTCTTAATAATCCCCACCCTGCCTGCCTCAGCGTCGTCTGAAGTGTTTGTGGGTGTAGTATTCATAACAGCACTTGGAAAGTTTAAACTGGGACCTGACCTCTAGGAGATAAGAGTAACTGGTTATGTTGGACTGGTTGAAGCCTGATGTGGCCTAGGTGAGCTGTGATTGAATGGTTAATTTAAAAAAAGTTTTCAGTTGCTATGGAAATAAGAGTTTTCATTCCCTCTCATATCTGGCAGAATTGGCTAAACACCCCCCTCCCTCATCACTGAAGCCACAAACATAGTAGAGAATTTGGAGGAGGCAAAGGTAAGCCGTGGTTCTGTAAGAGAGAATGCAGGTCACTGTTTCAGACTCAGTTCTCAGCTTATCAACAGTTATTGAAGTGACACTTGTGATGCCTGCTTTTTTTAGGACACATTTGTGTTCAATTTGGCCCAGTTGACTAGGCTAGAAGGGAAGACATATGGTTCTAAGAATCAAGGGGAGGCAAACACTGATTTTGTTTATTTGTTTGTTTTTAACCCTGTCACTGGGTAAGCAATGAAGAATACCCATGAAGGAGGATGTTTTGCAGAGTATTTTGAACCCCTGAAGGTAGATGTGTAGGTATCTGTTAAGGTGATAATTGGGTATGTGTCCTCAAATGCAGCATTCATAAAACAGGTCTCACCTTTGGTACCAAATATGTCATAAGTCCTTGCTCCCCATCTCCTTGAATGACATCACCCAAAGCCTTAACTCTTCCTTAGAGATATTAATTACCTTAGATTTTCTTAAGTTAAATATGCATGTTAAATTTAAGGGAAGCTACTAAAAGAAAAGAAATAGAATGCATTAATTCAAGCCAGAAACTGGTAGGAATAAAGGAAAAGAGCTGAAATAAATAAAACAGTACTTATCCAAAAGAATCCAGAAAAAAGAGAAAAGAACAGAATTTTTTTAATTGCTAAAAATTAGGTGACAGAAATAAATTCAAATATATTTCTAATTACAATAAGTGTAAATGAGCTAAATTTACTGTCTACTGGATTTTTTAAAAAATCCATCTACACTCTGATTACAAGAGACACATTTAAAATATAAGGACACAGAAGGGTTAAAAGCAAAAGGATGAAAAACAGACACCAAAGATTAATGAAAAATTGAAAGTTGGTATAGCAATAGTGGTAACATATAAAGTAGGTCTCAGGCAAAAAAGAATTATTAGGGATAAAGGGGATCACTGCATAGTGATAAGGGGATCAATTCAACAGAAAGAGCTAAAAATTCTAACTTGTATGTATTTAATGACAAAACCTCAAAATATATAAAACAAAAATTGACTAATATATATAAGGAGAAGTTTTGACAAATCCACAATGATGGTGGGAGATTCTGTCACAAATGGTAGAGCAAACAGATGAAAATATTAAGGATGTGGAAGATTGAAATACACAACTAGCAGGCTCAATGGAATGAACAATTTAAGAGAACCCTGCACCCAACATCTAGCAAACACCATTCTTCTCAAGGACACAGGGCGCGTTGACAAAAATTGACCATGTCCTAGACCCTAAGGCAAGACTCACCATAAACAGAACTCATTTTGTTGAGACTATTCTTTGGGCAGAGTAGAAGTCACGCCCGCCCGTCCCACTGGTGACAAAGCCTTCTCAACTCTACCTCTTTAACATCTCCCAGCATCACCCAGTCTTCTCTGTTCCCATTGTGCTGCATTAATGCAGATGTGACACCTTCTCTCACCTGGGCTGCTGGGGCAGGCGGCAGTGGTCTCTCTTCTCCAGCACTGCTTCCTTCCAGTCCACTTTCCACCCTGCTGCCAGTGACCTTTCTAACATGTGAAAATGAGCCTCCCTCTCCTGCTGAAGATCTTTGGCTGTGTCAGTGGGTTCCCCGCTGCTGTCAGGATAAAGCCCAGACCCCACCATGACCTATGAGGCTTTCCTCATCTGGTCCCCACCTGACCTTGTTGCCTTTTCTCTTATTGGCCTGTTCTTCTTGGAGCCCCCCACCCCCTCACACTCATCCAGCCGTGTTCTCTCTCTCCCCCTTCCTCCAGCCTTCCACCTTGGCCTGGCTAAGTCGTACTCATCCTTCAAAAATTCATCTCAGATAGTCCCTCCTCCAGAAAGCCTATTTGGACACATCCCCAGCCCTAACCTCCCTACACTTCCTTCATTCCACACACAGCACTTTAGACAAGCTGATTCCCTAATGCTCCCGTAGCAGCATCTCATTTACTCTGTCACAGCACTGGGTGTCCTTGCCATGCAGATTCCCTGCTTAAACCCGGCAGTGTTTTTCCATTGCTCTGAGATAAAGCCTAAAGCCAGCTGTAACAAGGCCTGCAGGGCGCTGTGAGGACCAGCCCCAGCCTCTTTCCCTGCCTCATCTCCCATCACGCTCGCTCTCCAAACTAGCCTTCCACTTCCTTGAAACCTTGCATTCTCATCCACCTTGGGACCTTGACCTACACTGTTCCCTCTCTCTGGAGCACAGATCCTCTCCTCCTCCTCTCTACCCCACTCACCTGGTTAACTCCTACTTGTTGTCCAAGTTTTAGTTAAGTGGTCAATTCCTCAAGGAAGCCTAGCCTGACTTCCCTGAACTGGGTCAGGTTCCTCTGGTTCTCACGGGACCATTTAACACTTCCTTAGAGCTCTTACTTCAGTTTTTAATTAACTTTTATTCTGTTGATTATTAATGTCTCTCTCCATGGCTGAACTGTCAGCTGCATGATAGTACAGACCAGTCTGCCTTGCCCGCCATGGTATCCCAGTGCCTGGCATCAGATGAGCATTTGATAAGTATTTGTTGGATGAGTGAGTGAATATAATTTAACTATGTTTGCTTGCCTGTCTCCTGTAATAGTCTCTGAGACCCTGGGACAGAAACTATTCCTCTTCTTTTTACACCCAACACTCACCAAATGGTGAGTGTACATTTGTTGATTGGATACCAACAGGCCAGTCCCCTCTCAGGAGCCTCTCGTGGAAACATATTATCAGGACAGATAATTAGAACGTCGTGTCCTACAGGTATTAACAGAGAAGCTAAGCCAAGAGCCTACATGTATTTTACTTGGGTTCATTGTACTACTGTGGGTTAAAATGAGGCCCAAAGCTGGTTCCCATTGTGTGGAAGATACTTCCTCACTGCTTCCAGAGAAATATTAAGGAAATTAAGGATCTAAAGAAAGGAAACAGACCCTTTGGTCTCAAGTCAGACTTCCTTATCTGACCAAGAAAAGTATGTAGAGTCCGGAAAAAAGTTCTAGGTATTATTATTTCTGCCAGGGAGCGTCAGGTTGGCAGGGACCTGCATCATGCCCTCTGGTGAAGGAACGATTACCTGGAGAGAAGGAGACAGTGTGTTCTCCCCCCTGTCTTTTTTCCTGCCCCACCCTCAGTGGTCTGCAGCAGGTCGGGGTAGGACTGGAGCCGTGGCTGGCTGGCCTGGGGTAGCACCTCATCATACTGCTCCTAGGCCAGTTCTGTTCCAGGAGCTGAAACCTCATCTTCCCAAGTTACCGGTAAACTATGGATGTGGCCACGGGACGGGCTTGACAGTGGTGTGCAGGAGATGGCTCCTGTAAGTTTGTGAAAGCCAGTTATTAAACATTTAGGAATTTTGCGAGCCAACTGCTGAACCATTACTAGCTTGAAACTGACCCTGGTGAGAGCATTTACACCCCAGAAATTGACAGATGCTCCAAGTCAAGGCTTTTTTCTCTCTTTCCATTATTTTTCCCCGTCTCTCCTCCCCTCTTTTCTCCTTCCCTCCTACTTTCCTCCATCTGTTCTTCTTTTCCTTCCTTCTTCCCTTTCCCTGCCTGCCAAACTCAGGTTGGAGTCCTGGCTGGACACTCACGATCAAATTACTCAGTGTCCCAAAGCCTCATCTCCAGAATGGGGCCCCGTAACAGTAGCTCCTGCACAGAGTTGCTCTGAGTGTTACACGATAAGGCACACAACGTGCTGACCCCAGCACTTGTAAGCTTGTAACATCCAGTAGATGTTAGCTTGATTATCAGCCTCCATGTATCTTATGGTTTAGTTTTGCCAGTCATCTCTGCTATTGATTTAGGATTGAACAAACTTGATTTTTAACATTTAGTGGTATTTTTGCAATATTTGATAAATACCATTCTCTATGTGATAGGGTAGAGTTTTTCCTCATCCCTGACGTGCAGTGAGGCTCCCTTCTTATTTGCTTATGTACTGAGTATGATACACTAATGACAAGTTCTCAGTATATTTCATGGATGTGTGTGTGTTACTGTCCAGGACGACAGAGAACCTATGGATTCAATGGTCTTCCTCTCCTGTTCTTTAATTTAGGATCCTACTAATCCTTAAGGATCCCCATGTCACTGAGAATAAACTATCCCCTGGCTTCCAGAATCTGATGTTACATGAGGGAGATCAAGATGTCATGTTCTGGATGCCAGCAGCTTCCACTTAGCACTTGCAGGGGGAAGAATACTGCAGAGGTCTTGGAGATTTAAAAAAGAAAAGAAGGAAAAAATAAAACGGAAAGAAAAAGAAAGGCCTGAAAGTCCTAATCCATGATTCTAAAATACAGAAGACTCTGAAAACCAGAAGTTGTTTCATAACTCAGATTGTGGCAAAACCTGACCCAGACTGTCCTGAGACTATTTAAAGCCTTTATTTATCCCACTTTTTGTTAATATTTATATCATCTGGTCCAGAGCTACTAGCATGTTTGATTATACAGTACTGTGCCAGACGCCACTGGACCTGTTCCGTATTATACAATATATACACCGTACTACCTTGCTAAAATCCCCCAGATTCTGGATTCTGAACAGGTCTAACCCCAAGGCTTTTCAAATAAGGGATTCTAGATCTGTAGGAGAAATCACTGTGTCTGCTTTTAAGGAATTTACAGTCTACTCATACCAGACTCATCAAGCCTGCTCCAGGTAAGAGGGGCAGAGATGCTTAGACCAGGTGTAGCTGGCAGGAAGTGGGGCTGTTCATCTATTCAGGCTGTGTCCCTGGCACCCCATCCTAGCCTTAGCTTTCATGCTCTTTGATGAAGAGTAGAAAATACGAACAGACGTGTTCATTCCCAAGGATCTCCTCCAATATCCTTTATTCCTTCCTTTGATTCTGGATCTGCAGTTCTCTGTGGTCTGGCCTGTCTACCCCCAAAACGCTTCCCCCATAGAGCATCATTCACTTGGAGCTCAGGAATTCTTTTAAGTGCTTAGAGACAGCAGCCTCCACTCAGAGAGGAAAAACAGAGTGCTCTCTGGCGCAGCGGTGTGCTCTGCATGCCCCAGTTCTGTCTGAACTTTAATGGTCCACCCCGGGCCAGAGCATCCTGCAGACATTCCGCTGTCCTGAAGACCTGCACACATCTTCAACGGAAATATCCTTTCTGCAGACTGATGCTTTAAAGCCCCGGGGCTTCGAGCCAGATACAAAGTGATTCTGCAGGGGCTCTGGCAGTCCTCGCCCCCTTCCTCTAGCCTTCTCTTACTGATGTGTCTCCAAAAGTCTTTTGAATTTCTTGTGCAAGTTACAATCTCCAGAACCAGCCCAGCAAGGACATTCCTTTCTTAAAGTTAGCAGACCTTCCGGCTCATAGAAAGAGAGTTTGTTTGCTGAGTCTTTTTTTTTTTTTTTCCTTTTCTTTTCTCCTAACCTAGAAAATTTGGCTTCTCCAAACTCAGTCTTCTGAAGTATGTGTTTGTTATCTGTTTGGAAATGCCGAGGGCTTGCCCTGCCGTGTTTCCCAATAGCCTGCTCTGGACATACCCATAAATAATAAAATGTGTCCATAAATAATGAAACAGTGACCTTTTCTTGAACACTTACTATGTACCAGGTACTGTCTTAAATGCTTTGCATACATTATTTTAATTAATCTCAAAGGAATTCTGTTAGGCAGGCATTGCTTTTTTGTTTATTTATTTTTCTTTATTTTGGAGGCTGGGAGGTAAATCAATAGAGTGACATTTTCTGTGCAATCACCTATGCTAGCCAGTTCAGTGTCCCAGAGTTTAATTAACAGAACAGGGAAGAGGGGAGAGTATAGCTCAGTGGTAGAGCATATGCTTAGCATGCACAAGGTCCTGGGTTCAATCCCTAGTACCTCCATTAAAAGGAATGGAAGGAAGGAAGGGAGGAAGGAAGGAAGGAAGGAGGAAAGGAAATAAACAAAATCAGAACAGGGAAGCTGCCCTCAACTGAACTCAAGGCATTGCTTTTTTAGCCCCCAGTTTGCAGCTGAGGACATCTGAGGCTCAGAGAGCTTAAGTGATTTGTCTAAGGTCACACAGCTACATAAATGTGAAAGCTGAGATCCAAAGGGAGAGTTTTCTGACTCCAGGGTGCATGATTTTAACTGCTGAAGAAATGTGGGGAAGAGAATAAAATGCCCCTTGAACTGAGTGATCCTTAGCTTTTCTACTCATTTCACCCAGCAGCCTCCAGAGCTGGTGAAACCCCAAGGACTGTGTTCTAAAGGAGGTCCTTGTTTTCCTTAAGGAGGTCTTTGCAGGTTTCTCCCTTGACACAGGACTCTCCTGTCCCACAGAGGCACCGTGGTCCACACCAGCACTTTCCTGATTGTTACTGTGATGCCTCCCCAAGGTGACCCAGCGTGGTGAGGTCCGTCTTGGCTTTTGTCACAGCAGAGTCATTGGCCCTTGCTTCTAATAAGCTGCGGTGAGGCCAGGGACCACTGGGCTTCCTTCAGATTGGGTTGGAAAGGCCATGAAAAAGGGAACCTTTTTTCTCAGAGACCTGGCTTTTGGTTTCTGCTGTGTCATCAACTACTTGCATGACCAGAGAGTCGATTAACCTGATCAGGTGTTAAGCGGAAGCTGTTAAGAGGATCTGTCGTGGCACCATGAGGAAAGAGTGGAGCGAGGCCCGGGAAGGGCCTTGCCGGCAATGAGTGCCTTGGAGATGGAAGGGACTGTGGCTGTTTTGGGTAAGAGCCTGTTTTAGTGTGTTGATTATTTACATTTTTTATTGCACATGGGGTTTCACAAAGCATTTTACATGAGTGAGCAAGCACCTTGGGGCTGCCTGTCATAGCGACATTCCGTTAGGTACTTGGTTATCACTCCGTGCTTGCTCTTCCTGCTGTTACACTGGACGGATGAACGCCGGTCCTTTACCTCCAGCCGAGAAGACCGAGACACAGAGAGCCTGAACAGCTTCTCACAGCACATCTGCGGCTTAGCCGGGAATGAAGCCCTCAGTTCTGAGACATCAGTGTATCTGGCGGCCCCTCTGTGCGGCAGCCTCGTTTCCAAGGGCCCCATGCTCACTCAAAAGACTCAAAAGTAAAAAGGACAAAACTCGCATTTCTGCCAGACGGATGATATCCAAGCGCCGCTGGAAGAGGAGCAGCAGCCCTGGCGTGCGGTTTTGTGTTTTAAGGCGCTTGGATATGGAAGAGGAACGTAAACCCCACGGAGCTCGTTTCACATGTCAGAGTCTATTCTGGAACTTGACAGTGGGCCACGGAGGCCCCCCCCACCCCAGGCCCCGAGAGCCACATTCCTGCAGAGGCATCCAGGAGGCGGGCGGGGGAGCAGGGCCCAGCGTTTGCAAAGGGACCCAGCGGGTGTCAGAGCCAAAGGGCAGGAAGAAAGGACCCCCCCAACCCCGGCCCCTGCCCTAGCGCCAGCCTTCTAGGCCCTAGCGTTCGCAGAGCCTGCATCAGGACATAGAAAACTTGTTTCCTTTTGCATTATTTCTCTTCAAGGACATTGGCTATTTTTAGCACTTTCTTTCATTTGCCATCTCTCTTGGATCCCATGTGAAAGATCCAAAAGGGACCAGTTGCCTGTTCGCTCTGTTTCAGTGTGCCTGACGGCTCTCGGGTCCCGTGTCCATGTCACTGGTGTTCCACAGACAGGTCCACACCCGGCCCAGCTGTTGGCAGGAACCAGGTGGGTTTTATGGGAAGGGGATGGAGCCAGAGAACAACCCCACTGAAGGCCCCGGGACGTGATTAGTGTTTCATAAGGGATGAAAGCACTTGGAAGTGAGTTGAAATCTTCTATCCAAGAAGCTAAACTAAGAGATAAATCTGCCCCTGGTATCTAGCATCTCCAGGAAGGTGCACCTTACAGGCAAGACACCGTTTATCAGAAAAATCACAGGGATGGGTAGGTTCTGATAACCATGCCAGTACACTCATATGCCAAACGTAACCCCTCTCAGGAGTTTTCTTTCATTTTGGCAGGGAGCTCAAAGCGTGGTTTGCTTTCATCCCTTCGACTCCTCGGGTTTTTCTCTCCTTGTTTATTTCTTTTTGTCAAAGTGACCTTTCAAAGCCATTAGTATCCTCCACCATCCACTGCTCCTCTCATGTTTTAGAGATTAAAGTGCCCACTATGTTGGGTGGGGTGGTTTGGAAAATGGAACATTTCTACGTGATTGGCCTTTGAAAGCAGATTAGGCAACAAGAAGTAAGGAGAAACGTCAAAGAGAATTCTTACTTCTCTGGGCTGCCGTCTGTTTGCACATAATTCCTCTTGACTTTCAAGGAGCCTACATTCATTCCTTGGCTCCTTGGCGTTGTCAGGTTCAAGGGGCTCCTCTGGAATTTGATAAATCTGGATGTTTAGGTGGGCCCATGGGGTGAGGAGTCAAAAATCAGCGCATTTCCCAGCACAAGGTACTTGTTTACTCATCTAAAATGCTTTGTGATGCTGTATTCCTCAACTCTTCCTGGTGTGAACAACTTTTCTGTGGATCTGTTCATACAGAAAATACATCAATGAATGTGTGTGCCTTTCAGAACTGTCCTCCGAAGGACTAAGTCATGAGGTTGTCACGTTTTCACAGTCTGTAGGGAGTTCAGTTGATTTGGTTTGCAAAAACTCTTAAATCAGCATCTTCGGCAGCATGACTGTTCGGAGCCTCCCTGAGTCTCCTTAGGTGGGGCCCACCCTGTCTTGGGGAGATCCTGTCACTTCTCTGTCCTCTCTCTCAGACCCAGATGTGTTTTCCTGCATAGCATTTATGATCATTTATGATTTTATGTGCTTGCTTCCTTGTTACTGCCTGTCTCACTCAACTCCACAGACGCACACACACACATACACAAAGGTAAGCCCCGTGAGGGCACATACACATACATATATTCGTCTTCATATTCTTTTTCATTACAGGTTACTACAAGATACTGAATATAGTTCCTACTGATCCTTTTTTTTTTAAAGAAACTTGATACTTTGTTCATCATGGACTTTTGCGTTAAATTGGCTCATCTGGTTTGTTTGACTCATAATATTGAGCCAATGATATTATCAGCCCTTCAGTCTGGGCCTGACACATAGTAATTGCTCAATAAATATTTGGAAATGAATGAATTCGAGAAATACATTTTCCAAAAAGTTGTTGGGAAAAGGAATTAAAAAGCCCAACATGCCAAAAACAATCCCTGTGGAAGAAGATGGTATTTAAGGTTCGCTTCCTTTTTCTACGGATCCTTTTAAGTGCGGTGAATAGCATTTGTTAGAGAATGGGGTTTGCCAGAGGTGACATCACTGGGTATCTGGGTGGGACTTTGAAGGACTAGTGAGAGGCTCCTCACTTTTTTCTTCCTCTTGTTTTCCCTTCTATTTATCCACCTTTCCTTCCTTCCTGTTGGTTGAATGCCCATCAAGTATATGCCGGGCGGGGTAAAACTGAGTAATGCTGCCCCCACCTCACTGGATTGTTGTGAGGATTCAATGAGATACTTGTATTTAACAGTTTCTGGCAAAGTACGTGACATATTAAGAGCCTGATGAACGTTAGCCGTTAACATTACCACCAGAAATGCTTATGAAGCAGCTACGAGGCACCTTCTGTCTCAGAGTCTCCATAGTAAGGAGGAAGGATACTATCTAAACCACCAGGGGGCCTGTGATGATTCATGTTACTACCTTTCCTTCCGTAATAGCTATTTTCAGAGCAGAGGGTTACATGGCGGCCTCCTGCTGTACAGGTCGGGAAGGTGAACTAGCCAGTGCAAGAGTGAGGAAATGAACAAAATATCAAAAATTTTTTTTAAAAGACAGGATCAATGACTGAGTTTTTCCTTTTGCCTCAGGCTCCTTATATGGCTTGGCACAGTGCTGTTACTCATCTTTTTTTATAAAAATGTTTATTATTTATTTATTTTAATTGGAGTATAGTCAGTTTACAGTGTGTCAGTTCCTGGTGTACAGCACAATGTCCCAGTCATGCATACACATACATATATTCGTTTTCATATTCTTTTTCATTGTGGGTTACTACAAGATATTGAATATAGTTCCTATTGATCCTTTTTTTTAAAAAGAAACTTGATATTTTGTTCATCATGGACTTTTTTTGCATTAACTTTGATTTTTTAAAAAACATTCCATTACAATATTATTTCTCTTGATTGTTGTGTAAATTTTACACCCGAAGCAAGTGCCTCCCTTGTCCCACACTAGTCCCAGCCTTGTTAGCTAGTCGACCTCTCGGAGCTCTCATGATCAAGCCCTTTGACTCTAGTTAAGGGCTATCATGTTCATATCACCCACTGTCAGTGTCCAGTCCAGTCCACCTCTAGCTCCTGTCTTAACTTCTGAAGTTGCCCCTCTTTTGTTCTTGGCCCCCTGCAGGCATTTCCATACACAGGGTCAGAAGATCTTTTAAAACCTGTATCAGGTGACCACTCCCTGGCTTAAAACCTGTGGCTTTCCATTTCCATGAAGTAAAACCCAAACCCTATGCCTTGACCTGGCCTCCTGTTTCTCCCTCCCTCCGCCCATTACGTTCCACCCACTCCTGTCTTCTTCTCTTAGACCCTTGAGTCCACCCTGGTCGTCTCCACACAGCTGCCTTTGTGCAAATGGTTCCCTTCCCAACACTCTCCATTTTGCAGATGGTGGCTGAAGCTCTGCCTCCCAGAAGCTTTTCCTTGGCCTCCTGATCTCAGTGCTGTCTCCTCTGACTCTGTTACTCACTTTTGTTGCCTCTTGTTCTTTTCCTTGTCAGCACTTCTTATCATTTGTAATTTAATTACATATCCATCTATGGGTTTGCTTGGTTGATGTCTTTCTCCCCCACTGGACTGCACGCTCCTGCAGGACAGAGCTGTGCTGAATCCCCGCCTTCTCCCCCGCCTCTAATCGATGCCTGGCACAGCGGAGTTGCTCAACTGTTTCTTGAGTGAATGAGGGAGGGAAGGGGAGGGAATAAATCAGTCTTCAGCTTGCAAAATCCTAACCTAAGGACTCCGCCACACACTTGGGAACTTTTATGTCCCAATTCTGCTCTCTGTCATCATGAACTTTGCTCTTCTAAAGCAAGTGTTTTTTCCCTAGATTATTTTTATAGAAAAAAGTGAAGCAAATATAGAGATAATTGTTGATTCTCACTCATCAAGTCCCTTCTCCCTATCACCAACATCCTCCTGAGAGCCTGCTGCAGAATTCCTGGGAACCACAGGAAATAAGTCCACTAACCACTTGAAATGCTTGTATAAAGATAGACCGGACTTGACCTTCTTCCTGTGGAGGGGCCTCTTTCCTCTGGGCAAATGTTACAAAGAAATTGTATCTGCTCGTGGGAGCCTCCCTCTCCCATCATCCTTCCAGCAGGACTTTTCTGGACATGCCCGGAATCCTGTTCTGAAGTTGTCCCCTTCTGCCTGGGTCACCACCTGAGCAAACCCCTCATTTACCATCTCCATGCTGTTGTGTTTATGTTAAAATGACAACACAGAGAGAGATGGGAAACAAGGCCTTGTTGGGGGGGGTGTGGTGGCTATTGGGATATTCTAGTGACATTGATATTCCATTAGGGGTGGTTTCCCCCTGCCAGAGGCAAACCCTGCTTTCCTTGGAGGTCAGTACAGGTGTGCCCCTTCATCACTTTGATCGTTGTCCCCTTACCACGTTCCTTACTTTTAAATTTTATTACTGACATGCAGTTTTACTTGAATTTAATTCCTTTATTTAAAGGAAGCTTTATCTGTCTGATATAATTGCAAAAGTGTCCCGTAAAAAGAAGGCAGTGATAAAGACAAGTACTGTGAGAGGACAGGCGACCCCGACTTCTGCTCAGGGGCTGCTTCCTGCCTGCTCAGCTCTTTTGGTTACAGAGAGAGCAGCAGCTCTTTTAGGGGAGATGAGAACAGAACGGCACTAAACCAAAGCTTTCTCCTTGCATAGTGAAAACGCCTGGAGGGGACTTCAAAGGGGGCTCCCCCTCTCCGCAGTGATGCTGAAAGCTGTTTCAGTACCACTCAGGACTTCCCCCTGCATCAACAGGGGCATGTGCCCCATGCTTTGGGAAACAAAGGGTTAATGCTGAAGGTCTGTGGCTTTACTGTATGTCAATTCAACAAATCAACAGAGGATGTCAGTCAGTCCCCTTAGAAATCCTTAAATATGAGGGCGTGATAGAAAAATTAGTTAATGCAGATAACAATAAAATGTTTTAAAAGATTGTCCTTGATCCTGTCAGCCAGAGATAACTTCTGTGAACATTTCCATTCATGGAGGTCTAAGCATTTTACAAAATAGAGTCAGGTATGTGATTCATCTGTATGAATGTCTCAGATTTCCCGAGACCTAAAGACAGCTTTATTATTCTTTGTTACTTTTCTGCGTGGTTTGCCTAATTTCTGTTTTGTTGCTATCGACTTTTATCTTTATTTTTTCTTATTTCTACTTACTTTTAGTTTACTTTGCCTTTTTTTTAAATTTTATTTTACCGAGTTATAGTCAGTTTACTATACTGTGTCAATTTCCAGTGTAGAGCACAATTTTTCAGTTATACATGAACATACATATATTCATTGTCACATTTTCTTTTGCTGTGAGCCACCACAAGATCTTGTATATATTTCTCTGTGCTCTACGGTGCAATCTTGTTTATCTATTCTACATATGCCTGTCAGTATCTACAAATTTCAAACTCCCAGTCTGTCCCTTCCCACCCCCCGTCTACTTTGCCTTTTTATTTTTAGAATTCTTCTCATGCAGAATCTTGGATCATTAATTTTAAGCCTTTTAAAAAAAATTTAGTATGAGCACTTAAAGGTAAAATTTCCCTTTAGTAAGTGTTTGAGTTGCCTCCCCAAATCTTTGTATGCTGTGTTTTACATATCATTCATTTTAAACCATTCCACAATTTCTTCTTTGATTCTTTTTCCTCTGGTGGATGATTTTGATGTGTGTTGTTTAGTTAGAAGTGTATGTAGTTTTCGTAGCTGTTAGGGTTATTGATCTCTCATTATACGTGATTAGAGAATTTATTCTGTATGATTTCAGTTCCATTAAATTGATTCAAACTCAGTCTGAAGAAAGTGGCATCATTGGTATGATTTTTTTCCTCATTAAAAAACCTAAATCTATGTACATCTCCATTTGTAATGGCTGCATAGGATTATAGGATTCCGTTATGCGGACATGCAAAACTGTATTAACTAATCCTCTATCATTGGACATTTAGGTTGGGTACTGTTTGTCACCATTATGGACAGAATTGCTGTGGTCGTCTTTGCCTTCCAGCCGTTATGTCCTTAGGAGGATTTATGGAAATGGAGTTGCTGGGGGAAACCATACGTGTTTTGTTAAGGTTCTTACTCAAACTTTTCAGAAAGTTTTTACCTGTTATGGGCTTAAGTTCCATTTCTACTCCTTGACTTATCTGTACTTCCTTTCTGATTTTGATGTCTGCTCAAGGTAGAGGAGAAATTAATTTGAAAGTTTCTGACCTGCTGACTTTGGTTTCAAAGTCCCCTCCTAAAACAGGACCCTTGCCCCCTTCGCCTAAACTTGCTCCGAGGATGCCCAGCACCATCCGTGAGATTTCACCGCACATGTTCCTGGGCCTGTGTCCCAGCGTGAGGGGTGCCTTTGCAGTAGTGTGGGGAGCAGATGCCCTCAGGCGGCCTTGGAGTTGTCTTCTGTCTCTGACGCTTCAGGCCCCTTCACTCCTTTGCTGCACTGCCCTCATCTCTCACTTCTCACAAGGCAATCCTGACCTCTGTTCAAATCTCACCTCCTCTAATTCATAAATTTACAGTGAATTCCTGCGAAGGGGTACCACACCCTCCACTTAGTAGACGTGGGGCTCTTGTGTGGCACGGAGCACAGCGTACTGAGGGCAATAAATACTTGCTGAAGTAAGAACCCAGCATCTCCCCGACTTGAGGCAAGGCTTGGCACAGCTAAGTTTAAAATGGCAGAGAACTGGGAATTCTTGCTCACTCAGCGTTCCAAATGGTGTCTGTCCTTGTATGTAAAGTAAGGGACCACCCAGGTTCTGGGGAAGACCCCACTGCAGTTCAGACCAGCAGGTGCAACCTCATAGGCAATGAATGGAGGCAGGTCGCTGGTCCTCTCTGAGTCTGTGTCCTCCCCTCAGCAGTGCCTGCTCTTGGGGTTGTTGCAGAGGTCAAACTTGATAAGAACCTGCAAAGTGAATGGCACCGTACCCAGCATGTGATCAGCTCGCCACAAGTGGCATTATTAATGTCTCGTATTTGGGGAATTCACAGCATGATACAGCCTCCCTCTGGGTTGGGGATGTGGCCTCCCGCTCCCATACCCCTCTGCTTGCAGCAGGAACAAATTCTAAGCCTCCCTGACTCCATCCTTCCATGCAGGTGGGAAAATGCCTGCTCTGGTTTGGGGACCTCCCTTTCTTTTTCACGACTCATGAGATTCAGCCGATTGACTAACTAGAAGAAGATAGGGCTCGTCAGGTGTCCCCAGGTTGATCACCCATTGTTTCATAAAGCTATATAATTTGCATCTATTCCTTCGGTTTTTTAATGCTTTTTCCATTAATTGTAATTAGAAAGGTAAGGTTTGGGTATTTTAAGGGTATTGATGCGTGATAACAGTTAAGAAGGGACACTACAGAGGAAGACAAATACACGATATTGCTTATATGTGGAATCGAAAAAATGACACAAATGGGCTTATTTACAAAACAGAAAAGACTCACAGACAGCAAAAACAAACTTACGGTTACCAAATTGGAAAGAGGTGGGTGGGATAAATTAGGAATGTGGGGTTAGCATATACAAACTACTGTATATAAAATAGTTAAACAGGGTCCTACTGTACAGCACAGGGAACTATATTTGATATCATGTAATAACCTATAATGAAAAAGAATATGAAAAAGGATGTATATCTGTATACCTGAATCGGTGTGCTGCACACCAGAAGCTAACAAAACATTGTAAATCAAGTATACTTCGATTAAAAAAAAAAAGATGGGACACTGCACAGTCAGGGAGATCTGGGTTCCAACGTGGATCTGCACTTACTTGCTGGTTGACTTTGGGCAAGTCATTCCGCCCCCCTGTGCCTTGGTTTTCTCATCCATCAAGTGGAGATGATAATGATAATGATAATGATAACAGTAATAATAATAATGCCCTGTAGGGTGTTTGAGGATTAAATGAGAGAATGCGTGGAAAACGCCTAGCGCATTGTAATTGTAAGGTGTCAGTAATTGTGAGTCACTGTCATCACCATGCTTCATTCCATCCTGTCATCACCTTGCCCTTGCACAGCCCTTGCCTCTGGAGTCCACTCAGTCAGTGTCAGCTTAAGTGAATAAAACGAATAGAATTTGTGTTCCCATCCCCCCTTCCACCCTGAAGGTGAGATGAACACTCTTCATGACTCTGCAGATCCGATCTATAGTTTGTAGTATTTTACTCTGAACAAGGTTTCCAAGTTCCTGACTTCCGGGTTTCCAGGAGCAGACCACAGTTTCTGACCTGAGCTGTGCCTTATGTTACTAAACACAGGACGGAATGTTACCGCTGCATCCTGAGCTTTCCTCTTCAGAGTGACGCCTACCTGCGTGGGAATTGGGTGCGGGTCCCTCCCCCAGGGGTCCTGATTCACTGGGCCTGGCTTGGCGTGTGTGCCCAGGCTAAACAGACCTCCCCTAGGGATTCTGATCCATACCAGGGTGTGAAAACCACTGGTCTGGGGGATCCTTTTTTTTTTTCCCCTACATCAAGAGAGAGGGAAGGAATTCAGCCTAGAAGAAGGAGGTCAGCTTGATTATTTTTCTCATTTTAGCAAAGTCACTGAAATATCTCCAAATCTTCTGTCCTTGTTTTCTTTAAAAGCAGTGGCCCAGGGGACATTGCCCATTTTGATATGTTTATTTTTTCCTCTCTTTCCATTACTCATATTTCCTTTACTGAATTATTGTTTGTCCCTGCTGGGGGGAGAAAATAAAACAGAGGGTAAGGTGAAATGAGTGCAGATTCTAGGTCTCTCCTGCCCCATTTCACTGGGCGAGGCTGGGGCGGGAAGGAGGGCTTCCTGTCTCAGCAGTGAGAGGCCCAGGCTGACCAGCAGGCTTACTGACGCATCTCACCTTGATTCGGTTGGCTGATTACGGTAGCGCCTGGTGGAAAGGCCCAGATTTTCCTGAACTGAGCCAGAAGATAGTTCTGAAGAATTAACTGGGGCCTAATCATAATACACAAGCCCACAGGAAGATGAAATCAGGCCTCCCCCAGAGTCAGGAAGGTCACGTGGCTGAGGATTGCAATGCAGTTCTGTTACGTTCCTGTTTCTCTCTGCCTCTTAATTTATTTGGTAAAGTTGTCCCAGCTGTTCAAAGATCTGAGTACTCACTCATTGGCTTGACACATATTTAATGAGCACCTACTATGTGCCAGACTTGAGGAATATAATGGAGAACAAGGCAGATATAATGAAGCCCTCTTGAAGTTCACATGCTAGTGGGGAAGACCCACTGTATAAGGGATTCCCAGAGAACTGAATGTTACAAGAGCGAAGTCCAGGGCACCCTATGAGCCTGATAATAGTTAACTACAGAGGCTGGGAGATGGGAAGACTTCCTGGAGGAAGGGGCATTTATATTCCTAGTGACCAGGGAGGAGAAGGCAGTAGGAAGAGCATGTGCAAAGGTCCTGAGTCCAGAAAGAGCATACTCCACTTGGGGAACTGAAAATAGTCCATGATGGATAAGGCAAGAGGGCTGTGGCTGGGAAGGCTGGCAGGGCCAGATCAGGCAGAGCTCTGCAGGCCTTTATCTACAGGACTGTGGAAAACCACCAAATAATGCAGGCTGCTGTGTGACATAATCAGATTTGCATTTTTAAAATGTCACTCTGGCTGCTGAGTGGAGAACTTTGGAGAAGAGGTAGAAGCAGGGAAACTAGATATACTCGCCAAGGAGGAGATGGCAGGACCTCAGGCGGCATGGGAAATGTGAGTACAGGCCAGATGTGGTGTCCACTCTTAGGGCCACCGTGTCTTGGCTACACAGGCCCAGTGGCCTTCTCTGAGAGAGACGGCAGCATCCAGCCAGGGTGTGGAGCTCAAGTCAGATTTGAAAATCTCACCACCAGGTTAACCAGGAAATATATTTTCCACGTGAGATGGTGCTGCTGTGGAGTGTGGGGCTCGCTGATCTTCTGGAGCAGGCTGGGAAGTGGGGCACTGTGGCATCTCAACAGGTGAGAGAGTGCAGGGCAGCCAGAGGGCCCCGGCTGCCTGACCTGCCAGCTTGGACATTAAGGACTCTTGTCCTGGCCCTTCTCCATCCTGCCCTGACTCACCGGATGACTGGACCAATCGTCTGTCCCTCGGCTGTACGTGTATGACCTCAGGAACTGAATTTCCGAGTCATGCTGCTATACTTGGTAAAAATCTCCAAGGCGGTGTCATCTCTGGGAGGTTTGAGGGCAAGTCAGATGGCCTGGAGGGGACAGAGTGGACCAGCCAGCTCTCGAGATGCCTCTTGGTCTTATGGTTCTCTGGGGTTTGGTGACACCAGAGGAGATGACTAAGGTCACCTTCAGGGCACTTCATTCATTAATCCAGCAGGTGGTTTTTACAGAGTCTACTGTGTTGTCAGCCCCATCCTCAGACGGTGAACAGAGCAGCAGCATCCTACCCCTGTGACCTTATATTCCAGTCATTGCCTGAGGTGTGACCGGTGACCCACGCTGCCTCCGAGCTCCTCTGGTCTAGGACTGAGCGAGAAGGCTCAAGGGTTCCCTGGCATCGAGTCCATCAGTGGCCTCCAAGAAGGGGAAAGTCTTCTGGTTCCAAGCTGGCTGTCACCTCTGAGCCTTACAACCTGCCTCCCTTTGGCCTGCAGCTCTCTGCCGGCATTGCCCACCGCCCACCAACCCCCAGGATTCCTGCTTCTCCCTCAGAAATCCCCTCGGGTGTTCCTCGCACGAGCTTCCTGAGCCCCAGGGCCAGCCCCCCAGTGGTCCCTTGTCCCTCCCTGTTGCACTGCAGCTGCTCACTGCCTGCTCCTCCCACTCGGCTTTGCTCCGTGGATCAGAATCCGTGTCAGCTTTTTATCTCCAGTGTCTTATGCCGACCTGGCACATAATACACTCTTAACAGGATTTGTTGAAAGGAATTAGGGTCGGCGGGGAAGGATGGTCCGGGGCGTGTTGTGTAGTGTGTTGGTTCTCCTGAAAAGTCACCTGCTACACCTAGATGTCCCCTCGTGAACCAAAGCCTGAGAAACTCTACTCACTTGCCAATTGCCATACTGACCCCAAATATGAGTATTTTCAATGGATTAAATCCATCTGGAATTAATCCTATGTATTTTCTAAAGCCACTGATCCCATCTCACGGAAACTAACAAACCAACCAGGGAGATGCAGAGTCTGCAGGAAGAGATGGGGTGGAGTCGTCTGTTGTCGGTCACTAATTCATTCAACAAATATCTCCTAAATCCTGTGATTTACCAGGTACTGAGGACACACAGGCAAACAAGCAAGCAAAGTCCCTCCTTTCGTTGTCTGCTTTTTTCCTATCAGGGGAGATAATAAGTTTTTTAAAAGTGAGTAAGAAAATCTTTCAGTGCCAGTGTCTGTATCTCCCTGTGGAAATCAGATAGCAGGTGGCCGGAGGTGGCGAGGGCACTGGAAGATGGAGAGTGGCTGAGGGTGTCTCTGGGACAGTGACACTGAGCTAAGATCTTTGAGGATGGGCAGGAGTTCAGCAGGTGGGCCCGGAGATGTGTGCAGAGCCACTTGCGTCCTGCTCTGTTTCACCAGCTGGAGGAGACTGTGTGGTCCTCCTGAGCAAGGAGCTAGCAGAAAAGAAACGACAGGATGCTAAACTTTCTCCCAGTCGTTAGCCCAGCATAGGCAAGGGACTCAAGATAATCCACCAGTAACAAGGGAGAGGGCATGAGGGTTGATATAATCTTTGGAAAGGACGGATGCATCTCAGAGGGCCAGTGCTGCCTCCTTCCTGAACCCGTCCTGGTCCTCACCAAGCTGAAATTCATTGTTTCCTCCTGCGGCATCCTGCAGCTTGTTGGCTGGAGCTGTTTGTGGCAGTTACTACCTTCCACCCTGCAATTAGAGTTATTTGCATCCTCCGCTTGGCCTCCCTAGTGAGTTTCACCTCCTCAGGGGCAGGGATTGGATCTTCCGCGCTCCCTTCCCCCACGGACACGCACTCTTGCCTTGTACTCAGTGCATATCTGCGGGCATTTATTAAACTGAATAACTAAAATTTCTGGCTAACACTTTGGGAACATACCTATTTTAAAACGAGTTTAATTTGGGGGATGGGGGTGATAATTTTGGAGCATGGAACTCTTGGTGGGAGACTCACACCCGGATGCTTCTAGTGGAAACCGTTGAATGCTTCAAGGCTTTGCAGTGGGAGTGGCAGGATAATCAAAGAAAACTCAGAGGGGCACAGAAAGGATCCAGGGCAATGAGGACCAACTAGGCATTTTGCTCTTTTGGTCTTGATGGTGTTAAAAAGCCATTGAAATTTGTCTTGTACTTCTTGCAACACTATTCCGTACTCATCGGGTTTGCTCTGAGATTTTGCTGTGGTTGGCTAGTTGGTTGATTTGGGGTTTGGCTGAGGTCTCATGTCTTTTTGTATTTTCTTTGTCATTTCTTTGAGGGGGGTTATTTTCTGTATACACAGAATATATTGTCCTGAATAATCTAGATATACGCGGCTATAACGTATTTTTGTTAATATTAGTATTTTTGAAATTGAATCAGTGCTCGATCTGTAATTCATATCAAATAAAAATTTAGTATCACTACTGAAAATACAGAACTAGTATTACTTGCCACAGAAGGTAATTAGAAGAGTAAATATGATAAAAAATAATCCATGTTGTGAAATGTTAAAAGTAAAACGTATGTAACTAATTAAATCTAGTTTATTTGTACTCTTATTAAAGGCTTCATAGGTATCGTCTATGATTTTGTGTAGCAGTTGGAGTAGCATAAAATTCTCATCTTCACAGATGAAAAATCTGAGATTCTGAGAAATTAAATAGCTCCTAGAGTTAGGAGATGTTTTAATCTAAATCGTTTAGTTTGCAAATGGAATATTGGAGCTAAAACATAGACTAGAAGGTGGGCCTGGAGATGATTAACTTCTAAATTGGATACTTAAGTATTGTCTGTTTACTTTTGTAGCTAAAAATACAACATAATGAAGCATAGGAAAACGAAGCAAAAAACAAGAGGAGAACGGAGCCCTTGAACTGGGAGGAGCGAGGTAGAGCAGCCAGGATGGTGGGAGGGGCCAGCTGACCCTGGGCTTCCTGGGCCACCACATGGCTGCACTTGGCAGTGACATCGCCTCAGTTCAGGACGGGGAATGGTGGTGGCCCTGTAAGAAAAGGGTTACGTGGAGTCAGGGAAGGGAGGAGAGGAACCAGGTGCTTTACTTCCTCTGGGCTGTTGCTTATTAACTAAACTCAAGTCCATTTTCTTTGTCCCCTTGGACTGGGGGTAAAGTACTGGTGGTGGCCTGAGGGGATAGTTCTGTGGGGCCTTTTCGGGGTCAGAAAACTCACAGGCAGTCAGCTTTGTTTACATCAGCAAATCCAGCTGCATGGAGCAAGCTCTTGACCGGCCACTGACTCCCAACACAAAACAGATGTCTGGGCTACACAGAGGGAGCACACAGGGCTTCTCAACTGGTAGGACTTTATCTTGATGAGTTAGGAAAAAGACAGGAGATGGGTGGCACTGGGTGTGCCAAGAGCTGACAACAGCAGCGACCGAATAGACCTGGCTTTGTTCTGGCTTGAGCCACGTGGGCTCCGAGGGTTGATGCTCAGAGTGGGCTGTAGAGGTCAAACTGCATTCCTGCCTGGGAAAGCCAGATGGCTGTGTGTGTTGGACTGTGGGGTTGTGACCTGCCTGTAACTGGGCCATAGAAAGAGATGGGGTCCCCCCGGCCAGAGGAGGGAAAGTGAGCTCAGAACCAGGATTCAGATTGGAGCTCAATCCTGAAAACTACTCCTCTGCTTTCTGTCTGTGTAGCGTTGTTGCGTGTCATTTATACAATAGCTCGTGGAATAAATCCCTCCGGAGAAATAAATGGTTACTTGATTATGCTAATCGTTATGTTAAACATATTCTAGATAATGCTTACCAACTAGAAATAGTAATAAGTAATGAAAACCCAAATCTTCCTAAAAGAACCAGGCACATACACCAGATCCAGTGCACCCCAGGAGGCCCCCACGTCTCCTGCCCACTCATTTGAACAAAGGAGCTTACATTCCATATTATATCCCACTCTGTTTACTGATACTCGTTTAGGAGATTTGCAAAATTGAATACAGTGATACAGTTCTCCCTTGAGGAAAAAGATGAAGTCAAGGCAATAACAATTATTTAAGATCCAAAGAACTATGGTTTTAAAACACGGTACCTATACACATGCATTGGAAAGCGAGACTACAGCTCACACACACACACACACACACACGTATACATACCCCCCAGATTGTGACTACAGCCATCATTAAGTGGGAAGGTTATAGATGATTTTTGTTTTCTTCTTTATATTTTTCCACATTTTACTGTTTTTTCACAAGTAGCATGTATTATTTGTATAGAGACATTTTTATGTTAAACATCCATGAAAAATAATATATATGCCCCTTGCTGCAATCTAGAGGTTAATACTCTGAGTTATCGCTAAAAATTCCTCACTGAAGTCCCTCTGGGAAATAAGGCTTTTTCCACCCTTGGATAAAATTTGGAAATTTCTCAGTAGGGAGCAATAACTAACCTGAAGATTCAAGATGGTACCCATGAGAGAGGTAATGGCTAAGCGAGTAGGCTTCCAGTCTCTTAGTATAGGGGAAAAAATGTTTTCTCTTTCTATGGTGCCCATTTTTCTTCTTCTGCCCCTCACTTCTTTGTGTCTTCTGTCAGCTAACTCTTAGAGTCAAGTAAGTCTACATTCGCATCCCAGCTCCACAATTTGCTAACCACGGGATCTCGGCCAACCCGTTTATAATCTTGGTGCCTCCGTCTGTTCGTCTGTAAACTACCAGGCTTATTAGGAGGATCAGATGAAATAATGCGTGTAAGCGCAGGGTAGCACAGGCAGTAGAGGCTGGCTGTTACCATGATCCCATTGGCTCTCCCAGTCATCTTTTCTAACTGCTTTGCAGAGACCATGTTTCTGCAGTAGCTGGGCTCTGTAATCTCAAGTTCCTGTGGCCTTCCAGCATGGCCCCAGGAACACCAAAAAGAAAAGAGGAAAGCTCAGAACATCGCTCCTACTTACCTGCTGGCAGTGGGCTTGTTCCCCCACAGAGCCTCACGGTCCTTGGCTGAGCAGCAAACTTCCCTCACTCAGGAGACCACTGAGAGCCTGTGGCCCCAGGGCCTGCTTGCCTCAAGAAGTCAGTGCTCTCTTTAAGCATTCCCTTTCGGGTTTTCTGAGTCAGTATCTTAAGTCATTCTGAGACAGCCTTCTCCTCCCCACCTTCCTCACTTCTACCTGTTGTCCCAAACATGCATCATCCTTTTTGACCACCCAGCATCTGAAGCCCCATCCTAGATGTGAGGGATGCCCTCCCCCTCCACCCCCCAGGTCTGGTCTGGCTGGATCCTTCTTACAGTGGGATTCGGGGTTACCACCGTCTCAGTGGCTCTCTGGGCAGCCCCGTTTATTATCATTCAAGGTTACTTTTGGTTGCTTACAATTAGGAGCCCAGTCGGCTCCTGCTTGTCCTCCCTTGGCATAAATCCTTCAGCTGTTAGTTCCCAAAACTCTTTGACATTTGATGTATTACATTCTGCAGGCTATGGTATTTTATTGTACTTGCCTGCTTCTTCCCCTCTAGACTGCGAGCTCCCTGAGGACAAGGACTAAGGCCATCTAGATCACTGCAGCATCTCTGTCAGGGAGCAGGGTGTCTGACCCATAGTAGGCCCTTTGCAAACGCCAGATGAATGAACCAGCAGCCACCTAGGAGGGGACCAGCACCACCACGGTAATTTCACTTAGAGAACCAGTTAACTTGCCAACTTGCTGATGACCTGGCACCATTCCTAGTCTGATTCCAGGAGAAACCAGATTTCCTTTAGGCCTTGGCAAGGAAGACGATATTCCAGCAGCGTCCTGAGTGGGAGGGTGTGATGTTGGCTGCGTCTTAAAGTGGGTGAGTAATCCCCCAGGCAGCACTTAGCTTTTAAACCCTGGCTTCTAACGTGGTCATCTCCTGAATCTCCCAGCTTAAAATGGAAAGTGGCATTACTCATGGTGAAGAGCAGACAATAAAAAAACATTTAGGTGGAGCCCATCACAATGGGATGAGTATTCCCTGATGATGGGTGAGAGAGCATCTGTTCTCTGAGGGCTCGCAGCCCCGGCAGACAGCTCAGTCAGAGCAGGGTTTTTGAACTACATCTCCGAATTAGCTCATCACCCAGCGCCTCACTCTTTGGGATGTTGAAAGACATTGCGTTTCTCAGCCTACACCAGGCACGATGAGAGGAAATGCCCGTGAATAAATTCAGAAGGTGGTATAAAGCGGCAGTTAGGAATTTAGGTTGTGACATCCAATGGAGCTGGGTCTGAATCCTAGCTCTTCTTAGTTACTAGCTCTGTGACCCCAAGTAAATTGCTTAACCTCTCTGATTTTTGCATTCCTCATCTGTGTGATGGGTTGAATAATAGTATGTACTACAAAGTCATGAGAAAAGGAAATCAGATGATCTCTATAAAGGCCTTATCACAACGCCTGGCTCGTAACCAACGCTCAGCAGACGCTGGGTTGAGGATGTTTTTCTTGTACCGTCTTCCTCCCGCAGCCTCCAGTACCTCTTCATCCTGTAGGTTTTCATGTGTCCTTTAATCCCATGCAACCTCCATACCCTTACTCCTTCCAGGAGTCATCCTTTACCTCTAACCCCCTTCTAAGCTGTGGTCACACCCCAGCCTCCCTCCGTGCTCTCTCCTTCTCCATTTCTATCTCGTTTTTCTCTCACTTTCTCCGTATCTGTCAGCTTGTGTACCAAGACCCGGTTTCTGACCTGTCATTATTTCTTCCCCACCTCAGAAGCCATGGGCTGGCACCCAGTGAAGCAAAATGCACTGGAATAAATCGATCTGATTTTAATGACACCTCATGGACAGACTGGGCACAAGGTCATAAAATGGTCAGGGCTCAACACCAGTGGCCGGTGCTCCAGTGTAATGTACGTGTTCCACCAGGAGGCCAAGTGGACCAAGTCCAGTCTTACCAAGGCTGGGTGTGGAGCGGTAGAACTGATGGTTACACGTGCAATATTTTTCTCAGGAAAGACCATACCACCAGTTTTTCTAATAATAGACTTCTTCAGTGAGTTCGTAAATTTGATTCAGATTTTTTTAAGGCGTGTACTCTTGGCCTCAAGTCGGTTACACGCAGTAGTATTTGGAGATAAACAAGGTCGTGCCTGTGTTGAGATGCTCAGCATTGTTCTAGGTAGTTCTGTGCCCATGATCTGGGCACTGACGCAGCAATCATCGCTTCCTCCAGGGAGAAGACCTCCCACCTTCGATCACCAGCGACTAGGTAACCACAGGCTGTCACCTCAGGACATATCCTAATCATTCATTTATTCGACATGTTTAATGAACAGCCTTTTATGTGCTGGGCTCATTTCTTGTTATCATGGCAGGGAGGGTAAAAGAACAGGATGCAAGTCCTGCCCTCCAGGAACTTACAGCCCAGCATGGGAGGCACATACACACAAATAACTAAATGGGGGCAAACGTGACGGATGCTACAAGCGAGGCATCGAGGGGTAATGGGAGTTCCCAGGAGGCACACATCACACGAATGATGGCGATGCTAGGGAGGACAGGTTACTTGAGGTGGATTCTATAGGTGACTAAGATCTCAAAAGGCTAAGATTGGCACGTACATTGGACAGAAGACACAGCGCGAGCAAGGAATGGAGTTGGAAAATTCACCATGAGAATAGGAGACAGGACACTTTGAATTAAGGGTGGTGCGTATATAACAGTGGGGAGGTGAGGCTGGAAAGATAATTTATGGCCAGATCTTATAACTCACTTCCTGCTAACATCTCTATGTGGATGTCCAATAATTATCTTAAACTTAAGATAACTGGACACATCTGTTGGTCCCCCTTACGGAATCCCCCCGCTTTTCTTTCTTAGGTATTTCAAATCTTCATAAATGTTCCCAGTGCCTCAGCCCCAAAACAGAGAATTCACTGTTTCTGTCTCCATCTCTTGGCCCCAGTCAGTTCATCAGCAAGTTCTATCTTCAAAACACATCCTCAATCTGACCTCTTCTATCTTCTCCGTTACTGTCACTACGTCCTGAAAACCATCACTTCTTACCTGCTTCCTTGTTTCTACTCTTGCTCTCATATAACCGTGTTAAGTCAGATCAGATCCCCTTGCTTGCTGAAGACCTCCCAGCGGCATCCCGTAGCTCTCTCCATGGGAAGACCATGCCCTCCAGGCTCACCATCAGGCCCCAGCCTCTTCCCCGCCTCACCCCTCTCCTCTCTGCCCTTGCTCGCCCTGCTCCTTCCACACTGCTGGCTGCCCTTCTCTTCCCTGAGCACACCAAGCATGGACCCGCCACAGCATCTTTGCAGTGACTCTGCCCTCTGTCTGAAACACTGCTCCCTCAACCTGAAAGTCTCCTCTTTCCTTAGCCATCTGCTTGTCCACCTCGTCACGGCTCAGGTCTCATCTCGGATGTCGCCTCTGCAGGTTACCTGTGACCATCCTGACTAAAGTCACCCCTTCTCAGTTTTCTTTCTCTCAGAACTCCAGTTTTTCACTTACCTGAAATGCTGTCTGGTATTTGTTTGTGCTTCTGTTTCATCACCATCATTTCTACTGACTTGCAGTTCCATGAGCCTTCGTCTTACTTACTGCTGTCTCTTTAGTCATTAGTACAGTCCTAGCCCAAGCGGGTAGTCAGTGGAATGCAGATTTGTGGAATGCAGATTCCTGGGCCACACACCCAGAAATCCTGATTAAGTTGTCTGGATTGGGGCCAGGCAAAAGAGGAGTTAATTTGTTTGAATTTTTTTAACCATATGCGTATTTTTAAACTATGTTGTACCTAGTACAATTCCCAGGTGGCTCTGACTTTTAGGCAGAGTGGAGAACCCCTGACCTAGAGAATGAAAATCCCTGTAGCATCTTGCTTCTCAAAGTGGGGTCCTTGGACCCGTAACCCCCAGGTACTTGCTAGAAATGCAGATTGCCAGGCTCCAGCCTAGCCCAAGAGAACCAGAATCTGCAGTTTAACAAGATGCCCCAGCTGACCTGTATGCATATTAAATTAAGAAGCACCAACCTAGCAGAAATACAGACCTGCTGAGGAGTAAAGGCTTTGAATTTGGCAGGTTGAACTTGCTCTGTCTGCAGGACGGTGAAGTGGGCATGACCCTCAGACAGTTGGAAATGTGGTTCTGAGGTCATGGAAAGAGAACTCAAAAGGAAATGAGCATCTTTACCAAAATGCTCATTGAGGGTTGGAGTCCCAGGTCTGGCTGAGGCTGTGGTTGGAGAGAAGGGCAAAAGGAAGGAGAAGACAGAATTGGTGAACTATAGGGGCATCCCCTCTGTGGGCATGAGGAAGGGGAGTTGAGAGAAGGCAGTGGGGAAAGAAAGAGACGGATGAAGAATGATCGCATGAGCCTGGGTAGGAGACGAGGTCGGGAATAGGGTGACTAAAAGCATCAGATTTTGCAGAAGAGTCAAGGGACATGAAGACCAAGAAATGACCATGGGGTTATGTCCAGAGATGGGCAGATGGAGGAACCAAGCGAGGGAGGAGAGGCTTGAGTCAGTGGTGAGCAGCTGGAAGCAGTGAGTCCACACCACCCTCCGGGGGAGCTCTGTGGTCGCACCAAGAGGAAGATTGTGTCTTGAAGGAGGAGGAGTGGGGAGAAGCTTTGCTCAAATCAGAGACCTGGGAATGTTTGTCAAGAAGGAAACTTCATGGAAAGGGACTGAATAAATTGGAGATCAAAAGAGATTCAATTGACGAGACCAGGTCCTGGAGGGAGTAGGAGAGAATCACACTAGACTCACATGCTTGTTGATGCCTAGACTGACCTACACAGGTACAAAATAAATGCCAAGCTGCCTTCAGGGAAGGAAACGGGATGACCAGGGAGGCAGGGTGGCTTTCTTTTTTGTTTACGAAAAACCAAAAAATAATTAAAAAAAAACCAACCACTTGTGTGTGCTCTACCCAGATTTAACAAATAACATTTTCTCAAGTCTACTTTAGGTTTTTTTTTCATATGAAAGAAATGAAACATCAGCGAGAAAGTCAAAGCTCCTCTTGTTTCCCTTTTCATAACATCCGTATCCTCCTTCCTCCGAGGCAACCACGACTGTGAGTGTGTGTGTGCGCGTGTCTCCAATGCTCGTAAAGGGCGTACTCTGCTTGTGTATATAGTTCTGCAGGTTGCTTTCACTCAGTCAGCATGGTAACTGAGACCTCTCCATTTTGATACATTGTCCGTAATATTTACTATATAACAACAACTATCATATAAGACATCCTAGAAGTCCTGACCTTAAAAATAGCCTGTTCTGTATTTGCATTTTTTCTCTAGGGATGGACATTTATGTTACCTTCCGTTTTTCACTATCATCCAAACTGCTGTCACAAATACCCTTGTACATGGAGAAATGTACTTATAACTGTCTACTCTTTGGAGGTTTTTTTTTTTGCCATATGCATTTTTAAAACAGATGTTTTAAATAAGAAAAATTAATTTTCTTAGGAAACTTCTCAGAGTATGATCCAAGGATCATCCAAATCAGAATTGCATGGGCAGTTTGTTGTAAAATGCTGATTCCTGGGCCCTGCATCAGACCTACTAAGTCTACGTTATAATGAACCTCCCCAGGTGATTCATAGGCATCCTCTAGTTTGGAAGCACCGAGTAGACAGAAGGTTCCTCTGAGAGGAGGTGGGGGTGGCGGAGGGCAGGGCAGGTAGATGGTGGAGGACGGGCTGTGCATGGGGAGGGGTGGAGCGTACCCTTGATTGGCAGCTCCCCTATACCATGCACATTGCTACAGCCTGACATTTAAAGCAGAAGGGAGAGTGAATCCATGGGGATTAATCAAGATGATAACTGCAAAAGGTTCAAAAGGCCAGCAGAGATGAGTAGGGCAGTTTGTGGAGTCCACTGCTTAGTTAGTGGCTGTGTGTCCTTGGGAAGTCACCTAACCTCTCTGAGCTTCGGTTTCCCCATCTGCAGAATGATGGTGGCACTACTGCCCACCTCAAAGGTGAAGAGCACATGACTTAAGGCATGTAACCCGCTTAACCCAGAACTTGAAACTTCTTACGTGGCTGATAAATGATGACCGTGGCGGTGAGGTGATGCTGACAATGGTGATTGTTCAACCCCCTTTGTATTCAATACATATCTTTGAGAGTTTGGCTTATAGCCTCCTTATTTGAAACTATAACAGCTGTTTATAGTGACTGGATGTTGTTTTAATATCACATTATGGACTGAGATCTGAAATATATAGCTTTCAAGTGCTCTATTACTCTCATGGAAAAATGTGATCAGCACATATAAGCCACTACAAGGCGCAGGTTCTGGAAATGTGCTAACCCTGAGAACGGGAGTTCCTGTATTTTGGAGGTGAGGGACTGAGTTGGAGAGAGCTCAGCACACACGTACCCCTTGCAGTGTGCACGCAGCCAGATGGTCCCCCTCTAGGAGCGAGCCCGTGTGAACGGGTGGGTGGGGTGAGGCAGCAGCACCCACGCCTCCCGCCCGTGAGCCTTTCGGGCAGGGCCTGTGGCTCAGAGAGGTGAGCACTGGGGATCCCACCTGTAGACCACGGAGCACACAGAGGTAGCCCAGAGGGGCCCTGAGTCCTTCCTCCCTGAGCCTCAGCCCACTTCTCCCCTGTGCCCGGCTTCAGCCCACCAGAGCCCGAATCTTCCACCACGGCTGAGCGAAGTGGGCGAGACCCCTGGCTCTGAGCTCAGATAAAGTAAACTCCGAATCTCGGCTCTGCCTCCTAAGAGCTGTGCCACATAATCTTTTTTTTTTTTCAACAGACTTTCTTTAAGAGCAGTTTTAGGTTCACAGCAAAATAAAGAGAAAGGTGCAGAGATTTCCCACGTGTCCCCTCCACCACGCAAGCACAGCGTCCTCCATCACCAGCATCCC
Source organism: Vicugna pacos (assembly GCF_048564905.1). NCBI lineage: Eukaryota > Metazoa > Chordata > Mammalia > Artiodactyla > Camelidae > Vicugna > Vicugna pacos. The sequence goes on along the minus strand of NC_132989.1, from coordinate 20,824,331 downwards.
CACCAGACAGGTACATCTGCTACAACTGAGTGGCCTACACTAACACAGTAAAATCGCCCCAAATCCATCGTTTATATTAGGACTCACTCTTGGTGGTGTACGTTCTGTGGGTCTGGATAAATATACAGTAACACGTAGCTACCATGTAGTATCAGACAGAATGGCTTCACCTGCCTAAAAATTCTGTGCTCCCCCGGGTCATCCCTACCTTCCTCTCCCGGAAACTGTTTGATCTTTTTACTGCCTCCATAGTTTTGCCTTTTCCAGAATGTCATATAGTTGGAATCGTACAGTGTGTAGCCTTTCCGGATTGGCTTCTTTCTCTCAGTAAAATGCATTCAAGTTTCCTCCATGTCTTTTCATGGCTTGATGGCTCCTTTCTTTCTAGTTGTAAAGTAATCTGCACCATGTGGACACACCACCTTTTTTTAGCCTCAGTTTTCTGGGCTGTAACAGGAGGAATGGGTCACATGGATTGAGAGACTTCATGGTGACGGTAAGCTTGAATGTTTCAGTGTGCAGGACCAGGCTCTCTGCTCAGTGCCTCTTTCTGCACTTCCTCCTCTAGTCCTTCCTGAGCCCCATCATGTGGTATATAATACAATTTATTCAAATGTGTCAACAAAATACATTCCCATTTTACAGATGAGGAAACTGAAGCCCAGGGAGATTAAGTAATTGCTCCAGTCCGCAGGTCCAGGAAAGGCCTGGCCTGTTATTCGAACCCAGACATTCTGACTTCGGGTCTCAGGATTGGGGCTGTAACCTCCCCAGAAAGTTCTTTACAGTGTTTGGCATGTAGTGAAAACATGTCGCCTGGTGTCACCTCTTATTATTGTTAATATTTTTGAAGCAGAGCCATTTAAATGGTCAGGTTGCAGTTCTTTTCTAATGAGACATACAGCGCACTGAGATGTTGGGAAATCCCCTGATGCCACGCTGCAAATGGGTTACAGAGCTGGGATAAAAAGCCCTGGGTACCGGAGGCTCCAGATTGCTCTAAAGAGAGTCCTAATTGATCTTTAAACTGATGTTGACTGAGCACTTACCGGATAGGTTACCCGGTTCCATGCCATGACAACCCATTTTAGGAAACGGAAGTGCCCAGGATCCCAGCCCTGCTCTCCCATCTCCCCTGATGCTGCTTCCATGTTGCCCATCCCTCCTCACCTCCCTTCTCCCATCTCTGCCCGGGGGCCAACCTCTGCAGCCCAGGCACACGTCAGGGCACAGAGACAGCCTGGGAGCGCCTGGGTCTGCCCAGTGTCTGGCTCCAGGGGTGAGTGCCTTGGCAGCCAGCCGCAGCTCCTCGTCACCGTCCTGGTGACAGTACACGCTGGTCCCCGGGCAGGCAGCCTCGGCCTGGGCACATCTGCTCACTCCCTGTCCCCTCCACTTCCTTCTGCCCTGGATTTCCAGACAGAGTCAAAAATGGGTTCACATCAAGTAAGATTTGTTTTCTTTCAGAGTAATTTTCCATTTATAGACAAGCCTTCTCTCGGGAGGCCCTGTCCTCCTTCCTCTGTCTCGTTTTTTCCTGGGTATTTGGGGATGAAGTCTTGGTGGCTGTTTTTGAGCCCTGTGGTCAGCAGCCCAGCCGGTCACTCATTCAGAATGTCTCCAGAAAGCCAGTGGTTACCCTGACAGGAGCGTATGCTGATTTCTGTGGCCTCTGAGACCTCCGTGGACCTGTGCCCACATAGCCAGTGTGAAGTGTTAGAAAGAAGGACGTGACCTGGGCCAGCACGGTCCTCCTCGCAGGCTCATCCTGGTGAGATGACGAGGATGATAATTGCAGCAGTAGCAGCAGCTGATACTCACAGGCGCTCCTCTAAGTGCTAAAAGGGATTCACTTATTCCTGCGAGCTGGGTGCTGCTCTCATCTCCTTCACACAGATGAGGAAATAAGCACACAGAAGCGAAGGCTACGGCTGACCTCTCTGGCCTGGCCACCCCAGCATCCCCCTCCAGTCCTGTGTTCCAGCCACGCCAGCTTTGGTTTGGTCCCTTGGATACACTATGTGATCTCCTGCCACAGTTCCTTTGCACATGCTTTCCCTCTGTCAGGACCACTGTTCCCTCCGCTTTACAGCGAATTCACTGAGTCATCTTTCGCATCTCAACTGAGATTTCTTCAAGGATACCCTACTCAACCCCCTCACCCCCACCCCGGCCAGATGTCTCATTAAAGCTCTCACAGTGCCACCTGCCTCTCCTCCATGGCCCTGGTCAGTTTAAACTCTACTTTTATTTGTATAATTTTCCGATTAATGTCTGGCTCCACCTCTAGACCATAACTCCTTGAGAGCAGAGGCTTGGAAGAGCTGCCTTGTATATAATTCTATCATTGCACTTACCCTGTGGGGCTGAAATGATTTGCTTATGTATCTGTCTCACCCCATGGTCTGTGACTTTCCTGAGGGCAGAGTCCAGGTCTTTTTCTAACAGCCTCGGCTCCATAAATATCTGGTGAGTTGAACTGAATGAACCGGATTTAATTGAAGAGTGTAACCTAGGGAAAGGCACCTGAATATTTAGAACTTTTGATGGAGCAAGCCCACAAAAGACAGTCGTTCAGAATCACCCCCTTGGAAATCTGGAGTGATTTTGGAGAGAAGGTTAGCTTTTTTAAAAAAACCAGATTCACTTATGATTTGGATAGCAGACCAGAAGGATCCATGACTTTCCCAAAGAAGCATCGTATTACGGTTATAAATCCAAGAGAAGTGAGGACGAAAGGATGTCTGCCTCTCTGAGGTTCGTCTGAAGTTTAGTAAAAGTCAGAGCATAAATAACTAGTGGAATCTCATTGGAAGCTGTGTTGAGATTTGGCTCCTGAAGCCCTCGGCCTTGCGTCATTTCCTTATCTCTCCTGGATGACCTTGCCTGGCTCACTCCCCAGTGCTGTTCCTACTGTCTTTGACTCCGTAAATATTGGGGTCTGGTTGCAAGGAAGGATCCTCCTCTCTGGGCCTGGTCCTGTCCAGGACCTGATGCCCCTCAGTCTGAGGAATGGGCCTCAGGGCTTCCACACTTGAATGAAAAATAGGGAGAAAGAGGGAGATACACAGAGAGAGAAAGGGGCTTCTCTTCTGCCCAAAGGATGAGCAGGGCCGGGGCGGAGGCGGGGGATGGTGAGCCATGGGTTACAGGCCTGGTGCTGACCCAGCAGGATATATGAAGGAAGTGCCAGGTAACTGCGGGCTCCCACATCCAAACAGGGCCCAGCCCCAGCTCTGCACACCTTGGCTCCAAGGAAAACAGGCAGTTTTTCGAAAAAGCTGTTTTCTTTCATCCTGCCTCCTCCTTCCTATCAAAACAGATTATGAGCGTGTCCCTTGGAGGATTGAATAGCCCCTTTCAAGAAGTTAGAAAGAAGCCATTTCTGAGTTGAGAGGATTAGGCTAGTGAAATTTAACATTTGCAGCACATGCTAGATTAGCAGGTAATTTGAAAGCACATTACTGAGGCTCCAGTAGCCCATCGTGACGCTCATAGAATTTTAAGTATTTTGCAATAAGAACACCACCTAATTATCACACAGGAGGGATTAAAGTGGCACTGCCCTCCTCTGGCCCCCCATTGTGAACACGCCCTGGCCCGTAATAGGTACAAAGAACCTGTTCAGTGCACGGAGGACATTAATGTCTGACCTAAGGTCCTGGCAACTTTCCAGAGCGGGACGGACAAAAGCCCTTAGTCTTAAACATATTTTGCTTAAAAGCATTGGGTAATGACACATCAAACTGTTTGCCATTCTCTTTGGGCTTCTGGACCTAGTGTCCACTTATCCAAAATTATGAATTTATCCCCGACAGTTAATAAACTTACGTGGAATCCCAATGGCTTAAACTCAGACCTGAGGTTTTTTTTTTTTTAAGAGTCACTAAAGACTCATTCTTAAAGAGGAGACAGAGTCTTGCGTAACTTGAAAATGTAGCACAAATATTGAAAAAGGACATCTTGGAGTTTCAGTGGCTAAGGCAGAAAAAAACTCAAAGATGTGTTGAAGTTAAACTGGAGCCACTTTCCAAGCGTGACAGTCAGGCTGGTCCTGCCCTTGGTGGGCTGGGCCCGGGCTGGTGCAGTGGCGCCGAGGTCCAGGAGAGGGCGCTCTGAGCTAAGTGTGTGGACCGCGGCGGGGAAATCAGGGCCCTTGAAAGAAGCTGTTTATGCTTCATCTTTGTCCTGCCTGTTTTTGTGTTCTCTGGAGGAGTGAGAGACAGTTTTCCCCCCTCTGTGCCAAAGAATGATCTGCAAATATAATTAAACTGATGATTTCACAGATTAAATAGCAAATCCCAGACATACCATGTTAAACGTTTATTTAATGGCCTTCAGCCTCTGGTCTCCCTGAAACCTGTGAGCAAGTTTCTCACAGCATGGCTCTTCTAGCGTATTTCAGCGGGCCCTCAGGAGCCAGTATCTTCTTTAAATGTTGACTCTAGGCCTAGAAGATGGATGTTCAAACCAACAAGAGTAGACTGTTCCTTTCTCTCTGAGAGTGATTTGTGTGTGTTCCATATTTATCAGCTCAGTGACTAAGCGTTACCTGTGCACAAGAGCCACCTGACCCACAGCGTCTTGATTAAAAAGCTATATAGTCATCAGATTGGGATACATGGAAGCCTGTTTCCAGTATATAAACTTCCTCAGGAACACACCTTCTTCCCGCATTTCTCAGCCCCAGGCCCCGAGGGAAGAGCAGGCAGATGCACCAGGTCCTTCCAGGAAACTGCATGCCGTGCAGGCTCTGTGACGGCTGAGCCCCACGTGAAGAATTCGTCTTAGGGAAAGGTTCAACCCAGGGCCCAGAGACCGCTGTGCGAGGTTCACAGCGGCCCTGTTTGCCATAGCAAGAACTTGGAAACCATATTGCGTCGTTAGTGGGATGATACGTTATACAGCCAGGCAAACCCCAGGCAGCCGTAAAAAAGAGAGCTAGGCAGGACACAGAGGAGTAGGGGAAAGAATGCCCTAGAGCAATACGTGTGGAAATATCCCATCATTGATTTTTTAAATTGTATGTGTAGATACATAGATAGAAACTTGAAAAAAATGTTGGCCTCTAGAGAGTGGGATGGAGTCTGTGAAAATGCATCACAGGGGTTTTTCTAATTTAAAGGGGAAAACGATAACCTTTGTAAAGCCCTCCAAAAAGGCAAGAATGCCATCGTCTCACTCCTTCCCTTCATCCTCCAAACCTGCTAAGTGTCTTTCACCTGAAGGCCCCTCCCCCCACTCCCTGGGACCCTCTAGTTCCCAAGTCTCTCTCAGCTTCCCCGTGGCTGAGCATCCCCCTATAAAGTCGGTGCTCCAACCCCTCTCAGTCACCCCCCGCCCTCTGGGGTCCTCCTTCCATGAAGATGCCCTTGGAAAAGCTTGCCCATGGTGTCCTCCAAAACTGGGCTTGCGACTGCTGACCCAGGAGCTGGAGGTGGCCTAGGGACACACGCTTTGCTGGAGCCACGTTGTGGTTGTGGTTGTTCTTAATCAGTTTGACATCTACCCATGGGGAGATTTCACCTGGAACTCGAGCTCCCTGTCCTCTTTAACCCTCAGAAGATCCAACCCATTTCGCCCGCCTTCCTGCATGTCTGGAGCTGAGGGGCAGCCTGACCCCAGTCTCCACGCTCTCTCCTGTGGGCTCTCCTGCAGCCCCCCCCCCCCCGGGCAGCAGTGCTTCTGGTCTCACTCTAGACCGTCCTCCTCTGTCTGGTTTCAATAAGAGCTCTGGCTTCTGGGTCCTCCTCTTTAACTGCCCTTGCTCAGCGTCCTTTCCTGGCTTCTTGTCTTTTAGCCCTGCTTTGACGTCCATCATCCCTCCAGGGTCAGTCCCAGGTGTTCCCTCTTAACCACATATGTGCTCTTTTGTCCCCCCACGCGCCCTTGCCTGCCTCAGCTTCCACCCATGTCTCCAGAATCCCTAATTGCCTCTGCTTTAATAAGTGACAGTGCAGTGGTTACAAAGTAACCCAAACTACAGACCTTAGTCGGATTTGCTTTCCCTCACTGCCCACAGGCATCTTCTAATGGTTTGACCTAAAGAGTCCTTACATTTTCGTTCCTTTCCTTCCCTCCCAGTAGTGTCTTGGGTCAGGCCAGCAAAGTCTTGACCCCTGTCCAAGGTGATGGCTTCTCATTTTTTCTCTCTGTAGCTTATTCTCTTACCTCACCCACCGCACCTCCAGCTTTGTCCTCCCAAACCACAGATCTGATCATGCCTCATCCTTGCCCAGGCACCCTCCATTACTCCTCACTGCCTGCAAGTCAGAGCCCAAACTTCTTAGCTTGGCATTCAAGGCTCTTTATGACCTGGTTCCAACCTTTATTCATTCAGGCAACAAACTGAACACCCATATGTCAGGCTTTGGAGATACTTTTGTGAAAAAAGTAAGACATTGTTCCTGTCCTCATGGGACCACATTGAACCTGGAACTTTACAGATAATACACACACACACACACACACAGACACACACACACAAATTACAGGGCAAAGAAAGAAAAATTCGGTCTCAAGGAGCCAAGACAGAGAATAAAGAGTAAAACCAACTCTAGAATAGGTGATCAGACAGAACTCTCTGAGGAGGTGACGTTTAAGCTGAGACCTGAAGAAAGAGAAGGTGCAGAGGTCTGGGGGTAGCTCATTCCAGGGCAAACCCCTCCTTCTCTTGCCTGCCTCTCTTCCCTCCCTTTCCTGTCTGCTCAGAACTCCACGCAGGCTGGACCATCATCCATACCTGTAGACACTGTTCTCCGGGGGTGTTTTCTGCCCCAACTGTGAACTTCTCAAAGGGAGGAACTTCCTTATGCATTTGGGTCCCTAGTGCTTTGTAAATACTTGGCTCAATAACTGTGAACTGAAAAAACGGATGGATGGATGCACGAATGAATGGATAGATGGATGGGTAGGTGGATGGTTGAGTGAGTGGATGGATGCATGGATATAGATGGATGGCTAGATGGATGGGTGGGTGGCTGGGTAGGTGAGTGGATGGATGGGTGGGTGGAAGCACACATGCTTTGAGCTGAGCTGAGTGTAGTGTCTTTCAGGGACAGTCACATAACCAGCAAAGCTGAGACCTTGAGTTTGCTGGAGTTGGCTTGTGCTGGGGTAAGAGTCCCTGAAAAGTGTTCTCACTCAGGTTCTCTACCACTTTGGTTGCATGTCATTTTTCTATCTAACCATCCTTATTACTGTGAAATGAGCATGTATTTTTTTTTCCAAATAAAAACCAATAACATTAAAAAAATTTTTAAAAATAAACAGCCCTTAACCAGATCTTGCTTCACTTATAAGGGAGATTTGTGGATAGAAAAATGTGAGGCAGTGTACACAGTGCTCAAGTACCCAGCCTCTGCCGTCAAATCACTGTGTTCAAATATTAATCCAAGCTCTTACCCACAGTAGATCCTGGGAAACCTCACCAAGCCCTCGGTTTCTTTATCTATAAAGCATAACCAGTCAATGTACCTGCTGTCACAGGATTTCTGGGAGGACTCAGTGACCCATGTAAGTGCTGTCACAGCGCCTGAAACAAAGTGACAGCTCAAAGACCGGGAGCTGCCACAGTTAGAGGAGTGACGTTTTCTCAGCCTGCCCCATCCTAACGCCTCGAAGAGCTTCTAACAGAACCACAGCCAAACGTGACAAAGGACGTGCACTTTGAGCTGTTTCTCTGGTTGTCAAGGAGAAATTCTCTTGTGCAGATTCCCTGAGTCCAGAGCAGGCCCCTGGAAGCGGCCGCAGACACGGCCACACTCAGGCGGGGGTCGGACTCAGACCACGTCCCGGCGCCCCCTGCCCGGCGCGGGCCCGGCTCACCGCGGGGCCCGTCAGCCCTCGGCAGGCCCAGGTGCAGGTCACTGGTTTTGTCCCACAATGTGACTGTAGTTGCTCTTTGTCTGTAGTCGGGGCTCCCCTCCTAAGACCTCGCCTGTTAGGTGACAGCCTCGGTCTCACCCAGGACAGGAATCTCGGTAGTCCTGTTACGCAGCGCTCCACCCACATTCCACCGTCTTCGGCCACCCTCCCTGCCCCCTCGGAAGTGTCATCCAGCTGTCAGGGGAGGTCACGCAGCCTCTCACTGGAGGATGCCAGATGCTCAGGTGCCGCTGGGGCCCGAGGTCTCAGGGTGAAGCCCTCCGCCTGCTCTGTCACTGCCCACCTGGCGCCGTTGTGACTCGGGCTGAGGTCCTGGTCTCCCTGATGGCTCCCTGGCTGACTAGCTCTTGCTGGCCGTGTGCGGGCCCCTCAGAATCTCTGTCTCCCAGCCCAGGAGGTCTGCCGCTGGCCCTGCTGCAGGTCGCCCCACCATGGCCTCTGGCTTTCATCTCAGCATCCGCGCCCAACGGGCGCAGCAGGAGCTCTGGTGCAGACCACGCCCGCTCGCCGTGGCCTCAGGCCTGTCCACCCTCTCGTCGCTCCAGGCCTCCCCACGTAGCCGGGCCAGGGTGCCTTCAGCTCATCGGAATTTGCCAGACACAGCCACCTCCATCTCCCTGTGCATACACGCGCGTGTGCACACATACACACACATACACACACTCATATCTTCTTCATGGCTGACCCCCAGTGGCCAGTGGGCACCCCCGTCCGCGGTGGTAGAAACTCCACAGTCTGTCTGCCCGGCCCACCAGCCCTTGCTGTGTTAAAAGGGAGCTCGAGCAAAACTTCTCTCCACAAATCTTGGCAGTTGAGCCGACGGCCCTCAGTATTCAGCGTTCCCGTTTCCTTCCCCGGCTCTGGGTGACCGGCCTCCTGACCCAGCCTCTGGGTAAGAGGGCTCCAAACGGAACATGGTTTAAAGACCGCAGGGTAGGGGTGGAGGGGTCAAAATACATTGCTTCCTTTTTGCAAAATATTCTCCCTCATACAACCATTCCTCTTCCAGGCCTGCTGTAGCTAAGCAACCAGTGTCCTTCAAGGCACTTTCCTTTGTTCCATTCTTTCTTATGTTCATTCAGCAACTGTGACTGAGTCCCTGTGACGTGCAGGCACTGTGCTGGGCATCGGGTCAGTAGCTGCCTTGCAAACATAATACAGATATTCTCACCTCCATGTGGAAAGATGCTCAGCATCATTAGCCATCAGGGCCGTGCCCATCAAACCACAATGAGATGCCATTCACGTCCGCTAGGACGGCTCAAATCAAAGGATGGATTATAACAAGCGTTGACAAGGATGTGGGGAAATTGGAGCCCTTGTACCTCACTGGTGGGAATGTAAACTTGGTGCAGCCACTTGGGAAAACAGTTTGGTAGTTCCTCAAATGCTCATCCATGGAGTTGCCTTAAGACCCAACACCAACAGTCTCACCCCTAGGAACACCCAAGGGAAATGAAAACATATGTTTGTACAAAAACATATGCACTAATATTCATAGCGGCAATATTTATAGCAGCCCCAAAGTGGAAGGAAGCCAGATGCCCATCAAATGGTGAGTGGATAAATAAAATGTGGTGCATCCATACAGTGGAATATTTTTTCAGCTGTAAAAAGGAGTGAAGTACTGATAAAATGCTACAACATGGATGAACCTTGAAAACAATATGCCAGTGAAAGAGGCTGGTCACAGAACACTCTGTATTATATGATTCATTCATGTGAAATGTCCAGAATAGGCAAATTCATAGAAACAGAAAATAGACTAGTGGTTGCTGGGGCTGGGGGAGGAGGGACTGGGGAATGACAGCTTAATGGGGGTGGGTTTTTTTTTTTTTAGCGTGATGAAAATGTCCTGAAATTAGACAGTGGCAGTGGTTGCACAACTCTGTCAACGTAGTCAAATCCACTGAATTGTACGCTTTAAGTGGGTGAGTCGTATGGTGTGTAACTTATGTCTCAGTAGAGCTATTTAAAAATGTTCTCATCTCATTCTCTGACTCTCCCTTTTCTGGTTTCTTACCTCTCCCCGGACGAGTATCAATTCAACTTTTGGTCATTTTAAAACTTTGTCCAACACCTTTATTAGCGTCCAATATTTGGAGGCTAGACACCAATTTAATGGTTTTTCAACAGTCCTTTTCCATTAGAAGTGAACCTTCAAGAGAGCAGGGACTCTGGTTTTGTTCATGTCCACTATAACACAGAGCCTGGCATGTAGTAGGGTCTCAGAAGGATGTGCTGAATAAACAGATATTTCATGGCGTTTACCTCCTAAATGGACACAAAAGCCCAGCAGTGACTGTGAGTCGTTCATTCACTCAGCACGTGCTTCCTGTGTCCTCGCGGTGCACAGAGTGAACGAACAAAGCAGACAGGTCTCTTCCCTGGGGGCGCCTAGCACAAAGGAAACCTGTCCCGAGCAGGGTCAGCACTTTGATCAAACCCCGAAAACAAATAATGTCGAACCTTCAGTAAAGGTTTACATAGATGGACAGTGGAAATTTTGTTCAAGTGGGGCTTTGTGGGAAGTTAGGCTGAATTGAGACAGTCATGCCAAAAAGGAGAGATTCTGAAGGATAGGGGACAAGTGAGAAGAAACATAATCAGGAGAAAAAGAAAATGGGCATTTTTTTCCAATGGAATGATTTTGCCCATTAGGAGGCACGTCCAAGCTGTGATTTTAACTTCTCGTCGAAGTGGGGAGGAAGATGGGGAAAGAGCAGAGTGCCAAGGCTCCCCCTTCATCTCCAGTGTCGGGAAGTCTCTGAGAAGAGATGTGCAGGGAAAGAGTGACTCAGTGGCTGGGAGGGGAGGGGACAAGGGTGCTTCAAAGAGATGGGGAAGATTGCCTTAAAGTACAGCTGCTGTCTTCACTGTGGAAAATCACAGGAAGGGTAGCCAAGAGGCTAAGGCAGAGGGCAAGAAGATACTCGATGATGACACAAGCTGGGAAACCAAGAGGCCAGCTTGTAGATCCAAAGCCCACTGTGGGTGAGGGAGGTCTTGGGGTCAAAAATTAAAACAAGGAAACTTGTCCAGTTGGCTTTTCCCACACATACCACCTCCTTGTTCCACATCTCTTTTCCCTGTATTTTCATTTTGACACACAGGGATTTGAGAAAGCCTTAAGTGAGAAGGAGGTGTGAAACAGGGCTAGGATGTGATTAAGACGTGAATAAGGCTCTTGAACAAGGCAGGGTCAGGCCAGAGGGTTAAGACTCTTGGAAAGATGGGAGGAGGCAAGGAAGATGTGGGAAGAACAAAGTTCAGGGTCAAGGATGATGCTGCAGAATTTGGCACAAATCACCAACTGGAGTTCAGGAAAAAGGAGGGATGGGTCAGAGAATGACCTTGGGCTGAGGAGGCTTCTAAACTAGGAAATGAACGGTTAGAGCTGCAAGGATCTTCCTAAATGGGTCACCTGACCTGGCAGCCAGAGGACGCACCCCCAGAGTTCAGGGGGAGCTTGAGACTCGGGGTGAGCCCAGCGCAGGGGAGCCTGTGAAGAGGAACAAGGCAAGGTTTTCTTTTTCCTTGAAATCTGGTGCCTCTGTTGTGTTTTTGGTTTACTTAGCTGACTGTCCACCAGAAGGAATGAGTGACAGAGATGGCCCATCGCCTTTGGAGGCGACGTGACCTGGTGGCTGGGGACAGGGATTTGGGGCACCGCAGGTTGCCAAGGACCCGTCCAGGCTCCACAGCTCCCTAGCGCTGTGTCCCTGACCAGGGCTCAGGCTCCGCTGCTCTGAGCCAGGTGTCCTCCTCTGTAACAGTGGGGTTGCTAAGGGAGGCTGCTGCTGGGGGGAAGTAAGGGAGCCGAGGCAAGGCCCCCCAGTGCAGTGAGGCACTTAGAACATCTCCCCGGCCTCAGGCACACTTTTCTTGTGGTATGTTAACATCTCTAGCCTTAGGATGTGCAGCATTCTTTTCCTTAGTGTGGCATAAAATGATGGCATATCTTAAGATCTGTGGCTCCTTACTTTAATAAAATATGGAAGGAGCCATCCAGTAAGTGGCAGTGGAGGTGTTTTGTGCTGGATTCACGGCTCTGTCTATGCCTGGCGTCGCTCTCTTCTGCCTCAGCTGGGGGCCAGGCCCTGGAGGGCAAGCCTTGGCTTGGCTCCCACGCGAAGTGAGACCCGGGCTAAACAACGTCATCTCTCTGAACCTCAGTTTCCTCTGCTCTGCCCGGGGGATGACAATATTCCCCGCACTCCCAGGGTGGTTGTGAGAATAAAGTGACAGAAAGTTACAGGAAGTGCTTACTTAGCACAGTGCTGCTTTGTGTGAATGTTAGATGATGATGATGATGATACAGATAATTAATGTTCCCGTATGTAACAAGATTACATTTTCTTAAAAGGCTTATTTTCATTCCTGAGCTACCTCCGGAGCCCCACTGCAAACATCCATCTCAGATTCCCAGTGGGGACGGGATCTCAGAACCCAAATCAGCCCTCATGCTCTGTGATGGTGGGTGGGACCGCAGCCTCCCACAGCCTCACCTTGAACCCTGCCCCTCCCGCTTCACTGCTTCCCCCTCCCCCCCCCCCTCCTTTCTGAGCTCCCCCCAGCACTGCCCTCCTCAGGACCCTGGACATGTTACTTAAGGACCTGTTTTTCCTGGAAGGAGGGCTGGCTCGCTCCCCCTTGGAAAACAGCACCACAAACCCTGGCAGGGGTTTGGCCCAAGCAGTTAACGACCCAAAATCTTCCCTGACAAATCTATCCTCCGTCAGTTCATCTTCCTGTCTCCTCTTGCTCACTTCACCCAGCTGTCTGCCTCTGTCCTTGCTGGAACCCCCTGATCTATGTAAATAGCATGTTTTTCTCAAAACTTCTCACTTCTACCTAATAAATCTTTTTTTTATTTTCCTAAAGGCATCGGTTTTCATCTAGCATGTTCATTTATCATTTGCACAGGCTTTCAGTAAGCTATTTAACATTTTTATCACATTCAGAACATTTGAATCAAGGGTACCTTAGGGAAACGTGCATAAATATCATACCTATCGAATTGGAATTAACTTAATATTTTATATTTGCCAGAGTGCATATGCATTTATATGCATCCATGTTAATCGTCAAACTTTATGACTTTATACCTTTATCTGTACAACCGACTTTCTTATAAGATCATATTAACCAAGATAAGAAAAAAGGATGGAAGAGGCCTTGTATGTTGCTCTCAGAGTCTGTTGTGACTTCTTTTCAAACTATTTTTGGTGCAAACAGTTAGCTAGTATGTTGATCTATTAGTAATTTTTAAAATGCCAGTGACTTTAATCTTTACATTTGACACCAAATCTCTAATAGCTTGCCTCTCAAGATCTTCTTTGCTTTAGATTAGAAAGTATTTAGCCCCAAATTTCATCAATTAACAATTCATGGATGATAAAGAAAGCTAAGTTTTTTACGTTTTCTTTCTAATGCAGCTTTTTTCCAAAGGCTCTGACTTTGTATAGTGGTAGACATAAATAAAAAGTCATATGGCAGTGCACTATTTCCAGTTTGCAACATGCCCTGAACTTTTATGGCAAAATGATAGTTCTTGTATAGGAAAAGGGGTGATAGTGGTCAGCCTGGGTCCTGCTTCGTTGTCTAGAATCCCAAGAGACCTATTTCACCTCATGAGTCTTATGTATCAAAATTAATCAAGCTTTACGTTTATAACATTAGTAACTCACATGCCCTTCCTTGGTCTCTCCCATCCAAAGCATCTCACAGTGCTGAGGGCATCACACAGCCTTCCTCTTCAAGCACCACAAACCAGCTTTTCCTCGGGGGAGGCTGCAGAGTGTCATGGGTGCACAGGCTTGGCCGATCCCTTTCTTGAGCTCTTATCTTTCTTATCATTTCGTGAGCACGGAAGATGGAGCTAACGTCTTTTCCCCAGGTTGGCTCTCTGGCAAACTTTTCTCTTTTGAGGTGAGACTGTCTTTCCTGTAATCTGCCTTGTTCTCTAACTGGCCTGTCTCGCTGCACCAAATCCGAGGTCAGGAAAACCCAGACTTTTGTGTGCAGCCTGGCTGTGGGAGATTCCAGTGGAACTCCGGCCGCTGCACTGTGGCATGGCATCTGATAAAGGCTCAGACTTTGTCAGTCGAACAGCCCCTGGCTCCCCTTCCAGGTCTGTATCACAGGGTGAATCTGGAGCAGCACTGTGGGCCCTGCCCCTTGGGGCAGCTGCGGAATTAGGAGTGTTCACTGTGTTTATAACAGAATGACTCTTGTGGTTTAAGGGGCATGTCAAAAAAAAGTCCCAACTCCTCAAGACTTGTTTCTGCTCACTCGAAAATCTTAAGGACCTGGTGCAATGGGCTGGAGGAGGTCGGATGTAAGATTTCACAAAACGCAGCGGCAGCGACGTGGCATTGTTGAATCAGAGTAGAAGCCACGGCGTGTTACTTTACAGTCTGTCTGCCTCTCTGCGCATCCTCCGATGTGTTCAGAGAAAGACATGTGGCAGTTAAGCCAGGATATGGATCCCAGAGTGGCATATAAAGGTGTCTACAGGATGGCAAGATGAGCCAGACTTGTCTGGTGAAGAGGGAAAGCGAGAGAGGGCCCCCTCCTCGGAGCCCCTCCTGGGCCACTGGGGGCAGTGGCCGTGGGAAGGCAGGAGCGATGCCCTCACACTCCCAAATGCCCCACGCTGCAGATGTTTTCTTTTGGGGAGCCCTGGAAGGCCAAAGTGCTGACACCGTCAGGCTTTGGAGCCTGGGGCTCCATTCCCACAGGCTCTCCCAGGTGAGCGCCCGCCGCGTTCATCCCAGAAGGGAACGGAGGAAGCGCCCGGCCAGCCTGGTGGCGGCTGCCGTGTCCGGGCCTCTGGGAAGGCGGCCCTTCCCCTTTCCCAGCCTCCCTGTCCCAGTTCTCCCCTCTGGCCCTGCTCCCAGGACTTGGGGTGCCAAGCCGTGCCTGCCCGCCTGCCCGCCCTGCTCACAAAGGCAGGTCTGTCTGGAGCGGAGCAGGGCAGGCCCGCGGGGAGGGCCAGGGCTCCCCACCACTCCCCTTACGGAAGCAGACAGGCCCAGTGCAGTGAAGGGGAGAGAGTGTTCCCCTCGTGAATGACCTCCTCTTGGGCTCAGCCGAGAAGCAGCGGTGGGGGGGGGTGCGGGTGTGAAAGGAAAGTGCTCTGCTTTGGATGCCTGGTCCAACAGGGCTGTGCATGCAGCATGTCACCCCCCAAATCTAAGCAAATTCAATCATTCTGGGTTCAACAAGCCTCCATGTAACCCTCTGCCTCTGAATCAGTCAAAGATGCTTAGCTCTCCTTTAAAAGCCATCTCTGCTTCACGTTGCTATGTGCACGTGAGAGCAGGTGCGCCACTAAACGTCCTGCATCTGCCACCTGTCGGTGATTGTGACTTGCAGTACGACCCTGAGGACGCTGCTCTGGGCTGCACTGTCCCAGAGCCACCCCTACTAAGGAGCTATTAAGTACAGAGACCTGACAAGACACAGGGAGGGCATAACAGGTGGCGTTGAGGTCAAGGGCATGAGCTCTGAAATCAGGCTTCCTGGGAGTCAGTTCACTTCTCTGAGCATCAGTTACGCCGCCTTTAAAGGGTGCCCACCCCACATGCTCATCATGAGGACGCAACGTGGTAGCGCAAATAAAAGCACCTAGCACCACTCCTGGCACATAGAAAGCATCTCGTAGCCTCGCCTGTTATCTTTGTTGTGACGATTATTCAGGATGAATCCGATAAGTTCCCTGTCCTTGATGGAAAGTAAGAAGCAGAACTGTAAGTAAGACGGACTGCGATGAGTGCTGTGAGGAAGGTGCCAAAGGCGGCAGGGAGAAGAGGTCTGGGAGGATTTACTGGAAGCTGTAGCAGCTCAGCTACAAGACAAACAGCTTCACACATGTGGCCGTGGAATAAAGGGGCAGCCAGGACAGAGGCCGGGGCGAGGGCGGGCAGAAGTGGTCTGGTCCCGGCATGAGAGACTGGTGCCGCTGCGTAAGGGGCGTTTGGGATGCTCAGGTCAGTGCACCCTAGAGCCAGACCATCGAGCACCCCAGATGATGCCATCCCGGAGTGGAGACTGCTGTCTGCAAGCAGAGGGGAGCCAGTGGAGATTTTTGAGAAGGGAATTGGGAAGATGCTTCTGGTAACATTTTATAGGAAAATCTTGGTGGGGGTTGGGGAGGGCTAGGCAGAGGCAGAGGCAGAGCAGAGGCTGAGAGGCACTTGCTCTGCATTCCCATCTCTGAAAAATTCATCAGTGTTCAAGCCCTTGCTTAATATTCAGGACAGGGGCCGTGTGCTTCCTCCGCACTGCTGTATTGCCAGCAAGATCCCTGGTTGCTCAGCAAACACTTGCTGAGCTGAAATAGACAAAAGATCCCAAAGTAGAGCCTTGAGGGTAGGAGGGAGGGCATGGGTCTAAAGTCACTTGGGGAGGAGTGTGAAGAGGATTTGGCAAATGCCAGGAACTCAGCAAAGGAGTAGTCAGAGATAGCTGAGGGCGTGGGCGGGGAGGACTGAGGAGTGGAAGGGAGGGCGGGCAGAACCAGGAGGAGCAGAGTCAGCAGAGCAGGTGCAGAGGGCGCCATGCAGTGGGCTGCAGCCAGGGTGGGGGGAGAGTGGGAGGCACCATCCGTTCAGAGCTGAGAGTCCGGCAGCCCTGATGATGGAGCTCTGATGAGAAGCCAGAATTGGAGGCAGATGCGGGAGGGTCGGAGCAGAGGGGAGAGATGGAGCTTCAAGGGAGAATAACCAGGGGCCTGAAGAGAGAGGCGGACAGAGGCAGCCACCCCACGAGACACCCCACATTCCCAGAGACCCTCAGAGATCTCAGAGGAGACATCACAGGAGACTGGGGGCCCAAAGGTACAGGATCACGGCACTCAGAGGGGAGGCTGCCTCTGGGCCACGCTGTCCAAAGCTGCGAAGAGGTTGAAGAGATGGAAAACAGAAGCCAGAGCCTCAGGATTGGTCTCCTGCCCCCCAGCGTAGATGTTCCAGTGACTTCTCCACACGGCCACCCAGTCCTTCTAAAGGAAGAGCTGCACTGGACAACCTTCCATCATCAGAAGCCTTCCATCCCTTCCCACTTCCCAGACATTAAGGCCCGGAGTCCTTGGTAAAGCGTTTCTGTGACCCCCAATCTTGTCTGACAAGCCTCACCTTCCACTATGTCCTCCCCGATCTGAGCCATGTGGGACCCCCCCCCACCTTCCTGTGCGACATCATTTACGCCCAGGTCTTCATGAGCTGGTTCGTGCTGCTCCCTCAGCCTGGATGGCCCTTCCCTTCCAATCTCTACCAGCTACAGTTCTTCTCTTTCAAGGCCCGCATCCAATGCTACCTCTGCTGCAAAGCCTTCCCTGATCTCCCCGGTAGAAAAGGTCTTTCCTTCCTTCAAGGATCCATAGTACAGCGCTTCGCCTAGCAATTATTTCATTCATTCTAAGATTCCATCCAGTTGTCGGTTTGTCTCTCCCCTCCATTGGCTGATGACGTCTTGAGAGCAGAACATGTCTGCTCCTTGAACTTCCCATGGCTTGATCTCTCATGCACAAAAGGCCCTCAGCCGACACCAGTAAACATATGAAGAAATGAATACCTGAGAGCAGAAGATACTGGCGTTTGCACCACATCCAGTGATGTACTTGGAAATTACAGGATGCCTCGTAATTATCTGACTTCAGGGGTTTGCCCTGCAATTAAGATCTTGGCCCCGTGTCAGGTTGCCTTAAAATCAGATGGGTTATCTGTGATCTCTAGAGCCATTTTTTAAAAAATTGAAGTACAGTCAGTTACAATGTGTCCATTTCTGGTGTACAGCACAATGTCCCAGTCATGCATATACATACATATATTCATTTTCTAGAGCCATTTTGACATTGAGGATACACTATTACACATACACTAAGATTTTTCTGCACATTTCTCATATTTAGACAAAAATGGGAAAACCTGGCCTGGTGATCAGAAGTGCTTTATCACACGTGCTCCTCTGGATGGCAGGTTAGAGAAATCCCTACACAATTCCACCAAGATCATAAGCATATTTCAAGGGCCATGAATTAGGAGGAGAAAGTTTCCCAACACTCAGTTTGCAAACTCAAAAGTCATCTGGTCATTTCATCATCTACCATCTTCTTCAGCCGCTCCAAATAGGCTCTGACAGTATTTAGATGAACTGAACATACTGATTTATATCTCAACAGCTGGCTGTTTATAAGGAAAACATATATTCAGTAAGTATATTCAACAAGGTTCAGTGAGCACCTACTGTGTGCCAATAGCGTGTCTTTCTTAACAAACAGTGTATATGATGTATGTCAGGTTCGTTCTTTCTGTGGTCTGTGTTCAGGGGTTAGATAGTCTTTGTTTTGTTATTTAAAACTGAGAGCAATTTAGGATGGATGTAGACAGTCCTGGTTTTTTTTTTTTATTCGGTCTGCTTTGTTTTTATTTTAAGATAGACAGTTATAAAACACAGCTGGCAAAATGGAAAGAAAAGCTCCGTTCCTGATGTAGCTGTGAACAACAGAATTTAAATATGTCTCTAATCCAGCAGACCTGGTTCTTAGCAAGGGAGGGAAAAAGTTAATCTTTTTTTAACAGTTTAGACTTTTGTACACACACGTGCGTGCTCACATGCGTGCACAGAGGGTAAAAGGGCAATAGAGCTAGAAGGTATGTTGAGTGAGTGTTAAATTCTTTGGATCCTATAGTGTAGGGTGGGAGGGAGGTTTCCAAAGCACTGAATGTGTCAGGAACGTCTTCCTCGACCTTTCTGATGATACTGATCACCATTTCCTGAGCACGTGTTCCGTACGGGCAGATGCTGGGGAAGCGTGACCTGTTTCACCTCATTCCATCCTCTGAGGTGTATGCCATTTTCACACGGGGAAACTGAGGCTCAGAGAAATGAACCCGTCAGGGATCACAGAGCTGGTGAGGGGTAGGATTGGAATTTAAATCTAGTTGTCTGAACTCAGGGCCAACATTTTAGCCACAAGCTGGATTTTTCTTAACTTTCCTCTATTGTGGCAAAATTGCACCAAAAACATCCTTGTGATTAATGACCAGGCCTGGGAAAATGAGGAACATTCTAGATGCCATCTCGTCCACTTTAAGTGATTCTAAAGGGCAGATGCAAGAAACATGATTGGCTTCCCCAAAAGAACCCTAAAAGGAGGTGCCTTTCTCCCTTTTGTATTTCAATATACAATGTCCTCTCCTCCTTAATAGCAACAGAGCTATGCATAAATGTTTTTAGAGAAGGAAGTTCAATAGGCATTACTAATAATAGTGACCATAAACTGAATATCCAATAATAAAGGACTCATTAATAAATTATAGCAGAAGACAGTGCCATCATTAAAAATTCTGTTTTGGGAGAAAATTAAATGGAATGGAGAATGCCCATGATATGTTGCTAAGTGAAAAAGTAAGTTAAAAGTCTATACATACAGTACAATCCCATTTTTGTTTCACATACACACACATGCGTAGAAAGATAGGTAGACAGACAGACAGACAGACAGAGACATACATAAACACAGGAAGAGAACTGGAATGCTATTAATCAATATTGCCAATATTTTAACAATGATTAGCTCTCGATGATAGCTAAATTTTTATTTTCCTAAATTGTATTTTCTGATATTTCTTACATTCCCTATAATGAAATGTATTAGTTATCTAAAAATAAATTCTAAGTAATGCATCCTCATTAACTCGGCAACTTCATTATACAGTTAGTTTTTGAGAATCCACTGTGTACCTAGCTCTGTGTACTCAAAACACTTTAAAAAAAACTAAAAACAAAAAAGAAAGCAAAGTAGCTCATCTCCCTGTTCTGCTGGTGTTCAGAATGATCTCCTTCAGGTCTCTGTCTACGCCGCCTCATAACACAGGGGTGACCAAAGCAGACAGCCGTCTTTCCCTGGGACGTAGTTAGGGGTCCTGGCAGGGGAGGCCGACCAGCCTCGGGGCCCTGACTGCTGCTTCTACCACCGGACATCACTTCTCTTCCCTCTAAGCGTCAGTAAAAAGGATTAAAAGTGGTACCGCCCTCATCGGCCTTTTGGACAATTAAATGAGTTAAAAGTAAAATGCCTTGAAGTATCCAACAGAGAAGAACGATTACTACTATTACTCTATGTAGAATGGCTACGTTTCTGTTCTGTTTCGTCTTCTATCTCCTTTCTTCCAAGGAGTAGAACGTAGCTGTGTTTCTCTTGGAGAGCAGGGACCACTGTTTAGGGCATTCGGGCGTTTAAAGTCATCTTTGAGATTCGCATATAGGTGAGATCACTCAGTCAAAGGCATTTGGCCTCATAGCCAAAGCTGTAAAGGACAGAGGGCTGCCGTGGTATGAGGAGAGACCAGAGGATTTCTACACCTTTCACAAACCCTTGGGAGCCAGTGTTGGACAAAGATCTTACCTGTGCTTGGAAACCTAATAAACATGGCTGGTTAGAGGCACTAGGAGGTCAACACTCCGCTGCTTATACTGACCAGCTCTGACTAGCTCTGCTCCCTGAGCTCCTTGAAAGCAAGTTGTCCAGTAGCCGGCTAATCCTTGCAAGAGGCAGCCTGTTTCTGGTGGTGGTGCTGCCTCACTCCAGCCTCAGCCCCCATTGTCTCCTTTCTCCATGGCTCGCAGTCTTCCTAGCTCATACCCTGCCTTCCCTCTGGCCCCTCTTAGAGTCAAATCTCCACTAAGGACCAAATGACGGTCTTAAAATGCCCATTGTCACGTGTCACCTCTAATTCTAATCCCCCAGTGGCTTTCCGGTGCATTCAGAATAGAGCCCAAACTCTGCATGCCTGCACTCTGCATGATCTGGTCCCTATTCACCTCTGTAGTCTCATCTCAACCCCTCCCCGCTTTGCCCACGCTGCTTGAGGTGTCCTGGACTTCTGCTAGATTCTAGAACATGCAAGCTCTTGCCCACCTCGGGGCCTTATTGCCAGTTATTCCCTCTGTGAAGAATAGTCTTTACCCATCCTTTTTGCGTGCCTGGAGCGCCTTGGTCTTCTGATCTCTGCTCCAGTGCCACCTTAGAGCACCCTGCCCTTCCCGCCTAATTTATAACAGCTTCTCTTGTTCCAGTACCTACTTATTTCCTTTGTAGATCTCATCACAATTTCTGCTTATTTTCTTTATTGGTGAGCTTACTTGGGTGTGTGTGTGTATGTGAACATGTATACTCTGTCCCCTACTCCTCTGCCTCATAAGAATGTGAGCTCTTCAAAGGCAGGGACCATGTCTGTCTCTTCACTGTTGTATCCTCAGGGCAGGGCCCCTCATGGAGAAGGTGCCCAATGCAGACAGAAGGACGGGAGAGGGGGAGTCTCTGAAAAGAAGGGTGCTTCTCCCAGCAGCCCAGGTCCCCTGTGCCTGTGGCCAGTGTGTCCTGCTCAGCCCTCGCATTACTGTGCAGGTTTAAAAATAAACCCCCTGGGTGGAGTGAGAAGCCTTTCAAGAGGATGGGGGAGAGATAATGAGAAACAGGAGCTGGCCAGCGCAGGCCCAGCAGGATGTGGGACCAGCCAAGAAGAAGAAGCAACCTCGCCTCCAGGAAAACACTGGCTTTGGGGCTGCTGGAGTCTGACGAAGGTGGGATGCCTCATTAGTTCCTGGAGGTCTCCCTCTTGATCTGCAGTGTACGAAACGGCTTAACCTGCTCAGAGATGCTTCCATCCTAGAGCAAGAGCTGGTCGTAGTTTTTTTAAGAAGAGCTGTGCTTTCCACCTCCTAAAGCAGGGGCCCCCACACCCCTGCTGTGCTGTCAGAGGAAGAGAGGGAGGCAGGAGGCCACGTGGAAGCGAAGCCTGCTTTGGCTCACCCTCCCCCTGACCTTCCCCAGGGCCCATCCCAGCATGGGATCTGAACCTCCCACCACAGCAGGACCCCGGCCAGCCATCCCAAGGTGTAGCCGCCCTCCAAAATCTTGGCTCAGTTATAGGGCAAAGCAAGGCTGGGAGGGTCAGGTCAATGGGTCACTAGAAACAACTCGGACATTGCCTTGGAAACACACTCCCCGTGGTTGCGCTGTGTGCATTTAGATCCACCCAGAACCAGATGTGTATTAAACCCTCAGGCCGCAGTGGGAGGTAGGCAGGCATCTGGGGAAGGTCAGAGTGTGTCAGGAAGGGGTCCACCTCCATGATGGGAGACCAGAAGTCTGGCGACCCAGGAGAGCTACGGGCTGAAAATCCATCCTCTGGGCCTGGTCTGTGTGGTCAAGAATGGGCTGGGCTGAGCGTGGGGGCTGCCAGCAGCCCCTCCTCCAGGCTGTGACCTGGACCCTTTCCCGTAATCCATCTCTCTGTGCTGCTCCAGAAGCCAAGTGATGTGGTCATGGTCACCTAGTGCAAGGGTATATTTGCAAACCTCTAAAACATTGATCACCACTGGGTTTTTCCATATCCTCCTCTTTGTGATGGTCTGGAGGGCCACAGAGGAAGGGGAAGGAAATCAGCAAGTATGGAGAGAGAGAGCTGCAGCTCTCTACGCCCCCCTAGTAACCTCCACAACCCCATCTAGAGAGGAGCTCTCGCAGAGAAGGAAACCAGAACACAGAGAGGACCAGTTCCTTACCCGAGGTCACTCACGAGGGCGGGGCGTCAGGCTGCCTGAATGCAAAATGGCCATTCAGTTCACAGCCTCTAGCAGACCATCCCGTTCATCCTGGGTCAGCCTTCAAGGGATTTAAACTCAGAGCCCAGAACCGAGGGACACAAGCAAAAGTTTGAAGGAGTCCATGCACCAAGGAGTCGCACACCCACCGGAAGGGTGGGAATCCCAAAGCCTCCTTGGGAACTGAGCAAGGAGTCTTGATGAAGTCAATACTCCATCAACTGTTTGTTGCAAACGCCTGCAGCTTAAAACTGCTGAACCCAGAGCCTGCACCCTTTCTTGGCTAGTTCTACGTTCCTGACATGGGGGTTTTAGGTGCTGAAAGAGCACAGGGTGATAATGGTCCCTTGGAACAAAAAAAGATGGACAGGGGAGCAGCAGGGCACCAGGTGACCTTCATGTTCCAAACCCATTTTTTTCTAGTTCAAATACATTCTTAGGAAGGCTTCCAAAAAAACAGCCAGACTGCAAAGCTTGTCAGCGGCAATAATAATTAATGTTTTGTTGAGCAAACACTGTGGGCTGTGCGTTATGTACTAAAACATTTTTGTCTCACTTGAGTCTTAAATCAGCCCTATGAGAGAGTAAAGACTGCGATCGATAATTTAACACTCCCCCTTGCATAGACGTCACCTGTATGCACTCGCATAGTCCTGTCAGCACCCCCAGGGTGGCGGCCATTACGACCTCTCTTTTATAGGCGTGGAGAGCTTACAGAACGTGGCCAGGGCCACGCAGCCTTGCGTGTCAGCACCAGAATTCAACCCCGAGCAGCCCCGACCCTCATGCTGCCTGCCATCCGGCCCCCAGCCTGTCACCCTGCCGTAAGGAGAGGCTGATGAGAGAGACGGGGCAGGGTCGGAGCTGTCAGGGGACGTCTTGGTCCCCCGTGGCAGCTCTCTTTCCGAGGAATTTAGAACTCTGCGTCCCCAGCCCTCGGCAGAGACATCCCAGGCCCGACCTGGGAGAACAGCACCAGGTTCTTTGCAGCCAGCTGAGCGGGAACTTTGTCCTTGGGAAGAAACCATTCTGAAGCTGGCCTTCATCTCTGCTACTCGAAACATCCCCACTTCAAACACGAAACACCAGCGGAGGCTGAAGAAGGAACATTGCGCTCCTCTAACTTCAGTGCCGCCCTAGCATAGAGGCTGAGAAGCCGGGGCCAGCCGGGCCTGTGACCCCGAACCAGGGACCCGCTCTCCCGGGGGCTGCAGCTTGCTGTGTAGACTCCAGGGAGTGACTCTGGAGCCTTCGTCCTCAGCTCTCCTCCAGGTGCCCTTTCTAAATTCTGACGAGGATTCTGAGGAAGCGCAAGAACAGCATCGTTTTCTAGCAACTCTGTGTCCCCCGAGGTCCTGACGCAGCACTTCGCGCACACTGATTAATTGATGCTGCTTCCGTGCCCATCAGACCGCTGGCGAAGCGGGGGCTGAGCGGCCCCATCCACCCCCGAGGGTGCGAGGCCCAGAGCGCGCTGGGCCAGCGTCTCCCTCCTGGGTGCCTGACGTCACTTGTCCGCCTTTGGTGCCCATCAGCCAAAAGAAGTTACTCGTCTACGAGCATGAATAATACAACTCGGCTGGATTTTTCCAGGCTCCCAAAGTAAGTTCTCTAAAGAGACGGGACCACGCCGACAAAACCAGAGCAGCTGGCACGGAGCACGGGGTCCCGGGGGGACTGCGAGGGGCCTGCCTGCCCAAGACAGGGTCAGACCCTTGATGCAAACTTGCTGCTTTCAGAGGTAACATGCCCCTTTTCTAGAGACGTGAGGAGTGACAGAGGATGGGAGGTCCCACTGCCGTCCGTGGTCTTGGCTCTCCCACGTCCAAGACTGAACGATTGACTCCTTCATTCGTTGGACCAACAAAAACTGAGCACCTGCTGTGTGGCTCAGCCCTGCCCTGGGCCCTGGGGATCCAGCAGGGAACCAGACAGACGAGGTCCTGCCCTCCTGAGGCTTACGTTCTGGGGCAGGAGGAGCAGTAGCAGCTTTTTGTCAAGAATGGACAAGATGACAGCAGACCAGGCCTAGTGCCGTGAAGGAGACAGAGATGAGATGCGGAGCCCCAGCAGAGAAAGCCTCTTGGCGGAGTTGACATGAGAGGCCAGGCCTTCAGGATGAGGCGGTCTGCCCTGTGAAGAAGTGGGGGGCAAGCCCTCCGTGCGGAACAGCAACTCCGAAGCCCGAGAGGCAGGACAGGGCGTGGAGCAGCAGAGGCACGGAAGGGAGGCCAGCAGGGCTGGGGGCGGCGGGGCGAGAGCGGTGGGAGTCGGGGGATCTTGCCCCCCACGCGGCCTCCTGGCTGCTCTCTCACCTTCTGAAAGTCCCTACTCTTCTCCAAAGTGTGCTCCACCTGCCCCATGAACTCACCCTCACTTCGCTGAATCCGGTCCCTCTGCTCAAAGGAAAACGGAGGGGATTCTTTTTGCGGTGGGGCGTCACTCTGACGTGAGGACTCACCATGGATCCTGCCCACAGCAGGATGGCGTGGGTGAGAGGCTTCTCAGTGATGGGAACAGGGGTGTGTGTCTGCTGGCGGAGGCCCGGAGGCTCCAGGGTCCAGACACCGAGCTGGAGCTCCTACCACCGCAGGCCCACCCTGCTGCTGCTTGCGGGAAGTCACAAATACAGCAAATTTTGGCTGCCAGTCCTTGGCGCTCCCCCTTTCCCATTTTCTGCCCCCTTTCACTCCTGGTGCCTCAGGGGGTCCACCTGGACCTCGTGTCCCACCTCTTTCCCCTGCACAACTTGAATCTCTCATTGGCTGCAGCCCTGCTGAACAATTAGCCTCCTGACAGCACGCTGGCTCTTGTAGCTTCAGGCGAAGTTCAGCCAGCAAACGAGAGTTTATATTCACAGAGCCTCTCCGCATCCATCACATGATGCCAAAGATGGGGCCGCCTGGTCCAGCCCAGTGTGAGCCCGGCCTGCCTGCCAAGCTTGCTAATAAGTCTCAGCGACAGGAGAGAATTGTCCCTATTTAGACCCTTCCCCTGGGGCCGTGACCAGCACCTAGAATGTGCTCTGTTTTGGGGGGGGACCGTGGCCAGAACACTGTTTGGGAAATGGCCTGGAACTGTCCCCCTTAATGGTGATGTAGCCAACCCTAACCTGGGAGCTTGGGAAGCCTGCTGTCTTGCGTCATCACTGGCCTACTGCTGAACCACGCCACCAGCTCCTCTGTCCTTTATGGACATGAGAGTTTGCCCTACAGAGGACTGCCCCCTTCTCTAACTTTCTACGGCCCTGGGCAAATGGCCTAAGTCCTCCCCATGGCCACCATCGTCCAACCTCGTAGACCCCAATGTGCCCCCCCTTCCCTGCCTTCCAGCCACGCCGGCATCCCCTCCGCTCCTCGGTGAAGCCACAGTCCTCACACCAGGAGACCTTCACTCTTGCTCTTCCCTCCACCTGAAACATTCTGCCCTCACCCATTCGACCCCCGCCTGTCCTCCACATCTCAGCCCAAGCTTCTCCAGACCCCTGGCTGGGTCCAGCACTCTGCCCTCTGCTTTCAGGGGGCCGCTCAGGAGAGATACTGCGTGCCTGATGTCGGCGGTCCCACCTCGCCTCTAACTTTCATGAAGGTGGGACTGTCACTTCCAGGCTCTGTTGCATGTTCCCTGCACATGGGAGGGGCCTCGCGAATGAGCTGCGTGGCTTCCAGCGTGCCCACCCCGGTCCCCGCGCTCTCTTCCTTCTCTCTCCTCCTGCCTCCCTTGTTCTTGGCTTTCCCTTCCCTCCTTCCTCTCCATGCTTTCTATGCATTCCTTCTTCCTTCCTGGGCTTTGACTGCCTGTGGCTCCCCAGCACACTACTGTAGCCCACAGAAAAGCACTCACAGTTATAAAAAGAAGTTGCCACAACTTGGCACAAGGTGTCAGCCTTCACCTAGATCAGCCCACACCCAGGGCCTCGAGGGGGACCCGAGGAGTCTTGTTCCCACTGTAGTCATTTTCTAAGGCCACCATGGCAAGTAGCACCAGCTAGGTGGCTGAAACGAGAAATTTCTCGTCTCCCCATTCTGGAGGCCAGAAGTCCAGAGTTGAGGTATCTGCAGGGTTGGTTTCTTCTGAGGGCTGTGAGGGAAGGATCTGGTCCAGCCCTCCCTCCTGGATTCGTAGCTGCATCCTCTCTCTGTCTTCACCTCGTCTCCCCTCTGTGCATGTCACTGTGTCTCAGTTCCCTCTTTTTGTAAGGACACTCGTCATGCTGGCTTAGGACCCACCCTAATGACCTCATTTGAACTTGACTGTCTCTGTAAAGATGCCATCTCCAAGTAAGGTCGTATTCTGAAATACCCGGGTCAGGACTTCCATATCTGAGTTTGAGGGAAGACACAACTCAACCCGTAACACCAACCTTCCATCCACCCATTGCTCCAGCCCTTTTTGACTTAATGAATGAGAGAAAAATAGGGAACCACAGGATACATCATCTTCCAAAGAAATCGAATGGGAGTCTGGGAATAGGGGTGGACAAGACGGGATGTGAAGAGAAAGACAGCCCAGAGTGAGAAGGGAGGGTTGAACCTACAAAGAGCGAAAGCTACGTTCACCGACTTGCCTCGAGGTGCCCCGGCTGTGCCCTGGTCACCTGCGGGTCTCATATCCCAGATCGGCCACTTACTGGCAGCAGGGCCTTCGTCCTCACTTGCTGTGAAGCTCAGCACTGTGCCCGGCCCACAGAAACCCCCCGGGCAGGCGGTGTGCTGGCCTCGGTATTATGAGCAGTAGGGGTCTAGCCAAGCCCAGGGGTGGTTCAGGAAGAAGGCCGTGACAGAGAAGAGGCTCATCGCCAGCGTCTCAGGCCACACGACTCTGTTCTCATTAACAGCCGTGAAGACAAGGGAACCTGAACAACGGTCAGCCCTCGGCTTCTTCAGCTGTGGCCTGGGGACCGAAGGTGTCAGGCCCAACCGGGCCCCACCGGGCCCCACCCAGAAAAGGCAGAATCCTGAGTCCCTCATGAACCTGGCTAAATCAAGCCTGGTACGGGTGGGTCCCAGGAACCTGAGGTTTCAAACAAGATCCCCCGAGATTCTTCTGCACATTCGTGTTTGAAAACCCCCAGGCCAGAGCACAGGTCCTGGAGCGGCGGAGATGAGTCCGGCCCGTCAGTAGCCCCGACATCCACACAGCCCTGGCGCCAGGTCGGTGCAACCCGCACAACTGTCCCCATCACCAGCTTTCCTTGGATGAAGTCGGAGAGGTGGGCTTGAGCAAATACACGTAAAACAAATCTGTGTCTCATGTTTTAAACCTTCCACTTAGAGGGATGGCGTTGGCAAATCAAGCTTTTTGCATCACAAACTTCACTGCACCCAGACGCTGAGTTCTGGAATGCCCATCCCTCGTCTCTCCACGATTGGACCTCACCCAGTTTGAGCTCAGGCTTAGCTCAAGGTGACCCGTGACCGTAGGCTGGAGGGAGCCCTGGCCCAGTGTCCTGGCTGTGCCCCCATCTCTGCTGTCAGGCACCATGTCCTTTCTTCTTAGGCACCATCCACGGCCTGTTTCAGGAAAGTCTGAAGGCCCACCTTGTCCCCCAGGACCTGTGCTTGTGTCTTATTTCCAAACACTCAGTCCCTAAGGTCAAGGCCGAGATCCTGCCACGTCTTGGCAGAGCTTCCAAACCCTGGCCTACTTTCTAGGGCATCCAGATACCAGCTGTTGCTGAGTTTCACCTGTCACCAAACTCCACCTGCCCCTCAGGACACCTCCAGTGATTCCCCCAAAACAGAGACGGCACACCTGTTAGGAGCACAGCCTGGGTGTCAGCTTGGCTTTGCCACTTGGTAACCGTGTGACTGAAGGCGAACGGACCAGCCCCTGAAGCTCAGTTTGCACCGCTGTAACAGCCCTACTTCATGGGGTGGTTACGAGAACCCGGCGAGGGCACACACATAAAGTCAAGCACAGCGCCTGGCTCGTATAAGGGCTCGAGAAGGCCTGGCCGCTAGGACAGAAGCTCTTCCGTTCTGAAAGCTCCGAGACTCAAGCAGAAGTCCATGCCAAAGCAAAAGCTCCTCCATGCTGCCCAGAAGGTGGCCCTGGTGGTCACTCAGGGCATCACTTTGGACCTTGCAACAAACAGACTTGTGAGCAGCCTTTTTAGAACCCACCTTTCAACAATAATAATAGTAACAATAATGGCCAATACTTAGGCTGTACTCACGAGAAACCGGGCACTGTGCTAAGAGTATTACACATTAGATCCTCTCAGTAGCGTTGTTGGTACTTTATTACCCCCATTTTCCAGATGAAGAAACTGAGGCACAAGGTCAGACCTATTAAGTGTCAGAGTCCGAATTTGAACTCCTGACTTTGCCTGGTTGCAGAACCTGTGCACTGAGCCACTATATTCTGCTGCTTCTCTTAAGTAGTGACATTTAGGAGCCAAAATGCTTACTGTTCCCTCCCTCCCTCTCCTCTTGCTCTAGGCTGCTGGCCCAGGTGCTTGTCC
Organism: Vicugna pacos; assembly: GCF_048564905.1. Lineage (NCBI taxonomy): Eukaryota > Metazoa > Chordata > Mammalia > Artiodactyla > Camelidae > Vicugna > Vicugna pacos. The sequence continues at coordinate 20,795,362 of NC_132989.1, read as the reverse complement.
TTAGACCTCGGACTCCTTACCTCCCAGCTGAGTTGGACATCCTGTCAACCCAGGTAGGTCCCCACCTTTCTGTGTGGTGGAGTGGGCCGCATCCAGTTTGGGATGGGACACCTTGTCAGTACTCGGCGAACTGGATGAGTGAACCCTTTCTTAAGGAAAAATAGTCATTCACCTACAATTCATGTGTCATGGATAGGTGTTAGATTTACCTAAAATGGGATGTGTCTGTGGCACAAATGACTACAGATTATTTTTCCAGTAGCTTAAATCAAGGAGTACTGCGTGAGCCAAGCAACGCCTATTTGATGAGGTGGAAGGGGTGTGCCTTCCCCTCTGCATCATCCCTGACTCCTGGAAGCTCGCACAGCGGGGCTGGTGGCTCCGTGAGCCTTAATAGTTTATTCAGGGTGCACAGAATGCATGTCAGCCGAGGGAGCAGGCACATCTCTGCCCTGGCAACAGACATCCCTTCGCTAGATGTAGGTGGAGCATATGGATGTCTGTCCACCGTCACCAGGGAAGTATCATCATCATAGTCCGTGCCACCTGCCTGTAAAATCAAACCACTGAATGAACTGGATAGTGCTTCCTTAAGTCCTTTTTGGACCAGGCAAGGCATATATGTGTATGTGCACACCAGATCTGGGAGGAAGTTTACAAGAAACTCAGTGTTTCCTCCCTTCATTTTTTGCATATTAACTTTGCTTTTCATTAAACACTGCCTTTGCAAATCCATTTCCTCACACTAAAAAGGAGGATCCACAGAAAACAGTCTCCCTGAGTTCACCTGCTGCCCTCAGCTGCAGATCTGGTGACCTCGCCTTTAAATACACAATCTCAAAAGGGGAATTTCCTCGGAAGCCCTCAGTGACCAACACAAAGAAAACAAAGGGAGTTTGCGACTGTGAATCACAGTCTCCAGCAACATCCGCACTCATTCACCCAGACAGCCCCGGGGAACAGCCGGCCAGCCCTTTGCTAGACACCACTCTGCCAAGCTGATTTCCTTCCAACCCTTTGCCACCGCTGGGCGGGCTCACCCTCACTCAGAGCCCGGTTCACCCTCTGCCCGGATGCTTGCATCCACCCGCTGGTGTTCTCAGAGCTAAACCATAAACAATTGCATTCCTGTAGTGAATGAAAGGGAAAGTGCCAGTCACCAAAGGAGAAAGGAAGGCAGGAGAATGGGCGTGGATTGAAACAGCTAGAGATAGCCCAGAGCATTTGCATCTGCCGAAGCACAGAGCAAGCTCTTGGACCTGAGAGGCAAGCTAAGTGGGTGCCCTCCTGGGTCTCTGAAAAAAATGAGTCCTCGATTAAATGCCTGAGATTCCCACCACAGCACCTGGAGGTCTGGATTTTTCAGGCATTTAGAAGCCTTGCATACTTCTGGCATGTCACAGTGACGTGGGTGTGGACAGCATCACTGCCAGAGAATGTGCCCAGTGGCTAGCCATTCCTGTTCCTCCTCTTCTGGTACCTATCTGGAGGAGCCCTGAAATGGGGATGTGGTTTTCAAAGAAGATCGGAAGGTAGGTAAGAAGTAATCCAGGTGACCCACAGGGCCATTGGAATATCAGCCTCAGACACATTCAGATAATCCTGTATTTCAGCCCAACTTTTATATCAAAAGATTGATCAAATCTAAGGTGCCCACCCAGTAGACCAGATTTCTAGGCAGCTGAATTTCCAGGCTACCTAAGAGGGTGAGTGTGACAAGCATAATCAAGCCAGCCAGGCTAAGGCCACAGCATTCTGCTGGACCACAAAGGCTGCGTCCAGCACTTTAGTGAATGAGACCATTCCATCCCTCCAGCCCTCATGGCCCGGCAGTGGGAGGATGAAGGTAAAGGGGGCAGCGTGGTGCATGACAATTCTTACAGTCCCTGCACTCCGGGTGCTATTTTTACATGCCTGTGCCATCAGCCAGCCCTTCTTTATTTCCAGGCAGTCTTTTACTTTCACTGGGATGGACACACAAACACACACACACACACTCTCCACCTCCTCTGGATATAACCTGCTCTCTGCTCCCCAGAATAGAAATCTTGATTCTTACCCGAAGAGCTTGCAGGCTGAGGGCTGCGCCCCTCTCCGGCCGAGGGGAAAGAGAATCCACCCGGTCTGGGCTGCTCTGCGTTGTCACTGTCACTGCGCTGCAGCCCCGAGCTGGCAATCTGAACCTCCCGGTGACTGCGGCTCTGTGTGGGGAGCGGGGATGGGCCGTGGCATGCACATCAGGCTGCCGGTCCGCCTCCAGACACCCTGCCACAGAGCCGGCTAGCAGTCCCGCAGGGCTGGGTGGGAAGCAGGGAGGCAGGCGGGGGCTGAGAAGGTCAGCCTGTAGGTCTCTCTCTGGCTGATCAGCTGAGGGGACCTGCCTTTAGGCACCCGCCCGCACCGACCCCGCCCACAGGGATGCACACAGAGCTCTAAGCACCCCCAGCCCCGGACTGCCAGCAGCAGGCCCAGGGAAGCCGAGCCAGCAGGGAAGGGAGGCAGAGACGGCAGACAGACAGCGGCAGCGACTCTCCTGGGTGTTATTTTAGCGTGGTTTGTCTTGGGGCAAATGGCTGAGCTGAATGGACTACTAGCCCGTCTGAGCAGATTCCTGTTTATTTTGAGACCTCGGTTGGCAGGGAAACAGCAGGTCGTGGCTCAGAGACACTGCTCTGGAATCAGAAGGCTGCTGGACGAGAGGGTGTCCTTTTCTCCCCTGCCTGTCCTCTGGCAGCCCCGCGCAGGATGGAGATATCTGTGTGTGGCAGTGTGTTTGTATGTGTGTCTGTCTGTCTATGCTGTTCCCATTTTGCAAAGCCGCTCAAGGCCATGACCATCCAGTTTAGGGCTGGGGAGGGGCGGCAGAGAGCATTTTCTGCCCGTTCCCACCAGGGGTCAAGCCTGTCCCTGCTGAACGAGGTGAAACATCAGGTGAGCCCTGTTTCAGGGGTGGGGATTTCTTTAATGGACCACGGGCATCGTCTTTATGCCCGAGGCCAGGATGGGGTACGGAAGAGGGGAAGCTGCCTCTGCAAATAACTCTTGGGTGAGAAGGTGAGGAATGAAACTGGACTGAAAGGATACAGATCAGGAGGTGTCTTTGAAGAGACCAAATGGAAACATGATTAATAGTTTCCTGTAACTGATGAAGAGTCCTGCCTTGTGATGCAGGCGCTGGAGCCTGGGAGGTGTAACTCTGTGTGTGTGTTCGCACGCGTGTGTGTGCGTGCCCACAAGCCTGCCCACCTGATGATTCATATAGGAGGTACAGGTTGACCTGTTGGAACTAGAAATATTCTCACTGGTCTCTCGCTTCTCTGGGAAGGTGGAGGTGGAACCCTGTTCCCTAAACGCATCAGGGAGCAGTCAGGAAGCCTTCAAATGCCTCCTGAAGGGACGAACCTCGGAGCAGCTCGTCTCCTATGACAGGGCACTAGAGGCAGAAGCATCACATAGCTCCAACAATGGGTGAGCTGTGGTTCTCCCAAAAGGGACTTGAGAGGTACAGAAAAAGTTCATTTCTCCAAACCTTATTGACAGGAACCTCCATGAATGGCCACTTCCACATACTCAAAGGCACTGATAATTTGCTTTAAAAAAATAATAATAATCTTCTTGAGTATCTGCACGATTCCTGAAGACCTTCTGAATCGTAGAAAGAGGAAAATATTTCAGACAGTCTTCTTGATATTGGAGAATTGCTTTGCTACAACCAGGGTGTGTGTGAGCTCTTTTTAACCACGTGGAATGATACATTTTAAAGTTAGGAGACACCCTAAAGACCCTGAGGACAGAGACACGGCTCAGCGTCTCCCCCAGGTTGCACCCCTAGTTAACTAAGTCCTTGCTGGGTCTGAAACCGGGTCTCCTGCCTCAGGCTAGCACCTGTGAGCCTGCCCACACCGTGCCGTTGCACGCTCCTGGGCAGCCCAGCTCTTCCGGGCTCTCCCTCCCTCCCTCCTGAAGGGGGTTCCTGAGACCTTAACCACAGCTTCCCTGCAAGCTGACATGATTACGGTGACAGTCAAAGGTGCCCAAGTGTATGACAGCACCTTGAAAACCAGTAATGCAAGTGTTAAGTCATTAATTTTATTTCTCTGTTACATCTGGTTGTGAAATGCTGTTCAGGAAAAAAAAAAAGTCGAAAAACCACACAGCTCTTAGGCAAATATGAGCACTAGCTACTAAAAGAAACCAATTTCTTGATTATGTATCGGGTGTTCAGCAATGGTCCTGTCCAAATGCTGGGAAATCATGATTCCTTAGTTCCTTAAAGTAACTTCTGTAATACAATTCTCCTCAGTATTGAACTTTTTAAAGTTTTACTTTAACATCCCTCAAGTTCTGTATTTATTTCAACATCTGTGTCAAGTACCCAGATTTATCTTTTAAGTAATACACGTTCAGAGGCTTGGAGTCAGGAGACACGATACTGTGAATGCTGTCCAGCCCCTCCGTTATTTAGCATGGGAAGGGGTGGGGGGCTACCTAGTTGAAAAGCCTGGCCTCAGAACAGCCCTCCAGCTCCGGGCCAGGGGATAGTCCATGGGAATAACAGCTGTCAAAGCCACTTATTAAGCATCCACGAGATGCGACAGCCTTTACAAGTAACAGAAACCACATCATCCCTTAAAGCCCTTAGGTCGCTTTTAAAGTCATTTCTGCAGTGATTAAAACCTTATATAGCCTTAAAAACCTGAAAATAGACTTACCATATGATCCAGCAATCCCACTCCTGCACATATATTTGGAGGCAACTCTTAATTCGAAAAGATACATGCGTCCCAATGTTCATAGCAGCACTATTTACAATAGCCGAGACATGGAAACAGCCTAAATGTCCACTGACAGATGACTGGATAAAGGAGTTGTTGTATATATACACAATGGAATACTACTCAGCCATAAAAAAGAGTAAAATAATGCCATTTGCAGCAACATGAACGGACCTAGAGATTATCATATTAAGTGAAGTAAGTCAGACAGAGAAAGACAAATATCAGATGATATCACTTATATGTGGCATCTACAAAAATGACACAAATGAACTTATTTACAAAACGGAAAGGGACTCACAGACATAGGAAACAAATTTATGGGTCACCAAAAGGGAAAGGAGAGGGAGAGATAAATTAGGAGTCGGGAATTTGCAGATACAAACTACTATAGATAAAATAGACAAACACCAAGGTCCTACTGTATAGCACAGGGAACTATATTCAATAGCTTATAATAACCTATAATGAAAAAAATATGAGAAAGAATATATATATGCATAATGGAAACACTATGCTGTAGACCAGAAACTAACACAATATTGTAAATCAACTATACTTTAATGAAAACCAAAAACCAAAAACCTTATCTGTGTGCTTACTAGCACTGCAGAGGTGGGCTTGAGAAAGGAAGAAAATGACCGATTGGGAGGACCAAGGAAATTCCAGTAGAAGCCCAGGAGGTTTATCCACAGAGGTGTGGCCTTGGCCCGAATCAGCCACGTCTAGGATGTTGTGGCTGATGCTGGAGGTGAGATTTTTCCTTCCACGTCCTAAAAGATTGACTCACTACCAAGCACTTCAGCGGTGGCTATTACAGAAAGTGGCTCTAAACCTCTTGTGAGAGCTTTAAAAGCAGGGGAAAAGTAGACGGCGGCGTTTCTGTGGTTTCTCTTATTTTGTGCTCAGTGCCTCTGAAAATCAGACATAAAACTATCACTTTTTAACTGCACCGGCATAAAAGAAGAGTCAGAGCGTGATAGATTCAGCAGGATTCAAAATGTCCCCAGTAAATAAATGTTCTTTCCCTCCAGGCATAACATGTAAGCCCCGGCTTCTTGTCCTTGAATCATGAGGCTGACATTCAATATTTGCTTTAAAATTTCTCCTTGGCTCATCCTGTTTACATAAATGATACAGTTATGGGAAACGCATACCAGACACACTGCATTTTCTTTCTAATCTCATTTGACCTTGTTCGGACTCAACAAATCCTAATCAGCTGACAGGAGAAATCAGACGCTGCATGCCACTCGCTACCCCTAGCAAAGCATTTCCTTCTGTTTATGCCCAATCATGCAATTAAATGAAGGGCATGCTGGCCTCATGGTGAAGCAGCTGCCAAGATGACGGAGGGGAGCAATTTGACAAACAGGGCACAGGGAAACGCAGCAGACGCTCACAGGAAATTGTATTGGTTGCCCAAGGAGACCTGACAGACACAAACATCACCAGAGCTGCAGGACAGGAATGGGGTCCAAAGGTTCTCAGTGGGGAAGGTGCCTCGCTCTGCTCCCACTGTAACCCAAGAACAGGAACTTGCCCCAGTTCGTCAGCCTGGCGCTCAGCGACTTCGGGGGAGGACGCTTGGACAGGGTCACAGCCACGAGAAGTAGGCTTTCTCTTTCTGATATTCATCACCTGTTGCCAATTCTGTGTCCTCCTCAATCTGTTTTCCTATTTTAATTTTAAAATATCTTGTCTTCAAATGAAAGTAAGGCTTTATGCACATGATAAAAATGTGTAATGTTCAGAAAGGTATAAAATGACCCTCACTCACCCCCTTCTTTCCAAAGATAATCATTCTTCACTTTTTTTCTGGGTCCTTTCAGGGGAAAAAATGTCTTTATGCATCTGAATGTGTGCACAGCTTAAAAGCCATTTACTAGGCACCATGTCCGCATTGTTTGTTTCTCATGTAATAATAGATCTTTCATGTTGGCCTAGACCACCTGATCACCAGTGTTCCTTGCCTGGATTATTGTAATTTCCTCCTGGCTGGCTTCCCTGCTTCTACCCTTATCCCCTACAGTTCATTCCAGAGGGATCCTGCTAAAAGGTAACTCAGATCTTGTTCTCTTTGGTCAGGACTATCCAGTGCCTTTCTCTGGCACTAAGAACAAAAGCTAAGCTTGCTCCCACTGCCTGCCTCCCCAAGTCCCTCCCTGATGCACTCTTTCTCCTCCTCACTGTGTTCCAGCCTCACTGCACCTCACACAGGCCAAGTGTGGTCCTACCTCAGGGCCTTTGCACTTACTGTTCCCTCTGCCTGAAGTGTCCGCATTTATTTTCTGCCCCTCCGTTCTTTACTTGGCTGGCTCTTTCTTATCATTCTGGCCTCATTTCAGACCCTCCTCCCTGACCACCTGTTCTGAATCAGCCCCTCACCAGTGTCTATCACATCCCCCTGCTTTCTTTTTCTTCATAGATCTTATTACTGTCTGAAAATGATCATGTTCAGTTATTTGTTTACTTGTCTGTTTTCTATCTCCTCCTACTGCACATTCCGCATGGGATGTCAAGTCCTCGAGGAGAGCAGAGATTTTATCTGTCTTTTCACCATTATATTCCCAGTCCTTGTACCGATGGTTTTCAAACTTGAATGTGCATCAGAATCGTCTGGAGGGTGTTTTCATCAAAAGCACAGATGGCTGGACCCCAACTCCAGAGTTTCTAAATCAGTAGGTCTGTTGTGGGCCTGGGAACTTGCATGTCTAACAAGTTCCCAGGTGACACCGTTTTTTTTCATTTTTCAGTTTTATTAGGTAGAATTGCTAACAGTTTACACATATACATTATATTGCATGTAAATACATACATACATACAATATACTGCACTTATTTTTAGTTTATATATATGTACTGATCATTATTTCTAAGAACAGTTTAGAGCTTTAGCTTTTTAAACTTACATATTTATCAAAGGAATAGAGCCAACCACAAAATAAGAATCAACAGAATGTGGTCATCTAATCATAAAGGACAGTCAAATGTGCTTACACACATATTCAAGAGCTCAATCGTCTAAGTTATAAGTAGTTCCTTTGTGTCTTTTTTTTTAAGATTCCACATATAAGTGATATCATATGGTATTTTTCTTTCTCTTTCCAGCCCACTTCACTTAGAATGATGATCTCCAGGTCCATCCATGTTGCTGCAACTGGCATTATTTTATTCTTTTTTATGGCTGAGTAGTATTCCATTGTACACACACACACACACACACACACACACACACACACGCACACACACACACACACCAACACCCCACAGCTTCTTTATCCAATCATCTGGGTATATTTTTGCTGCTGGTCCACGGACCAGACTTGAGAACCACCAGTCTAGACAGTTCCTGGAATCCCGTGGGTGTGGTGTATATGTTTCTAATGTGATTGCACAAGTCTGCACAGAAGGATCTGCTACCTTCTTTGGAATGGCAGTTTCCATGACATCACTTATTTGTATTTATTGGACAGTAAACCTCCTCAAATTCTTTGTGACAGGAGTGCCCCAAGTTCTGTCAGCTGAAATGGTTTTTCAGCTCCACTGATGTGTTAGCAGATGACTGGAAACCAAAAGTGCTATCAGCCTAAGGGGACCAGAGAGAGACACCTCTTGTTCTCTGAAAACACCAAACCCACGAGGAGTGGAACTCTCGCTTGACATGTGACAGAGAACTGTCCCGAGGGCCTTCCCCACAACTGTTTAACAGCTGTCCTGTTGGTTTGGATTAGGCCCCGGTGCACTGGAATGCACACAGCTGGTCTACCTGGGCCACACGTTATGAAATGTAGAGACCAGTGGTCTTTCTGTGGGTCAGAAGACCCCAGAGAGTCTGACAAGACCTATAACCCTGTCCCCAGAAAAATAAACGTGTACACACACACACACACCCCACTTCACACTGAATTTCAGGAAGTTACAAGATGCCCCAAGTCCATTTTAATCTCAGAGTCAAAACTCCTGATCTAATCATTGGCTAGCCATGTGGCAAAACAAATCAAAATAACCTGGATCCCCAGTTTGTCATTTAAATTCCTGATGAATCAGAGGTTTAAATATAATAAGACAACCCTTAGAGGAAAACATTAGAGAAAACCTTAGCGGAAATCATTAGGTAATAAGATTTACCATCTTTGAATGGGGAACATTTTGAAGCATGATTTGAAACCCAGAAACCAAAATAGAATAGTAAGATTGATTTTATACAATTTAAAACGATCTGTACAAGAAAGAGGAAAAAAGATCCTCCTAGTTTAGAACTCTGGGGAGAAATCTATGGACCCCATCTTTTCCATCTGTATTCTTTCCACTTGAATTGTCTGGGTGGCCTGTGGCCAAGCTATGGGACAAGACAATCTTATCGGAGCAGGCAGGGTCAGACCACATCCTTCAGCGAAGTCCTGTCACTGCATTAATCATTTCATTAGCCATGGTTTGGGGGTTTTTGGAATAACTTTACTGAGATACAGTTCACATACCATGCAGTTCACCCATTTAAAGTATACAACTAAGTGGTTTTAGTATATTCACAAAGTTGTGCAACCATCACCACTGTCTGCTTTAGAATTTTTTGTCATCCTTAAAAGAAACCCCTTACACATTAGCAATCGCTCCCCATTCCTCCCTCCCACCAGGCCTAGGCAACCACTCGTCCACTTCCTGTCTCTCTAGATTTGCCTATTCTGGCCATTATAAATGGGGTCATACACTATGAGTTTCTTTTCCTGAAAAATCATTATGTCTCTGAAATTCATCCATATTGTAGCATGTATCCGAATGTCATTCATTTTTACTGCTGAATGATATTTCACTGTACGGATATGCCCCATTTTATTTATGCATTCATCAGTTAATGGACATTTGGCTTGTTTCCTATCATGAGTAATGCTACTGTAAACATTTGTGTTGTGTACAAGTTTTTTTTTTAATTGAAGTATAGTCAGTTACAATGTGTCAATTTCTGGTCTACAGCATAATGTCCCAGTGTGTTATGCACAAGTTTTTGTGTGAATGTATGTTTTTATTTCTCTTTGGTCTAGTGATGATTTTTCCCTTAAAGATTTACCCAAAGCATTTTACTTAGCCTATACAATTCTGGTTTTAGTTTTGTTCTCTCGTGACCTTGTGGGGAAGCAAGCAGGTCTGGATTCCAAAGACCTTAGAGACCCTCTGCCCTGAGCCCGGCCCCTCTCTGTTTCTGTGTGATCTGGGATATGACTTCATCTCGCTGTGCCTCGGTTGTAAGAACACCAGCTCTCGGGCTCTCAGGAATATCATGAGGATTAATGACGTGGACCAAATAGGATCTGCTGTTGAGAAGGTGCTAACCCACAGGATGGGCTCGTGTGCATCAGAGAAACAAGATACCCTCAGACCAAGGGCTCGCCCAGCACCACAGGTGACTGTATCAACCCCGAGGCCAGTGGTTGGGTGCAGAGGCACAGATAGTATAAAAAATACCACTTACTTAAGATTTGGGTTTCCCTTGTGATCCAACTTTGGTTACTTTCCAAATCCTGCAAGCTGCCCTCTGAGGGAGGCCCCTGCCTGCTCACCCTGTTCAGGGAGCAGGGGGAAGGTCAGGGCCATGCCCAGTGATGGGCAGCCAGACGGGCAAACTTCAATTCTAAAGCCCACCCTCCAACTAACATCTCCCCAAGGACCACTCTAAGCCAAGACCTCATTTAACCAAAAAGCAGCTCACTCTCTACAGAGCCCCAGGGATACCTCCTTTTGTGAAATCCTCATGCCCCTGACCTTCTTGTTGGCTCTGGAGTAGAGGTTTGACCTCTCACCCCTAGGTACAGTCTGATGAGGACCCCCCCCCCCCAACTTAGAGGCACTGGGAGCCCAGGTGGCAAAAGAGGGGCGGAAAACATCTGAGCTTCCTTGTGCTCTCTGACCAATCACCTGTGCCCCTTGCTCTTTAAAATCAGGCAGCAGAAAGTGCGGCCACTGATAAGCACGTAAACGAGGAATTTAATAGGAAAGGAGATGGCAGGCATGCCTGGGTTCTAAACCCCATGCCACCACTTCCTAGCTCTGATCTAGGAGAAGTTTTCTGAGACTCAGTTTCCCCATCTGTTAAATGGGGGTAATAGCAGTATTCACCTTGCAGGGTCACTGTGCGGATTACGGGAGAGGATGCTTGTTTACTGCATACAATCCCATCTACATTGCAGAGCTCCATCAATGTTTGTCCTTATTATCATAGCACTTACAAAATCAGAATTAAGGTCATCTCAAGTAATCTAGCCATCCTCTCTAAGCTATTTAGGGAGGCTGTTTGTTTGTTGATTAGTTGGAAGCACCTAGTATGTGTCAGACACCACAGGGAGCTGCTGGTGGCCATCTCAGGAGGGGCGAGTCCTCCTGTGAACAGGACGACACCGGATGCAAAGCGAAAAAATGGAGAGAGACAGATTCAGGATGCCCTCGTCTGGGCACCGGAATCCCACCATAACAAAACCCTGACCTTTTCAGCGACATGAGGAGGAAAATTTCTCCTTATTTTGGCTGTCTCTTCAAACTGGATTCCATTCGATTGTCACTAAAAGAATCTTGACTTATTCGAGGAGCTGTCTTGTTCCCACAAGCATTTTGTTGACTTACCCTTAGCATAGATATTTGTGGTCCCTAGCAGAGGGGCGATGTGTGTCAAGGAATGCATGCCTGTGCACGTGACGGAGACATCTGGCCACGTCCCCAGGTGCACACAGGCACCTGTCATGTGCTTGGGAGGCAGAGACGTTAGGAGGAGAAACCAAGACTCTGCAAAATTTCCTTTTTCTTTGTCTCTCAACTCTGCTTACAGAGCAATTCTCCCCAAACCCTTAATTTTATTCCTTTTGTTCTCAACCAAAGAAAAAAGTTCTTGGCTCTGTGAAGTATATTCTGCTGGGCTCTAAGAAGTCAGGAAGAGATAGGGAGGTGGGTGTGGGGAAAGGAAGCTCTGAAGATCCCATTTGTGTTTTTTCTCTTTTGCCCAATTACAAGGACTCAGCCAACATCCATTTATCTATTTCCTATTTCGTACGGAGCTTTTAACAACTAAGCATTAACATTACTGTAATGGGATGTGTCTAATGATTTTCTGGGAAATGTCTTCTCGGGTCTCAGCAAAGATCATTTACTTGGTGGAACCTCTTCCTGATTCCCTGCTCAGAATTAGACCCCCCAGTTCTCTCTGGAAGCAAGTTGGCCTCCGAATGAGAGAAGGGAGTACGGGAATGTTTTACTACAGCATCCATCACACAGACTCAAGCCTGCCACCCACTCAGATCTGGGAGGAGAAGAGGGAGAAGGGGGTTGGGGAGAACATTCATGCTGAGCGCAAGCCTGAAGCCAAGCAGAAAGTCTGCAGCAATCTGAGCTCCTTGGAGAAACGGACGCACTCACCTCTGTGCTTTGGCTCGGGGGACCCTCCTTCTGGGGCGACGGGCAGCTGTGACAGCCTAGGGCGTCCACGCCGTCCTACCAGGGCCGCCGCAGGCTGGCTGCTGCAGGAAGAAGGGAGTTTCCATTCTCCATCAGAAGGGAGTGTCCTTCACTGAAGGAGGCGATGCCCTTACTCTCCTAGAGTCCAGGCTGTTGGATCTGCTTGTCCCCTCTCTCCTGCTGCCTCTCTGGTGTGAATGGAGCCCAAGGGAGCCCCCAGAGAAGGGCTGTGTGCAGACCACACACCACACGGGCCCCTGATCCAGGTTGTTCCTCCAGCCTTGGGGAGCCTGGGGAGGGAGGTGGTGGAGTGCGGCGTGAGGTCACCCTCTTGGGGCCCCCACCAGTGTGGCCGGTGTACCCACAAAAAGCCCAAGGACAAGCACTTGCGTATTTATTTCTCCCCCTCTCATGTGATCTTATTTTTGGACCAAACACAAAAGCTATTTGGGGGCTGGACAGCTGCCAGGTGAAAGGACAGTTATCTCATCCAAGCTGTCTCTGTGCCTTTCTGAATTAGCCTCTGTTACCTTTCCCTGGGAAAGGCAGAATGGGGGGGGGGTGTCTTGCTCTGAACCTTACTTTTAATATATCTGAGCAATTAGTCCAAATTCCTAACTGAATATCACCCAGTTCATCTCCACCCTTTGAGGCTGCGCAGAGGATCGGTGTAATGAACAAAGTCACTGCTCTCACGTCTGAGGCTGGTGGGTGTGTCCCACGTCAACCCGCGTCCGGCCATCATCCACCTGGCGGTGCAGACACAGAGACCCTCTTAGCCGCGCTGGGTGGGATCCAGCCATGTGGAGGAGCGAAGCTCAAACACGGAATCACACTGATTCTGGCCTTTTCCCCTGGCTGTTTCTGCTTCTAAACATAAACCATTGAAATAGCGTGATTTTTCACCCCTGATTCTGCCTCTTCGGACACGAATGGGAAGCTCTGAAACCTCATGCCTGACAGAACGCCAGTTCCACATCATCACCTGCGCTGCTATTTCTTGAGGCCTCGCTAAATGCCATTCCCACGCTGCCCTCTTTCCTCGGGTTGCCTCATCTACCCTCACAGCCGCCCTGTGAAGAAGGCAGTCTTGTTCCAATCTGACAGCCAGGGCGGCAGAGGCCGGGGGAGTGAGCTTGCCGATGGGGGGGGGGGGGGACGGCAGATCCCAGCCCCCACCGCCTGACTCCAGAGCAGGGGCTCCCGGCCCCTGTGCGGCTCCTGTCTCCGGAAGCTATAAATCAATGAGATTTCACCGTTTTCATTTCATCAGAAGAAAAACAAAAACCTCACGGTTGATTCAGACCATGACTTCACTCCTCAGAGATTTTTTCCCCCCAATTCTTTTTTCCCAGTTCTTGAAGGAGAGAAAGAATAAGGGTTCCGTCTGTTTGCCGTCCCAGGCCCTTATTCTAGGTACAGGATGGAGAGTCTCTGGCCTCTGTGCTCCGTGGGGCCAGTTTCCTATGAATAACTCACTGTGCAAACACACACACCAGAGAAGACTGGGCTGGAACGCCTGGGGCCTGGCTCCCCACTGCCTCCGAGCTGAATTGCCCTTTCTCTCTGCCACCTTGAGGGAGAGCCAGGGAGATGGGGCCCAACAGCTTGTCCAACACTGCCCTCTGCTGGCCACTATGAGGAATTACCCTCAGGGTGGTGGTCTTCAGGACTCTCCATTGAGCACAACAAGGATGGTTCTCAGAGGACCAATTTCCAGGTTCTCAGTTTTCTTTAGGTACTTTTTCCTAAAGCTGTTTTGCCTGAGAACATGTCTTTGTTCATAATAATCTTTCCCTTACTGGAAAGCATACCCCTCACTCTTCCCAAATCTTACTAAGAAGCCATTGCCCCAAATGTAAAAATCTCCAGGTCCAAGTCCCCAAACTGGAAACTTCCTTTAATAATTTAATTCTGCCTCCCTCAATAACTAGTTAGGCATGTTTTTGTTTAACAGCTTTGTCTCTTCTGTCCCTTGAATTTGAGGCAGAGTTCTGTGAAAGCAGATTATAGACAATATTGGAAACAATAATAGTAGATTGATAGGTACATTTAAAGAATGAGGTCACAGCTAAATTTTTTAATTGCAGTACTTACAGTATCCTGGGAATTATTTTCTTGAGTTCATATGAACTTAATAATGAACACGTAACATGTCAGTTTTGAACGTGGGTATAGGTAACATTGTTTTCCAAAACTGTTTTAGAAGACACAGGAGCAAAAATGGGCGAAGACTGTTGCAGCCCAGGGGTGGCTCTTGTTGACTGATAATGGCTCTTATCCATCCATCCAACACCTGCTATGTGTCAGGCATTGTTTCAGGCATTGGATACAAAAATGGTGAGCAAAAACTGACATGCGACATGCCAAATTCTTACTTATGAGTACCCCTAGGGAGTCGAGTGAGGGCAACAGATTAATTTAATAATTTCTCAAATAAATGTAAGAATTCACCTTTGAGAAATACCTCCAAGGAGGGGGAGCCAGTGACTGGAGAATGTGTAAAGCTGATTGACAACGTATAATGAAGACTGACCTAATTCATGGGGGAGACATTAAGAATGAGGTCTGCACCAAGAATAAGGTATCCAGAAATCTCTATGAAATGACTGTGAAAACCTGGCAAGAAGGGCCATTTGAATGTGGCAGGACTGGGGACTAGTAAGATCAACCTCTGCCGAATCTGTTGTTTTCAGAAAGGGCCTTTGCCCTGTTACAATACAGTCCATGTTATAAATCATTGGGAGCAAATTTTCCCAAGGAACATTGGGCAATTTCTGGAGGTATTTTTGGTTGCTGCAACTGGGGTTGTGCTCCTGGCATCTAGTGAGTGGGGGCAAGGGATGCAGGGATGCTGCGGACATCCTACAATGTTCAGGGCAGCGCCCCTTCCCACTCCCGCTCCCGCCCCCGCCGCCATCCCCATGACAGAGTATCCAGGCTGGCACTAAAGTCGGTGATGCTGAGTTTGAGAAATCCTGTTATGGATGAGGGCAGGGAAGCCAAATAAGTGTATGCCATGGATGTGGGTTCATTCATTCATCCATTCATTCACTCAGCAAGAACTTACTGAGCACGTGCTATGTTCAAGACACTATTCTGGGCATCGTCGAGGCATACCAGGCACCCCCTAGCCAAAATTGTCACCTCAAATAGCCTGCCTAGTCATACTCCTGTTACCCAGCCTAAAATTTCCACCATTAAAATGGTGGCAAAACTTGTCTTGCTGTCTGTAGAAAGAAGAGACAAAAATCTATGGGTACAGTTTACAGGAAGGCTCACTGAGACACTGTAATAGTGGAAACCACCTGAATGTCAGCAGGAGAATGCTTGCATGATTTGCTACATCCATACCGTGGTGTACGAAGTAGCCAATTAAAAATGAAAGAGGCAAATTTCTTTGAGATGACACAGAAAATATCCATGAAGATACTAACTGGATTTTTTTTTCAGAATAGCAGGTAGAATGTAATTGATCTGATTTTTTTTTAATTGGTTTATATGTGTGTTTGTGTGTGCATGCAATTGCTGGGAAAATTCTCATCAAATTCTTTAAAAATGGCTACCTCTAAGATGTGGGAAGAAAAGGAAAAAAAATGTTAACACATTAATTGAGAATAGTTCTCTCCCTAATTCCCTCCTTTCGCATCGGTTAGACTGTCCCCAGTTCATCCTCTCCACTACTACCAATGTTCAACCAGTCACGAACTTCTGGAGAACCTTCACCTTCCAGGACAACATCTATTTCTCATTATTAATCCAACCCCTTCAAAACTCGCCTCTAGCCAGTCTTCATAGGCTCTTCTTGGGAGTTGCTTTTCCTGCCTCCGCCCTCTTCCTACCCCCCCCCCCTCCCTAGAACTTAAGTCACCGGGAACTCACCAGGACTCACCACACCATGCTCTTAAGACAGGCTCACCTCGGTGCCCGAAAACCAGTCCTTCTCTTTTTCTGTGTATTATTCAGGGTAGACTAAGTTATACTGTGTTATAAGGAAATTTCAGTGACTTCAAACAACAAATGACCATCAACACGTGCATTGGTAGGCTGGCGGGGCAGCTCCGCTCCGTGTCGTCCTCAGCTGAGAGCCCGCGCTGAGCGAGCTCCCGCCCTCTGCTCACAGGAGGGAGAGGGGAGACGTGTTTGCCGTTACACTAGCACCTGGAAGTTACTCCTACTCATATTTTATGGGCCAAAATAAGTCTTATGGCCACACCTAACGTAAAATGAGGTGGAGACTTTCAATTTTATTATTTGCTTGGAAGGAGGGGAATCATAAATATTTGGGGAACCTGAATTCTGTAATTGCTGGGTACAATATCATATACAGATGTGTTTGTGTGTGTGTGTGTGTGTGTCCCCACTAAGTCAAGTTTGCTGGTCATGTTCAAATATTCTGTATCTTTGCTCATTTAGCTGGTCATTTCTTGTGGTTTGTGTCAGTGTTAGCTCCATATTTTTGAAGCTACGTTATAAGATGTGTGAAAGTTTTACATTCCCTGTATGTTCCCTGTGAATTGAACTTTTTATCATTATGATGTGTCCTTCTTTAGCTGGAGTAATGCTTTTTGCCTGGGAATATATTTTGTCTGGTATTATTATATACTATTAATATAATTTCAGTTCATATTTATATTTTGCCCACCCTTTACTTTCTGCATTTTAAAATTAGTGTTTTAGATGTGTTTTTTATAAACAGTATGTAGATTTTTAAAATCCAGTTCAATACTCTGATTTTTAATTGAAGTATTTTGTCCACTTACATTTGATGTAACTACTGATATCTTTGGATTCAAATCTTACCATCTTATTAAATGTTTTCAGTTGTCCTACATGCTCTGGTTTCTTTTTCTCCTCTTTTCTTTCTTGCCTTTGGAGTGATTGGATATTCTGTTTTTCCTGCTATTAACTTAGAAGTTATATGCTTTTTTTTTAACTATTCTTCAGAGATTATCCTGGAGATTACAATATGTATCTTTGATTTATCTAAGTCTAATGTTAATTAACATTTTTATCTTCTTCCATAGTAATACAAGGACTTTAGAACATTTTAATTTTTACCCCTCCTTCCTGACTTACATTTTAATTTTTTAAATCCCCGGTGGACATTGCAATGCTGTTTTGTACTTCATTTGATTTCTTTAACCTCTGTGGCGTTCTCCAATTCTTCCTGCACCTGTAACTTATCATATTAAATCATCTTCCTTCTGCTTAAAGAGCATTCTTTGGGATCCAATGCTTGTAAAGAATCCTGAAAATGTCTTAATTTAACCTTTACTATTAGGAGCTGCTTTCACTGGGCATGGAATTTCAGATTGGCACTTACTTTCTGTCAGCACTTTGAAGATGTTTAAGTCCTACTAATCTCTAGCTTCCATTGCTTCTGTCAAGAAGTAAGCTAATGGTCTGTTCCTTTTTCTCAGGCAATGGCAGCTGCCTTTAACACTTTTTCCTCTTTGTCTTTGGTTTGCCCATATTCTGTAACGACCTACCTTGGTGTAGCTTCCTTTTTATTTACCCTGCTTGGGGTTCCCAGGGATTCTGGAATCTGCGGCTTGTTTTCAGTCAATTTTGGCAATTTCTCAAGTACTTTCTCTTCAAAGTAGTACTGCTGCCCTGTTGTCTCTCCTCCTCCTCCTGGAACTCCTGTCTTCACTTCATCGCCCGTATCGCTTAATCTCCCCACGGTGTTCTCCATCCTTGTGCCTCGCCAAGTTTCACCCTGAGGTTTTCTTCTAACCGACTTCCCAGTTCCTCGCGTCTCCCACTGACTGTGTCCAGCCTGCTGCTAAAACCATCCACTGAGCTCTTCACTGTTGTTATCACATTTTTTTAACTCCAAATTTCTACTTGGTTATTTTTCAAATCATTATTGTCCCCCCTCCCACTTTTTTTTTTTTTTAAGTTCCCAGTTCTCTGCCAGATTTTTAAATCCTGTCTTTTATCTCCTTTGAACAACATCTGTGTGGGGTAACTCCCAAGGTGGAGTTCTCTGGGGTTGCTTCCATTGTAGCTGTGACCGCGGGATCTCATTCACGTGGTCTTAGTTCCCTACGCGTCTGGGTCTTTTCAGATGGACGTTGTACGTGGAAAATTGCTAGGAGAAGTGACACAAGACATTACGGTGTTCTCCTCCAGAGGACACTTTCATTTGCTTCTGCTGGGCACCTGGGGATGCTGGCAACCTGGGATAGGCTTAATCCCATTTGAAGAATTAAGCTGATTGGGAGCTGGGTTCAGGCCCTGCAGAATCTGGTTGTTTCCAATTCGCCTCGTCTTAAGGTGTAGTCCTGCGGGGTCTCTGTTCCAGGGCCCCTCTCCTTTGGCGGATTTCAGCTTTTGTCCCCTTAGATGTGCAAAGCTGCCCAGGTGCTGCGTCACCTCTCAGCTTCGTAGCTGTTTCTTCTTGTAGCAGCAAGAATTTCAAGGGGAAAGGAGCCCCCAGTTATAGGGCTCGCCTCCCGGAATGTCCACCTTTCCCCAGAACTTGGTTTAGCGATTCTTCATTATCTCATTAACTCGTTGATGCCTTCAGACTGATTTTATCTTAATTTTGTCCAGTCTTTCTAATTGTCCTCAGCAGGAAGACAGGTCTCAGTGATCAAGTCTGCTGTTAGCGGATGGTAAGAAACAGAAATGCAGGAAGCAGGCCCGGTGCGCCTGCCCACCTGATGTGCGTGGTGGGCACTGGGGTCAACCATAGGGCATGGGCTATTTTTGCTTGATGGAAATGAAAGTCTCATGTTGCCAGACTTTCCAATTTTTTTTAAGAGGAGTAGGAAATGCAGGCTTTTTAGATGTGAAATCTCAATTTTCAGCGGTGGCTAAAAAAAAAAAATTAACTCTCAATGAGCCAAACGAGACCCATCTGGGGTCCAAATTCAGCCTATTGGACACCAGTTTGAAATAGCTGGACTCCAGCCTGTGTTGATGGGAGAAGCGGGGTGAAGGGTGGCTGTCCTTCATCATTATACGCGAGCCTCCAGTGGTCCAGGCTGCCTTGGAGAAATACCAGTCTCTCATAGAAAAAATAATTTTAAAACCGATTTATGTCTTTACTGAAATCTCTTAAAAATGCCAAGGGGGGCAGGGGATGGATTCCAATCATAACACCAACAACACGTCTGAAAAAAATCTCCCATCTCTCTCCCGAATTCTCGTCATGGCAGCCTGGCAGCTACTCCAGTCCCCCTTAATTTATCTCTTAAAGTCCCCCCAATGCAGCCCATCCCTGGCTCTTATCTCCCTTGTGCCCCCCTCACCTTCACTTTCTCCAGTAGGTAATTCCCTGCCTTTTCTTCGGTGTCATCTGACCCACAGCACTGCACCCTTCCAAATCCCTGTTCTCCACAAGAAAGGCTCCGGAACGTAGCTGGCCAAGACTAAATCCTCCTTCACAGGAGGTGGGGGTGGGGAGAAACAATGCTGTAGACTCTAAAATATGTATGTTTTCCTCAACCATCAGCTCTGCCATCTGGGGGCTGGGGGGTGAGGCCAGGACGAGATGTCATTTGCAAAGGAGGCAGAGCCCAGATCCAGGATGCTTTGGCACCAAGGTGAGTTCCCAGATGGCTGCCTCCTCCTTGTCCTTTACCTACTATTAAAGGGACAGGGCCCCCACCCGAACTACCACGTCTTCCCACAGAGGAGGAGGGAGGAACCCAAAGGAAGAGAAAGCAAATGTGGGTTTTCTCTGATGTGTCTAATAATAGAAAGTTGGCAGAGCATGTCACGAAATAGAAAGTATTTGATAAAAATACCATCCGTTGAGCTCGGGACTCAGGCTGGAGATGCATGGAATGAAATCTGTTCCTTCTACTAGTGTTCCCATGCTAGTGTCACAGTTCTGTCTCCCTTTAATGACGAAGGGCTAAAATGCTGCTCTCTGTGGCTGAAAGGCTGTCTTTCCCAGGGTCTGATGGTGGAGGAGATGCTGGCCGAATTAGAGAGAGCCCTGGACTGAGAGGATCGTGGGTGTGGCCATACCCTCCTCTCACCCACCCTTGACTTTGCCACTTTGTCTGGTCTCTCTGACACCACCTTGTGAGTTTTCCAAACAGTCCAGTGTTGCTGACTCACAGGAGCCTAATTAGGAATAATGACAGTGTTGTGTTTTTTCTCCTGCAAAGGGAGGCCGCTGGCCCGGGGGCCCTCAGTACAGGGCAGGGTAGAGGCTGGTGTCTCCCCACCAAAGCAGCTCCCCACCGTGTCTGGGGCTCTCACACCCCCCTCCTGCTCCTGAGGACCCCATGGGGGTGTCTCTCTCAGGTCAGGACGGGGCTCCAGAGCTGGCCTTTCCACGTCCCACAGTCCAGGGAGTGGCTATCCCCAGCTCTCCCAGACCCCAGCTCCTAGGAGATGTCTTGCCGCCGGCTGAGTTTCCTTTACTGAAAAGCAAAGCTGAGCCAGTCTAATAACAGATGAGAACAAGGGATCAAGTGGCCCCTTTTAAATGAGCTAATTTTTCCCTTGATGTTTTTAATTGTGGTAAGATACACGTAACAAAATTTTCCATCTTAACGGTTTTTAAGTAAACAGTTAGTGGTGTCAAGTACATTCGCACCGTTGTGCGCCCATCTCCACCGTCCATCCCCAGAACCCTTTCCGTCACCCCAGACTGAAACCTGGTACCCATGAGACAGCAACTCCGCGTTGCCCCTCCCCCCAGCTCCTGGCAACCACCCTTCTACTTCCCGTCTCTATGAATCTGGCCACTCTGGATACTGCAGGTGGGTGGGGTCATACAGTGTTTATCCTTTCGGGACTGGCCTGTTGCATTTAGCATAGTGGCCTCCGCCTTTCGGCTGTTGTGAATGACGCTGCGGTAAATATGGCTGCTCTTTTCTGGATTGTTTTGACCGGTTTGTGCTTTGACAGGACTGTTTGGGAAGGTAATCCAGATGCTGCAACGTTTCAGGGATCTGAGGCTGGCCACTGAGACCTGCTTTAGGTGGAGACAGCCTTGGTGTCTCTGGCAGCAAACTACGTCTCGTGCATCTGGGGCTGCCTGCAGGTACGTGTTGTGCGTTTCCTCACTGAGGGGGTAAGAAGTCACGTCCGGTGGGAAGAAAGTGTTTCTGACTGTAAACACCTAACTTCCCAAGCCGCTTGGCCGAGACTCTCGACAGGGGTTGACCATCAGCGACAGTGGGAGGTGTTAGGGCAATGCAGGTGCCAGGAGGCTCTGGCATCACACCCGCAAACATGTGTCCCCTACGTGGGCTTCAAACACCTCCCTGTCCTGACTCTTTAGGGTCCTTGTTGATGCACACCCACCCCCTTTCTCAGTCCCCCTGTATCTCCAACTCTTTAATTTTTTCCCCCTCAGCCTTGCAGCATGCACAAGTTTAACAAAACAAAACTTCAAAGCAAATCATATCCCACCCCACCTCCAACCCCCCGTTGAAGGCAAGAGCCCTGCGTCCTGAGTGGTCCTGGCAGCTTTCTTCCAAGGCGGTCCCTAAAATACTGAGAATTGTATATTCTATTATTTCTGTGTTTATTTATTTCTTTCTCTTCTCCATCAAGAGAAGGGCTATAATCTAGAACCACACCCTCACAGACCCAGAAATAAAAGCAACATTTGCAAATCACCTTTCACACAGAGGAGCACAGGAGTTAGGGGATCAGTTCTATCATCAAACAGACCTCGAAACAACTCCCAGCCCTGCCAATTGTTAGCGGGGAGACCTTAGGCAAGTTTCTTAACTCTCTGTGCCTCCTCCCCTCACCTCTAGGACGGCAGCTGTAATTGCAGCCTCCTGGTGGAACTATTAGGAGAAATAAGTAAAAAAAAAAAAAAAGTACTGAACACAGTGCATGACTCATAGGAAGCATTTCATAAGTATGAGCTCTCGTTATAACTTTTTATTGGGGTAGGTTGACCTTAGTACTTAAATCTGTTTTGATTTTCATGCCTGTAAAACTTTAATGAACAAATGTGGTAAGACTAAGGGGTCTAATTGCAAAATTCTCTAGAGAATAATTGGTTTCCTAAGAGAGCAGGAACATTCACTAAAGACAGCATGAGAACTACAGGGAGAAGCATCGTGTAGGGGCTACTGAAAGGCAGACTCCCTGAATGAGGGTGAACACCCCTAGATGGTGTGGGCTGATCCGGAAGACACGAGAGCGTGATTAAATGTGCACCTCAGTGATTAGCGTCTCATAAGATGAATGATCTCTGTGATGCAAGTACAAACACAGACTATGGGAAAGCAGCCACTGGAAAAGCTACCGGATCTAAAATTAGATGACAGTCAGCAGTCTGGCCACCAGACGAGGACTCTCTTCTTTGATAAGTTTCACAAAACCGTAGCCCTCATTTTAAAAGAAGTAGGGAGATTCCAAGAACAGGTTGCAGGGTACGGGGATAGAGACAGGGTCTGATAAAATGGCTGAAATTGAAGGGCACTGAGGTGTAGTTGGCACGTGCTGTGCCACACATCGAGGCTGGAGGGTGGCTGGGCGGAGGCGAGGAGTCTAGTCCTGTGCGATGCCACGTGGCTCCAGTGGCACATGTGGCCCTTGAGCAACCTGACGTGTGGCTGGTGGGCATGAAGAGGTGCTGTGAGTGTCAAATGTGCACAGACTTCAAAGACTGAATTAAAATAAAAAAGAATGTAAAATCTATCAACAATTAACAAATACTAGTTGCATGTTAAAATAACAGTTTTGATGTCAATGTTGGGTGACATATAAGATATTAAAATTAATTTAATGGTTGCTTTTTAAATGCAGCTTCTCGAAAACATAGAAGTACACACGTGACTTGTATTTGTGACTTGCTTTATATTTTTATTGAACTGTGCTGATTGGTTCAGACCCACAGTCCCCTTGCCCCACCCAGATCCAGCTGGTATTAACCATGACCTTGGACAAATTATTTAACGTGTCAAAGCTTCAGTTTCCTCATCAGTAAAAGAGTGGTTGTAGGAATTAAAGGGGGTAATTGAAAAAGCATTAACAGAGTGCCTTGCCCAGAGGAGGTAAACAAGTGTAAGGTTTTTTTTCCCTGTTATTATTTCAACCCACAGAGCGGAGAGTTTACTAGAGGTTGGTACATTAGGTATTTAAGATAATATTAGGGGATGCCTTCCCAGTCTACCCAGTGGGAGAGGAACATCTGCCCACCTTGAAGAGCAGCGGTTCTCAGTGGGGGCATCACGTCTGGTGATGCCTGAAACATGTTTGATTGTCCATACCTGGGGGGCGGGGGCTGCTCCTGGCATCTACTGGGTAGAGGACAGGGATGCTGCTAAACATCCTGCAAAGTACGGGACAACACCTCCCCCCACCCACCGCCAACACACATACAATAAAGAATTATCAGGTCAGAATATCAACAGTGTCCACGCTGAGAAACCTGAATTAGAGGCTCTTGATAATTTACAGGCTTAGACTGATTAATGCTCAAGCTCTCAATATGTGTGGCATAAGGAGAAACTACAAATGCCATCCAGGTGTATGCCCTGCAACCAGCAGCATCAGTCACCCAGGAAGTCAGTAGAAACGCAACTTCTCGGGCTCCATCCTAGTCCCACTGAATCAGAATCTCTGGGAATGGAGCCTAGAAATCTATGGGTTAACAAGCCCTCTAGCTGATTCTAATGTACTATGAAGTCTGAGAAGCCTACTCAGCTGAGGGAGTTTCCTGGTTACCAACTCCTGCACATCCCAGACCTGAGCAGCAGGTGGCAGCAAATCCTATAAGGCTATTGTAACACCTGCTAAAAGCTGACAAGCTGCGTGCTTGCACCAAGTCAATTGGTGACAGAGCTGGGTACCAGAGTGTCTACACTAGACCAGAGTTAATAAAGGCAGCTTTCTAACTTCAGGAATGTGAGGGAGGAAACGGTTCAAAGTCATTCTAAGGTCCCTTCTTAGCCACATAGTGATTCCAGGGCTTTGAAATTGTTCAGTTCTAACTTATGTTACAAAGGCATCTTCTCCAGTAGAGAATTCAGTGAGTAATCCAGTTTGGCCTATTCTCCTAAAACTATAAAATCCCAAGGCCATGAGAATAAATTATTTCTGTTGTCCTTAGGCACCTTTGGGCCAAGCATCTGACCCATCACCCACCTGAATGGACCCTTGGCCCTTCCTCTACACGTGGACCAGGTCTAGGGAATGATGAACATCTCAAGTTTCCCTGGATCTTCTGTCAAGCAGGTAAGACTAAATTTGTTCAGCAACTTTTATTAAGGCTGAGTGAGTGCATTACAGTGCAGGTAATTTTCCATTTATGCCACAAGGTGGCACCCTCACCCTGCCTTGGGTATCTATGGTTCAGGTCAAGACACTGAAGGGGAAGGTTAAAGCAGCGAAGGGAGGAGGAAGGAACTGTTACTTTTCTTCCAGAAAGTGAGTGATGTGGGCTCAGAGTTAGACATCCACCCTGGACTCGAGAGCCGGGTTTCTCCAAATGTGGTCCCCGCAGCATCAGCATCACCTGGGAAGCTGTTAGAAAAGCAAATTCCCCATCCCAGACCGACAGAATCAGACGCCCTGGGGGCGCGGCGCCGCAATTTGTTTTAATGAGCGTCTCCTCCGCCTCCTCTCCCCCAGGTGATGGTGCTGCAGGCTCCAGCGTGAGCAGCACTGCTCTCCAGTCCGGAGCATCTTCCTGGTGATTGGCTGGGAAGCAAAACCACGTTGCCATCCGATCTCATCACACTTCTGCCAGGAGGTGAAATGGAAGAGCCCACGTTCTTGATCTTCTCAGGTCACTTACCTGAGAACCACTGAGTTTTCTGAGGTCAGTCGTTCTGCACGAACCTGTGGCATCCCTGGGCTCTGGGGGATATAAAGGAGTACTAAGTACGGTGTCTGTCCTCATGGAGATTCCACTCTCCTGTAGATGGTGGCGTTGCCACGGGAACCAAAGACCGAGGGGGGCCCCGAATGGTGCGATGTGGCTGCACGAGGAAGCAGACGCCTGCCAAGGTCCCTTCCCTGTCCTCACCTTTCTCTTCTCCGCACCCGCCCCTACCCGAGGCTGCTACAGTCCCTCCCTTTCCCCTCCCCTCTCAACTGCCCGCCCCAGGTTTGCCCTGGTTTTCGCTTTCTTTTCCCTAACCTCCCACATCTCTTTTCCTATTATTTCGCCTATCCCATTCTGTTTTTCTTCTTCTTTTTTTTTAATCACAAAAGTCCAAGGATAGGTCCAGCAGGGATGGGGTCCCCAAAGGGCAGGGGGAAAGGAGAGAACCGAGTGGACAAGGGCAGATTTCTGTATGGGGTCAAGACGGAGAACTCCGGGCTGCACCGGGATCACTGCTGCTCCTGCCCCCGGGGCAGGGCGGGCCTGGGGAAGGGAGAGCGCTCCCTGGGCTGCGGCTGGAGGGAGGAGCTCGTGAGGGCGGCTGGACGTGCGCTAAGGTTTGAAGGGGCTTCGGGTGCGCAGAAGGGACGGAGGGGCCATGCCAGCCCCCTAGCAGGGAGGAGTGGGGTGTGATGGGGCGTCATGGGAAGTGACGCTGGTTGGGTCCCCATACTGAGGAGGTGACAGTTCCACTTTGAGTTTGATGATGGAAGTGCTAGAGAGATACAGGAGATTCTTGAGCAGAGGAGAACCGTGCATAAGAATAAAATATATTGGTATTGAGAAGGCATCAGCTATGGCGGGTCACAAACTCAGATGCCTACAGTGTGGAGCAAGCCCAGGTGAGAAACAGCGGGCGTGGAGGGGCGGGGGAAGCTCAAGGTCAGATGTTGGCTCTCAAATGGACAGTTATTACACACATCAGGACAGTTATTGCTGTGGGGAAATAGGAGCCCAGAGCTGCCAACTCTTCTAGTTTCTCAAGAGAAGTTGGAACTCTGGATTTGTTTCTTTTGGGGGGGTGGGGTGGAGGGGAAGTAATTAGGTTTGTTTGTTTGTTTGTTTGTTTAATGGAGGTCCTGGGGATTGAACCCAGGACCTCGTGCATGCTAAGCACGCTCTCTACCTGAGTTGTACCCTCCCCGCTGGATTTGTTTCTTAATATGAAGTTTCCCCATTTTTAAATATGGCAGCTAATTAGAAATCTAAAAGCTGGGCCTCTGCTTGGCCACGTCTCACCTGCATTTTTTATCTGACCTCGGGATTTGTACCATACTCTCAAAATACTGTGTCGTCTCTTCTGCGTTTCCTCCCTCACTCTTTTATTACCAAGTCCATTAATTATAAGCAAAAAATAAATATAACATTCACCAAACATTAATAATGTGCTGTTTTAAATGCTTCACATAGATTATCTCACTTACTCCTCCCACAACCCTGTAAGATGAGTTGGTCCCATTTATAGACGGGATTAAGTGTCAGAGAAGTAAACGCGCTTGCTCCAGATCATTCAGTTACCAAGTGGGGGAGCCAGGACTCACACCCAGGTGGTCGGATTCCTAAGTCATGCTTTTAACCTGTATGCCATAGCCCTTCCTGTAGAGTCCAGTTACCGCATTTCCATCATGTTTTTCGCTCTTTCGAGCATGAGTTTATCAGATTTCTCTCATGTTCTCTCTTCCAAGCGTGAATAATATTCGTGAGGTTGCGTTCACCTTCTTGTGTTAAAATATCAGGTCTGCTTTTTTATTGCCCATGCCCGGTACGTGAGGCATGTGAGTCAGTTCTGGTCGGTTGGACAGACACTGAGAACCCATTGTGTGCCGTGCACGGTGCTGGGCACCAGTCCAACCTCAGGAAGCCATTGTAATAGGGGATACTGACAAATAGAAATGCCACGTGTCAATGTCCTATGGGATGTCACTTTGGGATAAAGGCATCTTCCATATGCAATGGGATCGCACTGTGGAGTCGTGAGTGTGGGGAGGAAGCGGGTCAGGGACACCTTCCCGGGAGAAATGTCGTGGGACTGAGTGTCAGAAAAGTCTGAGGAACACCAGGGTTCAGAGGCCAACCACCAGAAGAGCTTGAGCGTGGAGGGGAGATTGGGAGAGTGGTGACAAGGCACCAGGAGGAGTCAGGGGACAGCAGGTTTGAATCCACCTGAGAGGCTAGTAGATAGGAAGAGGGACCCAGGCTGGGCGGCAGGGTGGGTAGGCTGAGGGGCAGGCCGCAGAGAGAGAACAAAGGTTTGTTTGCAGAATGAATGGGTGAGTAAACCCACCGGCGCACCCAGCTGGGCTGACCATCTGGCAGGCTGCTGCATCCCTTACTGGTTGTGGTACCTTAGACAGGCTGCTTCGCCTCCTCAATCCTCAGTTTCCTCATCTGTGAAATGGAGTCTCTCGCTCATATCGTTTGGTGAGAACTGCATAAGATGCCCATGCCAGCTCTAGCTTACCGCCTGGCCCAGAGCAATCCCTTAGACAATCTGAGTTATTATTTCACAGTAGGCAGTTGAATGAATGAATGAATGAATGAATGAGTGAAAGAGAGCAATGGCTCAAATGACCCCAGTGATATCCACTGGAGGCGGGAGATCAGGACAGGTGCTTAAGCTTAAGACTGGTTCATGATTCCACTTGTCTTTTGGGGACTGAGAAATAAGGGTTACGTTCATCTGAATGAGATCTCAACTTTATCATAAACTCCAGATGAAACCGTCTGGTCCCCCTGAGAAGCAGCCTGCCCGGACAGGCAAGTCTGACCACTAGTCCTGCAGCTGAATCAGCTATGATTCAGGGCTGAGGCTGCTCATTTCCCCTACTGGGCTTTCCGCACTCAGGTGACTCTAGCATTCCTGCAGGTTCCACGGTCCCCTCCAGGTGCAGTTCGCCTTTCGAACAGAGCGCATCCTCGCCCTGGGCAGTTGCAGCCACCTGGCACTGGGCACCGAGGAGCCCGTGTGGCGGTGATGTGCAGCTGCTCAGGGTGCGTGCCAGCCACGCTGGCTCGGGCGATGGATGGGTACAGATGCCTTCCTCGCTCCCGAGTACCAGGGAGCGCTGGTCTCCCAGCCAGGTGGCTGGCTCCAGGTGGCCATATTCACCTTGGGGATTCCCATGAGACCCAGGAAAAGAGAGAGAAGCTCTAGAAACTGATGACAATCATCGTTTTCACTTCCGTAGTCATGATTGTTTAAGGATCTCACCTGCTGGGGCACAGGAGCGTTTTTCTCCAGGATTTCTGTGCCGAAAGCTGTCGTGCCTTGATTTTCAGAGGGTGATGAGTGCTCCTGGAGGAAAGGACCTCAAAAGTGAAGGTCTGGCTGCTTTTTTTCTGAATGAAATAATTTCTCTGGCAGGGGACACTCAGCTTAGCTGCATGCCGGATTCCTCTGTGGAGAAGGACACACACAGAGCTGCAAGTTCTGAATCGTGTGTGGCCAGACCCAGACACCGAGATGGTTAACCAGCTCCTGAGGGCTGGCTTCTCACAATGTGGTCCCGAGGCTGCCTACATGCAGTCACCTGGGCCCTTGTTTAAAAACGCACATTCCTTGGTCCCACCCAGGCTCACTAAATAGACAGGTATAGATTTTTAACAAGTGACTTTAACCACAGGTCTCTCGGCAGCTTGAACATGTTTGCATTTGAGAACTGCTGTACGAATGATGTCCAAGTACCAGGACACTCGGGAAGCCACTGCTGTACAACAATTAAGGCTGAATTCCCATCCTGCAGACCCTAGATTTTTTTTTCCTCACTCAACTATGCCTTCTTCAGCCACCGAGGAAGTGTTGGCCAACAGAACACAAAGAAGCAAAGAAAGTAGAAAAGCAATGTAACTTGAGGCCACATTGAGTCTGAAGCCGAGAAATTGTGATGGAAAAACACCAGGGCTCCCCACCTGGCATGTGACAAGGCTTTGGAGGGCGAAGGGGAGTCTGTGAGAACCTTCGGAAAACTGCCTGCACCACCCAGTTCTTTGACGAAGGGGATAGTGGTAGCTGGCAGCCTCCTCTGGGAGAGGAAGTCACAGCTGCTTCCAGACCTGTGTGGCTTTGAACTCTGCCCGCAGGCTGGGGGCAGGACTATGTGAGCAGAGAGATTGGGAACATGGATCTCAGAAGTCAGAAGCCCTGGCCCTGGCCTCAGCGGCAAGTTCTGACCTCTAGGGAGCAGAGGGTCACAGTCCGCCTGTCTGAGTAGTGCTTCGGGACCCTTTGCCCCCATGTCCCTGTCCCTGGGGTCAGCGTGTGAGTCGCTGAGAGCCAGTGCAGAGCGTTCTCTAGGAACCTGGCTGGCCGGACAATAGTCACTCTGTGCCTGTGTTTGCTGGCACCCAGGCAGCTAACCCAGAAACGGCCCTTGTGCCCTTTGGGGCAGGCAAATTTAAAAGCTCTCCTTTCAACTTCAGCCTGACACCTCATAGGCTGAGAAGATGTACTGTCCTCCCCCAAAGTGCAGTTTTTCCATTCTCTTTGACCATCAGGACTTCAGAGAGTCTCTTTTTTTTTTTTCCTGCTTCAGCTGATGGTCCCTTGGAGAATTCATATGGCTTCAGAAGAATTCTCCCAGGAACTCTTGAGTCCGGGGAAACCCAAGTCCACCCAGCGATTTGCACGGGGAGTGCTCCAAGTGTCCTTCTCTCACCCCCAGGACAGCTAGAGGTCAAACAGCCATCCCAGAGGGCCAGAAGCTGGAGACATTCTTAAAATGTGTTTTTACATTCATTTCATTATACTCAATATCATTTCGAAAACAAAGGCAGCTGACTGAAATGCACACAGTGTATCTCAATAAGAGGAGTAAAAGCAAAAGCAAAATGAAGGGAAACAGACAAAACCAGGTTCTTGCATACATTTCCTAGTATACTTACTGAAGACAGTGAATAGATTGGTTCTGAGCTTTCTAGCGAGGGGAAAAACAATCAGTCTTAAAAGTGACCCAGATAGCCTCAGTTTTTTTACCCTTTCCTTTGTTAAAAATAACCTACTATTTACTGAGCTTCTACAGGCCAGGCTCTGTCCTAGGCACTGAGGTAGAGCCATAGGAACAAAGTTAAGTCCCTGACTTCAGGGAGCTTCCTTGCCAATTGAGAGAAATAAACAATATGCAAGGGAACAATGAAATATATGATGATCATATGTCAGGTGGTGCTAAGTGCTGAAAGAAAAATGAAACAGCGTATAGGCATCTTTCTATTTTAGATAGACCAGTTAGGGATGTCCTCTTGGGGAGTGATGTTGGAGCAGCAGCCTGAAGAGGGAGGAAGTGAGGCACGTGGATGTGGGGGTAGGGTGTTTTAGACACAGAGGGCAGCATGTGCAAAGGCCCTGAGGCTCGGGTGAAGTTAGTGTGTCTGAGGAATTTCCCAGAGGTCAGCAGGGCTGGAGCACAGTGAGGGGGGCAGTGGGGAAATGGGTAGGACGTGCACAGTGCCCTTGGGAGTTGTGCAGCCTGGCAGCCCTGGGAGGAGATGAGGGCAGAAGGCAAATGAGAACTTCCAGGCCACGTGAGGACTGTGACTCTCACTCTGAGGGAAGTGGGCAGCACATGAGAGTGTTGAGCAGAGTGGTGATAGGGTTCTAAAACATCACTCTGGCTGCTGTGTGAAAAATAGGTTGTAGAGGGGTGTTTTGCAGATTGGCCAGGACTGCCACAACAAAATACCACAGACAGGGTAGCTGAAACAACAGAGACTTATTTTCTCACCGTTTTGGAGGCTGGAAGTCCACAGTTAAGATGTCAACAGGAGTAGTTGCTTCTGAGGTCTCTCTCCTTGGCGTGCAGAGGACTGTCTTCTCCGTGTGTCCTCAGGGGGTCTTCTCTCTGCAGCCATGAAGCCCTGGTCTCTCTGTGGGTCCTCATTTCCTTCTCTTGTAAGGACACCAATCAGGTTTCTATTTTAGTTAGACTGGTTAGGGACGTCCTCTTGGGGAGTGATTAGGTCTACCTAATGGTCTCATTTTAACTTAATTCCCTCTTTCAAGGCAGATCTCCAAATGTAGCCACATTCTGAGATCCTGGGGGTTAACGCTTCAACACATGAATATGGAGGGAACCCAGTTTAGCTCCTAACGGGGCAAGGATAGAATTGGAGAGACCAATTAGAGGGCTGGCAAAAGATGATGGTGGCCTGGACCAGAGTGACAGATGTGACAGTGTAAGAAGTCACCGTATTCCACAAATATCTTAGAGGTAGTGGAGGATTCATTGAAGGATTGGATGGAAGCTGTGATGAAGGACAAGAGTCAAGGATGGCTGTGAATTCTTTGGCCTGGGTGTCTGGAAGCACCGGGTTGGCATTTATTGAGACGGAGAAAACTTTGGGAGGAGCAAATTTTGGGAGATGCTGAGAATTCAGTTTGGGACATGTTAAGTCTGAGATGTTTATTAGGCATCCAAGCAGAAATGTCAAGGAGACAGTAGGATGTGCCAGGCTGGAGTTTAGGGGAGAGGTCTGGTTTACTGACTTAAAATTGTTTTTTCTCAGTTCTATGGTTTGGTTTTTTTAATAACAGCATTATTGAGAGGGAATTCACATATCATAAAATTCACCCTTCTGAAGTTTACACATTGGTGGATTTTTGTATATGCACGAGATTGTGCGACCATTACTACAATCTAATTTCAGAACGTTTCATCACCCTCAGAAGAAACCTCCTAATCCACTAGCAGTCACTCCCATTTTTCTGCCCACTCGGCCCTCGGCAATCACTCATCTACTTCTTCTCTCTGTGGATCTGCCTATTCAGGACATTTCATAACAATGGAATCACATAATAGGTGGCCTTTGATGTCTGGCTTCTTTCACTGAACATGTTTTCAAAGTCCCATCCATGAGTACCAGCCCTTCATCCTCTACTATGGCTAAATAGTATTCCATCGTATAGGTACATCATACTTTGTTCACATTCATCAGTTGATTGATAACTGGGTTGTTTGCATTTTTCTGGCTATTATGAATAATACTGTTATGAAAATTTATGTACAAGGTTTTGTGTGAACACATGTTTTCAGTTCTCTTGAGTATTTACTTAGGAGTGGAATGCTAGGTCATAGGGTAACTCTGCTTAATTTTTTGAGGAATTTTAAAACTGTTTTATAAAGCAGCTGCACCATTTTACATTCGAATCAGCAAATGTATGAGGATTCCAATTTCTCCAGATAGTCACTAACCCTTGTTGTTGTCTGTCTCTTTTATTATTGCCATCCTAGTGGGCATGAAGTGGTATCTCATTGAGTTTTGATTTGCATTTCCCAGAAGACTAATGGTGTGGAGCATTTTTCATATGCTTTTGGCCACTCGTGTCTCATTTTTAGAAAAATATCTATTTGAATTCTTTGTCCATTTTTAATTGGGTTATTTGTCCTTTTATTTTTGGGTTCTAAGAATTCCTCATATATTTCTGGATACAAATCTCTCTCTAAAGTATGATTTACAAATATTTTCCTCTAGTCAGTTGGGTTGTCTCTTTTTTTCTTCCTTCCTTCCTTCCTTCCTTCCTTTCTTTCTTTCTTTCTTTCTTTCTTTCTTTCTTTCTTTCTTTCTTTCTTTCTTTCTTTTTCTTTCTTTCTTTCGCTTTCTTTCTTTTCTCTTTTTCTCTTTCTTTCTTTCTTTCTTTCTTTCTTTCTTTCTTTCTTTCTTTCTTTCTCTCTCTCTCTCTCTCTCTTCCTTCCTTCCTTCCTTCCTTTTTTTCTTCCTTCCTTGCTTCCCTCCTTTCTTTTTTGGTGGGGGGAGGCAATTCGGTTTATTTTTATTTATTTATGTATTTATTTATTTAATTAATGGAGGTATGGGGGATTAAACCCAGGACCTCATGCATGCTAAGCACACACTATACCACTAAGCCATACCCTCCCACCTTGTCTTTTCCTTCCTTGATTGTGTTCTTTGAAGCACAGAGTTTTTAATTTTGATGAACTGACATAAATTTGGGAGCCATCAGCATATAGGTGTTATTTTAAGCCACAAGATGCTACAAGATCCTCTAGGAAGTTAGTTTAATACGGAGTTAAAGGAATGGACATATCCGAGGACTTGCCCATCATCCTGATGTCCAGGATGTGAGAAGACACCAGCAAAGGAGACTGAGAAGGACCCCAGTCTCGCTTTTCTTCTCCTCTCAGTTTTGGAGGGTCGTCTCTTTCCAAGGTGGCAACAGAAAATTCAAAATTCCTGTTCAGTTTTTAGGCAATGTCTAAATCTCTTCTTCAAGACCATGCGGATCCCAGGGGCCTCCATTCCAATGAGGAGCCCTTTTTCTTCTATGACTCTGATCAGATGACCTGATGCCCTGTGCCTGTAAGCCTCTATATGTGCTCACCTCAGAGCACTTTTGCTTTCACACAAAATGGGTGGTTCATGCATCACTTGCAGCTATATCCACCCATTGGCAGGATTTTCTATCTCCGCTTCATCCATTCAAGACCACCCTTGACTGTGGCTATATTGCAGCCACCATCCATTTTTGCCTTGTATCTGGCAACAAGGCCAGCTTATCTATCAAGCAACCTAGGGGTTCTTCCTCTCTGCCTGCAGCTGGTCTCAAGGGCCCCCAACAAGGCAAAAGTGTAAGCAGGGGAAGGGATACTTATTCAGATGTGATAGGTGACATGGGGTCTGGACTATCCATCCAGGCAGCTTGGTCCCAAATATACCATTCCCAGCTTACACTGTACTGCTGCTGGGGCCACCCAACTCTCTCACTTGGTGGGTATGACATAACCCAGCTCATAGTTAGACAATTAAAGATACATGATCATTCTGTACCCAAAGGTCAAGCATTCTGTCTCTACTAGGACCCAGGAACACATCAAGAGTTGTTTCTACAAAGATGTGTGCTTGCCTGCCTCAGATTGCATTGTCTCACTCTGGAATTTCAGGACAGCATCATGATTCTCCCACTGGGTCTGTCTTTTACTTTAGAGGGGATGTTCTGGTACAGCTCTAACCATTAGACCCCTAAAACCTTCACAGTGGCTGTGCTGGTCCCTGACCCTGACTCTCTGTAGCATTTGTATCCAGCCTTGTGCGGTGCACTTCTCTTACTAGGGCTTCCAGCGTCTGGCGACCTCTTGCTCATGCTGCTTGATCAGCCTGATGCCATCAATACAACGAATCAGTGTGATGCTCTGTGGGATGTCCAGGTGGTCCACATCTCTGTGGTCCATGGAAGCCAAAGCAAATGAATGTTGTTAGTTTCTTGGTAATGTGTACCATTTCTGATTCTTTTCTAACAAAAATAGAAAACACATTTACCAAATCAAGAGCCACATACCATGTACCTTAGGCCTTATTAATCTTCTAGAGCAAAAATGCCATGTCCAGCACAGCAGTTGCAATCAGGGCTACTCATTGTTTGAGTTGCAGTCATTCTCCAGATCCGTCTGGTCTCTGCAGGAGTCCTACTGGCAAATTAAGTGAAGATACAAGAGGGACCACCAACCCTGTATACTTTAAATTTTTAATGGTGGTAATCTCTTCCACCCCTCTAGGATGTGCTTTTATTTATTTACGTTCTTGGCCAGGAAGGAGGGAACAGCTTCAGAAGTTTCTGTCTGAGCTTCTCCACTGTGGTAGCTCTTATGCAAAGGCCAAGGACCCACTCTGGGTATAATACCAACTGCTGAACTTATCAATTCCAATTTATACTCAAGGGTGGGGAGAATGATCACGGGTGTTTCGCCTATCCAGGGGACCTACCATGAGCCAGACATTAACGGTGATTCCATTTATAACCTGATCCTTACCAGCCCCGACTCTACAGGGGGGCCATGGTAAGGCTTTGGTTCTCTGGCTATCAGTGTAACCTCAGATCTGCCCAAGGGCCTTTCAGTATCTGACTATTCTTGTTTTCACAGTGTGCTGAGTAAATGTTCTAGTATATACCTTCTGTGGTGTTGCTGGGTCCTTTCTGTTAAGGACCCATCCACCCTTCAGTCAGTAGGATCTGGATCCGAAAATTGACTTGATCTAGAAACTGAGTCGAGGTCCATGACTCCTTGGGCCAGTTTCCCTCAGTATCCTGCTCCTCCACGCTTACTACGTTGTTATTATAAATGCCAAACATCACTCTGTGGGCTGCTTATCTATTTGACACCTAGGAACGCCTTGTTGAAGGCTCTACCAACAATCTCCAGACCCCCTGCAGGACAGTTTCCCTTGGCTGCCCCTCCAAACTTGCCAGTTGTTACGGTAAAAACCACCAGAGCTGGCTTCTGATGATTGACATCTGGCCTCTGTTACTTGAGAATGAGGGGTCGTCCCCGTGGACGTTGACAAGCCTACCTCTGTGACTCTCTCTCTGGCCTGCAAAGGAGAGCCCCCACTGAACTCCTCAGTGACACTAAGTTAATAAGATCCTGATGGTCTTGGTTAATGGTTTGTCCTCTGGACTCGCTCATGGAACACAGTCCTGGGACCCCCTGGCCTCACATCACGGGTCTACTCCAGTCGTCAGCTTCGTTATTCCCCCATCTCCTGTCTTTTAGTGCAAATCAGGCATTTCCGCTTTGCGTAGCGTGAGTCATCACTCTCTCCAGGCTTCTGAGAGCTATTGGATTTGTTGTCTATTGCTGTGGAACAAATCCCCTAAAAAAATTCAGTGGCTTAAAACAACAAACATAATTTCATGGTTGTTGTGGGTCAGGTCGGAAGTGGCTTAGCTGAATGGTTCCGGCTCAGGGACTCTCATGAGGTTGCAGTCAAAGTGGCAGCCAGGTCTGCATCCTCTGAAGGCTTGGTTGGGGCTGGAGGGGCTGCTTCCTTCCAAGAAGGCTCACTCACATGACTGGCTGTTGGTGCTGGCTGGGGTGTCTCGGTTCTCTTCCACATCTCATCCTCCGCGACCTCCCTTCTCCACGTGCCTTCTCCTGCAGGACAGTCTGGACTTCTTTACATGGTGGCTGGAGTCCGAGAGAAAGAGAAAGTGTGTGTGCAGAGAGATTGGGCACCAGAAAGAGAGAAAGCCTACGACTTAAGCCGACCTAGTCATGGAAGGGACATCGATCACTTTTGCCATATTCTACTTGGTACAAGTGAGCCATAAGCTCAGCCCATACTAAGTGGGAAGAGAGTACACAAGGGCGTGAATACCAGGAGGCAGGGGTCCCTGGGGGCCATCTTGGAGGCTGCCTGTCATAGCTACCCTAGCAGCAAGTTTGCCTCGACTCCTGGGGTCCTTGACAGGATATTAAATCCCTTGTCCCAAGAAAGTGCCTCCCAATCAAAGTATTTTAAATCCTATGTTCTTACCCTTTGGTCAAGAACCTTCAAATCCAGTCCCCGAGGTCTGCAGCTCCTGCTGACACATGCCAGCTAATTCGTACGGAAGCGCTAACTCTTGTCGGAAAGAGGTGGATGTTCCCTGCGGAGGCACCCCCTGGGAGGGGAGCAGCCCCGTGGGGATGAACAGGCCCAGAGCATCTGCCCACACATCCCCAGCCCACATTTCAGGGGCCAGGTTTTCCAGCGGGGGGTTGACCTTAGCATAATATCTGGTCTAGGCTGAGCTTTTGAATGTCTCTGGAACTCTGAAACTCAGACAATCAAGTCCTGCTTCAGTTCCTCAGTTCTCTTAGCTTTGCTACCACAGGAAATAAGGGCTTCTTTGTAAGCTACCAAATCAGCCCTCTGGCTCTCACACTTTGTGCTTAACTGTTTGTTTGTTAGTGACCCTAGGTTTCTCCTCCCTGGCTGGGCTTCAGGACAACTCGGCAGTAACCAGCTAACTCCGCCATCTTGTAGGCGTCACCCCCAACCCCCAGTGTCGCTCAGATGCCCGATCCCTCAACCTGTCAGGCTGTCACCTTCCACCAGGATGCTTCCCCAGGCCAACACCGGGGAAACTCAGCCATTTGGCTGCCACCTTGTGCGAGGGATTCTCTGCGCCCCACGTAGCACCCAGGAGGATGTCTGCTGCCTTTCTGGTGGGTGGTGAGCGTGGCAGGCCCCAAGCCCCAGCTTTCTGCTTCCCTTCTCCAGCCATGCCTGTGCTCGTTTGGGTTGTCTGAGGAGCAGATGCCAAGATGTGATGGAGTGCGGGGGATTATTTGCAGAAAAAGGAAGGGACATGGCTGGGAAGAGAGAGCCTTCAGACTGTTCTGTTTGTCTGAGATCTGTTTAAGGAGACCTTGGGAAGGAAGATCGGTGGGAAGCATCTCAGACCACTGTGTGGTTCTAAGAAAGCTTCAGCCAGGCCAGTGGGGGAATCCTTCAGCCAGAGTTAGAGGATCCTGTGTGCTAGGACCCTAGCACGCTCGGTCATTGCTGGGAGCAGCTCTGCAAAGGGCCTGGGCACAAGCCCTGGGGAGGGTTCAGAGGGGCTGCCAGTCAACTACACAGCCCACCCTCCCCAGCTCCTGGACTCAGCAGGAGGGCTGAGCAGCCTTGTGATGGCCCCCAGTCTGCAAGCGCCTGGACTACTGAGAATTCCTGTTGACTGAGCCTTGTTGACTGAGCCCTGTGATAATATGTAAATGCCCCGAACTGCCCTCTTTCAGGCCCTCCTGGGCTGCCCCCTCCCCTCCCTGACCCTGGGTCCAGGCCTGGTCTCAGGAATGAAATCTGGTGGCACGGGGATTGTGGAGAGGCAGGCAGGGCCGGGGTGGGGCGCAGAGGGCGTCCCTGGAGAGTCTCCTCTAGGATTCACTGTTCAGGCCGGAAAGCCTGGGACACGGAAGCTCCCTCAACAGCCAGACGGGTTCCCCAGGATTAGGGCCCCAGGCAGAGACTTGCGTTCTGATGTGATGGGGTCCCAGCCATTTCCTGCCCCGACTTTGTGGCTGAACTTCCACCACTTCAGTCATCCCTTTGTCCAAAGTGTAATCTTCTCCAGGCATGTCTTTTAAAAACATTTTATTTGTTTTATTTTTAATTCTTTTTTTGTATTGAAGTGTAGTCGATTTACAATGTTAGTTTCATGTGCACAGCAAAGCAATTCAGTTATGCATTTATATACATATATTTTTTTCAGATTCTTTTCCATTACAGCTTATTACAAGAAATTGAATATCATTCCCTGTGCTATGCAGTAGGTCCCTGTTTATCTATTTTACATACTGTAATATGTACTTATTAATCCCAAACTCCTAATCCATCCCTCCCTCCTTTTTAAATGCTGTTCCTCACCCACGTTCCCATCCAACTCTCACTTCCCAACGTGGAAGGGATTAAATCTCAAATGCTCCCATATGAACTCATATTCCCGGGCCTTTACTCAATCCAGGAATAACCCTGGGCAGTAGGTGGGCACAGTGAGGAATGTGGTTAAGGCAGCAAATGGGAACCCCAGTGATTCTTTAAAAAAAAATGACGTACTGAGTAATAGATTAATGTTCCTTGCCAGGAAGGTACAAATGATTCTATTTGTTTTTCTATGTGTTATTTGCCCACTTCACCTGCCTCTACGTATTCTAGGAGGAAATCTTTGTGTCTTTGAGGCAAGAAAACATTTAATATCACTCAGTGGGTGGGAGAGGAAAAGCTAAGATCAGGCAGTGGTTCTGTCCCCTTGGGTGCCGCCAGGAGGTGCTGGGGCAGAGGAGGGCTCAGAGCCAGCTCATTCCATCTCAGTGTTGTAGCCTCTTCAGGGTTAAAATTATCCCAACCCTAAACCTTTAGGGGAAAATAACTTCCCCCCTCCCTTGCCCTGCAGCCATGCGGGACGGGACATCTTGTTCCTCCCTGGGAGCAGACTCCTCATTCACAGACAGGCAGGCGGTCCTTGCTTGTTTCCAGAAGCAAGACAAAGAGCTGATGCAGGAAGCCCTAGCCAGGGACTTGGAGGTTGGTCAGGAGGTTTTCACAAATCCTGCAGGGGGAGGGGGTAGGGGCAGGAGTGCGGGTCTCAGGGGGGCTGACCTCAAAGTGGACCCGCCTCTGGGTACTGAGGAGTGAGAAGTGTGAGAGCCAACACTCTGCACGTACCCTGGAGGGACCTGGAGCTGGGTGCCAAGCATCTTTGGGCCTCGACTTCTAAATCTGTTGGATGGATGGATGGATGGATGGATGGATGGATAGATGCATGGATGGATGGATGGATGGATGGATGAATAGAAAGGTAGATAGATAGATAGATTAGATAGATAGATAGATAGATAGATAGATAGATAGATAGATAGATAGATAGTTGGTTGATAGGATGATAGATGAAATAGATAATAGAAAATGCTAGATAGTGATAACCAGATAATGATGGTAGGTAGTTAGGTAGGTATATAATAGATAATAGATAATACATGCACCTCCCTCTTAGCCTTGTTTTGAGGTTTAAGGGGAGTAAGAGGCAAAAAGTGCCCAGGGCAGGCCTGGAATTCTTAAGTCTCAATAAGTAAAAGTTGCTGTAAGAATGGGTGTTTCTTTGGTAGATATTGGAGCAACAAGTATATTCTGTTTCTGAAACTCAGATGCATCTGAAATGTCCCATCACTTCCTTATTTTAAAAAAATCAAATGAAATCCAACTCGAAGCCCCCATTCCATCAGGCTTCCAGGAAATTCAGTGTCAGTTATGATTCCAGCTCCTCTATCCCCAGGTGTAACAGGGTGCCCAGACATGGAGGAGACCCCTATAGGGGGACCAGGGGACTGATGCGTCAGTCTTGTCCAGGTTCAGGTGAGCACGGACCCTGCGCTTTCATGCCTCTAGGGCACACCTGCCTCCCTGAGCCCACCAGGAAGCTCTCTCCCCTGCTGCATCCTGCCACTCCCCAGGTCTGCACGTCACCCCAGGGAGCTGCCAGGGAATGCCTCCAGGGCCTCATCACTCACCAGCCTGCAGTCCTCCTCCTCCTTTCCCCCTCAAAGCCGGGCCCCTTCCTCTCCTGGGCCCTGAGCCCCCTACCATCTGCTCTTCGACTTGGTAAGGTCTTCATAAAATAGAAGGGCAGGCTGGCCTCAGACAGCTTCTGCTTTTATAGGTCCACACCACAAACTCCCCCATGGTGGGGAGGCAGGGATAGGGGAGGGTTTAAGAGAGTGAAATGCCCATCTGTTTACTTATTAATCAGGAAATCTTACCTTTGTATTGGGTGCCACTCCAGTCATTCGTGAACAAGTTGCCTCTCTCCAGAGGCTCACATCATAATGGGGGGAGAGCAGTCAGATAAGTGTATAAACAGACGTAGCTTTGCCCGGTGATAGAAGTGCTCGAAAGTAATAGAATAGAGGACGGGACGAGAGAGTTCATGTTTTCTTGGGTGTCTGAGGAAGGCCTCTTGCATAAGCTGATCTGAGCTGAGCCTCACACGCTGGGAAGCCAGCCAGGCAAAGATGCGGGCACGAGTGGTCCAGGCGGAGGGAACAGCCCCGTGGCAGGACCCAGCTTGGCCTGCTCTGCAATCCTGAGTGAGATGGTGGTGCAGGCCGGGGGCCAGGGAAGCAGCCAGAGGCCAGATCGTGACCTTGCCAGCCGTGGCAGGGAGTGTGGGTTTTATGTGAAGTCCACTGGGAAAACCCTTAGTGAATATTTGAAGCAGAGCAGTGATATAATCTGATTCATTGTTTTAAAAGATAACTTTGGCCACTGGGTGGAGAATGGTTTGTCCGGAGGCAAAAATGGGAGCAGGAGATCATAGAGAGATGTCACTGTGGTACCAGGGAGACCAGGGCTCCTGCCGTAAAGTAGCGGGAGTGATGCTCTCCAGCCACAGGGGCCGCCTCAGTGTTTTGACGTTACAGCCAAAGCAGCACGGCCGCCTCTCCCCCTTACAGGAGACATTTTAATTCTACTCTTATTTCCCTTTTTATTTAGAAAAGTTTCCTGCCAAGTTACTGTGATCGTTGTGCTCTGTCGCAGTCAGAGCGGCTTGTGCCCATGAGCAGACGTGTGTCCTTATGCTCCTCTTTCCCGTCTTCCGTTCCTGCTTGGTGTTTGAGAGCCTTGCTCATGCATCCCCCTCCTCTCTCTTCTATCTTCTTATAAGGCAAGGATTTGGTCAAATCTTGCCCCATTTCTGTTTCAGTTCCTCTTTGTACTGTTGAAAGGTAAATGGAGGCGCAGTGAAACTTTGAAGAGTTTATTTGAGCAAAAGTCGATTCAGATCAGGCAGCACCAGTCCAGAAGTGGTTAGGAGCCCTCCTCTGACAGGCGCTAGGGAGAGACTTAACCTACAGAAAATGCAGAAGTAAAGAGGAGAAGTTCTTTGTCTGCGGCTTGGAGCCTAGTTGGCTGTTTGTGTCTGGTTGTCCTTAGGTTTTGATTTCCTACGCTTGAGGCATTTCCAGGTTTAGATTTTGGCTTGCTTACGTAGGCCATCACATGATGGCACTAGAACCATCTCAGTCTAATGGCTTCCTGGTGTAATTAATTTAACAGCACCCTTTGCTCTTCTGAAGTGAGGGAGGACATCAAAGGCAAAATAAAGATTGCTACAATAAAAAAAAAAGGGCCATCCTTAGTCATGATCATGCATTTCTTAAGCACTTACTGTGTATCAGGCTAAAAATCTGCCTTATTTAATTCTCGTGGCAACCTTTGAAGTGGTTGTTTATATTGTCCCCGTTTTACAGAAGAAGAAAAGCCCTGGGAAACTAAGCAAGTCTCCCCAGGTCTCATGCTCGAGTGAGCGGCAGAGCCCGCATTCAGACCCAGGCTGTCTGATTCCAAGGTGCCCTCTTGATTAACCCCCTCCCTCCTGCCCTGCGGTTGGTTGTTTCAGGCTTGGCTAACCCAGTTTGAAATCAGAAGGGTGTCGAGCTATGTGAGCAGAGACTGCAGTTCCGTTGTCTGCACCTAAGTGAAATAAACAACATGCAGATGCAAGTTCTAATGCAAATAAGCACCTATTTGTTTTCTGAGTCAACCATTCAAGCGTTTTCCGCAGCGAGTCTGTGGCTCTCTGGGTCAGCCTAGGACTTGATTGAATGTGATGTTGCTGTCAGCCCAAATTTGTGCTTTCACATGTGTGACGGTCCCTGGAGGCCACACAACACTTAGATGCAGCCGAGCAGTAGCCCCTGGCCACTGTCCCTCCGCCCCGCCCCATCCTGGCCTCATGACTTTCTTCATTTTTGTGCTTGGTCATTGGTAATGACATTTAGCCAGCACACACACACACACACACACACACACACACACACACTAAATAGAATTAGGATGTACTGGACATTGTGACTTCTGTATAGGGAGTTAAAAATCCAAAAATCGCCATCTGGATTTTATGTCTTCTCGCACAATGAGGCTGCCTCTCAAGATGGCACGTTTGGGAGCTACCTGGCAGTGCTGTCGCAGTTCACTTCCTCTCCGTCCCTCCAGCTCACAGCTGCCGAGTCCAGCTCTGTAGCTTGAGAGGGGTAAGAGGCCAGGGGGTGAAGGATCCAAGGCTGTGCCTTCCTTGTTCTCTGACTGCGGCTGCTGATGGGCCAAGATGCTCCTCTCTGGCTTTGCTCCACTGCCATGAGGGCTTCTTTTCTTGTCTTTG
This sequence comes from Vicugna pacos, assembly GCF_048564905.1. Lineage (NCBI taxonomy): Eukaryota > Metazoa > Chordata > Mammalia > Artiodactyla > Camelidae > Vicugna > Vicugna pacos. The sequence goes on along the minus strand of NC_132989.1, from coordinate 20,752,896 downwards.
AAACCTTAGTGAAATTACCCTCTAGTAAAGCCTGACCCTCATTCTCTGCATAGACAACCCTTTAATTGTATGGTGTATTTTATGAAGGCTGGTACAGCTTCCCCGAGGAAGGCAAGGGAATGGTAAGTATTAACTCTCACTAAATGGTAACCATTACTACTACTACTGTAAAATCCTCGCTGCACGGTCATGCCTTCTCTTATATTCCAGAAGAGTGCTGGGTATACAGTAGGCACTTATTAAACACTTAATGTCCTAGCTGTATGCTTTAGTGTTACTACTCATAAAATACCCATCAGTGTTTCCCAAACTTCAATCTTCCCCATTACCTTTGCATATTGCTGTACCATCTGATTTTTTTTTTTTTTACTATTCTTCTTTAAATCCATAAATCACCTTTGTTTTATCTGGTTTCTTTTACAATTTATGTATTATGTTACTTTCACAAAGGGAAAATCAGCATCTTATGCATTAAGTAAGTAAAAGAGAACTTTAAACCTAATTGATAACTATTTTTAAAAAATGTTGTCCCTGTGCCATCCAAAGATTTCTCCTACGTCATCTATGAAATAGGACATCAATGTCTGAGTATTACTAGTAGGGGGCTGCAGCAGAGGTTCAGTGACCTTTAGACCTTTCAGCTCCCTTGTGCTCTGGACCTTTCTAACTGCCAGGAGCTGCACCTCTGTGCTTGAGGGTTTTTTTCCAGAACCATAGAAGGCCCTTCGGCCCTGCTCTGGGGGCTGTCAGGGAATTCATGTCCTTGAGAGGAGTCTCAACCCATGACTGATGGGAACTGGTGTAAAAGTACCCCAGCCCCCTCACCCCTCTGGTGGGGTACTTTGGAGGCATGTCTTTTACACTATTTCCCAGTTTCTCGGTAGGGTTAAGTTCCAGACCCTTTTGTCATTGGTGACTCACCAACACACCCCTTGTTGGCTGCCTTCCTTCCCTCTGTCACGCTTACCAGTGTCTCTGCCCCTCCCACGTGAACTCGTTGTTCTCAAATCCAGGTCTGCTTCTGGGGGACCCCCAACAAAATCAGGGGTTGCTTGCAAATCGCGAGATGACGGTTAAGATTATACTCCCCAGCTGAAGTTTACATGTGTGCTCTGCATGACTGTGCACTGTCTATGCAAATTTATCAAATGATGAGAGGGAACAGGTATAACCATACTTTGACAGGTGTTTATCCAGAGAAAATTTTTCCTACCAAGGTAACCATTTGAAGATACTTTCCAGGAAAAAAAAATGGAACTATGTCTAAACAGTTTGCAATAGTGATGACTTCTTCCAACATACGTAAATAAACACAAGCTGAAAAGTTTTGTTTGGATGATGTCCTCCCATAGAGGAAAGTCTATATGCTAAAATCCTGGGAGTTATTAAACAGAGAAATTGGGTATAAATGCAAATAATTACTTTGAGAGAATAACTGAAGGAAATGTTCATCAAACAGTAGTATCATCACAGTAGTGACCACAGTTAATAACTCCAAAATCCTCACAGTTTTATTGCTTGTGCCCTCATTTGATTGAACCTTCTGCCATTGTCTCCTGCAAAAACTCAGTCCAGGCAATGAAATAGCCAGACAGCTTGAGTTAAAAGGGCAAATTTATTCTGCTTTGTTGATCTACATGCGTGGCTTATTTCTACTTTGTCTCTAGAGAGATTCCAACATTAGTGTGTTTCCTTTGAAGGACTTCTATATGCTTTCTTGACATTCAGACTGTCTTTTCAGCCATTGGTGGGGCTGTTTACTGATGGAATTCAATGGTTACTGCCAAAATCTAGCTGTCCGGACTTCAAGGTACTGGGAATTTAGCAGTGAGCGAAGAAGAATGAGTCCCAGACTCCATGGAGCTTATAGACTTAATCAAACAAACAAATAAGTATAAAATTTTCAGTGCTATGAAGGAAGAGGACAGTATGTTTTGAGAGAGAGATCAAGGAAGTATTTATTCGCTTTGAGGATTATCAATGGAGGCTGTACTCACCTAGGACTAACAGAAGCTGACAAACAGTAGCTTAAACAATTTAGGGCTTGTTTCTTCCCATTGGAGGATGAAAAGTCTGGAAGTAAGCAGGCCAGGGTTGTTACAGCAACTCTTCCAGGTCATCAGGGTGTTAGGTTCCTTCTAACAGTCTGCTGTCATCAGAGTATAGTCCTTGACCTCATGCAGAGCAGAAGGCTGCTGGAGTGCCGTACATCGTCACAGAGGCCCAGGTGCAGGCAAGGAGGAAGGGCCAAGTGCAAACAGGGCTAACTTGCTTGTTGAATTGGTCTCCCTTCTAGGGAAATTTTCCGCAAATACAGCCAAACAGCTTCTGTTCAGACCTCATTAGCTTCAACTGTGTCATGTGGCCACCCCTAATTGCAAATGAAGCTGGGAGATGTGGTGTTTTACTGGGAACTTCACGCACCAACACAATCAGAAGAATGTAGTTAATAAAGACTGGCAATCTCTGCCACAGGAGAAAGGTTGGAGAAAGCTGCTTTGAGGAAAGTGACATCTAAGCTAAGACCTAAAAATAAAGAAGAAGTACCTATGTTAACAGCAGTGGCAGAGGCATTCCAGGGAGCGAGACCAGCAATATAGGATAGAGAGAAAGAAGGGGAGGGGGGAGAGCTTAGCATCGCAGGTTGAGCGCCCCATCATGAGTAAAGGGAGAGGATTCCAGCCTTTTCCTGGCTTCCATGGAAAGGCAGGAGGATGGCAGTTTCAAACAAGAGACGGCTGAGAAGGAATATTAAGTGACTGCTCTCAGAAAGGCAATATTATATATCCTCACTCCTCCATGACTCATCCCTTCCCAGATATCTTCCATTTTGAGCACTTCGTCCTTTTTCCACCGAAAGTATGAAATGGTGGTCCCTCTTCCTGCCAAACTCCTCGTCAGCTTTGTTCTGGACGTAGGAAAAAAAGAAATCCTGTTTCCTGTCCTTTGTTTCCTGGCTGCAGCCTCTGGTTCTGCCCCCTTCTTGGTCTCACAGTGTCTATTTCCGCCCGAGGCTCCTGAACAAGCCCACAGATCCCTCTTCTCTTCCACAGTTACTAGTGAGTCACACAGAATTATCAAAGTGGAAAATAACTTCTCTCCCTCTGTGGAGGGTTTCTTTTTTTTTTTTTCCTTTGAATCATTTTGTTTTGTTTTTTCTTAGGTGAATTTCCCAGACTCTTCTCTGCAAAGCCAAGAAGAAATTAAGCAGGTGTTGAGGGCCTGGTTCTCCTGGGGAATACAGTAGAGCAACGTTGTTTCAGGACCAGAAATGATGTAATCAGGTCGCCAGCAACAAAACCAAACTCCAGGGTTTTCTGTCTTGGGCGTGGGGTTGAGATACAACGCTGTGGCCAGGAGGGGGAGTAGAGGTGTCTCATCTGAGAGAACAGCTCCTGGATTTGTGTAGGTTGTCTAAGTTCTCTCCTTTCTAGACTGGCTGACTTTCAACCAGTTGTTTGACTGCTCTAAGCTTTGCTTTTTTCATTTGTAGAAAAGGAGACAATAGTTCCTACCTAATTGAGTTGTAATGAGGATGAAATAAAACAAGGAATGTAAAATGCTCGTCAGAGTGCCGAATTGAAAGCAAGCAACAAATGATCATTATTATCGCTCGCAGGGTTTAGATCACGTTGTTTTTAAATTAAAATAATAATGTTCTTGTAATATTCTTGACTGTAGCTGTGAGAAGAGAAAAATGGAAGGTCACGGATTCCTTCATGGAGAGACTGGGCTTGGGAAGAGATGGCATGTGCAAGACTGGCACCAACCCTTAGCCCTTTCTCTGTTACAGACTTCTTAGAGCAAAGGCTGCTTGGCATGGATGATAGATCCCGAAGGGTTCTCAGCTTGAGGTCAGTCCCAGCTCTCCGGCTCCCCCGGGCAGCGCCGGAGGGCGAGGGAGAGATAGCCTGCTCCGGGTTCTCTCCAGGGTATCAGTGGACTGGTCTGTGGATAGATGAGAATTCCAGCTGGGAATACAGATTGAGGAATGGTGTTTTTTGCTCTCACGGTGGCTCAGAAATCTCTTTGATCTCTTTTGGAAATGTCTTTTGGAATCTTTCCCACTAATCTGTTAAAATTATTCTCACACTGACTGTAATTCAGAGCTTCATTTCTCCAACCCACTAAACCATTAGCATCTGGAAATTAATTACTGACCGAGGTGAGAGGACTGACGCATGGCACCGTAAGTGTGTCTGTTTTGCACGTCAACTGCATTTAGATCTTTGCCGTATCAGTCAGGGTAAGCTTGGTTATGCTGTAGGAACCCGTGGCCCTAAAGTCTCTGTGTCTGAAAACAACTTAAGGTTGTTTTGCTTACTTTCCACGTCCCAGTCAGTCTCAACTGCCCTTGGCAGGGAGAAGGGGGATGTATAAAATCATGTTCTGATTCTTCTTTTTTAAAAAATTTTTGTTATTGGGGAGGTAATTGGGTTCATTTATATGTTTATTTAATGGAGCTACTGGGGATTGAACCCAGGACCTTGTGCATGCTAAGCACACACTCTATCACAGAGCTACCCTCCCCCAGCATGTTCTTATTCTTCTAGACTACTGCTCGCATTTTGATGGCTCCAGTAGGTCCTGGTAGCCACACGTAACTTTAGCAAAGAGTTCTCTTGTCACTGTATCAGGATTTTCCCCATTCAGAAGGGCCTACCTGTAGCCAGTGTGATCTAACGGGTTTCTTGAACCTTTGAAATCATCTGGCTTGAAACTGCGGAGGACTGATCCATGGTCTAGTAAAAATAAGGCAGGATGGTGATTTTGAAAGGCCTGTTAAGAGTGTCTTGAGAAAGCAGTAATGTGTCATCTGCTCACTATGTTCAAAATCAAACCTGCTCTATGCCTCACATCTGAGCCTTTAAATAGAAACAGCAAGTTTGGACCATAAAACAGTCCAGGTTTGTGCACTAGCCATGGTGATGTTCCTTGAGAAATGGTCAAAACAGTCTTTGTAAGAGTAATTGATTTTGTTTATTGGAATTTTTCTAAGGGAGAGCTCAGGACTGAAGTGTTATGCTAAATAAGTCCGTATAGCTTCGTTGCCTTAGTCCCAATTAATTCTGCTCATAATTTAGAAGTTGAGAAAGTACTTTACATGGTTGAAGGATGACTTCAAGTCACACCTGCCACTTAAGACGCCAAGAACACACTGGACTTCTGGATTGTTTCGAAGGAAATGTGCAAGTGAAGCCAGCAGAGATATCACTGTTCCTAAGCCACGATTTACTGCCTGCCTGTCACATACCTGGCACTGGGCTAATCGGTCCATACACGTGGTCACGTGTCGCCAGTCCCCCAGCAGCAGGCGAGACTGGAGAGGCTTTGAGAGCTTACAACGTTCTGCCCAAGGTCACTTGACTGGTGCACGGTGCAGCCAAAGGCCTGACACCAAAGGCGAAACTCTGAACTCACAGTAGGGAATAAATGAGACCCTGCAGAGGGAGCTCCGTGGACTTGGTGGGAAATCTTGGTTGGTTGTTTATGTGTCCTTATTTGGAGAACTGAAGCACAAAAGGAATTCACCCAAGGATATATAGTGGGTCTCATAGCAACCAAAGGTTAGCTCAAGCTCTGAAAGCAATAAAATAACGTTACACCTGGGTCCTCAATGGAGCACACGCTAGCTGGATTTGAGCATTTTGTGAGCTACCCATCCCTGCAAAAAAGTATGACTGATAACTTCAGCTCTGACTTGTACTTACCCCGTCAGATGTTCAGAAACTTTCCCTCCTCATAAACTCAAGCCATAGCATGACTGTGCCTAAAAGATGGACAGGAAAAGAGCTTCCAAGGGTCCCAAGTTCAGAATAATCTGATGCTGTTAAAAAGTCTTGATCAACCTTTTAAGTTGGCTGAATGTTTCAGGGGTACGTGAATCTTCCATTTCCTGGGAGGGAACTTCTTGAACCAGCCCTTCTTTATCTTAACCCTGTGCTGGTCCCTAGGTCTGAGGACCTTACAAAATAGTTATCAGTTCCACAAGCATTTTTTGAGCACTTCCTCCATGCTGGACATTTGTGGTAATACCATGGTGGACAAAACATAGTTCCTGCTCTCGAGTAGCTTATAGTCAGGGAAACAGAACATGACACAGTGAGTTCCACTGCCACTGTATCTGAGATGCAGTGCCATATTTAATACTCTTTCCAGTGATGCTTGGGACTCAGCACGCGCCTTCCCTTTAAGGCGATAGGGCACAGTAGAAAGAAAGCTTGAGGACAGATGGGGACACACAGATAAGTGATAAAGTGATTCTATTGCCCATTAGCCCTATTAGCTAACCTCACTGAATTCAGTTTTCCCTTCTGTAAAATGGGGATAATATGGCTTTGAAGGGCGTTTGTAAGGATCACGTGAGGTCATGCATATGAAACATCCAGTACTGTGCCTGGTTCACAGGAAGTGCTCCCTAACTCAGCTAGAATCATCAGAATGAGGATGATAATGAAGGCAAGAAATAGTAATAATTGTAACAATGATGTGTGGGTAGAAATAAAATGGACGTTGCTGAGAGGAAAGGATTCAACCACTAAAGTTATGTCCTCTGCAATAAGCACACCTTAAAATACATATTTAGATGCAAGTTCCAACCCTCTTTCAAATACTTAAAGAGCAGGTCTTTTCTTACATTTGTGTGTAAAGGTTGAGTTGCAGCTGAAGGAGAGATGGTTTAAACTGAAATGATGCTGTTTTCCATCTTCCTTTTTCTCTTTTCCTTTCCCGGGGTCCAGAGTATTAGAGTATTTACCCCAAACCTCTCTCCATGTAAGCCATTTCAGCAGGACAGTGATTAATCTTTTTCCCTACTGAGGCATTTTGCACTGTCTATTACTGCTGGAACAAAGATGTCATTATTAAAAAAAATTCTTGACTTCCCAGAGAATGGTCCCTTTAGTTAAAAAGCACTGTCTGTAATGGCTTTCTAAGAGTGGAAGCTATGACATCATTACCATATAGAACCCTATCACAGATCTCGATTCTAAGAAACAGGATTCCTTGGTGGCAACAGAACCAACTCTGGCTCATTTAACCAAGAAAAAAAAAAGGAATTTATTAGAAGGCTATGGGGTTGCTCACAGATCCCAAGGAAAAGCTGTCAAACTAGGTTTCTGAAAGCGAAGGAACCAGGATAGCTCAGAGAGCAGGGTTCCTGGTCACCCCTCCAAGATGAAGCAACTTCATTTATTTTCATTCTCTGCTTCACTTGTCTCAATATTTAATTTCCTGGGAGAAAAAATCTGGTTGGCCAGACTTGGGTCTTGGGTCTACAGGTCAGCCAGGGGGCATCGGAGCACCTGGTTTGGCATTCCCACCGAGCCTACCTGCAATAGGAGAGGGGTAGTCAGCTTCTGGGAGAAACTGAGGTGCTACCCCAATAAGGAAGACTAAATAGTGGGAAAGGCAGCAAGTGTTTTACGGTACAGAGAGCCTCTGGGGGAGATGTAATCGAGGAATTAACACCACATCACCTAATGGGGAAACAGAGGCTCTAAATGAAAGTAGTTTGCCTGAAGGGTCACATTTAACATCAGAAATGAAACTCTCTGACTCCTATCAGCCAAATGGGAATTTTTTTCCTTATTCTGTCCAGCTTGCTAAAGCTATGGTTCAAAGACCTGGCAATGCATAAGAACTACCTGTGGAACTTGTTAAAAACAGAGGAGCTGGGTTTGGCATGGGGCTGGCGCATCTGTATTTTTAATAAGCTTCTCATCTGATTCTGTTGACAACCAACTTGGAGGCCCACTACAGCAAGTTTCCACAAGCTTCGATACAGAAAAAGAACATTGTAGAACTGAACATGGAATAAAATCATTTTAGGGAAAAGTTTCAGGTTTGGTGATAAAACATTTCTGAGGTCCAATTAGTGTTAGCTGTCTTCATGATAGGGGTTTGGGGAATGTGAGGGGAGGAAGAATTCTCCCTTGTGTATGATGAGCCTGGGCCAACTGGGTCAGGAGGTTAGGCTGTTGTCCCAGGAAGCACATGCATTTTGAGCCCTGCAGAGAGCAGGGCTGGGGCCCCTCTAGGGCTGTCCTGATCATCTCGGTGCTGAAGGGGAAGGATCAGATTATACGGGTAGGTTACCCAGGTGCTAAGATCTGGAGCACAGAAGAGGGTTGGGAAAAAGGCCTGAGCTGGCACAGTCAGGAGAGGGATCTGTTACCTTTATCTTTTTGTCTCATCACAACTGATGACAGGCTACCCTAAGTCTCTTACCCAACTTGGAGTGTGGAGTTGAAGAAGGAATGCTGTGCTTCTGCTGGGAAGCCGCACCCTCCACTTCTCACCTGGTTGCTCCTATCCATCCTTCAGGTCCTTGCTCAAGTATCATCCTCCTTCTGGGTCCCCCTAACCTAACCAGGCCTCCTGCTGTTCTCTCTTGTGGACACTGTTCTTCCCCGGGGCCAGTTTCTTGGGCATGCAGCCTGGGCAACCACACAGCGCCCTGTACTTAGAAGGGCTCCATCATTGGCTTAATGCTCTGCAGTTGCCATCTTGGAATTCTTGAGTATTTTTCATCAAGGGGCTCTCTCTTTTCATTTTGACTAAGTTCTGCTGATTATATAGCTGGTCCTGTTCTTTCTCTTCCTTAAACTTAGCACGCTTTAAATTTTTAAAAATTTGTTTTATTGAAGTATAGTCAATTATAGTTGTGTGAATTTCTGGTGTACATATATGTATATTCCTTTTCATATTCTTTTTCATTATAGGCTATTAGAAGTGTTTGAATATAGTTTCCTGTGCTATACAGTAGGACCTTGTTGTTTATCTATTTTATATATTGTAGTTAGTATCTGCAAACCCCAAGCTCCCAATTTACCCCTTCCTAACCTCTTTCCCTCCTGATAACCGTAAGTTTGTTTTCCAAGTCTGTGAGTCTGTTTCTATTTTGTAAATAAGTTCATTTGTGTCATTTTTCTAGATTCCACAAATAAGTGATATCATATGGTATTTGTCTTTCTCTTTCTGGCTTACCTCACTTAAAATGACAATCTCCAGTTTCATCCATGTTGCTGCAAATGGCCTTATTTTATTCTTTTTTATTGCTGTGTAGTATTCCATTGTATATATACACCACAACAGCACCCTTTAATTGCAGCCCCATGCCTGTTATAGGTTTGATAAATATTAAGTTTAACCATTTGAAGTTGTTGTTATTTGACTATGACTTATTAAAAAAAAGCATATTCATGTGGCTCAACCTAAAATATTCTGGATGAATGGGTGAATAAATGAATGATATGAAGAAGAAAGATGCTTTGAATACAGTGGGTTTCTGACCCAGTATCCAATGACTTCCATCCTTCCTACTTCCCTTCCACCAGTTTTGATCAAGTGTCCCTCCCTTCCGTGTGACTCAGAGGAGGAGATTTCGTCCCTAATTCCTGGGTAGATCCTGATCAGCCTACATATTCTTTCCCCTAAGAACGATCTTTCTTTTCCTTCTGGACATTGCCATGTTTGAATGAGACTCCAGAAAGTGCTGAAGCCACCTGCCTGTCTAACAGTGAAACCAACCCAATGCAGTGAGCAGAGGCCAAGGAGTTTCAGAAAAGCAGTACCAGGATATATTGTGGATGGACCCTGATCGACCCCTGAACTTCTTATTACGTGAGATAATAAAATCTCTGTGTTGTTTATTCTGGTTGTCTATTGCTATGAAACAATTACTCCAAAATGGAGTGGCTTAAAACAGCACCCATTTTATTATATTTCACAATTTTGGGGGCCTGGAAGCCAAGCAGGGCTCAACTAGGTGATTCTTCTGTTCCACGTAGCATCAACTGAGGTCATTCAGTGGTACTTAGCTGGCTGATGGCCTGGTCTGAAGAGACCAAGATGGTGTCCCTCACATATCTGGCATCTTGGTGGTGATGGCTTGAAGTTTAGGCTCACCTGACACCTTCAACCAGAGCACGTCCTTGTGCCCTCTCCAGCATGGCCATCCCAGACTAGTCAGACTTCCTGCACGGGGTGCAGGGCTCCCAAAGTGTTGCAAGAGGCAGGAAGTGGACTATGCGAGTTTCTTCAGGCCCAAGCCTGGACTGGCACAGAATCCCTTCCATCATATCCTGTGGCTCACCGCAGGCACAAAGCCCACCTAGATTCAAGAAGAGGTGATGGATTCTCCCTCTTGATGGGGAACGTATCACAGAGTTTTTGCCTGTACTTAGGCCTCCACATTGTCTAAGTCAACTGGAAACGGGTTTTCTGTTATTTACAGTCAAAAGGGTGAAAAATAACTAAAGAAATTCAAGGTTCTCCCAAGCCTGGGGAGAGATTTCTTCCTGTTCCTCTAATACAGGGGTCTATAAACTTTTTCGGAAAGAGTCAGATAGTAAATATTTTAAGTTTTATAACCACAAGGTCTCTGTTGCAACTACTCAGTTCTGCCAATGAGGCATGAAACGAGCCATGGAAAATATAAAATGAATGAGATGTATTCCAAAAAATATTTTTTATTTATGGTCACTGAAATTTGAATTTCATATGTCATGAAATATTTTTCTCCAGCTGCTTAAAAATGTAAAAGCCATTCTTAGCTTTTGGGCTGTACAAAAAAAGAAGGCAGGCAGGATTTGGCCCCGAGGGCATAATTTGCCTACCTCTAATGCAGCGGACTTGCTCCAAGCTCAGGGCCTTTGCATGTGCTGATCCTGTCTGGAATACTCCTCTCAAATCTCCATTGTACCTTCTCTTCTTTGGGGTTTTAACTCAGATATTACCTGCTCAGATCAGCCCTCTCTGATCACTTTATCTAAAATATCCCCTTACTCTGAAACATATTATCCCCATGTATTTTCTTGATAACACTTCTCACTGTCTGAAGTTTTGTTCATTTATTGTTCTATGTTTATTTGCTACCTCTTTTTACGCCTCACTAGAGTAGGATCTGAATGAAGCAGGCATCTTGCCTGTCCTGTTCTCCTCTGTACACCCCTTAATTAGCATGGCACCTGGCATGTAATAAATGCTCAATAAATATTTGTTGAATTTGAGTTGAATGGTTACAACTCAACTCTGGGGCTTGGCAAGAACACAGAAGGCTACTCATTTATACTTGCTGAATGAGAGACAGATAATTAAAGCAGAGGAAGGTGACCACCTCGTCGTCTGTGCTCAGGGAAGTTCTAGTCCCTCTAATAGTTCCCTGTGTTTCAGGCAAGAGCTAAAGGAAGAATTCTCATCCTCTGGTGTAATTCTGAAGAAAGTTATTTTCCTCTTTTGGCAGGTATTTCCAAACAGATACCTTGCTTGTTTGGAGGCAGGAAAAAGGGAAACAAGTTTATTTGAAGACGAAGATGGCTGTCATGGTAGTCATGAAACGGTTTGGAAGCTAGCTTCCTCTAGACCACTAAGGTACGATTTCACAGAAATTCCCAAGATCCCTGAGGGGAAATGGCACAGGTCCTGGGTGTCAGGGCAACAACAGAGATGACAGAGTTGGGAATAACATCAGGCTGAACTTGTGATCTGGAGAGAGGAGGGAAAAGTAGCAGGTATGACATTCGGGACAAGAAGACTTGAGCTTGAACAGAGTGTACCCGGTGGTGTTGGGTGGTGGCCAGAGCCCAGAAATTTGGCAGTGGGCTTTCCAAGCCTGGAGACAGACGTGGCTTCCATCCAGTCCTGCCTCTTCATATTAAAACAAACAATTGGCAGGGTAGAAAGAGCCTGCTGTGGGTGAATACAATAAATAGGAAGTGTCCCTGGGAAGCAGTGAGGGCCACAGCCTACTGGGCCTTACAACTTAGAACTTTGTGAGTTCAGGGGATGAACAGAGCTCTGGGACAGAGAGTGCACAAAGTAGAGATGGAGAGTGAGGCTGATACAGAGACGACAGGAGGTTGACCGGAAATGCTGAGCATAGTGTGGATTGCACTCATAGGCGAGCTGGCCTATGGAAGTGACTATGACCTGAGACAGTTGATTCCCCATTGGTGGATGAAGCAGGAAAAAGAGCAAAGGAATTGTATCTTTCATGTGGACTTTTTGGTTGCAGGTGGTGGAGAAGCTTACAAAATGTTGCCAGAACTTAAGAAGAGAATTTATTGGTTCACATAATTGAGAAGTGTAGCTGCGGGTGTAGCCAGATCTAGTATTTCAAAGAATGTCTTCAGTACTCAGTCTCTCTTTCCTTCTTCATGTCTCAGCTCTTCTTTCCTCTGTATTGGCTTCATTCTCGGGCAGGCTCTCCCCATGATTTGGTTCACATTAGCTCCTGGTGTATATCCACTCAGCTTCAAGTTCAGTGAAGAATACCTTTGGCCTGGTGGCTCTAGCAAGTCCAAGAATTCTATCTCATTGCCTCTGATTGGTCGTGTCCCCATCCCTCAGTGAATCGTTAGACCCAGGGTGTTGCAATGGTTTATAGTGAATAATTAGACCCAGGGGGTTGCAATAGTTTATTGACCAACTCTGGATCACAAGCCCACCCCTTGAAGCCCACTGAAGTCAGCTCCACCCAAATCACTAGGACTGGAAATGGGGAAGAAATGCTTCCCCAAGAAAAACTCAGATACCATTACTGTAAGAATGAGGATGGATGCTGGGAAGACAAAAACAAAGCCAAAATCAAAACAAAAAAACAAAAATCAGTTGATCAGATGTCTCTAATAATCACCACACTACATCCACATAGAATTGACGAGAAGCCACTGTCTCTTTCAGCAGTACACGAATACAGGATCAACTAAATGCTGTCATCTGGTCTTAGGCATTCAGTCATTTTCACACTGACAAAAGTTATATCCTCTGGTTTAGATCAGCATTAGGCAGTTAACGCGAAGAATAGAAAATAATCACCATAAGTAGGAAAAAAGTTATCTAAAGTGATTTAAAGCAAAAGCACAGAACAGCACAAACTTGGTAGTTAAATTTGGTAACAAGAAATGCAACTATTGCCCAAAGCCCGTGGATTGCAAGGTGATAGCTCTGGAAAAAGAGAAATGCTCGTTTTTGTCTAGATTTGTCTGGAGACCTATCTCACCTTCAATGTAGAAATAATTCGTGAGGCCCTTCTAATACCTGGTAATGTGTGTGTGTCTGGGTCCTATGTCTGGCTCACTTTGTTTCTGTGGCACCACACCCTTGCAGTCCGCCCCGACACTGACTTCTCCATTTCTGTATCCTTTACCTGACCTGGAGCCGCTGATGTTTCCCAGAGCTTCATCCTTGGTTCCCAGCTCTTCTCGTCTCACAGACTCTCACAGAGGAACTCTTCATTCGTTCTCCTCAGCGGGTACCCACGGAGAGCCTCCTTTGTACCAGGTACTGTCCACCATCCTTGTGAGTTAACTCCTGATCTTCCCACGTGCTAATGATACCCAACTCTCTGAGGTCCAAACCTCTCCCTTCAAAATTCACACTTGGACATTAACATGGTAGGTACTTTATGAAGAGGTCTTGAATGAATGGATAAGTGAATGAATGCCTTTCCCTTAATGTTGCAAATTCAACATACCTAACAATGAAATCCTCTTCCTGCCTGATCCTATTCCTACATAACTTGGTAATACCTTCAAGAATAGAAACCTCAGGGTTATCCTTGTCTCCTCCTTCTTGCCTCTTTCACATCAAGGTCCACTAATTGTAACTCAGCATTTCTTAAGTCTGCCCCCTTCTCCCCCATCTCCATGCCTCCTGCCCTAATTCAGACTTGTAGCTTCTATTTGGGCTGCCATAGCCTCCCTGTTGGTCTGCCTGCCCCAAGGGTGTCCATTTAGCAGTCACACTCTGCTGCCTCAGTGGCTCTCTGCTCCCTATTGAATAAAGAATATGGTCCTTAAAATGCTGTATAAAGTCCCCTGTGTCCTGCTGTCTGTCTTCCTTTCCAGTCTCACCTTAAGAGTGGCTTGTCTTGAATGTTTATAGTTTCCTGCACACAGATTCCTAGCTCTGCTCATGCTCTACCCGCTATTTGGCATATGACCTACCCTGTGCCCCCATTGCTGCATATCATTTAAACTTCATCTGAGGTGCCACATCCTCTAGGAAGCCTTGTCAACCCTCTTCAGGCTGAGCTGGGTACCCACTGGTCAGCTTCCATACCTCACTGTGCATTCCTCCTTCGTGGCGATATTGGACTTGCTGCTACCTGGACTGCTTTGTGATTTCTTTGAACACACGCCATGTCTTGTTCATCCTTGATTCCCAATGCCTAGCCAGTACCATAAACATAGTAGGATTATAATAAACGTGTGTTGAAGGTCTAAGTTTCCTCTTAAGTGGAGCAGGTGTTTTAACCTTGGTACTTCTACGGTGTGAAAAAGGTACCCTCTAAAATGCTAAACGCTAAAGGGTATATTACCCAAGACTGAGATCAAAGGTTATCAGCAGAAACTTGGAGGTAATCTAATTGGCATTTTCTGGCCCAAAAGATTAACTCCAGGCAAATGCTAAAGACCCTAAAATACTTATGCTGATCGGATACCCTCGGATCAGAAGAATGGTGAATAAAAAATCAGGTATTTCTCTAGCTTGAACAGTTTATTTACTTACAGTCATAGCTTTTAAGCCTTTCCCCAGATTTTCAGACTAACATTTTCTAAATTAATTTGAAGTCCATACAGATTGTCATCCAGTTGAAGCAGAGTGAGCTTGGGGAAAAGATGGAAATGAGATGAGAAGGGGTATCCTGGGTCAGACCATGCTTTTACTTCGGTAGGATGGAAAACCACCGGAGGGTTTTGATCAGAGGAGATTATTGATTTAGTTAATGTTCTATTAGGGTCACTCTGGCTGCTTGGAGGAGACTAACTACAGGCAGCATTCGCAGAAGTCAAGAGACTACTTTGGGGGCTATTGAAATATTTTGGGAAAAGATGATGGTGCCTTGGACCAGGGTGGTGGCCAGGAGATAGAAAAGTGTTTGGATTACAGGTGTATATTAAAGATTCAGCCAGAAGAATTTGCTGGTGATCGGATGTGGATAGTAGAGAGAGAAGGAAAGTTTTGGCTTTCTTAGTGTTTTGGCTTGGACAACTGCAAAGATGGATTTGCTGTTGAGAGGAGCAGGTTTGGGAAGAAAATCAAGAGTTTAGTTCTGGTCCCTTTTTAAGTTTGAGATGCCTATTTGGATATGCAAGGAGAGTGCTGAGCAGTCAAGTTGTGTGCACTTGTCTGGAGTTCAGAAGAGTGGTCAAAGAGAGGGTAGATATTTGGAGGTTGTTAGCGTGCAGATGGTATGTGTAGCCATGAGGCAGGTTGGGGTCATCTAGAGAGCTGTGTGTGTGAATAGAGGCTTGAGAACTTACCTGGAATGGTCTAGTGTGCAGAAGTTGGGAAAATGAGGAGGAATCTACAAAGGAAACTGAGGAGGAGGGACCAGTGACAAAGGGGACCCAAGAGGCAGTGAGTGACCCAGAGGTCAAGTAAAGATGATTGTGCCTGAAATAAAAGACAATCTACCATATTCTAAGTGACCGCAAGTCTCAGTGGAGAGTCTATTTCTGTAGGCATACATGCGTGCACGCGAGTGTGTGTATAATTTCTTGGCCTGGGATCACACAGCTGCTGTGTATTTCCTTTGTTCCCTCCCTGGAAATTCTAAGGCCATGTGGTCCAGCACTTCAGTACTGGGTCTGTGTGGTCGTGAATTTCCCTAGTTCTCTTTTCCTCTTATGGCAGCTGCAAGATCAGTTCACCTTCTTTCCTACACAGCTAAGGAGAGCCTGAAGCACTGGGTACCTGCCAGCACTGCCCATTTATAAAATCATTCATTCATTCATTCATTCATTCACTAGACAGTTACTGGGAGTTTACAATATGCAGGCACTGTTTTAGGCACTCAGTTTACAGCCATGACCACACAGTCCCTGTCCTATCCTTGCCAACACAGAATTTACATTCTAGTGGACTGAGGAGGAGCAGGAGAGAGCAGACGTGTGTAGGGGTCAACAAATAAACAAAATAACTTCAAATTGTTGTCTGACCTGAAGAAAACGGTCAGAGGTTTCTAAGATGTAGAATAACAATGGAGACTAAGAGTGGGGAGTGTTTTCAATTAGGACGGCAGGGAAGCTTCCCTGAAGACTTAGATCCTGATGTCTCCAAAATAACCAGCAAATCTTTTTCTTTTTCGAGTTCTGAATTGAACCTGAGGCTCTTGGTTTCCTTCAGGTTTACTAGAACAAGGGAGGAAACCTACCTCCATTTCTGTCCTCATGTGAGCACCTACTCTTGAAAATTTACAGGATTACACTGAAAAATCAGTTAACATTTTTTATCTAACCTCGGCCAGAGGAAACAAAAGATTATAAACATTGGGCTTATCAAAGTTCATCTTCCAACAGAGTGGTTAGTTACCATTTAATTTAGCTAACATTTTTGGGGAACACTTAACTATAGTACAGTCATTGGTCTAAGTAAGTATTTACATGAATTCTATCAATTAATTTTCACCACATTCCTGTGAGGTAGGTACTATTGTCATCCCATTTTACACTTAAAAACCTTGAGGCTATATGATCCAAAAGTCCCACTCCCAGGCTTATATACGGAGGAAACTAACTGGAAAAGATATGTGCACCTGAATGTTCATAGCAACACTATTTGCAATAGCCAAGACATGGAAGCAACATAAATGTGCATCAACAGATGATTGGATAAAGAAGTTGTGGTATATATACACACAATGGAATACTACTAAGCCATAAAAGAGAATGAAATAATGCCATTTGCAGCAACATGAATGGGCCTGGAGATTATCATACTATGTGAAGTAAGTCAGACAGAGAAAGACAAATATCATATGATATCACTTATATGTGGAATCTAAAAAAATGAAACGAATGAACTAATTTACAAAACAGAAGCAGACTCACAGACACAGAAAACAAACTTATGGTTACCAAAGGGGAAAGGGATTTGGGAGGGATAAATTAGGAGTTTGGGATTATTGGGTACAAAGTACTATATGTAAAATAGATAAACAACAAGGTCCTATAGTATAGAACAGGGAACTGTATTCAATAGCTTGTAATAACCTATAACAAAACAGAATATGAAAAAGAATATATACATGTATATATTCATATATATATATGAATCACTGTGCTGAATTGCATCAGATTCTAACACAGAACACCAGAAACTAACACAACACTGTAAATCAACTATACTTCAATTAAAAGAAACTCTTGAGGCTTAGATGGATGAACTGTCCAAGGTCGAACAGCCAGCAAGTGGCAGGGCTGTGGTTAAAACCAGTGTCTGTCTGATGCTCTACATTTTTGCTTTTGGCATTACTTTGAAAAAGGTGATTTGAAGACATTCTTAACTACGTCTTTTAAATACTATGTTCCTTATCTTCACAAAATTTTTTTAGATAAGAAACAAAACTACAAGTATACAGGTGCTAGGATTTCTCTGTAAATAATCTTTGAGGTATTTCAGTGACAGATTCCATCCTAAAGTGAAAGTGTGTTGGTTTGTGGTTTCAAGTTTGAAAACAACCCTGCATTGTCTTCTAGGAATGCTGTAAACAGAAATTCAAGGAACTATTTCAACTAATAAAGATAAAATTATTTTTGATAGAACATCAAATATGTGAGTTTCATTTCTTAGCTCAGTTTAAAAACCACAATTTCATTCTTTTTTTTTTAAGCAGATATGGTAAATTGTAAGATTTTTAAAGTTCATGTAATAGTAATTCAAGTTATATTTTATTGAGCATTTATTATGTGCCTGACAATGTACTGTGTATATTATTTCACTTGTTCTTAACTGTAACTCTATGAGATATTAATTATCATTCCTGCTTTAAAGGAAGTAACTGAGATTCAAAACATGTGTCAAAGCCAGTGTTTGAACCTAGGGATAGAAACACTATGTTCTTTTCATTTTGACCTTATTTCTTATTCAGGCTTCAGAAAGTATCTTTTCTTATTAGACTATTTCCATTCTCTTAAATCAGTGAACTTGGGGAAGTAGCTTTCTTCCCTGGTGCAGTTTCCTTGCCTTTAAAACAATGTGATTGAACTGAATGTTTTCCATAATCTCTTATAGTTCTAAAGCGCCATGGTTCTGTGACACCATGAATAGCACTGTTCAAAGATAATTAATTTGTGTTCAGTGGGACTCCTGTTTTTTTTGTTTGTGAGGGTTTTTTTTTAAACAGTAGGAAATTAAATTTAAAAAATCAATTTAGTAGCTCTACTAATTTCTCTTTTACACTCATGGATGTATTATTTGATCCTTAGTTGCAAAATGTTTCCTCATTGTCATTTATAATACTTATCAGTAACAATAGCCCTAAGAAATAGATTAGAATTGCTTTCTCTAATTTATAACTGGGAAAACAGGTTACTCCAGTGCTTTAATTTGGCTTTTCTAAGGTCACGTCACTCAGTGCCAAGGAAGGATTGGGACCTACTCCTCTGAAATTTCTAGTTTTACTCTGTATTCAGTCACTCATTCTTTCATTTGGTTTGTCCGAGGGTCAGCATCCCATAGTCTTTGGGCAAATCTAGCCTGCTGTTTGTTTTTGTGTGGCCACAAACTAACAATGGATATTACATCTTAAAATGTAGGGGAAAATATAAAAAGAAGAATATTTTGCAACACATGTACATCATATGAAATACAGAGTTCACTGTCCATAAATAAAGATTTTTGGAACACAGCTACCACGCTCATTCATTGATGGATTGTATAGCTGGTTTCCTGCCACAATGGCAGACTTGAATATGTACAACAGACCCTGTGGGGCCTCTAAAGCCTAGAAGCCCTTTATAGAAAAAGTCTGCCAATCTCTGGGTTGGTCTGTGTTAAAGTAATTAAACAAGGAGGCCATCAGACTGAGGTGGCTCTAATCCCTTGGTGGCCTGTGTAAGCAAACTCAAACCTGAGCCAGTCAATGCACTGGAAGCTGAGAAAATGAAACTTAAGAACAACCAATCACAAACAGCCAGCAGGGTTTTCCTGAATAAGGCAACTGCTTAAGCTGTAGCCAATCAAATAGCTTCTGTGCTTTGCTTCTG
Organism: Vicugna pacos; assembly: GCF_048564905.1. Taxonomy (NCBI): domain Eukaryota; kingdom Metazoa; phylum Chordata; class Mammalia; order Artiodactyla; family Camelidae; genus Vicugna; species Vicugna pacos. The sequence continues at coordinate 20,733,901 of NC_132989.1, read as the reverse complement.
AGTCTTTGTTACAAAAACCTTGCCCCTAGTTCCTGTCGGTGGAGTGCTCCTACTACTTTTTTTTAGGTGTTCATTTTATTTATTTATTTATTATTTATTTATTCATTTATAACTGAAGTATAGTCAGTTACAATGTGTCACTTTCTGGTGCACAGCATGATGTCCCAATCATGTATATATATATACATATATTCTTTTTCATTAAAGGTTATTACAAGATATTGATTATAGTTCCCTGCGCTATACAGAAGAAATTTGTTTTTTTAATCTATTTTTATATATAGCGGTTAACATCTGCAAATCTCAAACTCTCAAATTTATCACTTCCCATCCCCTCTCCCCTGGTGACCATAAGACCGTTTACTATATCTGCGAGTCTGTTTCTGTTTTGTAGATGAGTTCATTAGTGCCCTCTTTTTTCTTTTTTCTTTTTTTTTTTTTAGATTCCACATATGACTGATATTATATGGTATCTTTCTTTCTCTTTCTGGCTTACTTCACCTAGAATGATGATCTCCAGGTTCATCCATGTTACTGCAAATGACATTATTTTATTCTTTTTTATGGCTGAGTAGTATTCCATTGTATAAATATACCATAACTTCTTTATCCAGTCCTCTGTTGATGGACATTTAGGTTGCTCCCATGTCTTGGCTATTGCATATAGAGCTGCTATGAACATTGGGGTGCATGTATCTTTTCAAATTAGAGTTCCCTCTCAATATATGCCCAGGAGTGGGATTGCTGGAAGTCTATTTTTAGTCTTTTGAGGAATCTCCATACTATTTTCCATAATGCACCAAACTACATTCCCACCAACAGCGTAGGAGGGTTCCCTTTTCTCCACAGCCTCTCCAGCATTTATGGTTTGTGGACTTTTGAATGATGGCCATTCTGACTGGTGTGAGGTGATACCTCATTGTAGTTTTGATTTGCATTTCTCTGATAATTAGTGATATTGAGCATTTTTTCATGTGCCTATTGGCCATTTGTATGTCTCCACTGCAGAAATGTTTGTTTAGGTCTTCTGCCCATTTTTGGATTGGGTTTTTGTTTTCTTGTTAAGTTGTATCAGCTGTCCTAACCACTCTTGTTTGATACTGCCAGATTCTAATTGATATTTTCTAAAGTAGACTCTTGACAATTTTGATGTGCCTCAGCTTATCTTTTAACATCTGTCAAACTCTATTGATTGTTTACTGTTGCTAGGAACTCCACAGGTCATGGGGGACACAGCAGCGAACAAGACACAGGTTTCTTTGATTCAAGGAGCTCTTTCTTAACTGTCAAATAAGACATAAAACAAAGAATAAACAAAGTTGGAGGGACATAGGACTTCCAAATTTTAATTAGTCGAAGGATATTTTAAAAGAATACAGCTACTTTCTTCACTCATCATCTTACCAAAAAAAAAAGAAGAAAAGAATATGCTAATACAAAAAAAATGAGTATATTAATGCCAAATATGTAGGTAGGATATAATCTCAAAAATCACTCATTCAAATGGAATACACATAGCTTCATAAAAAACTCATTACACAGTCACTATGTTTTTCATTTCATGACAGATCAGAAAAAACTTCTTTCTTGGCAGGCCCAGGTTGTCAGACCAGCTTTGGGAAGCACAAGGGTGATTCACATTGTTACTTTTTTGGGCAAAACAACCTTTAAAAAATGTCCAGTTTTTAAATTGAAAAATATTAGTGTTTTAGTTTGAGAGTATTACAGCTATGAGTTTCGTAAGTAAAATTTTTCTATAAACAAGTTTGGGGTAATAGAAATATAGCAATGGGAAATTCCAGAAACGAAACACAAAAGGAAGTAGGGAAGACAGTAAAAGAAATTTGCCATCATCCACTGTTGTAGTCACAGCAGATATTATAGCCCCTTTGCCCTGTGTTTAGATGAAGGTAAACCATTTTAGTATTGATTTTTCATACTGGTGTCTCCCTAAAAGGAAGTGATGGAATAATTTCTCTGTTGAAATATTGCTGTCTTCTGCCCCACCAGTGCCACCTTCAGTAGACCCAGGCACCCGTTAAAAACCGCAGCATCACCTCCAAACCAGAGCCATCTAACAGAGTATGAATTCCCATGAAAGAGAAGTCCAGCTATTAATTAGGATTTGAAGTTGGACATGATAGTTTCCCAGTTGCTTTAGAAAGCTTATTAATTCCCCACAACAAAATTTCTATTTTGCAACCACTGAAACGGCAACCAAAAGACTGGAAATTACCCCTTTCTCCTTAAGTCCTTATTTCTGTTGTCTATGACACTGTTCATTGTCTTTCATAGCGTGCTATGTGGGATGTGACACGGGGTGGGGGGGGATAGGATTCTGTGCTCAAAGAAACATGAGAAATAGTGGGTTGAGCAAAATTTCACAGGATTGTTTACTGCAGGACTTCTCGGAACCTCTAACACGCTAATGTGCATTTAAGTGTACACATGTATAAGAAGATCCAGAGGCAAGAAGGAGAGCAGGGTGAGGAGGACTACTTCAGTTGTTTTGCATAAGTAAGCTGATTCATTTGATCATTTCAGCAGCCACAGTGTAATAAGAAATAGACCAGTCTTGTCAACCCAGATAACCCTGAGGTTCTATTGAAATCGTCTTTTAGCATTTTCTGCTTTCATCTCAAGTTTATTTTTAATTAATGGATTATCCTTTTTCTTAAATACCTTTCCTCATTTAATACAGTTTCCTTCCCTGTAAATCAGATATTATCTTTATTCTAAATGTTTAAGAAACCATCCACAAAACTAATAATTTTCCATTTTGGAAACTACCTAAGGACCATGTATTAATACACATGACCAAAATTCAGGAGGACATAAAACAATAGGTTTTGTGATTAGTGCATTTTATCAGTTAGGGTTGTGTTTGGCTTTGAGTAACAGCAAACCCCAGTAATGGGGCTTAAATAGGTTGTGTTTTTTTCCCCTTCATGTGATGAGTAGTTGGGAGGTAGGCACTTGGGGGATAAGCGTTGTGGCTCCTGGATGTCACCAAGTACCTGGTTCTCACTATCTTCCCATTCAACAATCCTTAGCATGTGGCCTTCCTCCTCATGGTTGCAAGATGGCTGCTCCTTCTCCATGCATTGCATCTATGTTCTAGACAAAAAGAATAGGGAAGGAAGGTGGGCAAAATGTATGTCAGCTGTATTAAAAAAATCATTTCTAAAAAAGATATAAAAGAACAAAACCCTTCTAAAACCCTACCTAGGAGATTTCCAATTATATCTCACTGGCCAGGAAAGTGATCCATGGCCACAAACAGCTGTGTGAAAGCATAAGAATTTGAATTCCTTAGTTGCGGATTTGAAGTTCTGCTAGTAACATAGCCTAAACCTGAAGCTAGTCTACCAGTAAGAATCTCAGCTCTGCTGTTGAGTGGTTATATGAGTTTAAGTGATTCATTGTCAGTTTCTCCCCCTATAAAAATAGGGATAAGAAAATAATAGGGTTATCGAGAGATTAATTGAGTTAATTTTTCTAAAGTGTTTGAAAGAGTATCTTGTACTTGGTAAGTGTGATGTAAGTATCTTCTCAATAAATGAGTCAGGAAGAGGAAAGAATGGGCATTGGGTAGAAAAGTAGCAGGCAAGGAATAAATAAATCATAAAAATGGAAATAAAATATTGCCAATATATAAAACAGACTTGTGTAGTACAAATAATATGAGTTTCATTAATTTCTTAAGCCAAAGAAGGTTAATTTAGTGTTGTCACCTCCATTAAACAACCATGAGCCAATGGCTTTATAAGGATAGGCTACTCTTTTTTCTTTCGAGGAAAATGAGGACTTCATTCTGCTTCATTCAGCTGCTTCTACACAAATTGTAGGTCCTGGGATTTAAAGCCCAAACAAATTAGAGGCTTGTATAATGATTGCTATATTCCAAACTAGGAAAAGGTCCTGGAAAAACATACACACTTCAGAATGAGATACCTCCTCTCTCATTCATGTGTGAATCTGTATTCCATTTTTAGGTCTTTAGTTATTACTATTAATGTTCTTATGTATAGAAAATGTCTTTCTTATAGATATCTTGTATGGCGATAATTATTGAAGACAGATTTGAATTCTAAGCCTAGTGCCACCACGAACTATGTGACCTTAGGCATTTTACTTCTCTAAGCCTTAGCTGTCTTATCTAAAAAGTGGGGATGGTCCTAGTACCTAGTTCCCAGGATTCTCCCAAAGATTATGTGAGGAAATGCAATAAAGTGCTTAGCCTGGATCCTACTACACAGCAGAAACTCAGGAAATATCATTGTTATCATCACCACCACCATCATCATTTTTTTAAAACCTATTTGATTGATACATAATTGATATAAAATAAAATGCATCCATGAATTTTAATAAATATTGAAGCCTGTGTACCACGGTAGAGATTTGGAACATTTCCATTACCCCCAAATCATTATTTTAAAGTAGGAAAACTGATGTCTTATCCAGTAATAATACAAAGGTGAAGTAACTGTGTGAAGAAACATATGGTATCAACTTTAAAAAAGAATGAGTGAGTGCTATTGAGAATTCGAAAACCATGGGAACACAGCCCAAGGAGCAATGATTTTGAGGGGGTTTGGGAGATGGGTCAGGTGCACTGGATGTTACTGCTTCTGCCTGTTCAGCAGCAATTCTCTCTTCTGTTCATGGCACTTTGCTTGTCTTTTCGGGGAGCAACTCCTCCGAATGCTTTGTGTGTTAGGAGTGGTGCTGTTTTCACGCCTGGTTTCAGTCTTGTAATTTTTGCTAGACTTTTTGAAAAGAAAACTTTCTTACTCCTAATACTGCTGGATGTAAGTTTGGAGAAGCAGAGAGAGCCACTGAGAATGAAGGCATCACAGAGGAAGGTCAGCTGGAGGGATGGAGAGAGAGAGAGATCCTGTGCTGATGTCATCATCTAAGCTGTCAGAAGTTGCCCTGCAGCTACACTGTCCCTGGTCCTCAATTATGTGAGGACTAATGAACTTTCATCATGGACCAACCCTGTTCCCTAGGTTGTGTTCAGGGACCATGAGTGAGCTGCCCCTGTCCACATCAGATTATGTGAGCACAGAGGTAACGTGAGAATGCTTTCCTGCTTTCTGCACATGAGCGGTAATTGTATGCCAGATGTAAAGTTAATTGGACAATTGAAGTCAGAAATAACATAGCTTTAAATACATTGATACCAAAAGTAGAACTATTTAGACTAATTGTTTAGTTAATTTGAAGGAATTCAGATATTCATGCAAAGAATTTAGCCTAAATCATTTTGCCTAGATTATTTCTATATTTCATATGAAAGAGATTTCCGGGCCTTAACTGTTCTATTTGCATTCATGGCCACATCCTATGCTGTTACACGAGCCACAGTTTCTTCCTTATTAAACAGGTACCCCTCCCATGGGCACTGTGCATCTTTGAGGTACTTATTGCTGTTCTAAGTGCCAGGGCTGCACAGTGAACAACACAAAATCTCTATCTCATGAAGCTTATTTTCCAGGAAGAGAGAGACAACTGCACCTTCCAGGTCCCCATTTCTGTCCTCAATACTACTGCATTCTGATTCTCCTTTGCAGATAATATTGCTGGAAGTGTGAGAGGTCTTTGTGGAAATTCTGAATTAAATTCATAGGAAGTTTACATGCTTGCTATCCACACACTTACACATCTGCAAGTGGGCATATTAAGGTATATGTTTGTGTATATATATGTGGTGCACACACTTCATAGCTAGGAAACCTGGTTCAATTTACAACTCTGGGCTTCAATTTCTCATCTGAAAAATGGGGATTATCATAGTACCCATCTTACTTTATAGGGATTAAATACATATAAATAATTTAGCATAGTGTCTGGTACAAACTAAGAGCTTAACAAATGATAGCTAGTATATTATTAACACATATTTATTACTTTAAACACATTTGCCCATATTCCTCAATAGGATAAAATAAATAATTGTGGACCTTATTTTGTTTCATTCATTTAACATTTGTTGAATACTTTACCATGTGCTAGGCCCACTGTGGCGGATTGTTTGTTTGTTTGTTTTTTTCAGAGATGGCTGCATTAACATCTCCCTTTCTTGTCACTTCCCCATCTAGAGGTACAGTCTAATTGCCTTCTCCTTGACTCTGGGCTTGGGACTTGCCTGTAGCCAGTGAAGGTGGAAGAAGTGTTTGGCTTCCAAGGTTAGGTCATAAAAAGTGATGCAGCTTTCCTCTTGGGAGCTGGAATGTTCACAGTAGGGTCCTGCGGCCACCATGCAGTGAGGGAACCCAACTAGGCCACATATAGAGACCACACAGTGAAGCTCTGAGCCCACTTGAAGAGGAGACGCTCCTGTTACCATCTGACTTCAAACACATGTGAGACCCCAAGTCAGAATCACCCAGCCAAGCTCCCCCCCAAATTCCTGACCCACAGAGACTATGAGAGGAAATAAAATGATCATAATTGTTTCAATCCATTAAGTTTTGGTGTGATATGTTATGTAACAATTGAGAACCAGAACACCTACTTTTAAGTGCTTGAGATATAGCATTAAACATATTTAGTTTCATGGAATTTCCATTTCAGATCTTTCTCATTCTTGGCAAGTGAGGAACAACTATTTTCAGGGTTTTAATTATCCATCTGAAGCTCTTTGGGCCTGCTATCAAGTCTAAATTTGTAGCTACAACTGGCAAATAGATCACATTCATTCATTCATTTATGCATTTCATAAATCAATCAATATCTCAACATAGATGCCTTCTCTGGCCCCCTGAGTTAGCAACCCCTTTTCGATGTTCCCAAGCACCCAGGCCTTCTATCCTAAATTACCCTGCAGCATTTCTATTCCTTGTCACTTCTGTCTCTCCCACTAACCAGCAGCAAAGTTCATTCTGTCTTATTCATCTTTGCTCCTCTAGCATCTAGCCTAGTGTCTGCACATAGCTGACTTATGTGAAAAACAAAACACGGAGACCAAAAAAACCCCCACCTAACTGAAAGGCTGTTAGTTCCCAGAAATACAAAATAATTTATTCGAGGACAGTCCCCACCCTCGAGGAGTTCACAGCTCAGCACTAGATACGGTAGGATCCAGCCAGACAAGGGCAGAGAGTGAGCTGCCTGAGTTGAGTCCTGTGGTGGCAGAGTGAGCTGCCTGAGTTGAGTCCTGTGGTGGGACCAAAGGACAACAGGGCAATACATTGCGGGTGGAAGGTGGAGAGGGACACGGGAAAGGATGCTTCGTTTTTTCCATAAATGTTTATCAATCGCTGTGGCACACTTAGCGTATGGTAAGCGCACAACATCTGTTATTAAATGTCAGCCACTGTTCCAGGTGATAGGGATGCCGCAACGCAGAGAGAACCAAGGTGGCTTGTGCTCGGGAAAGCTCACAATGCAGCGAAGGACGGTAGGCAATGGATGTAATTATGTAAAATTGAATAAATTGTATATTGTATATTGCGTGAGGTGCCCAGCAGGAAAACGACGGGCAGCTGAAACTCTCCTAAGGATTTTAGATCTTTCAGTTGCGGGCAGCTGTGGGCGGGTTTTGAGCAGGAGTGGCCGTGAGGGGGCCGGACTGTAGGGGGCAGGAAGACTGTAGGCAAGAGAGCTTGGTAATTTTAAGATGCAAATATGTTCTGCTCGACTGGAGGAAGAGCATGTCCCTAGGGGCGAGGGGGTCGCTAGGTGCGCTGGGAGTTCTCCTGGGGCAGGGGGCTGCATTTTGTGTGCAAGATCGATTGCTACCAGTATGAGAGGAACTGCATCCCTATTTCTCAGATTTTTCATGCTCGGCGCGTCTGGGCTCCTCCCCTCCCCAGCCCTGCAGACGCACTATCTCGGAGCTGGATTCGGGTCGCAGCAGGCCGTCAAGGTCCGGGGTAACCGGGCGCATGCACCGCAGCGATCACCCTTCGGGTTCCCGGTCTGCAACAACCGCGCGGGCGGGAGTGGGCGGGGCTTGTGCTGCGGACCTGGGCGGTGGCGTGGGCCCCGCCCCCTAACAAGACCCCGCCTCCCGGCCCCGCTGATTGGGTTAAGGCCACGGAAGGGCCGGGCGTCCCCGGGAGGCCCGGGGGTCGGGCTGAGGCGAGGCGCTGATTGGTCCGGCTGGGATTAGGTCATTGCTAGCAGGTTCGTGCGGCCCGGACGCCGGCTGGGCGGTCGAGGCTGCTGTGAGAGGGCGCTCGAGGCTGCTGGAGAGCGAACGAGCTAAGGAGGCGGGGAGGCGGCGGCTGCACTCGCTCGACTGCTCGTCGGCTTCCCGGCGCCACTGCGGGTCTGCCGCTGCGCTTCCTGCTCGCCGGTTGCTTGGTTGCACCCCGCCGAAGCAGCCACCCTTCGTCCGGGTCCCGACTACGTTCGGGAGTCCTGCGCTCCATCGGACACCGCGCGGAGGGCGAGCCCGCGCCACACCTGTGGAGCCGGCGGCCGTCGGGGGTTCCAGCCGGGGTCCCTCCGCGTGCTTGCTCCGGACTGTGGGCCTCCGGGGCCCCGGGGGAGGCGCGCCCCCCAGCTGGGCGCCGCGGGCACCATGGGGCTCCCCGCGCTCGAATTCAGCGACTGCTGCCTCGACAGCCCGCACTTCCGAGAGACGCTCAAGTCGCACGAAGCGGAGCTAGACAAGACTAACAAATTCATCAAGGAGCTCATCAAGGACGGGAAGTCACTCATCAGCGCGCTCAAGAGTGAGTGCCCCTGAGCCCAGCGGGGACGGAGCCCCGGGGCGGGAGGGGCGCGAGGGGCGGGCGGGAGGCGCTCAGCGCTGGGGGTCGCGCGCGCAGCTGGTTTTCTGCCCCTGGGCGCTGAGGGACAGGTGTAGATGCTTGTAATCAGGAGAGAAGGGTACGTAAAATGGGCAAGCTAGCAACAGTCCGATGAGGAGAGAGACCCGTCGTCCGGCGGTTTGCAATCTGGGGTAGCCGAGAGGTGACCGAGCGCGAATGGGTGTGCGCAGCACACAGGTGTCCCGGGACTGGAGTGCCTGGCGCGCCGCAGTCTGCTGGGAAACCCCATCGCGTCCACGACTCTGGCTCCCCTGGGGAAGAGTTGCTCACCCCTGGGTGCCCAGCCCTGGGAATGGAGCGTGTCCCACCAAGGGGGCGCTGCCTCTCCTCGGGAAAAGACGGGTTTGCCTGCTTCGCTTCCTGGATGCAGCTCCAGCCAGCTCAGGGCCTCTAGGTTCCCCGAAAGGCACAGCCGCTGCCCAGAGAAGGGATGGGTGGAATGGCTGGGCAGCTTGCGATTCTTTGGAGTGCTGGCAGCCTGTAACCCCCAGATCTAGAATCAGGGCCCCGTACGTGTGCAGGTTCTGATTCTTGTGTATAGCAGAAGGTGATAGGGGTGGGAGTACAGAATCAGAGTGTTCCTTTACTCTAAACTGTGGGCGAGGGTTTAAAAATAGAACGAACATATCCTCACTCTCTCGCTCTGCAGCTCCCTCGCTCTCCTTTTTACCTCTCCCATTATCCTTGAAAACTAAAAGGTCTGAGAAAGAATGCCCTTGTTCAGTAGGAGTTTAAATTCATTCTCAGAGATTCTCTAACCTTTTGTAAAACCATTTTTGCAAATTTCCTTTTGGCAGGGGAGAAATGAAATTTGCACCCTGATTTCCCGTGACTTTCGCAGAACCAGAGAGTGTTTCATTCTGGCCAAACAGGAGTGCTCTGGGGATGAGCACCTTGGGTTGCTGAGATCAATTTTGGGTGCCTTTTCAGCTTACCCATTTAAAAAGAGTCTGGTCTGTCTTTTAGTTTTAAGAATCAGGAATAACATAAAGGCAGATCATGAAATTGTCTTTGACTTCACTTTTCCTTTCTCTGTGTTGGATTTCATAATAGTTGATATCTTTCTGCTAAAAAAGCTTCCACTGGCAAAGTGGGACCCTAGCTGTGAGAATTGTCCCCAAGCCTCTTTAAAGGAGACAGAGTCAAGTGCCTGAGATGTCATTTTGTGAGGCTGTTGCTTCTAAAAATGAAAGAGACAATGGAACCCCAGGGCAGCAAATGCCAGTCTTTTGGGGGTGAAATGAGCATGGAAGTGTGATGAGGCTCCTCAGAGGTAGGGTCTCTGCTGGGGGCTGTGACCTGAAACATATGAACAGACTCTTCCTTTGTCAATGACCAGGGCCATCCTTGTTTCAGGGAATATATGATTCCTGGTTTGGAGTAAGTTAGGGGCCCACTGGAATTTTGATTCCGTCTCAGGCTGGCAGTAATTGGGCCTCTACTTTATTCAGGAAACATTTGCGGTGCCTGCTGTGTGCTGGATGTTGCCCTGGGCTCTGAGAACGTAGCAGCGACTATTCTGCTACCCCTGTGGCTGTAGAGACTTACTGTCGGCCAGGCACTGCTTCACCCACGGATTAGCTCATATAATGTTATTCATTTTACAAACAGGCTTGGAGGACTCACTGCCCAGAGCCATACAGCACTAATGGCAGGGCTGTTTTGAATTCCCACATGGTCTGAGCCAGAGATGGAGTTCTTACTGATGCCCAGCTCTTAATCCTGCCCCATCCCTCTTGCCCAGAACGGACCCCCTGGACCAAGCCTGTTGGAATTTGGACTTGCATTTTGTATCTTAGCCTTGAATCTGAGGAGGGTGCGTTTGTGTGACTGGCAGTTTATTTTCCTGCTACTGTTTTTTGGCAGGGCAGGGAGTGGTGCAAGAATTCTTTGGGAAGGAGGAAACAATGTGGTGATAAAATTTAAGAGTTATTTGAGTCGTCTAATGGAATGGACCAGCTCTGTAATTCGGGGGAGAACTTGGTGTTCCAATCTCTTAATACTGAGCTCTACTACCAACTGTGCTCTTCTGCTCCTGCTACTACTTGAACAGGTCATGTGACCTCTTAAAGACGGTGGAGGTGCCGACTATTTCCCAGACTTCTGGCATTGCATTTTCATTAGGTGCTTCTTACATTGTGTACTAACTACTACGTTAGTATTTGTGTATTCACGACCTTTAGATCATCTTGATCACTACTGGAAATGTAAAGCCAGTGTTTTAAAAAATACATACATAAAAATAAATAACACTGGTGTAGATAATTTACGGGCTCTTCCAGCTCTAAAATTTTATGACTTTATTTTATAATTAGTATTCACATTTCGTTTGGGGTTTAGGTTTCCTTTGTGTATTAATCTGAGGCAATAAACCTGGCCTCCAGGGTTTGCCAAATTTCAGCTAGATCATTATCGCTACTTCCACTTTATGACTGAGGGAACCGAAGATCGGAGAGGTCAGTAACCTACCCAAGCCATCACAGCAATTAACCCTTGAACCCTTGAACCCAAGTTGTCTGATTCCAGAGCCTGTGCATTTAATCCTGAAACAAAACTGTTGTGTAGGTCTGTTGTCTCTTGAATCCCCTTGAGAATCTGGTAAACAAATGACTCCTTGCAGCCTTTCTCTGAAGTTCAAACCTCTGGGCTGGACACATGGAAGATGAGCAATAAAATAATTTGGGACTTAGATTTCAAAAAATCCTTGAAAGCTCTTGTTTGATGTGGTGACTCCCAGTCACTTTTTTCTGTACTGATTTGTCCAGGCCTTTTCCCTGGGCACTCTTTCCTTGACCTATTTAATCTGTGTCTCAGTCAAGAGGATTCTGTGTGTTTTAGTCTTTTTTTCTTTCTATAGAAATGATAGAGGCTGGGATGAAATTCCAACTTGCAGAATTAAGAGCTTTAGGATTTCCTGGGTTTGATTCTTGACCCCATCATTTACAAGTGGACTCTGGACAAGTCACTAAGCCTGAACTCCTCCTGTGAACAATGAGATAGCCATACTGATCTCCTAGGGGTGTTGTGAGGGCTAAATGAAACAGTGCACGTAAAGAACATGCTTAGCTTGGAGCCTGGCACATAACACTACTCAATTAATGGTAGCTGTTAGTATCTTCCAGCATTCAGGGTTGTCAAGACTCCGAGCAAGAGTCACTAAGAGCAGATGGACGTTTATTGATTTGGGTGCAAAGAGTTAGGCCCATGCCTCCTTCATGCCAGTTGGTGGTAACTTACACAGTTGTGTATATATTAACCACTGGTGGGAAAAGTCTTGGTAACTCTGTATAAAGCCATGGTTATGCCAAAAAAACAAAAAACAAACAAACAAAAAAACTCCATGAGTGAAAAAGAAAAAAATAAGTAAGTCTCCCAACATTTTTGCTGTCCATCATAACATTCTGGTAGCTTAAATTGTCAGTCTTCTTGCTAGATTAACTATCCCCACTCAGTGGCCAAGCTGTCTGCCTCACTCGACCTTGTAGGAAAAGCTTGCAAAATGCATTAGACTTCATGTCTGACTGTCTCATGGACTCGACAGCAAATCAACTGTGGTTTCATGAAGCCGAAAATGAATTAGGCTGTTGGTTTTGAGAGGGTGTGTGGGTTTTCAGAAACTGTATTTCTGTCCACCTGCAGAGTTGGTCTGTGTAATTGTTGCTAGGGAGATGCCCCTTTAGGCTTGACGTTTTTTCTCAGAGTACCCTTCCTTATTCTGATAGTCTCAGGTGGGTGGGGTGGGGCAGAAATGCACATTTTATAATACCAGTTTTATTGAGATAGAACTTGCCTTACTATACAGATCACCCATTTAAAGCATCCAATTCAGTGGTTTTTAGTCCATTCACAGAACTGTGCTGCCATCAACTTTAGAGCATTTTCAGCACCTCCAGAAGAAACCCCATCTCCACCTGCAGTCATTCCCCATCGTTTTCTCCCAAGTCCTCCCTCCCCACCATCTTGTCCTTCTCAACCACTAATGTGTTTCCTGTCTCTATGGATTTGCTTAATTCTAGACACTGGGAGTGTAATTTTAATAGTTTTCTCCAGGATGGTGGTGACCAGCTATAGGCACAGAATTCTTGATTGGAATTTCAAGTGGGAGAACTTTGAATCCATAAGCTGCTCTCCTTCAGGGGGTTTAAATAGAGGGTGAGGTCCCAAAGACTGAACCATGCCCTGGGGAAAACCCAGATTTCTCATAGAGGGGACAGGGAATGGATTCATTCTAGCTGATGGATGCAGAGGAGACTACCAAAACAAGATGAAGGATCCAGCCCCTTCTCTCAGTGAGCTTTCATTCAGTCAAGTTGGCGCAGGGTGTGTGATAATAAAGCCTTACTCTGGGGTTGGTATCCTACTGGGTGACACTTTTTTTTTTTTTTTACAAAGTGAAGTGAAAGTATTTATATTTTCCTAGTTGAGCCCGTAGTTTTCATGAGGCTTTTTGGGGATGACATGCCTTTTTCACTACATTCTCAGCGGTTAGTAATTCTGAGATCTCTGACCTGTATCACATCTCCAAGGCAACCACAGTGAATTTTAACAGAAATAAGTAGTCTAACAAGGATGCCTGCAAAGAAAATAACAACAGTAGATTTTAGCAGTTACTTGTCTGTCAGTGTCAAATCTTAAATTCAGGGGACATTTATCTTTTAACAGAAATAGGTTTGTAGAAATCTGTAGCCTTAACTGTATGTAAACAAAGCAAAATTCTATATTTTGAACTTGAACCCTAGGAGAGGTGGATAAAAAGTCTGATGTACTTAAGTCGGATCATACTTGTAAGATTTTTTGTTAACGTGTGAAAAAAAGAACATTTAGATAGTGTGTTACGTAAGAGAAAAGAAAGAATGAGATCTCAGTAGTTTTAATAATATCTGTTAGAGGGCATTCATGAGGTTCAAGAGGGATCCTGAACTCACTTTACAGGGAAAAAAAAAGTAAAAATTGTTTCATATCTACATTCTTAAACAGTGCACTTTGTCACTGATTGCCTTTAATCTAAATGTCCAGTCTGACAGATGTGTTCCAGAAAAAGCATGTATGTCTTAAATGTTTCAGAAGTCTTCTTTGCTCCTAGGTGGATAACCACTCATCTCCAGGAATAATGCCACCTTCACACTGGTCTGGATTCTGGAAATTAGTCATCCTCAATGGCACTTGACTTAACATTCTCTTTGTAGAAGTCCCTCGAAGAATCCACTTGGACTCCATCTATATGTGACTCCATCCCCTTTATGTAGACAAGGAGCACATCCGTGTTGAGTTCATTTAAGAAGCGGACTCTGAGGAGGGAACTGGGACCCAGTGACGTGCAGGCTGAGCAGCCCCAGATCTGAGGAGCACAGTGCAGTGTTAGCAGCCAGGTCTGTGTTATCGGGCAGACCTGATGGTCACTCCAGGCTCTGCCACGTAGACACTGTGAGGCCTTGGGAGCACTGTCAGCATCCTCAACAAACAAAAAACAAACAAACCAATGGAAACCTTGCTGGCAGTTCTTGTTGATTGAGCTCTCACCAAGCGCCCAGCCCTCTGCTAAATGCACACACGTCTCGTTAGCCTTTCCCACCATCCTGTGAGATGAATACTCTCATTTGTCTGCATTTTAAAGTTCGGTGAACTTGTCTAAGGTCACACAGCTAGGGAGAGGTGCAACCAGGTTTTGAACCTGGCATAGGACTGTAGGGCCTTCTCTTGAACGTGACCCTTCAGTGCTTCAGTAAAGATGCTGGCGGTGAAGATGTACGTTCTTCAGAGATCTAGACCCTCGAAAGGAGGGACATGCAGCAGATGCTAGGTTAAGTGAGAGTAGCGTCCCCGTTGTTTTTCAGACTCTGAGTCCTGGGCAGGAAGAGTAGCTAAGATTCTGTACTGTACCCTGAAGTTCTGTGTTTCTCTCTTCATCGTGGGATTAAAGAACGGTTGTAGGGTAGTGAGGCAGATGAGGGCGTCTGACTAGCTCTTGGATTTTTGAAGCAATTGAGTTGCTCTTTGGGGTAGCACCGATTACCAATGATTCTCTCTCTTTTTAAATATTTTTTAGAAAATACATACTTTGCTAGTATTAATTTCGTTTTTTATTAAACAATTAAAAATTGGCATATAATTAATACAAAATCTTTTTTAGTGTCAGGGGTATAACATGATTTGGTATTTGTACGTATTATGAAATGATCATTGCAGTATGTCTAGTTAACATTGGTCACTATACATAATCACAATGTTTTTTTCTTGTGATGAGAACTTTCAAGGTCTACTTTCTTAGCAGCTTTCAAATATACAACTCCAGGACTATTAGCTATAGTCATCAGGCTGTTTATCACATCCCATGACTTATTTTATAACTGAAAGTGATTCTCTTTTAACCAGGTAATAAAGCATTGAACATGGAGGCTGAAAACCTGTTCCTGGGTCTGATTTGTTAAGATAAATAGTTCATCCTCTTTGCTCATTAAGACAAGAGTAAAAAAAAAAAAAAACGAAAAAAACATCGAGTTGTTTGCTTTTCCAGAAATTGACACAGTATTGTAAACTGACTATACTTCAATTTAAAAAAAGGAGAAAAAAAGAGAAAGAGTTGTATGCTTTATAGCACTTTGCCCATTTGTATTTCTAGGATTTGGTGCAGGGTTTTTGCAGTAGTGAGATGAGCCCTTCATTAATGGTATAAACTCCCAAAGGATGTTCAGTGTCCACCTGCTTTGTTGAGGAGTAATTATATTAGGCACAAAATCCTAATGGAACAAATGGGTATGGAGTTAGGTAGCAAAAAGTTTTTTCTCAGTCTCTTTGCTTTGCTTTAGCACCTTGTGAGTACAAGAAAAAAAAAGGCATTTTCTAATTATTTGTAAGTGGTGGTAATTTGCAGTACTGACATTTGCAGTATTACTCATACAAATATAAACAACGGCAAATTATATCCAACAAGATTTTGTAGTTTTTATATAACATTGGCTTTAAAAAAAAAAAAAGCCTTCCACTTTAATCCAAGTATTCTGTCCTCCATTGGAGTGAATAAATTGCATCTTATCTGTAGTTCTCAGCTCATCAGTTGAGGCTTAAGCCCCTTCCCTCCTTTTTTAAAAAAAATAGTAAGTAGACTTTAGTTTTTAGAGCTATTTTCAGGTTTACAGAACAATTTAGTGGAAAGTATAGAGAGTTTCTCACACTTACTCCTCTCAGGTGGTACATTTGTTATAAAAGTAATACAGTGTTATTAACTAAAGTCCATAGTTTACATTAAGGTTCCCTCTTTGGGTTGTATATTCTATGCGTTTTGACAAATGTATAATAACATGTATTGTCCATTACAGTATCGTGCATAATACTTTCAATTTCTTTGTGTGGACATATGTTTTCATTTCTTATTTCATTTCCTACCTAGGAGTATGGATAAACTTAGGTTTAATTCTTTAAAAATCTATCCAGCTGTTTTCTGCAGCAGAAATATCCTTTAAAATTCCCACCAGTATTGTCCAAGTGTTCTAATTTCTTCACATTATCACCAATACTTGTTATTGTCTCTGATGGTAGCCATCCTAGTGAGTGTGTCTCTTGGTTTTAATTTGCATTTTCCTGGTGACTGACTCCTCATATAGAACAATTTTTCATATACTTTTTGGCCATCAGTGCGTTTTTCTGCTGAAATGTCCATTCGCATCTTTTTGTCGGACACTGTTTTATATTTTGTATTTTTTTTATCCTTTTACTTTGTCCCATAAAATTTTTGATGATTAACTGAACACCACTTGGTATATTTTCTCCCTTTACCCTCATTTGGGGACTTTTTGCTTCCGTTTGCTTCAACCTCAGATGCACCTGCGTGATCAGTTTCACATCCCAGGACTCGGAAGGTGATTCTGATGAGGCCGTGGTTCAGATTTCTGCTCTAGTTAGGCTAGTCAGTATCCCTCTGGGCGGAGGCCCCAGGCTGAGCTTCCTGCTGCTGGCCAGTGTAAGCTAATGATCACAAACTCTATGAATTGACAAAACAAGAATGCGTCGGGGAGAAACAGTTATCACCACTGAGCTGTTGGGGAAAGCATCTCATGAAGGTGACTCCGTTACCCTGTCTGGGCCATTGCATTTTTAAAAATTAGCCAGAGGAGGGGTGCCAGGATGAAGCTAACACACTTAAAGTGGCTTTTCTGGATTAAATTTCTGACTGACCCTAGTTTTAATTTTTAAAATTATAACCCAGTGTGTTGCAGATTAGTTATCTTAGGCCATCCGAGGAAGGCTTTTTATTCAACAGATATGGAGCCCTGCTCTGCTCTTACTGTGTGCTCCAAGCCCTAGACGTGAGTAAGGGTTTTTAAGGTGGTGGTAACCGGGGCAGAAGTCGTGAGACGGGAGAGCTCATGGGGTGTCTTAGGACCAGCAGGGAGGCCAGTGTAGCTGGAGCAGGGTGATGGCAAACGAATGGGGAGAGAGTCCGGAAGCCAGGTCCTTGAAGTCTTGAGTCTCAGAAAGGACCTTGGGTTTCACTCTAAGTGTGATGGGAAGCCAGGGGAGTTTGTGACATCATCCTACTTGTGTTTCTAAGAGATTATGGGGGCCTCTGTGTGGCGAATGATATAAATGGAGCAAAAGTGAAGGCAAGAAGAGCAGTTAGGAGGCTGTTATAATAGGGGAAGTAAGGCAGTGGCATCTCGGGCTGGGGGCAGCATTGCACATGGTGGTCAGGTTCTGGGTATTTTTGGACGTACAGGCCTTGGGATTTGCTATTTGACTGCATTTGGGCTATGAGAAAAAAGAGGGAAGTCAAGAATGATTCAAATGTTTTTAGCTGGAGCGATTATGCGAATGATGGTGCTATTTTCTGAAATAAGACTAGGGGAAGAATTAAATTTGGGGGGAAAATTAACAGTATAAATGGATGACCTAATCTCATAAGCAAAGACAAAAAAATTACACAGTTCAAGAATACATTCTCATAAAAGAATCAAAGACATATACAGAGTAAAGCACCCCCTTGCTTGAATTAACCACCGGTGTGCTTTTTTTTTTCTTGTCTTTTTTTCTGTGCGTATTTGTTTTTTTTTACGGGTGGGGTTATAGAATATGAATTCGTCTGTGTTTTGCTTTTCTGGTTGATACTATGTCTGGAGAGATCTTCCATGTCAGTACACAGTGTATTCTTCGTGCCTGCAGAGAGCTCTGCTCTGGGGAGATACCATGGCTTATTTGCCCCATCGACTCTTGAAGGATATTTTCATTGGCTCGGTTTTTCAGAGAAGAGCACTGCAGTGATCATCTGCACACCCACCTTTGTGTGTGGATCCCAGCACTTCCATAGGATAGATTCCTCAAAGTGGGATTGTTGCCAGCCCTCAAGCTCTTTGACACCTGCTATTTAGGTCCTTGTGCCCTATAGCCAGTTAGTATTTGTCTGGTGCTCTTTTGAGTGTGTTGTTACATTGTTTCTGAAACTTAACCTTTTGCTTAGATTGGAGGCATCCTTAACAGAACAAGCCCTTCTGTTAGGCGCTGACACGGATTTTAAAGGAACTAGGGGATAGGAAAAAAATGTGTGTGTGTGTGTGTGTGTGTGTGAGAGAGAGAGAGAGAGAGAGAGAGAGAGAGAGAGAGAGAGATTACAGTTAATTGGCTGTGCCCTAATTAGCCTTGAACCTGTCCAATATCCTTTCTGAGCTGCAAGTTCTTACCGATAAAATGGGAGATGGGATGTGGCTTTGCCCATATCTAATAGACCATTCCAACTCCAAATTTTTGGGAAATCGCATTTGTTAGGGTGAAGAGAAACAGCATTAGTGGCCAGAGGAATATTTACAAATTAGTGTCACTGGGGTTTACACATTTTTGTAGCAACCCAGAGTGGAGAGAGAGAGGAAATAGTAAGGAAGACAGCTTGGCAGTGTGGGCCAGAAGCTGTCACGGCGTGTTTATATCTGGCTCATTTCACCTTGGTTGGAAGGCACAGAATGCTGCAGAGGGTGAGCTTGGAGATGGGGCAGTGCTCACTATATTTAGAAAGAGGAGATTCCTGGGGTTAGGGTGGCACGTGTGTGTTTTCTTTGCCAGATGGACAAAGGGCTGAGGGGCTTGGGAATTCTGGGCCAAACCCTGTTAATTGGCTGGCTTCTCGGGGCCAAGTCAGTAGCTCCACTTTGGGTCCTGCTGCTGCCACGCAGGAAAAGCCAACATAAAACCCATTTTGCATGGTTTGTAAAGACACCACAGGTAGGTTTCAAAGCTCATCTGGTCTTGCTATCAAACGTGCTTTTAAGTTTATTCCAGGCTAATTTGAACACTCTGAAAATAGGAACTGGCTCTTCCTGTGAGACTTTGGGTAGCTCTCCAGGCAGACTGAGTTGAACTCGAGGCTGTTTCTTTGCCACAGAGACTGTCAAGCAGGACCCAAAGCCTAACAGATTCCTGCCTGCGTATCTGCTTCTTACACTTGTAGGTCAGATGTGGAAGATGATTATCAGTTCAGCCAAGGAAATAAAATTAAAAAGACATTTTTTCTTTAATCTGTACCTATGTTTCGTTTTAAAAAGTTTATCTGAATAAGTAATACCTGTAAATGATACACAATTTAAAAGGGACAAGAATGAACGGGAACACTGTCCAGTCCCTCCTGACTCCAGATCCCTAGTTCTTTTCCTGGAGGCAACGTCTTACCCATTCTTGGGTATTTTCCAGATAGAATTTATGCATGTTCCAGCAAATACATATTTATGTATTTTTCCGGTAGCATGCCATATGCACTCTTCCGCATATATTTGCATTTGGCCCTGTTTGAATGTATTTTGAATATTATTTCACATTGGTACATATAGAGCAGATTCATTTTTAGCATTGCATTGTATTCCGCTCTATGGACATAACATAGTTTATTTAAGCTGTCCCCAAATCATAAACATGTAGATGATTTCCAGCCTTTTACCATTACCAGCCATGCTGCTGTGAACCTCCTGGTACCTGTTGTGGGCATGTGAGTGAGTAGATCTGTAGGATGGATTCTAGAAATGGAACTGCTGGGCCAGAGGGTATGTACATTTTTCATTTCAGTGAATATCTTATAGGAATGTTTCTGAAAAGTTCTGAGTGAACTGAGTTTTATAAATTGCATTTTAGAGTAGAAAGGAAACTCACTCCTTAGTTTATTATAGAGCGGCCTCTGTAATAAAACAATGTTTAGAGTTTTTTCTACTTCCTGCTCTGCAGTTTGTATGTACTTTTGATTCTGGACTCAAAAGCCACAACAGAATCATTCCCTAAAATGAGACACAGCCGGACTGGGAATCACATGGAGGGCCCCAGAGAGCTTGTTTTGCGCTCTTTAGCGAGAGTGCTGTTGAGTTTTTATCTTTGTGCAGTGTGTGCATTATTCTGGAAGTTTGGCAGGTGTCAAGGAGGGCAGGCTTCTACCTTTGATGACTGGAGATGGTGAGTTTGGGCCCGTAGGTACATCTTGTCTGTCTGCGAAGCTTCTCTGGGCGGGTGGCGGGGTTGCTGAGTGCTTTGTCCCACATTTGTCTTCTGGCTGCCTCTTGGGCAGGGCTCAGCACTTCCCCTGGTGGAGGACAGGATATGCCGCGTGTCCTCTGTGGGCTCTGTTCAGTGCCGGGCGTCACTCGTGCTGGGGTGGAAGGCTCCTGGTGGTGGGGTTTCTGGGATGGGGCAGGCACAGACCCTGCTCTAGGTGCTCAGGGTCTTGAAGCACAGACACTCCACAGTACAATGGGGTGATTGCTACCAGTTTAAAAGGGTCCCTGAGGGAGGGAGCAGAGAACTTGGGGAAAGGCATTGAAGGCTTATCAAGTCCAAGGAGGCAGTGTTCCTAAGCATCGTTCATTTAAAACCACCTCCGTTATTTCTGCCCCATCTTTACCATGGTTTATTTACTTTGAAAAAGTCTACTCATTAAAAATTACATTCATTTCAAAAGGGAACTTGATAGCATTCCAAAATCATAGGTGTGTTGTGGTCAGCAGTATTTTTTTTCCAGGATATCTTCAAATAGTCATTATCATAATAATTACATAGAAAACTATTTGTGACTGTATCATCGAAAACAGTCCCTATTTTACCAGTGATTTGAGCTTCACTTGGCTAGCACTGCTCCAGAGCAGAAGTGTGTGAAAGAACGACGCAGTCTGGCCATCGTGCTGGGGGGAGGGTGGCAAAGATGTGCTTCTCAGACTAAGGTGCAGGTGCTGGAGGAGGTGGCAGCGTGCCAGGGAGCATGCAGAGCAAGCGGCAGGGAGGACACTTGGCTGAAAATCTTTTTTACTCAATGAAATCATCATTTGAATATTCAAACGCCTGTAAATATAGAGGAGAAATTGATATTCCCTGGCACTGTGCACGGGAGACCTGCTGGAGTGGCTGAAGAGGAAGTCTTAGGTCGTGGGGTGCTGGCTGAACTGTACACCACAGAAGGACCACGGTGTGTGATGGGGGCTACGGGGCTAAGTGCCCTTGCTGAGTTGTTCCCATGGGACCTACAGACAGAGACACGTACCATGCAGTGGGAAGCATAGGTCTGGTACTATGGAGAGGGGTGGGGGTACTGGTGTAGGTTTGGGGCTCACCAGGAGCTGTTCATTAGAGGCTCAGGCAGTGTTCTCCACCTCAGCTGCCCATTGAAATCTCCTGAGGGGCCTGGGACCCATCCTTGGAGATTCTGATATAATTTGTCTGGGCTGCAACCCAGGCCTGGGGAATTTAGAAGCTCCCCAGGTACTTCTAATGTGCAGCACTGGTGGAGAACCACCGGCACGGAGAGGAGAGAGTGGGACCGGAGACCATGGGGCATAGGAACGTTCAGCAGGAGAGGTGGGGAGAAGACAAATGGAGAGACCTTTGCTCTGGTTAAGTACGAGGTGTTTCATCCTGGCCAGTTTTGGAGGGGAAGGCTTGCCCAAAGGCCTTTGGACTTTGCCTTTGGAGATGAAACAGGAGAAAGTGCAAGGATGATAAATACCCGCTTTACAATATTATTGTGAGGAATAAATGAGATTACTGTAGGTATGGAGATTAGCAGAGGAAGCAGGCCGGTGGTAAGTGCCCTGTAACTGAAAGTGCCTGATTGCCATTTCTAGATTATCCTTGTAAGGAAGTGTTTCTTAAATGTAAATGTGTGTCAGACGAATTTCCCTGACTGCAGGTTCTCGGGCTCCCATCGAGAAGATTATGGTGCCCGGGGTCTGGGGTGAGGTCTGGAGATCTGCATTCCTTGCAGGGCCCCCAGGTGGTTTGCATGGAGGAGGTCCCCGGATCCCACATTAAATCAATCAAGCCTGAAGAGATTCTACATAAACCTGTCTCAGATCCTTTGTCCCCCACTTACCGTGCACAGGGGTACCGGCCAGCCTCAGGTACCTGGAAGGTCAGGTCAAGGAATGATGGAGGATTGGCTCCAAAGGGTCCAAGTTCTACCGACTTGAGAACATCTCAGCATGTGGTTCCACACCTGGGATCCAATTGTCCCAGGACCTTGGCCTGTGAACCAGGGCCCTTCTGTAGCATGGGGTGGGGGGAATCCCGGGGTTGGCAGGGGAGCTCCTGAAAGGAAACCTGATGCCCATGGGCAGTCACAGGGCACACGTGTTCCCGGTGTTCCCACAGTGAGTCCTGTCAGGGTTAAAGTCATTTGGGATCAGAGCCTGTAATTATGTTGCACATTTTTTTTCTTTAAAAACCTGCCAGAGGCATAATGAGCTGGCTGAGCTGTTGCATAGCTAGAGGGGGCTCTGTCTTGGGGAGAGCAGGAGGGAGACTGGCTGATGGCTCTGGAGGGTGGGGTGCCCCAGACCCAGAGAGAGCTCATCTCACCTCCTGCCTCAGCGGTGCCCTCGGGCAACTCATTTCTGGCAACAGCTCCTCCCTATCTCTGTTCTGATCTCAGCTGGTTCTCAGCCCTCTGAGGAGGGCTGGGTGACAAGCCGACCACAGCTGCTGCTGGTGGGACCGGTGCTTTATCCCTGAGGTTTGCTTCTTAAGAAATTCTGGGGGCTGCTCTTCCGAAGACGGGGGTTTTGCGTTAGTGCCTTGAGACATTTGACACAAGGCCTACCCTGGGCGGCTCATCCAGCAGAGCATCAGTCTCACAACTCGCTGTGGGCGATACGGAGGCCAGGCTGGCCCTGGGCACAGATGCCCTAGCATCTGCAGCCTCGCTCCCTGCATCTGGTCTGCTGACCAGGCCTTCGAGACTGCAGATGGCTTTGCTTGCTGTGGTCTCCCGGCCCTCTGACTGCATCCGCCCTGAACTCAGTGTGCAAGGTCAGCTGTCTCCCATATTGCCAGCTCTGTTCAGAGCAGCAAGATGGGCTCTCTCTGGGAAGAAATCCTGTTCCCTCTCTACGTAGCCAGCATGCTTGGAATCAGTTCCCCGGCAGGGAAGCTCTGCTCCATTGCATAAAAAATTGGAGTGGAACTGAGAGCTTTTGGCCCCTGTGAGTTTTGGGATCTGTCTTTAACTTGCTTCCATCTCCCCCCTGTCTTCTGGCCGGGCACGAGTTAACACCACACTGGGATGAAAGGACAGCACCACAGGGCTTGGGGTTTTGTGGTGGGAGGCACGGAGTTTAAGCGTGAAGATGGTCACCAGATGATGATAATGTAAAATTCGCTTGTCTTCCCAAGTCTCAGTTCTGAATGTTGGGGTCTTATCTACCCTCTGCCTTCCAATCCGGATAACTGAGGCTCTTTAGGAAAGAAGACTGAACTGTTTTTCGATGGTTATCTTAAATGAGAAACGTGTGACATGTTATGGAGGAGAAGAATGACTCATGTCTCTCTTACTGTGACACCTCAAGCAGTCGGATTATGGAGCTCCTCACATGTGCCAGCACAGGGTTAGGCAGCGGTGGCCAGAGACTTCGGAGGTCCTGCCTTAGGGTTTGTTTTTTTAAAGCAGCCTAATGAGCTGTAATTCACATACCACACAGTTCACTCCTATACAGTGTATAGTTCATGGCTTTTAGTGTATTCACATCATCCATCTCCATGAGTGATTTTAGAAAACTTTCATCACCCATTTAGCCATCATCCCCAACCTTCCTGCCCCCCCAGCCACTTCCTTAGGATTTTAACCCATAGCCCAAAGTGTGGCGCTCTCCTGTCTGCTTTGTCCCTTGATCGTGTTAAGCTCCATATCCTTTCCTTGGGTGCGTCCAAACAATTTGTAGCTCTCCAAATGCTGCAGTTTCAGTGCCAGGGCATTTGCATCTGGAACTCAGTTTTTCTCTGTTCTCTTCACCCCCTGACAAATATGCTAGTGCAGCAGGACTAATTCAGCCTCATTCCTGAGTGCGTGAGGTCTCTGGTTAGGACTCCTTTTATCCTGTCTCTCTCTCGGTTCTGATCTTGCTTTGGAGAAAGTAATCTTGTGTGAGTGGGAAGGAGGACCCAGCTTCAGTAGGTAGATGGATGCGTTGTTTTGAGCAGAAGAGAGGAACTTTTGTTTCTACAGAAGAAAAAATTTCAGTGATATTCTGATTAAGATAATTGCCTTTGGAGGGTCTTAGCTTTAACCGTTTTAGGAACTCCTGATAAAGAAGTACATTTCTCATGTGCTGAAATGAATGGTGATACCTTGTCTCAGGCCTTCCCTGTCAAAGACCTTGAATTGTTCCAGGAAATTCCAGCTCGAATGTAGAGGACACGTTCTCTACCATCTGTGTGCTTTCTCTTTCCCTTGTTTGCTTCTGTCCCTTTTTCTTTTCCTTCTTTTTTCCTTTCATTCTTTTCCCCACTCCATGTCACCTTGCCAAAGGGCCCCAAAAGTGACTGATCTCTGACCTCCTGATTTCAGGAAGAACAAAGCCTTTTGTAAATGGGAGTGACTTGAAGGCAGTATGTGGAATTTTAGGATTGTAGTTAAAAAGACTTCTAGATTTGAGAAGGCTGTGAATCCACAGAACCAGGAAGAAGTGTGGGCTACGAGTAGCTCCTGTCTTGTAGAAGACATTGTGTGGGGTCCCCTTTCCTGGTACCCTGGCTGCGTTAGGTTCCAGAGGGAAAAGGATGCTCAGAACCAGTGTGGGTACAGAACATCTGGCCCACTGGTCAGCTGCTCTGACGGGGAGCTTATTTTCTGCTTCTCTAGTGGGACCTGATGCAAGTCTCATTTTTATCACTGAGGTGTGGGGGTGCTGTTAAGATTGTCTTTAACAAAAGTAGGTCAGTGATTTATATTTCAAGAAGATATATATATAAATTTGGGGACACTGAATGAGAGCATGTTTTTTGGGTTAGTTGAACAGGTCTAAATATAATTATGTATATTTATAATGCCAGTTAGAGACCTAGAAACCTATTTATCATAGGTCAGGAAACTGGATATGAAATCTGAGTCTTTACCAGTAGAATCTGCAGAAATAATATATTCTGGACACATGTCAATGAGCCCTGGATAAGATAGCTTGTATCTCCCTCCCTCGAGCTGCCAGCTCCATGGCCCACAAAGCTTCTAGCATAAAAATAGCAGGATGCCCCTTCTACCTTCTTCTGGGGCCTGTATCCCCCCCCCCCATTTTTTTTTTAAATCACATAGGCTAATCATTTAAAAAAAAATCCAGCAGTCCAGAACAAACTTGTATTTTTTTTCTGATTATACAGGTAATGCAGGTTGATTAGAAAAAGCTTAGAAATGACAGCTGAATAAAAGAAGAAGATGCAAATCCTGCCGTTCGTACTGATTAGGGATACTCATTTTGGTTTTATCATCTATTCTATTCAGGGGAATGTGGTCATCTTCCCGTGTCATTAACCACGCTCTCAGATCATTTCCAATGGCTGTGTGATATGCCAGGTGTGCTGCGTCAAGACTTACTGAACCCGTGACCTATTTTTGGATAGTTTGGTTATTTCTCTCTTTTCTCCATGATCGTTAACCAGTCTATACTGAATGTTCTTAGAGATATGCCATCTTTATCGCCTTAAGCAAGTTTACATGGGCTGCCCTGTTTCTTTTCATATGTTTAAGATTCAACTCCCACCTCTCTGCTTTTTCCCTTCTTCCTACCGGTGGAGCAGAACCTTGCGGACAAAGAGATGTCTCTTCAGAGTACCACAGGATAAGGAGTCCCATGTATTGAACATGTGAGGTCATATTTACTTGAACCGTAATAGTAGTGGTAGCGTATCTATCACCATTTAACTGTTTTGTTACATGTTTTACAAACTTTATTTCATTGTACCTTCACAGCAATATTACGAGGTGTGTGGGCTACCGCCCCCATTAGTAGACTGGAAAGCTGCGGCACAGAAAGCAGAAGTAACTCGTCCCACCAAAAAGTATTGGAGTCCGGGATTGAACCCTGATTCAGTGCCAGCTCTTTTGCCCGTAACCAGTGCCATGCTGCTGTCATCCTAGCCCAGTCCCTTAAGTCTTCTGTTTTTTCATTTACAAAATGGCAATGGTAGTGCTCTCTGGAGAGCATGATAAGGGTTAAATGA
Source organism: Vicugna pacos (assembly GCF_048564905.1). Classification (NCBI taxonomy): domain Eukaryota; kingdom Metazoa; phylum Chordata; class Mammalia; order Artiodactyla; family Camelidae; genus Vicugna; species Vicugna pacos. The sequence goes on along the minus strand of NC_132989.1, from coordinate 20,707,673 downwards.
GGTCATGTGTGAAAAGCCGCTGGCACAAAAGCACAGGAGCTGTTGCCACACCCATGGTGGATTGTTTTCACCTTTTATAAGGTAGGAATAATACAGATATTTTAAACATTAACTTTGTGTGGTCTCTGTAGCGGAGTCTCTAGCCTTCTCCCTGGAGATGAGCCCACATATTAGGAATTATCTCTAGAAATTAGACTGGGCCTCATACTCTTGCCATTATTATAGTGAACTTAGTCCCAAATGTCTTGATTTTCAACACGTCCAGTCACAAGATTCTGCATCGTCTTCAGGACCGTTTGGGATGCTGACTTGTCAAAAAACATTATAAAAGTGACACATCCCATGAGTTCCCCTGCCGTCCCACCCCCAGCTTCATACCCAGAGGTAAATAAACACTGCCACTTTCTTGAGTAGGCAGCTGACTTCTAACAGGGAATTCTTCCTTGAGTCTAACCTGAGTATCGGTTGCAGTGTTGGGCAAAAAGTTGCCGTGTAGATAAGTGTTGGTGTTAGGTGGGGGACGGTGATCTCCATCCTCTGGTCATTCCCAACTCTAGTAGTTTTCCTGCCCACCTCACCTGACCCCATCACTCCTGCCTCTCTACAACTTGACCACTTGGGCGGTTCTGAGGAAAACAGCAGCACGGGGCATTCTGGCAACATATCTAGGCTGGTTTATCTGGGGATCCGGGACAAAGGAACTCTCCTCTGTCCTTAGGTCTGCTGAATACTGAAGTCATTTTAATCATAATAACCCATGTGGGAAGCTGATTGCCCTAGAAAGGAATCCAGGTTTGGGGACTGGTAAGATATTTTGTTTCTCTTGAATAGGAGTAAAGATAGAGTCTTTACTTCATTAGCTCAGTCAACAAATATTTATTGGACTCCAGCTGTGTTCTAGGCATTGTTCTAGGTATTGAGGGGAACAGTTCTGAACAAGACAAAGTGCTCGCTCTCCTGGAGCTTGTATGTTAGTGGGCAAAGTAAGCAAATAAACAAACAGGATACTTTTAGATAGTCAGAGGTACCACGATGGAAATAAAATAACATCAAGAATGGTGGGCAGTGGAGGGTGGAGGCAACCTGAGTTGATGTGGTCAGGGAGCTGAATGACCTTGTATTCTGGGTCTGCACCTGGTGACCGTGGTCGTTGGAACTTGTAAACTGTCACCAGCTGGATACATTGTGTGGTGGATTATATCTTCCCCTTATATTTTCAGAGGCAGAACCGTTCTTACTCACTGGAATCATGACCAGCCAGAGCCTTAATGTTCTTGGTAAGGTAGAATCCATTCCCCACATGGCAGCCAGACTGATGTTGTAAAAAATAGAAGCCTTATCAAGTCGCTGTCACCTCAGATTTTCCAGTGGCTTCCCATGTCATTCAGAATGCAATTTTAACCCCTTATCAGGCTGATGTATGATCAGGCTCCTGCCTGCCTGGTCGCTCTCCTCTCTGACTAGTCTCTTTCCCCCTCACTGTGCTTCGGCTTTGCTGGTCTCAGGTTCCGCTAGCATACTGAGCACATTGCAGTCATAGGACCTTTTCATTGTCTGGAATACCTTTGCTACAGATCTTCCTGTGTTCTGCTCCTCCTTGTCTTTCAGGTCTCAGGCAAAGGTTCCCTCCAAGAGTCCTCTCCTGACCACCAGACCCACTTCTCTATGCCGTTACCTTGTTTTGTAGGTAATGCACATGTCCCACCCTTTAAACTCTCCAGTACGTGTTGACTGAATGATGTCAAAGTCCTTTCCAAGCCCATCTCGACCACTTGACTGTGTGTTCTAAAAGCAACTCAAAATGTTCATGGCCTCAGGCATCCCTTGGTTCTCTTTAGATTTCATTTTCTTTAAAGCCTCCATCTCGGACAGATCAGGTGTGACTGCTCTGACTGGATGGCAGTCCAGTCTACCCTTGGGGTAGCACAAGGAATGACGGTGGGCTAGAAAAAGTAAGAATCAAGAACTGGGAGTTGATTGATGCTTCACCAGCCTTGTCCTCGCTGCCCATCGCTTTCTCCTGTGCTTGCTGTTTTTCTGTCTTAGATCTTCCTCTGTTTATCTTTACTTTCATCAGGCAGAGAAAAGGAAAGCGTATCTAACATTCTGAAATCTGTGTCATAAGTAGCGCAAGTAGGGGGCCCAGGTCTTCTTGGCTGGGCCATTTTGCCTTCTCTGAATCGATTTCTTCCATAATCTTCACAACAAGAAGAAAGAGACTTATACCTGACTCTTAAATTAACAAGACTGTTTGCTTCTGTTCTTTCTTTAAAAAGAGAGATTTTGCATATTAGAGTATTCTCCAAACTCCAAAAAGATACATGCATCCCAGTGCTCATAGCAGCACTATGTGCAATAGCCAAGAAGGACATGGAAACAACCTAAATGTCCATCGACAGGTGACTGGATAAAGAGGATGTGGTATATTTATATAGTGGAATACTACTCAGATATAAAAAAGAATAAAATAATGCCATTTGCAGCATCATGGATGGACCTGGAGATTGTTGTACTAAGTGAAGTAAGTCAGAGGGAGAAAGACAAATATTACATGATGTCACCATATGTGGAATGTAAAAAAAATTAGATAAATGAACTTATTTACAAAATAGAAACAGACTCACAGACATAGAAAACAAACTTGTGGTTACTACGGGGGAAAGTGGGGGTGGAGGGATAAATTGAGAGTTTGAGATTAGCAGATACTAACTACTATATAGAAAATAAATAAATAGCAAGGTCCTACTGTACAGCACAGGGAATTATATTCAATACCTTGTAATAGCCTATAATGAAAAAGATTATGAAAAGGAATATATATGTAGAACTGAATCACTTTGCTGTACACCAGAAATAAACAACATTGTAAACTGACTATACTGTAGTTAAAAAAAAAATTCTCCTCCATGCCCTCTCATTTAAAGGTGTTAAGTTTTAATAATCATTTTAGTTATAGCAGCACAAATGGGCACACATCCTTGATAAGCTTCATAATCAATTATAAAAGACTTGTTTTTCATTTTCCTCTAAGAAGATTTAAAGGATATTTCTTTCGTTCATATTGCAAGTTGTATGTTGTTTGCTGACAGTGTTCTCAGCTGGGACCACATTGTTCTTCCAGGGGCTACCCCCAAGGCATGGTTTCTGTGCAGAATTTTGCTGAAACCCTGTAGTGACTTTTTCTACAGGACTTAATATCTTGTAGAAGATATTAGGACTTCATTTGGATAGTTTTATGTGGACACACGGGTCTTAACAAGAATCAGCCAACAAAAGTCAATGCTTTCTATACAGCCCCTAACTTTTAGGACTGCTTGTCTTGCTACATAGAATTTAAGCATGAGAGTCAGTCTCTTGTCCCTGTCTCTCTTGGGCTCTGGGCTCTGTTTTGTGTGGAAGGCCACCATTCTTAGATACTTAATTCAGAAGCAGGCAGGGAGAGAGAGGAATGAGCATCACGTCTCTCTCTGCACACACAGATGCCCTGCCTGGTGACATCTGAACACTGGAGACTCCCTGACCCACATTCTCGCCCTCCTTCCCCTGCGGTGTCCTGACCGTGCCTGCGTCTGGTGCCACAGTCACTTCTCAAATGTGTTGCCAAATGCAGAAATCTCCGTCCTCACAGACTTCTCAGTTGTTGGAAATGAGCTTATGACCTAGAGACACAGAGCCCCGTGGCCATGTGCTCAGTGCCCGAATCTTTGGAGGTGGCTGCGGAGTTAGCTGGCTTGTGGAGGATTCCAGAAAATCCAGAGCCTGAAACATATGCTGGCCCGTGTTTTCCTGACTGTGTGCTATGCCCTCCGCTCCCTACTGGTTTCTACTGTCTTATAAATAATATTAGAGTTCTTTCCGAGTCAGAACCTTTCCTATTTTTTAAAGTATTTTTCATCTGTTTTGGGGGAACGTCCACAGCTTACGTTCATTGAAGGCCAAAGCTAGAGGCCGGTGTGGGCAAGCCCCTGGGGACAGCAGGTGCTCCGTGGGCTGGATTCGGCCGCTTTTGTAGAACAGCACGACCCCACCCCTGCCCTCGAGTCGCGGGCCCATAAACAGGACATGCTGCCTGACCTGGAGGCCTGACACTCGTTCCTCTGCTTGTCCACGGGAACAACCAGGCCGAGGCTGGTTGCCAGGCAACCCTGGACATAATAGAAGCCAGAGAATTTGTCCACTGACTGTTAAATTCCCTTTGCCTTTTTTGTCTGTTATCCCTTGGAGGCTGCAGGGACACTAGTTTCGGGTGGGAGATCAGATGTACTGGTTTGAAATACTGATTGTGAGAGTCTCACTGTTTTCGTCTTCCTGGTCCCAGCTCTCATCGCATAACCCAGAGTTTAATGAGAAGGACAGCTCTAGGGGGGCCCTTGGTTCCCCCAGCAGCTGGGAGAAGGGAGGTGAACTCCCCTTGGAGTCAGCATGGACACGGAGCATCGGGGAGGAGCTGTGTGACAGTGGCCGCAGCATTTGTTATCACCATCCTCTCACTGTGGACACAGTTCCACTCTGACGGTGCCAGACAGGCCACTGTTGAGTGGGAGGGAGGGAAGACCCACTCCAAGCTGCTTGAGCAGGGAGGGAATGTATCGTGGTATGTAGCTGGGAAGCCCAGGTCTGGCCCAGGTCCTGTGGCACGCACAGCGTTTGCAGGCCCCTGCAGCCTCCCTGCATCTCCACCTCTGCTTTCCTGTAAGTCGGTGCCATTCCCAGACAGCCTCTCCCTTCATGCTGGCAAGAGGTCTCGTGGCCACGAGTTGGAACGGAAGCCCTGAGCGTGGTTCTCGTCGGCTTTTTGTTGAATCCCATTGAAGCTAGCTTGACCTGAGCCGAGAGTGGAGTCAGCAGCCTATGGAATCTGTGTTCCGAGAGTCAGGGAGGGATGGTTTCCTAGAGAAGTATTCGAGTGCTGTAAATTCGGAAGAAGGGAGGCTGGCTGCCAGGAGGCCAAGGCAGCACAACTCCTCCACATTGGCCTGAGTAGACCGAACAGGGTCATCCAGGGAAGAGAAAGGGCTCTGCCCCACAAATAACAATCTCATGGCTCTTGTCCACGTTTGGAGAAGTTAATCTGGGCTACAGGCTAGTTTTAAACAAAGTAACCCTGGAAATTCAGATTTGGAGTGGGATAAACAAGAGGTAGTTTTGAAGCACTGGGGACCACCAGGATTGGGCGGACGGTGGGCAGCCTGAGAACAGTGTTTGGGAGCCACGTGCCTAGTGAGCAGGGGACGGGGGTGTCCGGTGAGTAGGAGGGTGAGAGGGGACTGTCCCTGCTGGGATAAGTGATGAAAAATACAGGATGCGGTGTGTGAGCTATTAAGTAATGCAGCCGCTCCATAACCCCCAGCCAATGATCGATTATCTCACAGCCTGGCCAGTATGAGAACTAGTTCTCCATCTTCCAGATCCTGTTTCCCTGTATGATTTGGGAAACAACGTACCTCCTGTAGAGCTTGTTTTGAATCTGCTGATGGCTAGTGTGGTGGATTAGACTATAAGGGTCAGCCAAACTTTCTCTGTAAAGAGCCAGATAGTAAATATTTTAGGCTTTGTGGGCCACAGAGGGTCTCTTTTCTTCTCTCATGCCTTTGTTGTGTACAGCCCTTTAATAAGGTAAAAACCATTGCAGCGCAAGCGCCACAGTCTGCTGAGCCCCAGTATGGGTTGTGGGATCAGATAGGCCCCGGTTCCATTCCTGTCTGTGTTGCTTGTCAACTGTGTGGGCGTGTTAACCTCTCAGAGGCTCCGTTGTCCGAGTCTTCTCATCTGTAAAGTGAGTCTGATAAAAGTACCCACCTTGTTGGGTTATTGTGAGGATGGCTCCCAAAGTACTGTCCCCTTGGAATCATCCCGTTGACCCTCTACCCCACTGCACAGTGTGCTCTGTGGAGAGGACGGGGTTGAGCTCTAAGCACCTTTGTAATGTCCCTTGTTCTTCCTCTTTCGATGCCCTCTTTGTCTCCGTTCTGGGCAGGTCTTCATCGGGTTTGGGGAACTTGGTGCCAGTCTCAGTTTCATTTCTGGTCTGTTCAGGAAGTGACCCACATTTGAGTCCATATTTAGCAGTAACTGAAATAAATTGGCTTGGTTCATCATCAAAATGCAGACTATGTACTTGTTTTGCTTCCAGCCTGAAATTCCCTCCTTATCCACTTTTCCACTGCATTCCAATTCATCAGCCTATCGAGGCCTCTTATTAAAGCCAGAAGGAGAACTATTTTCCCCCTGTTTTATCAGAGAGAATGTTAGAATTGTGGGTTTTTGTTCATCGAACTTGGTGGGTGGATGTCAACCTATTACCTGCACTTCATGCAGGTTCATTATGATGGGATGGGTCGAAATCACATGACCTTTCAAAGCCTCAGTATCCTGCAGGTGCTCACCTTCCGTAAGTCTTTGCTCAGGTGACACTTTCTCAGTGAGGTCTAACCCGGCAGCCTCCTTCCCTCCCACTTCTCTGTTCTACGTTTTTCTGTAGTATTTTTCTCATTCTAACATACTATATAATTTAGTTACTATGTTTTCCTTTTTTTGTCTGTCTCTCCCTACTAGAATGGAAATTCTACAAAGCCAAGGATATTTGTTCACTTCTGTATTCCCAGTGCTTTGAATGGCATCTGGTACATAAATACATATTTACTGAATGAATGAATGAATGCTTTGATTCCTGCATTGGAATGTGTCCTTCGTCCTATTCCGTGTTACTTAGAAATCCACGAGACTTGGGTTTGAATATTGACTCTGCCACAAATTGCCTCTGTCTTTGAGCAAATCATTTAATCTGTCAGGACTGTAGTTTTCTTATCTTTAAAATAAGGGGTTGGAGTAAATGATTGTTAAATTTCCTACTAGGGCTACAGTTCTGTGATTATAATCTCTGGTTAAAAGAGCCGATGTACTACTATTAAAATTGCCACAGATATTTCCTAAAAACAGTTTGAATTTCATTGGTGGGCAAAGTGGATTGAGAGAGATTCAGAAAAAAATTTTCAGAAGTACCTCTGCCTTCACGAAAACAGTTCTCAAGTTTTATATAGTGTGATTGCTTTCAAGAACCTTTCCACTAGCCCTTTTAGGATAAAGTCCAGATGCCTTGATAGTGCTTTACTAGCCCCGCGTACTCTGGTCCCTGCCTGTTCCTCCATTGCCTTTGTGTCTGTGCTCTGTGTTTCGGTCCTTCTGAATTTATTTTGGTTTCTCCAATGAATGATGGGTTCAGCCCACTGAATATCTCTTGTCCTTTTACCTGGTATCCTGGGTGCCTTCCCCACCCCCTTTCGGCAAATGCCTACTTATACTTTGGTTATCAATACACAATGGGTGTGGACTTAGAGAGGGATTGGCAACGGGGTTCCAGTTCCACGGGGAATCTCACTAGCTAAAGTGAAGACTGAAAAGGCCTGATTTGCTCAAGAACCGTGACTGGTCTGGGTTGGCTGGAGCGTCTGTGAAATAAGCATGCCAGGATCTGGGGGATTAGATTGTAGAAGGCTCGGGTGCCGTAGTGAAGAGACTGTCTTCATTCAGTGGGTACTGGGAAGCCACTGTAAGTTTTTCGAGTAGCAGAGTGACATAATCAAAGCTTTATGAACTAAATAGCACAGATGCACATCTCAGAGTGTTGGAAGCATCATTTCCCTAATCCCTAAAGCATACTTTGTGGGATAAATGCTAGGGCTCCTGTTTTGCAGTTGGCGAAAAGCTGGGACACGTAATGATTAAAGGACTTACTTCAGGCGTCACAGAAAAGCAGCGATTGAGCCAACAAGGGTTTTTATAATTAGAATTGTGACCTGCAAGACTGATGAGTGTTGCAGGTGGCTCCGTTCATTTTTTAAGTGGGTAGCAAGATGAATAGTTGTGTGAGTGTTGCGAGGCTGTCTCTCAAAGGGGACTGACTCATGGATGCTTCTGGAAGCTTTGGCAGAGACTTGGATTCTGTTTAGGAGATAGCGGATCCTTCTGGGGACGGATAAAGGATGCTTCTTTGTGTCATAGCTGCTGTCACCCTATACAGTTGCTATATGTGCGGATTTAGTGCGATCCAGGAGCAGATAGAAGCTGATCTCCTCTGCTGGCTAGTTTGGGAAGAGAGTTCTTTCACAGCAAGCCTCATCTGTGATCGCATTTTACTTAAACTTTAAGGGAGGTATTGGGTTTTGCAGCATTGTTACAGACTGTTTAAAAGTTGGGTTTAGGAATGCAAGACTTCAGTGTATACCACTGATGATCTCCAATGACTAGTTCCCACTCTGGGCTGGAGCAGTGCTTCTCAAACTTTCCCAATCACCTGAGGGCCTCATTAAATCAGGCTCTGAGGTGGGACTTGGAACTCTGCGTTTCTCACAAGCTCCCAGGGGATGCTGTTGAGTTGCAGGCGAAAGACCTGGATCTCCCTTTGCCTGAACTTTCTTCCTTTCCTCTCTGCCCCAGCCTTTCTCTTTCTTAGTGTCTCAGACACTTGTCCCCATTTCATCCCTGCTAGTATTTGCCACCAGGACTCACTGTTTAGCTTGTGCCAGAATGGTCTTTTCAGAGTGACAATCTGATCATGTCACCATACTGCTTAAAACCCTTCAGTGGCCCACAGTGCACCCCCACCTCTTGGCCTGGCCCATATGCCTTTCTGGTTTCACCTTGCACCATCTTTGCATTTTTCAGCTACAGGGCCTCTTTTGTGCTCTGTTTGATGCTCATGTGCCTCTCATCACAGTACTTTGGCATATGGTTCTCTCTGGTGCTGTGCTCCTCTGCCTCCTGTCCCCTATTTCTCCTTCAGATCTCAGCTCGAGTGCTATTTCGTCTGGAAGCTGCCCCGGGCTTCCCCGTTTAGTGACCTTCGGCTTTTGCCTCTTCTGCCGTTGCCAGAAGAGGTCTGGTCTCTAGCTCTGGTCTCTAGCTGGGGTCAGTAGCAGGGAAGTAAGGGGCTTAGCCTGTGAAATGCTGGATATTAGGTTCCAACTGTCTGCTCATTTCCAGCATCATGCATCATATTAGGAAGTTGTAGATTGCCCAAGAGCTGCCTTACAAAACACTCTGCCTGGCAGGGTGGTGATGGTGAAAGTGTACTTCATAGTATGAAGGAGGAAGGGGAAGAGCTAAGAGTTTCCGCCAGGAACCAAATCCTGTCTTCTAAAGCCTGCTTTGGGGGCTGTTTGTGAGTATGCACTTGGTGAAACAGTCATCTGGCCCTCTCTGCCCCCATGCTTCTCTTTTTCCTACTGTTCTTGCAGTTTTATAAATGCAGAAACTATATCCCAAACAAAGGAGTTTCCGAGCAGAGGGCTGTAGCACATGGGGCTGAGCTGGGAAAAGAGTCCAGGTCGGATGGCCCCAGGCCTCTTCATCTTCTGGGCTGCGCTGTCCTGTACGTTGGGGGGGGGGTCCTTCTCGCAGCCCAGCAGCCCTTGGGCAGCTCCCTGGGCCTGCCAGCGGCCCTGCTGACATGAGGCTGTTCTCTCCCAGACTGGAATGCCTCGCAGGCATGCCCTGAGTGGGCTCTGCGGCAAACCTAAGAGACCCCAGTAATGTGGTCACCTTTCCTGCTGTGTCACAGCCCTTACGGCAGTGAATGCTATCCTGAGTAATGACTCTGGGGTTTCTAGAGGCCTGTTTTTATGTTTCCCCCTCCTTTGGTAATTTATCTTCTGTGTCTTTGATCCTTCTCATAGCTTACTACGACTGAGACTGAAAAGCGCGCTTAGGTTCCAAGCTCCATGAGGACAGGGTCTGGGACTGTATCCTCAGTTGTCGCACAGTGACTGGCACATAATAGCCGCTGCACAGATGATGTGATAAGGAGAAACTTATTAATTTGCAATGTGGTGGGCTACTCCACCACCACCACCCCCATCTTTCAGCAGTTCTGCCAGTGATGCTTTGAGGCTGAGAGTATTTGTGCCTGTGAATTCCTGCATAGGCTTTGCTCCAGGAGCCATGGGGAGTGACATGCTCCAGGAGCATCACTGTCATTGGCTTCATGGCTGCTTGTTCCCCTGCTTGACTCACTGGCCAATCCAGTGGGACGCATATTGTTAAACGAAACGGCTCATCTACTGGGGCAAACCTCCAGGTGGTACATTGTTACCCTCCTCTTATCCTTGAACTTGAGCTCTGAGAGGAGCCATGCTTATCTTCCCATTGTCTGGCATGGTGATCCAGAAAGCACTGACTGCAGAATAAATAGCTATAAAATACTCAGACTAAGTGGATGAGTGATGAATACATATGTCCTAACTTAAAGGTTGGGGTGCTGAGCTGGGGAGGACCACAGAGACACCAGCTTTTTCACGTCTGTTGTTCATGACTCACTGGCATCTCCCTCCCTCCCCCACCTCTTTATTCTGGGCTTCTCTTCCACTAAACTGCCTGCGGAAGGCCAAGCTCTTTTTCTTGTCTCATCCCGTTCTTTGTGTTTCATTGACAGACCTGCTTGTGGTGTTAGTGCAGTGATTTCCCGGCTTTCCACAGCTCTTCTCGGGAACCCAGCAGCATGTTTCCAGGGCTCACGTGTGCTTTGAACCTCCTGGGTGCATGGCGTCTGTCTGCACGCTGGAAGGTCTTGGCATCAGGGTGGGAGGGAAGCGGGGGCGGTGGCAGAGAGAGATGGAGATGAGGCCAGGCTCATTTCGTGTTCCAGTCCAAGCACGTGTCCAGACCTCCCCATCCTGTGGCTCCCAATCCTTCTTGATGAGGAACATCAGGCACGGATGGGCTCTGGGTGGGGTGTGTGTGTTTGTGCACACAGTTCAGTCATCAGCTCACTGTACGTGCTGTTTCCTGTGCTTGAGGCACCTTTAATTGTGTGGTTTGGTTGGTTGGGGCACAGGGCTAATTGCTTTTTCTTTGTTTTTAAAACTGCTTTCTGGACACAGCTTTGATTCTTTTCTTTGGTCTTGAGCTGTGAAATTCCCACAGGAACCTTTGAATTGTGTTTTACACATCACCCCATTCTACCTCCTGTCGTCTCCGAGTTAACACCCGTGCTCCTGGTGCTGTGCTGGGGAAGAGTGACAGTCGTCAGTCACATCTCTCGGGGACGCCCAGTGTGGCAGACCTTTTGCAATATGGTGCACACTCACTGAATCCTCAGCACAACCTTACAAGGTAGTTGGTGCCGTCGCCACTGCCACCGTCTCCATTTTATAGATACGGAGAGCCATGCGATCCGCTTGGAAGGATGTTAGATGCCCCTTTTTGATAAAAGCAAACAAACAAAACAAACCCAAAAATCCAAGCATCCCGTTGAGAAATAGGAATGGGTACCTGGCCTGAATCACAGGCATATTTTCTAGGCTGCTTGCTAAGGTGTAAGATTTAGTAGAGAGTTTTTTTTTTTTTCCCATTTTCTTTTTTAGAACTGTTACCAAGGAGATATATTGCCTCCGAAAGGCAAATACGATAAAGAATTCCCCCTGCTTTTGGCTACTCTTGTGTCTGAAGAATGTCACCCATACCCAGCTCTTTTCCTTACAGGCAGTAAGGGTGAAAAGGCTTTGTCCTGAACTCTGGTGATCAGAGTTGCCCACGTCTCTCAGAGAAACCTTGCGTACTTTAAAAATGAATTAAATCCATGCCATCCACGCTCGTCTGCGATGTCAGCCATTGGTTAGAGTGTCCATATGAGCATTTGCCTTCTGTCTGGTGAGTAGGTGTGGGTCAGATTCAGTCACCTTGCAGAAAGTGGGTGAAAACTGGGCTGAAAAGAGGAACATCAAAGAAGATCTGTTCCCTCTTAAATCCCTGGCAGCTCCCGAGGCTGTGAGCATTGAGATAAGAAAAACTGTTCTGTGGTCCTTTCTATATGAATGAGGCATTTGTTGACGACAAATGTCCAGGGAATTTTTTTCTCTGTTACAGTAATGGCTACAATTTTCTCAGTTGTAGCCCAGCTCCATTATCACTGGGGATGAAGGAGATAAATGGATGTGTTGAGGGTGACGTTTTTCAAACTTCGTTTTGATTCTAGTCTTATTTTCAGAGCACCCTTTAACAGCTGTACCCAGTTAGAAGGATTGAACTCAGTTAAGATTTGGTCACCTTTTGTTTTTTTCTGTCCTGCATTTTAGCAGAAAGGCTCATGAGAAGTGAAATGGCTGAGAGCTGGCAGCAGAATAAAAGCAAGGAAAAGCAACTATAATCATCAACTGAAGTGACTCTCGAGTATTTTGTGGATTGAAGTTGCTCAGTTTTGTTGCTGGAGAAGTAGATACTGGAAGAACATTTTTTAACAGAAATATAATTCACTTACCTGAGAACACTGGAAATGTGGAATTAGCTCAGGGACACCTGAACAGGTTGTAGATGGAGTCTGGGACTCTGGGGAGAGACCCCTAGATTTAATTTTTAGGTTCAAATTGGGTTGCCCAAACTTGAGTTTGATTTCACCTTCCATAAGCCTCAGTTTCCTCTCTTGTAAAACAGAGATAGTAGTACATGGGCCTACCACATAGGGCTACTTTGAGGATTTGATGAGCCAATAGTGCACATAAAGTGCTTAGCATCGTGCTGGTTACAAGCTCAGTGAATGGTGGCTGGTATAGACCCCTTATTCCAGCTTCATACACAGACTCGCACTAAATTTGGAAACCTTATTTTTCTGGCCTGCACAGTCTTTCTGTGGTTAAAGGGTAGTCAATTGAACTGAAGATATATATTGTCTTATGTTAGGGAAATAAAACAGTTAGGTGGTATCACTTTAATCTAGAGTCACCAGATAAAATTCTGGATGCTCAGTTAAACTTGAATTTCAGATAAACAATGAAAATTTGGTAGTGTCAGTCAATCCCCAGATATTTGTTGTTTACCTCGAATTTAACTGATTGTCTTGTATTTTTACCTCTGAAATCTGGCAACCCTAATTTAATCCCACTATTTGCCCTGTTTGGAAGCTTTGGCTATCTTTCTGATCCCTGCAAATGAGGAATTTTAAATAGGATGTTGGGATCTGACCTCATTTGCTTCTACCCCATACTCCCCGTCCTTTGTTGTTGCCAGTGGAAACCTGGCCTTTTCCGAATAGCCCCATCAGCCACTAAAACGCTGGCTGCGTAGCAGCCCAACAACTTTGCTGAGAAATAAGCCAGAAGGAAACCTCTCTGACAGCAATTCCTCTGCTTCATGGTATCACTGAGCTTGTGGTGAGGAGGATGTTGGAAATGGTATCGTAAGAGTCCTGCAGCGATGTTTGGGGTTCACCTTTGAGGAGTTGGGGGTCCACAGTCAGGGGCTCCAGGGGCATCTCGGGAACTGTATTCTCAGGCTTCAGGAGCCATTGAAAGCCTCCCCCTGGGAAGGACTCCAGCAATGAGCATTCTTTGTCTGCAGGTCTAGGGAACCCATGAATACAAAAGAAAGAAAAATCCTGGTCCTTGATTAGTGAGGAATGTGTAGTTTCACGGGGAGAGGGGACCAGCATGTCCCAATGATTGCTGTAATTTACCGAGCACTTCCCTGATGACTTTGCCTCAGGACTGCTAGGGGTTTTCCATGCATGGTCACAGGGATCCTCACAGCAGCCCCGTGAGCAGGATCCTAGGAAGCTGGCGGAGCCACCTGAGGAAACTGGAGCTTAGAATATGGGCTGGAGCCTGGAGCCTCACGTAGGTTGGTCTGCCTTAGAAGCCTCTGTTCTGTCTTGTCTCCTTTGCATCAAAACTGGCATGTGTAGTTGAATCACGTGAAATTACCGATATCTTACCAACCATTTTTGACCTTCACAAATGCCACTTTCATATAGTTCCACCTAATCCAAAGAATTAAATGATAGTTACACACATATATGTACACACATAAACCTACACACACACACACATATAAACACACTCACTGTTACGTAGCTATCACACACAACTTGCTGAGGCTGACAGGAGTGGATGAAATTCGTGGAGCTGGGTCAGGTTACCAGAGAGGCTTCTGCAAATTGGTTTCATTCCTTCACTCCCCTACTCTCCCACTCACTCTCTTGCGCACTCACCGAGGAGAAACTCACTGATTTAGGCAACCACTGATCTGTTTTCTGTATGCCGGCCTTTTCTGGACATTTTCATAGAGATGGAGTCATACACTGTGGGGTCCTTTGTGCCTGGTTTCTGTCCACTGTGCACACTGTTTTTCAGGTCCATCCATGCAGTACCATGTGTCATTCCGTACTACAGGTGGACACTGCATTTTGTTTTTCCATTCACTTTCATAGATATTTGGGTCATTTCTGGTTTTTGGCTGTTATTATAATGGATATTGCTACTCCACACATTCTCTGCAAGTTTTTGGGTGGGCATACGTTTTCATGTCTCTTAGGTAGGTAACCAGAAGTGGAGTTGCTGGGTCATGTGGGAAATTTCTCCTTAACTTGAGCAGATTGTTGAGGAAGGAGAGTGAAAAGGGGGTTTACATGAAGGCTTAAAAGTGGGAATGAGGTTTGGATTAGCCAGCAAGGCAGCGGTGACCTGGGGTAAAGTGCCAGAACCCAGCAAGGTGAGCTGGACAGGTTATAAACCGGGAGAGTGAGGAGGAGCAGCTGGAGTGAGTGAGTTAGCCAGAAAGCTCCTGACGTCCACGAAAGCTAACGCTGCTTCTCTTTTCATATTCAGCAGCGTGGGCAAAAGGCTTCTCTTCCCTTTGCTGTTTTTGGACAGAGGTATTGGAATAGCTTTTATCTCCCCGCAGTGATGGTCCTTTACAGTAAACTAGCGGTGTCTGCACTGGAGCATCAGTTCTCAAATGCCGAGTCCCACAGTTTTTGCTGAGAAAAATACAGACAACGTAATGGGTTTTTCATAAAGCTGAATTTGTATGTCTTATTCTGAGTGTATTTTTCTTATTATTTTTGAATAGTTAAGACTGTTCTTTTTATATTCAGTGATAGTGATTAGTTTTTTTTTTAATGCTTGTGCTCGGAATAATAAAATGTTGGCAACCACAAATGTTGTGTGTGTGTGTGTGTGCGCGCACGCACACATGCATGCACGTTTATGTGCCTCTGTGTTTAGTTTAAGTCAGCTGTTGAAATCCCCGAATCTGGGAACCACTCTTCTGGGGAAGGTTTTGGGAAGGAGGCTGTTGGCACCCGTGGTGGCCTCTGTATTTTGCCTCCTTCCTCATTTTCTTATATAATTGTGGATTGTGGGTGACTAGACTGATGCCTAGGTGAGACCAAAATAAAAGATTAGTGAAACCAAGAAAGGACTATCCCGAGCACGTCCCCACTCCTTCCTTAGACATCTGAATCTGTCAAGTACGCAGTGGATGGGCTCACGCCGTCTTCAGGCTCTCTGTTAGTGTAAGGAAGCCCGACCAAGCTCAGGTCGGATTTTGTATGCATATTTGGAGCAAAGTGACAGTTGATTCTCTTCAGGGTAAGAGGTTGTTTTCTTTGGAGATTCTGCCGAGGCTGGAGGCCCTGCAGAAGTAGTACTGTGGTGAGCGCTGTGGTCCAGAACAGCAGCCCTGGGTCCCAAGGGTGCGGGGGAGCCCCCAGGCTTGCTGTGGAGTGTCTGTTCTCTAGCTTGGGGTTGTGGAGTGGAATTTTTCTGAAGCATAATCCTGAAGTACACACAACCACTTTCTCCACTTAATACCAATAGTGTTGGCGCTGTGCTTGAAATTAACTAAGAGGGAAGTGCATTGAGCTGAACACTGTGCTTCGTGCCTTCAGGCCTGGTGTAATTTGACCCTGGGGACAACTGTGTTAGAGAGGGGCGGTTATTCCGTTTTCGTGTGAAGCACCTCCGGGTCAGGAAGGTTTAGTCCTTGTTCCCTCAACTTGCCACTGGGTGAGAGGCGCAGAGCCAGGATTCAGACCCAGCCTGTTCTCCGAGAAACCCAAGCCCCTCAGTTCAGCAGTTTCTAACCCCAGTCTCATTTGCAGAGGCCCAGCGCTGGTTCCCCTTCACTGCGGGGGTCTTGTGTGTGGAAAGGTTGCTGATTTAGCAGGTTGTCCCCGAGGCAGCCCGCAGGGCTCTGGTGTGTCGGACACACTCTATTTGCTGCCCCTCTGTCCACAAGACAGCTCTATTGATTCAGCCCTGGGAAGTCTCTGCCCTGGCTGCCCTCCTCCCCCCTTTTGTTGATACATCCCCAGAACGTGCAAGTTCACACCCGAGTTGCAACCCCAGCTCCTGGGGCCGAGGACAGGATGTGAGCACCTGCCCGGGTGTTCCTGGGCGGCTGCGGGACAGAGGGTTGTGCTGGGCCCCGTGCAAGTGCCTTCCCCTTCGCCTGCCCTTGGGAACTGGGGGCTTTTTATCTGTTATTTACAGGCAGTTCTTGCCGGTCATAGTTTAAATGCTTTGCCATTTCCTGGTGAGGAAGAAGGTGGACAGAAAATGAGAAATGGCAAAGTTTTATCCATTTTTTTGTCTATTTTTAAGTTTAGGAATTTGTATTTTAGGTGGCATTTGGACTGAACAACAGTTGAATGTCTTGCCTGCTTGTTAAACTTCAGCCATAGTTTCAGGCAATGAAATCCCATCCGTCTAACTCATGTCAAATTTTGCTTAGTGGTTCTTAAGTAATTTCTCCAGTTTTTTTCCCCTTTCTTCCACCTCCCAATTTAACACTTGCCTTAGTTTTTGTGCTCAACCACCTGCGAGATAGGGCTGATGTTACTAACTTCTGGTAAAATGGAGTGACCAAGGCATACAGTGCTTGAGTGGGACAGGTCTGGCTGGAATGGGGCCTAGAAGTTAGGTCTTCTTATTGCTAGCCCAGCTGCCTGTTACCATTGTGTGGAACAGGTTTGCCATTGACAATGGGGCCAAAGGACTGGGCAGAACTGGAGGCCCTTCTTAGCTGGTGGCTGAGCTGCCATCTGTTTGGGGCCAGGGTTGGGCTCCAGAATAGACCGACCACCCCCTCTAACTAAGAAAGGCAAGCTTTTCTGTCACTGTGGAGGGTACTCTGGCCCCTATTAGCTTCTGGAGATTTCTACCCCAGGAAACAGTTGCCGAGCAGTGTTTCTTGCTGTGGAGGAACTCAGAACATATGTTTTATCCATATAAGGCACGTTACTTATTAAGCTTGTGTCCTTGAATTTGTCTAATTCTCTGGCACCCCGCCCATCAGTTAGTTGTCTCTTTTATAAGGTAAGTGCCTGTCTGACCTCAAAAAGGACACTGAACGTGCATATTTTATAGAGATTCATTTTAATGTTTCTACATTACAAAATCTTGAACCGGGTGTTCTGATTTTAAGTCATGAGCTTTGACTTTTATCAGATATTTACAATTTGCCTTTCAAAGGACTTAGCTGAGTGTAATTGCATGAAATGGCAGTGCTACATTTTGCAATGTAGAAACATTAAAATGGATCTCTATAAAATACGCATGTTCAGTGTCCTTTTTGAATGGTCTTATTTGTATATTTCATCAGTCTGTGTTAGACATTTTTATAACTCCTATAATCTACATTCATTGTAGAATGGTTAGAAAATTCAGATAAGCAAAGAGAGAAAGAGGAAAAGTTAAGAAAAAAAATACTAAATAAAAGTCCCTCAAGAGAAACCAGGATATGAAGGACTTCGAACTTTTCAGAAGGAGGGGTTGAGTCCATCAGTCTAAGTATCAGTCTCAAAATCGCTCCTCTCTCCTTTGGTCCAGAGATCAAGGCACAGATTGGGGTGTCTGAGCACGTCCTGGAGAAAGTCAAGGTTGCACTCAGTTAGCTTCATTCTGCTATGAGTCCAGATGGTTCGGGGGTCAAAGGTCCTGCTGTTAACCCACCACCTGCTAGGGGTGGCTGTGAGAAGGGAAAACTAGTCCTTTGGGGTCTCCTGTTTATACAGTTGCTAGTTCTCAAGCAGAAAGGGAGAAAATAATCTCACAGTCGTGCTTCTTCATGTGCTCCTCCCATCCATCCATCCGTCCGTTCCCTCACTCATTCACTCACGCAGCTCACTCATTCATTCATTCCTTCATCGATTCATTTAATACCTATTTATCGTGCGCCCCCTGAGCACCAGACACTGTGTTTGGCTCTGGGAACGCGGTGTGAGTCGGACAACCCCTGCCCTCGTGGGGCCCACGCCGGATTGGAGCAGGTTGTGGTACCGCTGCTTCCCTCTAGTCTTTTCCTTCCATGGCCTTGAAGGCGTTCTTCTCTCCCCTGGAGCTGATCAGACTCCTGGGCTCTGTCCTGGAGCTCAGCTTGACCTCAGACCCACCACCAGCCTGAAACTTGATCATCCCTGCCAGGGAAGGTGAGGAGGAGGAGGCCGCATGTGGCCGGCTGAATTCGTCTCAAAGCGGGACTTCACTTTTGTCTGGGAGGAGCAGGGGAGCAGGTCGCAGAGGGAGGGGTTCCTGGCTTTATCAGAGAGAGAAGGCCTCATTGTGTGTTGTTGTTGGAACGGGTCCCAGAGACCTCAGTGCGGTTCTTCGGACAGGGCCGAGCTCAGCTCCCATGCCATAAAATAATAGCTGAAAGGATCGGTGTGGAACTGAGGGGAGTATCAAAGGGAGCTCTGTGTCACAGCGCTCTCCAGGCCGCGGGGAGGACCTGAGCCCCAGGTCAAGCCCTGCGGTCAGCTTCATAGTATCTTAATGAACACGCCTTTGTGTCTGTGTCTGTGCGCCCTCTCTCTCTCTTTCTGTCTTTGTGTCTCTCTCTTAATCTCTCTGTCACTGCGTCTCTCTTACGTGTGGTCACTTATTAAAGGATTTTGATGGAAAATTTAAAACTTAGTCTCTGTAAATTCTCTTCCTTTTGAGCTGCAGCATATCCGGGTGGATGTGTGAGGTGCAGGGTTGGGAACATTTGACACAGAAAACTTCCAAAGTTCCAGGAAACCATATTTCCCAAACTTCAGTTGTTCCAGTACTTCCATTATGAATTTCTGTCACAACGCAACGCCTCTTTGATTGTTTATCTAATATGTCTATTTAAATGAGAGTATTTGTTCCTTTTGAAAAGTCATTCTTTGTTTTAAAAGGGCATTTTATAATTTGGCCATAAATAAAGCACCAGTATACTTTGGTCAAAATACAAAGTAACCTTAGAGATCAATGTATCAGCTCTGCTGTTTATTTATATGCCACGGAGGCTGATTTTTGTATACTGCAGAGTCGTGTGCTCACCACGCTTGGGGAAATTGTGTTGCAGATTGTACCAGCTCTGTTCGGCAGATTCCTGGAGAGTCAGATGAATAAATCTCCCCCTGCCAGTAACTCCCTGCGCCCGACCCCAGCTCCCCGTCCCACCCTAGAGTGAGGCACTGGATACAGCACAGGTTGGTGTGTGAGGCCTCAGGGAGTGTCCCAGGTATGAGGGACGGGCACATCCTTGGCTGCCCCTTTTCTGATCATCTGTGGACCTTGACCCCTTGGTGAACTTTGCTTTGTACTCTGGGTGTGCAGCGACATCGCCTGTGCTGAGGAGCAGAAGGTGCAGGCACTGAAAGATGCAGTGGACCAAGTTGTCTTCACCCCAGGCGCCTTCCCCAGCTGTTCAGCACGTTTTCCCCACCCTGTGTGTCATGGCCGAGGCTGAGAGTGTGGCATCTCGTGCCGACAGCATGGGTTCAAACCCCGGGCCTGCTCGTTCTGTGACATTGAAAAGTAACCTCTTTTTCCATTTATTCAACCAATAAACAGTGTGTGCCTACTACGTGCCAGCCACTGTTCTAGGCTCTTGGGATGTACTAAGGAACAAAACAGGAAAAAAAAAAAACCTCATGCTTTCGCAGAGTTTATAATCTGGCCTTGTTTTCGTGTGTTGAATGGGGAAGTGGGTGAGTAGTGATACTTCCACTGGGAGGTTTCAATGAGCTGCTATGAAAGTGTTCTTGCAATTGCCTCAAAAATGCCGGCTGTTTCATTGTGGTGCGCGGGCACCCAGAACGGTACCAGGCTCTGAGCCCTTTGACCACACTCCAGCCTGCCTTAGCTTCCGCAGCGCCCCACTCCAATAGTCTCTCATTTCCTAGTTTTTAAGTAATTCTGGAAGCCCCGCTGCCTCTTGGAGCCTCCTCACCTAATCGTAGGACTCTAAAAACTCCTGGTCCCTCTGGAAATCAGCTTACTCATCACCACCTGCCCTGAAGAGTTGAGGTTCTCATGCCCTGGGTGACATTTTTTGGGAAGGGATCTTTGGCTATTCTGTTAACCGAGAAAGGCTCCCCTTTCCCCTGGTTTCTGCCCCAGTGCCGTCTGCTCTCTTCCTGTAGAGTGAGGGTTTGGGCAGAAATCCTCCCCCTGCAGTGTGCTGTCAGGATCTGTTTAACAAGATTCTTCATTACTGCATACGGGAAAAGCCTACCTTAGCATGGTTGGTCTCAAACAGAGGTCTGGGTGCTGGGTCTTGGCGCCTGTCCGTGGAGGGGTTTGACTGCCTTTGATGTCTATACATTTCCAAAAAGAAAAATTCTCTTTATCACCTTTGTAATTAAACAAATATAATTTTGTCCTGGGTCCCCAGTTCTAATGGCAAAAGTGTCCACTGACTCGAGCTCTTAGTGGACTCTCTGATTGTGACTTCTGTGCCCAGAGGCCCTGCTGTATATGCCCAGTGGCTGACTGCTTTAGAGGTGAAACCAGCCTGCCTGTGCCCTGCCAAGAGAGGGTGACAGGCAGCGACTTGGAGTTTGAGCACCGTGAACAGTATGCTTAATAATTTGCTGGGGCTGCGGTAACCAAGTACCACTGATTGAAATTTATTTTCTTCACAGTTCTAGAGGCTCGGTGTCAGATCATAGTGGGCAGGGTTGGTTTCTTCTTCTCTTTCCTTGGCTTGTAGATGGCCGTCTTCTCTTTGGGTCTTGACATGGTCTTCCCTCTTAACTGCTTAAATCCTAACATCTTCTGATAAGGACACAGTGGTACTGGATTAGGGCCCACCCACATGATCTCATTTTACCTTCCTGACTTCTGGAGGGGCCCTATCTCCAAATATAGTCCCATTCTGTGTTCAGGGTTAGGACTTCCATTTACGAATTTGCAGGGTGGGGAACACAGTTCTGCCCATGACAGTGTGGCTCAGGGATGCAGTTCTAAAATACACTCGCACAACTCAAATTGAGTTGCTCAGATGGGTCTTTGAGGGGGTTAGTTAGGATCTGAAGGTGAGCCAGCTCCAGGCTTGGGCGTTGGCTCCATGGTGGCCATGGTTACTGATGAATAAGGTCTTGCTGGTGACTTGGGCCCCCACCCTCCCTCCTCAGGAGGGTTGGCCAGGCCTCGAGTAGGTGGGCAGTTTTCTCCACCACAGGTAGGTAAACTGTTCACCCTGTGTCCTGGCTACTTCAGACAGGATTTGAAAGAGAGGAGGAGAAAGTTTCGGGAAGGCTTTGTTGACAGGGAACACATGATAACTGTCCTCCGGACGAGACTCAGAACTTTGTCAAGAGTTGGGAAAACCGTGGCTAGAGCTTTCCAGTAATCTGAACCCCCCTGTCCTTCCGGTTCTGTGTACTGTAAACAGCGGCTGCCTACAAGAGGGGTTTGGAGAGTGTTGACTTTGGCTGAGATGTAGCCTGAGAAGATTCATTGGTTTCCAATTCCTGTTCTCTCAGGATATTAAGTATCGCAATGAACTGGAAGCCTTTTCTTTATTAAAATTGGAGGAAGAGTTGGGGTGTTTTGAGGGAGACCTGGAACAGGAAGGGGAGCCGACACCAGAAGTTTCACTGCATCCCTCCAGAAATCATTTGTCTTCATTTGCATTGTCAGTGTTTTGCAGCTTAAATATGGGGGAAGGTTCAGAAAAGAAAATACAGTTCCGGAAGTGCTGACATGATAACCAGCTTGCAGGGCAGTGTAGCAGGGGTTGAGGGTGAGGCTCTGAGTGCCACTGATCCTGGCTCTACTGTTCATCACCTGTGTGACCTTGGACCAGTTAATCTCTCTGAGCTATAGTTTTCTTATCTGTAAAATGGGAGTGATATTAGTACCAGCTTCATGGGATGTTGTGAAGACCAGATGAGAAAACGCATGTGTCACCCTTAATGCTCAACAGTTGTCAGCCAGTTGTTAGCCTCTGCCCTTATCATCAGTGCAGGGCGAGTGACAGGCTGTTTGTTTCCCCAGCCCGGTGGCCAGCTTCTCATTAAGAATAATACAGCATCGTGTTACTTACGGAGTTACGTGATTTTTACCAGGTTCCAGCCTTGCTTGCTTTTCCATATCTAGCTAGGAGAACTTGAATCTTTGAGAATAACACTTATACTCACACTTAAGGAGGAAATTTCTTGCAAATGGAAAAGAAGTTTTTTTTTTTTTTTTGTATATTTGGTCTTCTGCTGTAGAGCTAAGGTTGGTTGGTTTTATTGACCAAAAAAAAGTATGCTAATTAGGTGAAGGTCATATATTTACACTCACTCTGCACATTTATTGAGATGTCTCAGTCACATTGCATCCTTTCCCTGCTTCCTTTGCATTCTTCGATCGCTGTGACCCTCTGCTCTCACCTACCACAGGGCCTCCGCACAGGCCATGGCCTAGACCTGGAGTACTTCTGCCGCTTCCCTTTCTTACCACTCATTCTTTATACTCATCCTTTGGCCTCGGACTGGCTTTCCTGGCTCTTCTGTGCTTCTGCAGGACCCTGATTCTTGCCTTCTGCAGCACAGAGCTGTTGCTGACTGCATGCTCATCTAGGTAAGGACTGATTAAAGTTTGTCTCTTCACTAAATGGGAAGCCCGTAAGAGTAGGAACGTCTTTTTTGTTCATTGTTGTATACCGAGTACCCTGTAGCACCTTGGTGCACAGTAGCCATTGGGTAAATATGTATTGAATGAATAAATGGATATTGTTTTGGTGAAAAGAGCTGTGTTAGGTACAGTGGGGGCTTCAGAGATAAATCCTGTTCAGTCCCTGCTCCTAAGGCACATCCCGTCTCACAGATGAGAACGCAGTTCAGTAATGCAATCAGGGGTGTACATCAGGAACACCTGAGTTCACGTGAGGACAAAGCCGTTCTCCACAGGGGATTAAGCAAGCACATCTTCTGGGAGGTGCCGTGTCTGCACCAGGCCTGGGAGAAAGCGGAGCTGAGTCTGAAGAAATGGGAGGAAAAGGCACACTTGATGGGGGGAACTGTGTGCACAGGCTTGGAAAGCACAGCCCGGCTTCGGGGACGGGAGTCACAAGGTTTGGCTGGAGCCCTGCAGGCTGGCGGGCAAGCAGTGGGCGGTAAGTTAGAAGGTATGTGAGAGCCAGGTTGTGGCAGACCTCCAGGGCCAGGCAAGGCACTTGGGGTTGGTGTGGAGGAAAAGGGGGTGCGCCCTAGAAGGTCCCGAGCACATGGGTGATGGGGTGAGTGCTGTGTTCTAAGAAGATGGTGTCTAACATGGTGTGCACAGAGGCAGGACTGGGGTGGGGAGGCTGCTAGGAGACACTCACAGGGTGGGGAGAAGCAGTCTGGACAGTGAGATGAGGGGGAACATTGACAGGCTGTGATCACTGATCAGCAGCTGGAGACATCGGCGACAATGGGCTTTTGCATCTTGCGTACCGGATACTAATGATTCTTTCAGATGCAGGAGTGCGGAGAGCACCCAGGACGGTGCCTGGCAAGTGCTGGAGGTTCAGGAGATGTTAGTTCTCTTCCCTGTGCCAGAAGTAAGGAACTCTGGTGGAGAAACCGGTGGGAGGGGAGGGAGAGGATGGCAGTGCCAGCACAGCACTCAGGTGACAGAGCTCGGCAGGTGGCTAGAAAAGCGGGAGTGGAGTTGGCAAGGGAGAGGAGTGAGTGCCACCTTCGCAGAGTTACTGCTGCAGCGAAGGGAGAGAGAAGGGGTGGCTTAGTGCATCCGGGCTGCTATGACAAGTTGCCATAGGCTGGGTGGTACTAACCACAGAGATTCATTTCTCACAGCTCTGGGGGCTGGAAGTCCAAGCTGAGAGTGCCAGCATGGTCTGTTCTCGGGGGGGGGATCCTCTTCCGGGTTGCAGGTTGACTTCCTGTTGTATCCCCACATGGCAAGGAGCAGAGGGAGAGAGCAGGCTCTCTTATGACTCTTGAAGGGTGCTAATCCCATCATGGGGGCTCCACCCTCATGACCTCACCTAATCCTAGTTACCTCTTGTAGTCCCCGCCTCCTAAAACCATCACCTTGGGAGGTGCGGTTTCAATATGTGAATTTTGGCAGGGAAACAAACATGCAGTCTGTAGCAAGGAGTTTGGGCAGCACTTGGGGGGACCGTCTCCCTCTGAGGGTAAGAGAAGGAAGCAAGGAGCCAAGTGAGGAAGACTCAGACATACAGGGGGTAAGATGCTGAGGGGCGGGTGCCTTGAAAGCCTTGATTTGTAAGGTGGGTTTTTCTGATGGACACATGATGAAGGCTCAGGGGATCTTAGGTGGTCTGTGGGTGGCATTGGATCTTGGGTCGGGTTCCACCCAAGCCAGCATCTTTGTTAGTCTGGTTCCCCGACCATAGGCTGCATCCCCTAACCCTGGCAGCCGTCTGTAGCACCCACCTCTCGTGAGACGGTGAGGACTGCTTGGCGTGACTTCTGTCCTTGGCTCAGTGCCTTGCCCAGAACAGTCACTACACCCAAGCCTTGTCAAATTGCCTTGTTGGACTGTAAAGATGGGGAGAAGTGGATGTGTCAGCACTGTTGTCATAGGAAAACTAGCTGCACAAGCATTGCAAAGTTCAGGTGCCTTGTTTAAAATTCCTGACTAGACTTGGGATATACTTGGAGTTTGGGGAATCAGCGCTTTAGTTGTAACTGATTTGTAAACTGTGACAGCTTAGTTGCCTGCTCTGGGCTCCAGGGTTTAGAAATGAGATATGAATAATAGGGGTATCAGAACAGGCTCTGGGGTCAAGGATTAAGGTTCTGCCTCCTCTCCCCTAGCACATCATCCAGCCCCAAACCCAGGAAAGTGATTCCTGCCCCAGTATTTGTTAGGAGTTCTGACAGCACGGCTCTTGGCAGGTTTGCTTAGATCTGCCTTACCTGGGAGTGTATCTTCCCTTCCACTCCTTGTGGGACCACAAAGGAGATGCCAGGTACCAGTTAACGTCAAAAAAAAAAAAATCACTCTAACTGTGTATCAGTGACCTGGGCTCCACTGGACCTTGTTCGGGCCAGCCGAACCACGTCCCAGCCAGGCGGCACCCCTCTTCCAGCTTCTTACCTTTGTACCCTCTTACTTTCTTGGTGCTGTGCCCACAGGTGTGGCATTGCTGGCTGGGGTCAGGGACTGGCTCAGGAGGCAGGGCTGCTGGAGGGAGCATTCTTTGGTGGCTGAACCTTCTGCTGCCACGCAGACACTCACGGTCCCTGGCGTCTCTGTACTGTCCTTTAATATCATTTCATAAAGCAACATAGCGTGATGGGTAAGTGCTCAGACACTGCGGTTGGGATCTTCTATTCATTAGCGTTATCACCTGGGAAGTCACTTAATTTTTCTGAGTCTCAGTTTCCTCATGTATAAAGCTGGGAAAATGACATTACCATCTTCCGTGGGCTCTCAGGAAGAATAAATGAGATCATAATTGTGACAGCCTAGCTCATATGCCAGCACTCGGTAAATGTCAGCTGTGTTTGTCAACTTTCTAATTCATTGTCCACCATCCATGGGGGAAGAGCTCCATGCACCTGTGTCAGCTCCTGCTTAGGTCACCTCTCACCTGGAATGATGTGGAGGGGATGCCATTAGAATCCCCCTTCTGTGTCCCTGTGATAAGCTTCCAGCCCCATCCTCTCTCTGGGCGTGTCTGGAAGAGTGTCCTCCCTGGCTCTGGCTCTTGGCTCTCGGCCCCTGGCCTTCCTTCATCTCCACCTGCTCATTTGAGCCTGGGCTGTGCAGCACAGGGACTCTCAGTTTAGTGGTGATTTGGGGGCAAGGAGCTTAAACCAGCTGAAGCCAAGAGGAGGAATTTGTTGCTGGGTTGCTGGGATGTCCCATGGACCCCGAGGGCAGGAAGTGCACCTGGCCGGGAACCAGGAACTGGGAAGTCTGGAGCTGGGTTGCGTTGTACTTTCCCTCTGAGGCTGCTTGTGTCTCCTCTCATTTGCCTCCACAGACCATCTTTCTCCACTCAGCGTGCACACAGGGGAGAACGGGGCTGCCCCAGCCCAGTTCTGAAACATTCCTTGGTCTGAATGTTTAGCATCAATGAACTGGCTCCTCTGTGCCCTAATTACAGATTCCCTGAAGAGATGCAGATAGGCCCAGCTAGCTCAGATGCCCACGTCTGTCCCTGCGGTAAGGAGGCAGGGCTGGGACTACGCTGGGCGTGTCTCACCTCACTGATGGGGACAGGCTAGTCACAGAAAGGGCATATGAACAGGTCAGTGACCCCAAGCATGTCATATCTCCTGGCCTTCTGGCTGGAAGGAAAGCCCTCTTTCTTTCTCCCCTAGCCGGCTCTAAGTATCATCTGGGGTTTGCCAGAATAGACAGCCCCTCATGTCACAGGCCATCGGTGCCTCATAAAATGCCCCAGTAGATGACACTAAACTGTTTCTTGAAGTGGAGTAGTACTTATGTCAGTTAGGTGATATGGGCGATGGTTTTAGGATATACAATATCAAACTTTTTTGTATTGATAATCATATTTTTTATTTGGAAAACTTAAACCTAAGGATCAAACCCACAGTTTCACAGCTATTACATACAGCATTTCTTTTCATAAGGCATGTACATATAAGTGAGTTTATTTAAAAATTTTAAATGATACGGATTTGGAGAAAGAAAGTGAAGGTGATGTCTGTGTGAATGACTGTAGTTGGGGAACGTGACTGTGATGTGTAGACCAGGAATTTTTACCCGTGAGCCTGAGAAGACTCAGGAGGTCTGTGAATCCCTTGAGGCGGTAGGCAAAATTTTGAGTGTGTTTACTTGTATTTCCTACCCCTTTTTCCCTGGGGGGTAGGTCTTAGCTTGGTTTAAAAAATTAGTGTGCATTGGAACTTTCTGGGGATGATTTATTAAAAATTGCAGTTTCTGTCCCCAGAAATTTTGACGTAGCGGTTGGAATGGAACCCAGGCACAGGTATTTTCATGAGGATTTAGGTTACAAAAGCAGGTGATTCTTGGACATTGCATTGAGGAACACTGGAGCTTAAAGAGCTCTGGGAGACCCCAAAATTGAGAATCCAGTTCTTACCAACCTCAGGGGCCTGAGGATTGTTGTGCAAACTGGCAAAATCTTCATGTTAAGAGTTCTTGAGGTCTGTGGACAGAAGGTTGCAGGATCAATTTATATCACAAATTATTAAGGATTTCTTAGCACTACAGCTCTCTTTTCTCTGAACAGCCATTTCGTGTTTGGGTTTGGCCTTGTTAGTTCAAGATGCTATAATGAAAACTAAGGATCGTATTGAATGATGCCAGCCCAGAGCTGAAGGCTTTCAATACGATCTTAGATCCAGCGGTATATAAACCTGCCTGGCCACAAGGATTGTTAAGAGACAATCACAGTGCATTTGGCCACTGTAAAAAAAAAAAAGCAAAAAAAAAAAAAACAGCAGAAAAGACAACCACAGGGTTTGTGAGTGGCAGCAGCAGCCACCAGCATGGTTCTCAGACGGTTGTGTGGTTGTGTGTATCTGTGCAGCAGCGGGATGGTGGGAGCTGGCTTTTGCCCCAAGTCGCGGCATAGCAGTTAAGCTCTTCTGCTTAGGAAAGAAAGAAATCTTGTCATGTGAATGGATCTTGATCTCTGCATGTCCATAAAGGCCATAATAATAAAGACACAGTAGTGAGGAAGCATTTTTTAAAGGAATTGCAGTGTGCCAGGCACATCTTGGATACACTTTCTTGTTCTTCCCCAGAATGCTATGAAGTGGTGTCTGTTCCTAACTGCATTTCACAGGTGAGCAAATTGAGATTTCAGGACAGCCTGCTGCTCCTGGGTCTTGACTAGAAATGGAATGACCTGGGAAGGCAATGCCACAAAGCGGTGAGAACACCAGAAGGGAGGGCTCCTCGAGAGATGAGTCGGCTGTATCTTGGAGACAGATTAGGGAGTTCCCTGATATTCTTTTTAAAAATTTCCTATTTATTATCTATCATCTTTAAAGCATCTTATCCGTGTTACCTTGGACCAAGGGAAGACAGCAGGAATTGCTCCCACGTGGGCCAAAGTGGTAAAGGGGTTACATCCCTCCACCCCACCCCCAGCTTGCCTGGTGTTGGTATCAGTGACCCTCAGGCTCCTAAGGCAGAGGTTCCTTTCTGGGGATCCATGGGCCACCTCACAGAGATGGGGAGGCGCCTTCACTGCCTGGAGTAGAATTTTGAAATTTTGCACGTATGTGCCCATGTCTGCAGGTACACACATGCATCATTCTGGTAGTGGAGTTCTTGGCTTCCGCTCTACTCTCTGAGCCATCTGTAACCCCGGACAGCAAGGGGGATGTTCATTGCTGGACCTCACCTCTCAGTGTGGCTTGTGGACCCCTAGCATCTGCAGCATCTGGGAATTTGTTACACATGCAGAATCTTGGGCCCCACCTGGTACCTATGGAATGGAACTGGCAGTTTAACAAGATACCCAGGTAATTTATATGAACACTAAAACTTGAGAAGCACTGGTCTAGATATCCTTCTCCATCTGGTGAGTCAATTTCCAATGCTAACTCTGTGCTGTGGAGGAGCTTTTATTAAGAAGCCATATTTCCTTAAAATCTTGTTTAGGAGATAGGGTTCCTTTATGTGTAATGTTTTTTCATCTTTGTCCTTTGCTGACTGGTGCTCAGCTGATTATCAATTGACTTAGATCTAGATAAAGGGGTTTTTGACCTGCATTGATGAATTGATATGAGCTTTTATGTTGGCCATAAAGTGGTTTCTGACCCAACCCTTTGAGGCACATAAATTGGAGGTGATACCCTATTGATCTGCTAAACAAACTTCATTCCCTGTAAGGAATTTCTTCTAAGAGTGTCATCATGGGCTTTAAGGAAGTAATGGAATTGACTTCTCAGCTGGTCACGGGTATCTTGGAGAGAGAGATCTTTGCTCGTTCATTTTCTTTGCCTTCTTACCTGTTGCTTAGCGTTGGCTTGCTCTTCATCTTTCTGTTGCACTGTTTCATGAATTGTCAACAATAAGCCAGTTTAGTCTTAACTTACATTTGCCTAGAGAGTTGCCTGATGACTCATCCCCACAGTTAATAAATGCAGCCAGCTGGATATCCATGCGTCTTTAGTCTTGTGATTGTGCGTTTTCTGGTGACATATACGCTGGACTCCATTCATCTCCGAAGGGGCCGGCTGTCTTCTTTCTGGTGTAGATTGATCTGGCGGCTCCTCCAGTTGGTGCTGAACTTTAGCCCACTGTTGAACATTAACTCTCCACAGGTGTGTTGGCAAAAGCGGCTGAAACTTAGTGTAATTCCCATTTAAGGAAAAAGTATCACATAATTCTTGATATATAGATTTTTTGACCCACGTCACAATTAAAATCCATTCTAAATTATGAACAGGCATTTGTACTCTTCTGTTGTGTATTTTGTTTCGTTTTGTTTTTTTAATCTGGAACCCCGGCCACTATGTTGGTTTCGTGCACGTCTCCCCAGCAGACTGGAATTGTTGAAGTTCGAGCCCGCCCTCTTCACTGTTGGATCTCTGACCTCTCGCACGGTGCCTGGCACTTGTGGGAGCCGTCAGTAAATATTTGCTGCATAACTGAGTAGATGAAGCACCTTTATTGTCCTGGTCACAGGTGAGCCCCAGTTTATGGAAATGTTACTGCTGTTGATAACAGCAGCTGCCATTCACCGGGTGTGCTTCCTGAGACAGGCCCTGTGCTAAGCATTTCCAATACGCTTTGTCATTTATTCCTCTCAACAACTTTATGAGGCAGGTGGTCTCACTGTTGCCTTTTTAACTGCTGAGGAAACTTACAAAGTGACTTGGCCAGCGTCATGCAGCTGCTGAAGGTGGAGCAGGGATTAGACCCTGGGCCACCTGGCTCTGAAGCTTGTGCTAAATACCCAAGCATTTAACTCTGTCAGATAAGGGCACTGACCTGCAGAGAAAGCTGGGGTACGTGGGGCCGTGGCTTCTGCCTGGTGCCTTTAAAATGGTAAATGATAGCAGATAGAAGATGCTGGCTGCTTGGGTACCTGATGGAAGTTCCCACTCGCCATGCAGCTCCCCTTCCTCCCTGCAGAAGTAAAGCCACAGAGTGGTGAGTGCGGCTCCAGTTCTCCCACTGCCCACCCTGAAGCCTGGTTAGAGGGCCTCTGTGACCTTAGACACTGCTCTGTTTTTTCGGGGGAACAAACCATGTCACCCTGCCGTTACCTTGTGTTAATGGCAAACCAATCTCAAAGCACTGGTAATAAGCGAGTATTGTGGTTTAAAAAACCCGTTTCCCTTCTCAAGGCATCGGATTGACAGTCTGGTTTGGAACATTTTTTTTAGATTAACCTAAAAGTCTATGCTCCACTGTCTTTAATGTGAATGCCATAATATGCGTGTTCACATGTCTTTGACAGCAGTAATTGCTTGTGACAGCTTATAGCTTGCTGATGGTTATTTAAAGGCAATGTCTCCTTGGGTTAACTTCCCCCTGCCACTGCAGTGGGCAGAGTGATTTGTCCTTTTGTAAGGCCTGTCGCAGCAGAATTGTCCCTCTTTAAAAACGGGCATCTTATTTGTCACCTTGAACAGATCTTCTCTTTCAGTGGTTTACAGATAAACAGCCAACACGATGAGGGGGTACTGCATGTGGTTTGCGGACCAGTTCACTTGTCTTCCCGCGGTCCCGGGCAGGGGATGAGTCACACGTTTTGGAGCTAGCACCATAGTTAGTTTCACGTCTCGTGTTTTTGGTTGTTTGGTTGTGGAAGTCTGTAGAGGTTTCAGAGTGTTTTGGGTGGACTTGGCAGTTTGTTTTCGTCTCTCTCTGTGTCTTACAGGTGTGTCCTGGGGTGTCCCTGCCATCCTGGTTCCTGAGAGTATGTGCCGTTGCTTCTTGAGCAGAGCTCTGTTAGTCCTGCATTTGGCAAAATAGAAGTATTTAAAAATCCCCAAGGAGGAGGTGTGGGGCAGGAGGCCCAATCTCTGAGGGTCCCCTCTTAGCAAACACCTCACCTGGATTTTCTTTGGCAGGACAGAGCTGGAAAGTGTGTGCGCCCCGAGGCCCTGGTGCCTGCCTTTTATCTGACATCCCGCAGGGCTGGAACCCTAGCATCAGCAGCCGTGTAAGCTCCTGAGTGGGTGTCCTGGCAGAAGAGCCAGACAGGTGATTTGTTAAATTATTACCCATGTGCAGCTTCTGGCCTCATGTGCCAGGCAGCACGGAGCTTGGCAGGATTAAAAGGAGGCTGATTACACAGCCAGCAAAGGTGGGAGGTGAGACTGCCGGCTGCCACCGTGCTTAACTGTCAAGACGCCCACAGAAAGTGGTCCCAGCAGCTGTGTCTCTGTGGGGCTTCAGAGCATATAATAAATGAGGGATCCAGGAACTAAGCATTGACTAGAAAAGGACTTCCCAGGAGGCCTTACTAACGGGACAGGGCATCAGGAGTGCCACAGTAGGGGCTGGGCTTTGAGCGAGATGCACAGGAACTATGATTTAGGACTTAGGGAGAATCTGGCACATGTTAAATATTTATTGAGGGTCTTCTGCCCTCTGCCACTCCAGGCAGGGAAGGGAGAAAGGGGGCTGGTAACTTTTACAGGTATAACTCATGTGAGCATGGGCCAACTGCTCTTTTAATTCATTTGTATTTATTGATTGTCTTCTATATGCGAGATCTGTGTTCTGCCTTCTCTCCAACAAGAACAAGAGGCTTCCTCTCTCCTTCAAGCTTGGGAAGTGGGCCTGGGCGAACAGTATCATTCCCTAGTTGTGTGATCCTGGGGATAGTAACACGGCCTCCTTCGTAGGATAGTTGTGAGAATTTAAATCAGCTCATATATTTAAAGCGATGGCAACAGTGCATTACGCACAATACTGGCACATAGCACATACTGGTGTTAGTAATAATAACTGTGATTATTATTGCTACTGTTGTCATTATTGAGTAAGGAGAAGTCATTCTGGAGGAAGGGGGTGGTTCGTTGCCCTCTTCCACCCACTGCCAAAGGGTCTGGGGTTCTCACTCATTGCCCCTCCTGCTGGAGGTGGACATGAGGATGGGAATGTGGAGGCCAAGAAGGAGGCCCCGGAGGCTGGTCCCTCCCCATTGCCCAGCCCAGGACGGGGCCCAGGTCAGCAGCCTCTTCCTGGAGACTGCCCTGGCACCCCAGCCTGGAGCAGCCTCGGCGCCTTTGATGTAATCTCTTCCCTGCCCACAGGCCACCGAAAGTTCAAAGGCTTCTCATTTTTCTATTGTAATTCTTTAGAGGGATGATAAATTCCTTCTGGGACATTCAGGACATTTTTTTCTTTTTTTGAAAAGTGTAATTGGCAACACTGACTGAAGGGTAAAGCAAGAAGTACTTCGGAGCCAGTGTTCTCAGAAGGTCTTTCTGTCCAGCAGAGATTCTGGATGAGAGAGGAGGAAACCTTTCTTGAGGCAGAAAGGATATTTATAGGTGTCCTTGATGCAATCAGTGCTCAGAACACAGTTTTAAAATCTGCTTGCAATAGTGTTGCTTTGCTCCTGCAGTTCCTCCCGCCTGGGATTTGTGGAATTCTGCACAGGATGCCTGTGGGTATTCCATTTCCAGGGGCTGAGCAGAGATGGAGGGGCAGACAGCAGAGTCGGAAGACCTAGATTTTGTTATCCACTTGCTTGTTAACCCGGGGAAACTTACAGCTGTGCTCTGTGTCTTTGTCGATTTTAGAACATCTTTCGAGCTCACAAGGGTATTAATGACCAGTGAGACAGTGCTGAATTTGGGGATTTTTTCAGAGGAAGCGTGTAGATATTTGTTCAAATTGCAGTTCGTGTATTTGACAGGCTGAGGAACCTGGGCTTCTTCTGTCCATCACTGTAGGGGAATGGAGGCTGCTCTGCAGGTCAGATGTCCGGGTAACGGAAGACAAGCTGTGCAGTTGTCACAGTCCAGCAAGGCTCAGATCCAAGCCCTGGATGAGGTGCTTCTATAGAATTAACTTGTTTGATCCTCACAATCCCAGAACGCAGGAATTATCACACCCACTTTGCAGTGCAGGAAAACAAAGTTCAGAGACAGTAAAGTAATTTATTCAGGGTTGCGTGGTTTCGTTCAGTCACTGAATCACCATTTTGGTGATTTTCGCTATGTGTTGAATATGAAGATTATCCTCAGGAGCAAACCAGAGATGAGTTGCCAGTGGGGTCGCTGGGAATCACCCCAGGATTGCCTGGCTCCAGGGCACACAACTGGTCACCACATCATGTTCTGTCCCACAGAATTCTAGTGCTGGGAGGGACAGGGAGGCCCACCCCCTCGCCCGGGCCCCTGGGTGCGGTGACCTCCCCGGGGCCCTGGCCACATGCGTAGCTGGGCGTCGTGTAGCTCTCAGCACTGACGCCAAGGGCCGTCCTCTACCCTCCGCCTGTTTCCACCAGCAACACGCCCACCCCTGCCTCTTACTATTTCAAATGCCAAGACTTGAAAAAATTTTAAATACTTGATCAAAACCTGGCTGAAATGTTAGGCCTTTCCCTGCTTTTAAAAACAGAGGATGCTTAAACAGAGACCAATTTTTTTCTCGATGACTCAGGCCTGTCATTATGTGCTTCATTCATGTGCCATATAATTTTGCGTCTGCTTTTTCAGTTTTTCATTTTCTTCCCCTTTCCGTGTCAGTTGTCACCTCACCTACAGTCACTGAGATTGTCACTGACTGCCTCTCTCTCCCTTTGGGTTGATTGTTTCTAACCTGTTGTGAAGGAAGAAACAGCTTCTGGGCTTTTCTGTGTGTGTGTGTGTAATGAAAGGCAAGAAGACTTGAGGAATAAGAGTCCGTGACGTTGTGACAGCCACCTCTGCAGTTGGCCTCCGCGGTTGTTGCTATCACGGCCCCCTGGTCTGTGGTTGTGGTCTGGCTACAGACCTGGCCTCGGCTGGCGGGATTGAGAGCTCAGTCTTTGGAGTCCAGTGGACCTGGCTCAAATCCTGACTCCTCCGCATATTTGGAACCTGAGTCAATTTACGTCTCTAAGCCAAA
Organism: Vicugna pacos; assembly: GCF_048564905.1. Taxonomy (NCBI): domain Eukaryota; kingdom Metazoa; phylum Chordata; class Mammalia; order Artiodactyla; family Camelidae; genus Vicugna; species Vicugna pacos. The sequence continues at coordinate 20,673,663 of NC_132989.1, read as the reverse complement.
GTTTTCTTATCCTGGCACTGCAAGCCCTCAACAAATGATGTCCTCTGTTATTAATGGCAGTAGTAGAATTATCATATTGGTGGGGGCTGGGTCAGTGACCGGTGACAGCGCTCAGGTAACTCTGTAGAGTATGGGTTAAGAGAGTGGGCTTATGGCCAGGAAGGCCTGGGGTTCAGCCCTTACCTCCACGTTCACCAGCTGGGTGACCAATAATAGAAGGACGTTTATAATGTAGAGGTCAACAGAGTGGGCTCTTGGGTTAATGTCGGGGTCCATTTCTAGCTCTGCTGACCCGAATCTGGAAGCTGCTTCCGGCTTCTCGTCTCCAAAATGAGGATGGTGGTAGAATCCTCTCAGGATTGTTGGGGAGATTAACTTGGTGCATATATCCAGTGCCTCACATAGTGCCTGGCACCTGTGAGAGCTCCATAAATGTCCATTGTTACCAGCTGTGACTCCCCCCGGCATCCGGGAACTGTTGATACTCCCTTTATTCCCTGAGTGTGGTAGTTTCTGTTCTCGTTCCCAGTGGTGTAATTAATTTCAAGATCACTGTTCCTGGTCTTTGTTCCCTTGGCTTTTCTCAGTCTACCAAAGATAGGACTTGTAGATGGTTTTTCTGGAAGCAGTTACATACCCTCTTCTGGGGGAACAGATGCTTTGCTTTGTGAAGTTTCTTCCTTCTCCTTATTGACTTCTCAGCCTGGAACTCCCTGGGAACTCCTGGCAAGTTGTCGGAAATGCTGGAGATACTCAGGAGACAAGTATCTGTAAAAAATGGAAAATGTTTTCCTCTCTGACATCTCTGCTCTTTCCTATGGAAAAATATTTGAGTGTACTGTAGTGGAAGGATTATTCCTGCATTCTGTTCTATTCCACTTTTACCAATTTAATTTTTTGTCTTGGCTTATAGACAATGCATCATAAAACAAGTCGTTATGAATTAAGATAATTATTCTTTTTGTTTCTTTTAAGCCAAGCATATAAACCAGGGTCCTTCCTGGCCAATTCTAAAATGGTTGGGAAAATGAAAATGAAAACGAAAAATATATGTTATTATTTTTCCCAAAGGCTGTTTTGATATAAATTTGCTTTCTTTTTCTGGATAATTAGTTGTAACTAAAACACTGTGTCTTTGGGTTGATCTAAGGAGAAAGGTTTTGCCTTCATATGCAGGGGACTGGTGACTGACAGCTGGGGATGGTCTGATTTCACAAGGACTTGTGTAGGGGATCGTCTCTGATTTTGGGGGGTTGGCAGCACCCCCAGCTGTCTTCAGGGAGAGCTGCCACGTGGCTCTTTTGGAGTTGCCCAGATCTGGCCTTTGCCTCTCCTACCAAGACATGGACTGTTGGGCTAGGCGATTTTGACAAACAGCAGGTGCATCTCATTCCTCCACCAGCCTGACCTTGTCCTCAGCCCAAACCAGCTAGTCTGACAGCACGTCTGCTTATTTACCCAAGTGCTTCCCGTGCCGCTGGTCCTCGCTCTTGGTGTTATTGGAAGTTGGCCATTGTGCTCAAGGGAAAAGCCTGGTTTATGTAGGTTGGTTAGGGATGTGCTTTTGTTGAGTCCGGGAAAGGCTGGTCCTGAAAGGGAGGGGAGGAGGCTTTGCCGTTACTGGAACTTTCTGACCTCTAGATTTCCTTGATTGAAACTAGGTTGAAGGGAGAGAAGGGTCCTCTCTGCAAATGACCCAGCCGGGATGGACTGTATGTCCTGGGTCAGAATAGTTCTTTATAGTGTCCCTTTTCTCAAAACTGCCCCAGTGTGGGTATGGTCACTCTATGTATGGATCACATCAGGTTTCTTTGAAACATTTGTCAGTAGGAATGAATGTCAGCTTCCAGTGGGGGTTTTCAAGTGAGGCTGCCGCCTCCTCCACCCAAAGCAGCAAGAAAGAATGGTTCTAGAAATGGTTGTTACAAGTTCTACCCTTATTAACTTCAAAAAAGCTACAGACCTTTAGTGCAGAGGGCACTTTCGATCCTTACTGTGGGAGAAGGAGTGGTACAATGTGATGTTATTGAGGTCTCTGGATTGAGAAAGCAAAACTTCAAGGATAATTGGCTTAAGTCGGGTGTGATAATTGGGAAGAGCATGAAACCTAAAGGAAATGAATGATGCACTTACCCAGTGTCACCCAGCCCAGGAGGTTAGGGTGACTCCAGAGTGGTTGCCCAGGTGTGTCTGGCTCTCTCCGCTGTCTGCCGTGTTGGCCTAGCGTTTTCAGTTCATGGCTCTGATATTTCCATCTTGCAGGGGATGAAACTGATTCAGACTATGAGCCGCAGTTCCAGCTGGGAAGTGGCAGAGGCAGCATTCAAGCTCAGGGCTTTTTACCATTGTTACCTTGGAGAGGTACAAATGATGGATGTTTTTGGCCTGATGAGAACAGTGGGAAGAGGCAATTAGTATTAGGATATATTGGTCCAGGGTGAACCTTTTTGAGCCTATCTGTGTGAGTTAAGTCATTTCCCTAGAATGCTGGCCAAGAAGCATCAGGAACACAGCACGTGGGGATGTTATTCATGTTGAACAAATGTCAAACAGTGTCCACAGACTTATGGGTTTGTAAATCCAAAAAAGCTGCTATTATTAGGGTTTCTTGCAAGCTCTGAATTGCTAACATTTTTTTTTGAACAACTCTAATAAAGCAGCTCATTACTACAAGTATGGTTTAAGTATCTCTCCCAGGAAAGCAAGGGTTTTTTTTTTTTTTTTGTATCTTTAAATTAACACAACTGAGGACAGCTATGGTGATGATGAAAAATTATCTTATGGTGATGATGAGTTGTGGTAGAGGGTAGCAAGGGGAAGTGAAGGATTCCAAAACCCCCAATTTTCCCATTTGTGTTAAATTTCCACAAGTTTAAGATGTCTCTGAGAGTGTTATAATATTTTTCTATAATTTTCTACTCTGTTTTTTCATAACTATGGTGACCTGTTAGTCATCACATTGATCTTTTTCAATTAGTGGTCTGCTGAACTCAAGACTTTAATTAATGTAGCTGTGCAAGAAGATGAAAAAAAAATAGTCTTCAAAAACTGTTACTAATACGTTTGCACTAGGGCTGGTTGACCAGATCAGTATGGTTTTGTATGTTTTTTTCCCAGGCAGTTCCTGTGGGAGCCAGAGACAGACAAACAGATACACACACATACACACACGCACACGTACATGGAAGCCACTGAGCCACTGGGAGTTAAATCCATTTGCCATTACAAACATTTTTACCACTGTGATTAGTCACCCAGCCAGACCACTCCATACTCCGCCTCTCTCAATTTGTATCAGCTTCCTTGATATCTGTTTCCACCTACATGCCTGCTCTCAAATCTCCATAGCTACATCAAAATATGTATGGGAGGTTTGTTTTTGCAGACAGGCAAATGTGACCTTGTAGATATGTTCCTTTCATTATTAAGTTTTACACGAAATGCTCTGAATACAAATGATAATAGCACCTGCTCTAGAGGGGGGTTTGTGAGGATGAAAGATGAGACCCCGCACAGAATTCCTATTGCAATGCCTGGCACACACATAGGTGCTCAGCCTCTTAGCTTCTTGTCTCTTTCTCGCTTTCCAGGGCTGGGGCTCTGCTCTCCCTAACCTGTTGAAACAACCTGTCCAAGGGTCCCACTGATCACAGAGGAGCCAGATCTAGATGCTCTGTCTCAGCCATTTGATGTCTGTGTGCTCCTGCTGGTACTGAACACTCCATCCAACCTGGGAAACATTTCTTTTCTGGCTCATGGCACTGTGTTCTCTTCCTGCCTCTCTGGCCTTTCCTCGTTTCCTTTCCTTAGTTCTTTGGTCTCTTTCTCTGTTGTCTGAAGAGGATGCTCAGTTCATTTACGTATCCTTAGCCATCTTTATTTACTTCTATGGATAATGTTCATGTACCCACCTCTGGCCTGACTTCTCTCCTGGGCTTCCATGCATCCATTTCCAACTGACTGACTAGCATCTCTGCCTGGATGTCTCCTGGCATCTCAGATTCAACATATCTCAAATGCAAATCACCCTCCCCTTCTCCAAAGCATATTCTCCTCCTGCCATTACTAGGTCTTTGGGTGGTCCACTGTCCTCTCCCCACTTCCTCCCTTTCCCTTATAACTGCCTTTGTTGCTTTTTCTTCTGTGTCTCTCAGTGTTCACTTGGTAGCAATTTTCTGTGGCTCTGACCTGGGTGATACCCCTTGCATCTGCTCCTTCCTCTCTCTCCCTACTGCTAGTACCATAGGTATTCCTACGAGCAGCACCCACAGCGCTCCGCTGACTCTTGCAATGAATTCTAACAGTAGTTCTTACCTCCTGTGTTTCTATGTCTGGATCCAGACTTACTGATCCTGATTAATTGTGCTAAATCATTTGGATATATCACGTCCATGCCCAGATCCTTTCATTTCTTTTTTGAAAATTAAAAAAATACGTATACAATTTAAAGGTTACTTTCCATTTACAGTTATTACAAAATACTGGGTATATTCCCGTGTTGTACAGTACATCCTTGTAGCCTATTAACACGCAACAGTTTGTATCTCCCACCACCCCCCACGGGTATAGTGCCCCTCCTCACTCCCCTCTCCTCTCTGGTAACTACCAGTTCTCTCTATCTGTCAGTCTGCTTCTTTTTGGTTATATTCACTCGTTTGTTGTATTTTTTAGGTTTCACATATAAGTGATAACATACAGTATTTGCTTTTCTCTGTCTGACTTATTTCACTTAGCATAATGCCTTCCAAGTCCATCCATGTTGCTGCAAACGGCAAAATTTCATTCTTTTTTATGGCTGGGTAGTATTCCATTGTTTTTATAGACCATATCTTCTTTATCCATTCATCTATTGATATGGACACTTAGGTTGCTTTCGTATCTTGGCAATTGTAAATAATGCTGCTGTGAATATTGGGGTGCATGTGTCTTTTTGAATTAGTGTTTTTGGTTTTTTTGAATATATACCCAGGAGTGGGATTGCTGGGTTATATGATAGTTATATTTTTAGCTTTTTGAGGAACCTCTACACTGTTTTCCACAGTGGCTGCACCAATTTACATTCCTACTAACAGTGTATATTCTTGCCTCCTCTGTCATAGATTAATTGACCATACATGTGTGGGTTTATTTTGGGGATCTCTATCCTGTTCCATCGATCTAGGTGTCTGTTTTTGTGCCTATAGTATACTGTTTTGATTACTGTAGCTTTGCACTATAGTCTGAAGTTAGAGACCGTGGTTCCTCCAGCTCTGTTTTTCTTTCTCAAGATTGCTTTGGCTATTTGGGGTCTTTTGTTTTTCCCCAAAATCTTTATTGACTTTCTGTTGTGCATGACATTATGAAGAGAGACCAAAATGTTATACCTGACTTTGGTGCACCTTATCAGTTGACAAATGGCATTAAGCTTTTCAGCCATTGTTCTGGTCTCAGGCAATAGTCTATACTTGGTGTTACCTTAGTGGTCCACTAGTGAGGTGAAACGTCAGTTTTCACTTAATAATGATACAGACTGAAATGTGCAGCACCCCCACTCCCCCAATTTATACATTGAAGCTTTTATCCCCAGTGTGACTTTGATAGGGCCTGTAAGGAGGTAATTAAGTTAAATGAGATCATAAGGGTAGGATTAATTAGACAGCATTAGTGTCCTTAGAAGAGACATGCATGGGCACATGCACTCTCTCTCTCTGCTTCTCTCCCTCCCTCCATCTCTCTCCCTGTGCACGTGCACAAGGAAGAGGTCATGTGAGTGCAAAGCAAGGAGGTGGCTGCCTGCAAGGCAGGAAGAGAGTCCTCCCCAGAACCCAATCACGCCAGCACCCTGATCTCAGACTTTCAGTCTCCAGAACTGTGAGAAATAAATATCTATTGTTTAAGCCACGCCATCTATGGGATTTTGTCATGGCAGCTCAAGCTAACAGAAATAACAAACACTTATTTTAGATCTTTTGTGTCCCAGGCATGGGACATGCAGGGATACGTGACTCCTGCTGCCATGCAGTTGAGGTAAATCCTCTTATTCTTACCGTGACATCCAGCAGCTTTCAGTCAAATTATACTGAATGCCCATTATGAGCAAGACACTGTGTTGAGCATTGGGTTTACAAAGATACTGAAGAGCTCAGAGCCTAGAGGGAAAGAAAGAAAGATAAATAGATTATTGTGATTCAGTGGGAGTTGAGTCTGGTAAGATGTTCAAGATATGTAAACAGCTGAAGTAATCATTCCAGGCAAGGAATGTAAGTGATGGATAAAGTCATAAATGGATACTAAAAGAGCAGTAGATTATAATGTTAATCATCTTCAGTTCAGCACATTTTTTCCAGTTTTCACTTTTTTCTTTTGATTGCAAAAGTAAAAAGTAAAGAATACCCTCATCTTGTAGAAAATTTGAAAAGTACAGAAAATTGTAAAAATTAGGAAGAAAGGCGTTCATAATCCTATCACAAAGAGAGAACTTCTTGTTTCTTTTAATGTTGTTTTTTAAATGTCACTTTAAATGTCTGTGTACTATTTCCGTTTTATGGATATAATATAATTTCCTTATCGAATTTCCTAACTTTAAATATTGAATGTTTCCATTCTTTGACTTCTGCTATATTAAAAAACTTGATGGACAATTTCTTTGGGGATGTCCTGCCAACCACAGACATTTGTTCAGTTCTTTCTGTGTTAACAAGTGACTCTGCTTAGCTTTGGCATTAGGATCCTGTGATTGGGACAGAGAGATGAGAAAGAGATGTGGCCTTATGGAGTCTGTGTGAACCCTTACAGGATATTTGGTCCATGCCAAAAGGTCCTTGAAAATGTTCAAAATGTCCATTGAGACATTTGGTTCATGATTTGTAAATGATACAAACATTTAAAATTTTCATTATGTTATTTTTATTGTAATTTATAATGAATTTTGGGTTTCATATTGATTTTATTCTTCCTCATCGTAAAGTTTGTCAGGGTTACTCTTAAGTCAGTGAGCAACTGTTTTCAGGTATATGTTGACCTGATTATTGGTTTTATATGTGTTATACGTGTAAACAGTTTCACTATTATGAATCTGAACATCATGTAGTTGTTGGCTGTATTTGAGTGTGACCACCAAGAGCCTGGGTAATAACTTGTTCACTGCTTTCCTGTTTGTCTTTTAACATGTTAATAAATTTACAAATTGAAGGATGATGCACTGCCATCAGCTTTTTAAAAAACATTTGGAGTTTTTAATTTAAAAGATACACTTTAAAAAAACTCAGATTCAGCAATTGAATTTCTAACCTGATACTAAAATGCTTCTTTTTCAATAACTAGGAAGGGGGAAGGCAGTGTAAAAAGGAGACAAAGCCAATTAGGAATGTTTTCCAGCTGTCAAATGCACTTAATAAGCAGTCAGCCAAAATGACAGTGGTAAAGGATTGTCTTTAAAAACTCATCCGGCCTGAGGAACCCTGTTCCAGCTTGAGAAACATTAAAAAGTATTACAAAAAATGTGCAGGGAACTCCCTCTTGGTTTTCCGTCTCCCAGTAACGAGAGCAATTTAAAGCAAAGATGCCATCTTCTTCTACAGAATTCCACCCTCTCCCTTCCCCCACTCCCAGCTCAGGACAGCAGAAACGGGCTCCCACAAAATGGCCTATTACCTTTTCTTTTAAGATGAAAATACCCTCAGCTTTTGGAATTGGCTAAGCCAGCCTTCCAGTGCATTGTTCATCCTGTGATCGCCATTCAGCACCGATGTATAAACATTCCAAGTTTCTGATGGAAATCTTGGAGCTTCTGGTCATCTTCTGCCATGCCTTCCATGGGCATACATTTTCTCAACATAGTCCATTAAGTCATCTAAGTTTTCTTCTGCATTCTCTACAATGTGCTTTGAAGTTTCATTTACGTCTTCCAAAGGCACAAATGGAAGTCCGAACAACATGGTTGCACACTTACGGGTGTTACTTTCTGTTATGTGCTCACGTGTTAGACCCAAAGAAGATATTTTTTGCCACAGTGATTGTGAAAAGTGAAACAGGCATCTTCTCACATGTGCATTTGGTAGGAGTAGTCTAATTGCATTCGTAAGTGCAGTCTTGAAATCCATCATGCGTGATGAAGGGCTAATGTTGAGATTTCTTTCCCTTGCAAATGTAGGTACTTTCTCGTGTGTAACTCTAAGTGTCTTCTCACCTCTTCATTGTTAGTGCCTAAATCCATGGCATCGTATAACCCAGTACTACACCCTGTACAGTGAATAACTGAGTGAACTGTGTTGGTGCCACCTTGAAGGTGTGTGATATGGTCCTGGCACCTAAATACCCAACATTGTCATCAGTTGTGTAACTAAGAATTCTTTTGTCATCTTGAGCACAGACATCATGCATAAGAAATGATTTTCTGTGTCTGGTCACTTTATGCTTCTCTGGAGTTTCAGTTCCATGCAATGAATGAAGTTGCGTTTGGAGGTTGAAGTCTGCTTTGATTTCTTTTTGCTTGTCTTGTCAGTGAGCTTCTTTCTGGTAGCAAGAATAGGACCTCTTCATCATGATGTCATGGAGAGTGCTTTGAAGTACCTGCTATGCTGTTGCATTTGGTTCGTCTACATGCCATTTTAACCTATTCAGGGTTTTCCTTCCTAACTTTCAACACCAACATTTTGCTGATGTTTTCCTGTCCGTCTCGAATGATTGTCCTGTAATCCAAGTCAGGACTAGTTGCATGTCGGGCAGATTCTCCTGTCTCCACAGTGCCTGTACCTTTCACTCCCGTCTCTGTTAAGAAGATGGAAATAATAACAAAAAACATTCTAATGCAGCATTGGCTTTTCTACTGTGAAATTCTGCTCTTTCTGTGATATTCTAGTGAGAATTTTCAATGAAAAGGTCATGCTGGCAAGCAACAGGAGAAGGGTTATTTTTTCTTCTGCAGCTGTCTGACCAGTGGTCGCTGGTTTACTGATAGAGGAAACCTTATTAATGTCTGATGGATTCAACGCCTGACTTGGCTGGGCTGAGTCAGTCAGTTGTAGGCACTCATGGAGGGTGTTGTGGTCCCTGTTAATGGACAGGTAAATGTGGGAGTCATACCCACTAAAACTTCTTCAAATAGTGGCAGACACTTTTGCAGGCTACTGTGATCATGTCTCTATAGGATATTGATTCAAGGGAAACAGTGCCCATTAACCGAGGGTGATGGGATAGTTGTATGGGGGTTAATTAGATGCCTGGTGTTCCCCTCATGGTCGCTCTTACACCAGGTATCTGTGTGGTAGGAGAGCCACACCTGTTCTCACTCCTCCTGTACAAGCAAGATGCTTTGTAAAGTCTTAACATAACACTCACTCCTTGCCCAAGCTCCTCCTTTCAAACTCTGCCCTTATTGAATGACCCAGCCACATCTGACCAAGTGTCCAGTGACATATTAATGCACCATGCATGGCGAGATTCCATCTTCAACTTGTTGCCCTCTGTGCATTTCTCTAACTGTAGGATTCTTCCTGGGTATACATAGTTAATATAAATCTTGCGCTCTTACAGAAGTCCAATCCTGACCCATCTGCCTAAATCCACGAGCCATTACTAGCTAGACTGCTGAGGCTAGAAGGGTTAATATTGGCAAGAAAGCCTCGATACAATTACTGGACCAATAAAACATGGTAGGATTTTTCTTTATGTATTAATTCTGTAAACGTAACAGTAAACAAACATAGGCTATTTGAATCCAGGGACATTTTCCAAGCATGGGTGTTTTTGGCAGGACTGAATTTCGAGGACCATTTGGCATGGACCAAATATACTCATGGATCACTGTGGACCAAATGTCTCAGTGGATGTCTGGGGCAGGACCAAATGTTTGCTAGTTGTGTGACCTGCCAAGGGAGACATACCTGTGAGCGCAGAAGCTCTTGAGGACACTTCACTCTGTAAGCGACTTACACAGTCTTTCTGAAATGACATGAAAATTTCAAACCAGCGCTTAAGTACCTCGACCTAGGCATTATAAAGTTTCCTGAGATTCCGGGGATGTTTTTAGACTCATATAAATGGGTCATATTTTTGGCAAGGAAGAAACACGCTCATAATTAACAAGTGATGTTCAGTTTTTAAAACTAGACTTGTGTGTGTTATTGGCTTCTCTAAGGAGATTTTGATCAACAGATAAAAAATTGTGAGCATGATCATTTATTTTTTTTAGCCACATACCTTTGTTTGTCAAAGAGATTTTGCCAAGAGACGCTTATTTTAAATTAAAAATGTCAGTTTAGCACATATCCAGGAAAGTACGCAGCTCAGAATTGTTAAGTTTGAGAATTATCAGACAGTGACTGCAATCATGTAGTCACTACTCAGGCCAAGAAATAAAACGATCAGCGTCCTATGAAGCCCCCTTAGCTCCACCCCACCCCTCGTCTCCCATGGAAACCACTATTCCCGAGCTCCAGCAGCCTAGACTTTGCCTGCTCTTGAGGTTGAGAGGTTTGAAATTGTTTTGGAAACTCATTGGAAAAATTGAATAAACTCCAGTTAATTTACCTGTATCCCTTGTCTCTTGCTGTGTGACAGGTCACCCCAGACCTGTGAGACTGCAGGTGACAACACCGTCTATTCCGGCAACTCAGTGCTGTGGCTGGGTGCCTCTCCGCTGGGCTCACCTGTGCAGCTGCGTTTGGCTGGACGCTTGGCCTGTCCCCACGTGATCTTTCATCGTGGGCTTCGTCGTGGAATGACAGTCTCCAGACAGTGTTCCAAGAGGGCAGGGGTGGGAGCTTCAGGTCCTCCAGAGGCCTAGGCTTTGGAATTCACACAGCATCAGTTCCGCCACATTCTGCGGGCCAAAGCAACGCACAAGGCCAGCCCCGATTCAAGGGAGTGGATTCCACCTCTGGATGAGAGGAACAGCAAAGGCACACTGCAGAGAAGCTCGCATCAAAAGATTCGTAGGGAGGAGGGGATATAGTGCAGGGGTAGAGGGTGTGCTTAGCATGCACAAGGTCCGGGGCTCAATCCCCAGTACCTCCGTTAAAGAAAAACAGATTTGTAGCTGATAAACAGTGTGTCATGCCACCTGAAGGGTGATATTACTACTGTGCGAACTAAGATTATTGTTAATGCAGAACTTTATTTACAGTATTGAGGCTCTGTTGCACCCGGTCCCTGTGTGAATACTGCCACCTGTCAGAGCAGAGTAGCCAGGGGCAGGTGGGGGATCAATTTGATCTTCCTCTGATATGAAAGGATTAGATTAGAAATAGAATTGCTTTTAGGGATTGAGTTTTTTTTTCCTTTTTGAACCAAGTTTGAGCTTAACCACATCTTTTTCTTTTCTTGGTATTTCTTTCATTGTTGAGGTGGCCTCTGCTTATCCGTGAAGTGATATAAAGCTAATGCTTTACCAACACGAAACCTCTTCTGGAGTTGAAAGAGGTATTCTCAAAGCACATTGTGCCTTGAAACATCACAGGTAGAATTGATGGTATAGAGACCCCATCTCGTTTCTTCTGGCCGTAGACTCCCAGCGTCAGAGTATTCAGGAGGCTTTATTCATTTAACTCCTGGGTCCTGGAATCTGTATTAAAATGAACTACTCAAGGTGACGTTGATGCTATGCGATACAAGGAGAGGCCCTGACTATCCAAAATACCTGATCTGCGTATTACCAAACAGATGCCCAATGGGTGATTTTCTTTGAATTGTTTTTACCCAGGTGTCCTTTCAGAACTGAGTGAGGGGTGTTTGGGGTTTGATTTGGTAATGATAGGGTGGGTTCCCTTCACTGAGCATTTTCTCTGTTCAGGGAGGGCGTTGAACTTAGTGCTTTACATTCATTGACTCATGGGGCTTAGTGGGGGCGGGGGCCTGAAGTAGGCAACCTCTGGTTAGAACTTAGTACATAAGGAAAGCTCAGTAGTGGATGGCTAATATCACAATGAGTAGGCAATAGTAGCTTCCATTTAATGGAGCACTTGCTGTGATCGAGGCTCTTTATTCGTACTAACTCGCACAGTCCGCCCAGCACTCACGGAGATTGCTTCTGTTATTCTACCTGTTCTGCACACGAGGAAATCCAGGCCCAGAGAGTCCAGGCCCAGAGCTCATTCGTGGCAGAGCCAGGATTTAATCCCCCGCCGTCTCAGTCCAGCGCCTTGGTACCTGTGCCCGCTCCTCTCAGGAGCGGAATCCTTGCACACGTTGACATGAGGTCTGGATTGTTAGAGAGCCAAGGCAGGATATCTGACCCTGTTCCACAGACCCCACCCTCCTCCGTTGTTTCATTCCAGGGCCAGGCACCCTGGCCGGTGGTGAAGTCATGAGGGCTCTGAACTGGCTGTGCCCGGGTCGCTGCCTCACTCGGTTAACGACCTCTCTCTGGGGTTTTGGCTTCTCCCTGAATCTAGGATTTGTGCTTCCCCTGTGGAGAGGTGCTGGGTTCCTTCAAGCCTGATAGCATTTTCCTCTGTGATGAACTGGTCCTGAAAGTCATTTACAACGTTAAAGAAATTTCCCTTTCTTTCAATACTGGAATTCAATGCAATCTGTAAGGCAGGAGCTGGATGCCCTCCCCTGGGTGCGTTTATCAGGCTGCCCTTTCTCTTTGCTCCGTCTTGGGTCTCAGATGCTACCGAATCTCTTACGTACCCAGTCTGAAGTAATCACCATGGTCTTCCTTGGCGTCAGTGGGTATTTTGACACATCTAGAAGGCATTTGTTTTCATAGACGTTGTCCCTGGGTTGCGTAGAAGGGTGAAGATGGGAAGACAATGTAAGGGTCCCCCCAACTTTAGTCTTCCCACAGAGTAGTTTGAAGATGTTTGAAACTGAACATATGTAAATGAGACTTCATAGCTCATTTTTTTTCTTACCTCTTTCCCAATTTATAACAACTTTGGGTCAGATTCCATATTAGGCATCTCATATACATGATTCCATCTCTTCTTTAAAACAGATCTGTGATGGCAGTGTTATTGTGCCCATTTTACAGATGTGGAACCTGGAGGAAGATGCTGTAACTTGCCCCGGGTCAGATAGGAAGTATCCCATGTGGGCCAGGGTCAGAGCTCAGGGTTTTCAGATTTCAAGTCCTGTGCTTTTTCCTGGGTGACTTACCTCCATGCTGCCTGTCCTTCAAACACCCTTTAAATCTCGTACAGAACAAATGTGGAAAACAAAGCAGGGTTTGTATAAAACCCTTTCTCTGGAACTTGCTGTCTCCGATGTTTCTCCTCTGAGCTTTCTGTTTTCCCTCTGAGTCCCTGAGATGAAGTAATGAGGTTTGGAGGCGAGAAGCCTGGGATTAGGTTCCCTTTAAGTTACTGGGCAAGAGAAAACAAAGGAGTGGCCGTCATGAGAAACTTACCCATTATATCTCCAGCACGGCGGCGGAGACTCTGCCGGAAAGTTCTGTTCTTCCCGTGAGAGGGATTAAGAAAGGGAGGAATGATTTTGGTGAAGTTCTGTTTTTTCACCCTCTCCTGCTCACCAGACTCAGTGCTTTGTGTTCACTTCTCTGCTTTCCTCATCTCCCACCTCTCCTGCAGGTGCTCCTCCTGAAGACATCATTCTGACGTAGTATCTTGTTCTTTAAGCTTCATTTGAGCTTCCTTTTTGGAATGATAAGAAGACCCACTTTTGCAGCTGTGGTCCCCAGCTGGGTCACTTATCGCCCCCTTTGCCCTGTTCTTGTCCTTTGGTTCTTGGCACAGCTGAGGGGCTTCATTACCTCTGATTCTCAACTGAACAACAACAACAAAAGAAAGAAATGCAAAGGAAGTGAATTTTGTAGTGAGACAGTCGAAGGCATAGCAGTATAAGAGCACAGGTGTCGGCTCAGGTAAACCTGGAATAGAGTCAAGGCTCCGCCACTTACTGGCTGTGACACCTTGGGCAGTTACTGAATTTCCCACGGTTGGTTGTGAACATTAGGAATAATTCAGTGCATAAAGTATCCTGGACCGTGGTCTTGCACATAGTGGGGGCTTAGTAAACGAGAGCTCTTAGTTTATTTGCTACAGATGCAGAAAACAATGGGGTCTGAGGGACTTGGGTCTAGTAATCTTGTTGTAGGATGATTTTTGACAAGCAGGTACCTTTGGGATTATCTTGTCTGAAGCCATCATTTTACTGAGACCTGGAGAAGTTAAGGGATTATGTCACAGCTGTAGAACTAGTTAGGCACAACGCTGAGACTGGAAGCCAGAACTGCTGCCTCTGAGCTTATGATCTTTCTATGGCATCATGACTGACTCAGGCCAGATATTTACACCAGCATCTCTAGGGCAGGGTTTGTTGGAATCACCTGGGGAAGGCAGGGGTGTTAACAAAACAACCTCCTGGACTCCATCCTGGACTATTAAGTGAAAAATCTCTGGAGGTGTAGCAGGGAATCTTTGTTTTAACAGACACCTCTGATGATTCTTATACACTTTATGAGTTTACAGTTAGATGAGCTGACTATAAATTTGAGCCTCATGGTTCTTGTGCTATAATAAGAGTTGATATATACAGAGTTATCCTGAAACATTAGGGCCTCAGTCATCTAATTAGTAATAATGATGCTTTTGGAGTACCCAGTGTGGCCCGGGTATGGTCTGAGCACCTTCAGGCACTTAGAGTAGTGTCTGGCGTGTAGTAAGCATTTTAGAAGTGTTAGCTACACTAACCTCATGTGATTCTTATAGCACCCCTTCGAGGCTTATTATTGTCTCCATTAGAGGTGCCGTTAGCTGATGTACAGAGAAGTCAAATAACTTGCCTAAGGCCACGCAGCTAGGAGGTGGTAGAACTGGTATTTGAACTCGTGTATCTGATGCTGACATCCATGTGGGATAGTGGACACATGCCTGTGAAATGTTCTCAATAAATATTGACATTTAAAGAATTTTTTTTCCTCCTTAAAAGAATATCCCTCCACATTTGGTTGATTCAAGCCTGCCAAAACAGATTTAAGAGAGATCTCACACAGGTGAGCAATCTAAAACGTTCTGGAGTGAGGCTTTCTTTCCTGAGAGTGAACAAATCAGGCAACAGACTTGTTGAAAAGGAAACTGTTCTCATTTTTCAGTCTCTGTTCGTGCAAGTGAAATGGATGGCGAAGGGGGAAGTCTCAGCTGCCCCAAAAACCCACAGCCAGCTTCTTAAAGTCCGGAGAGTTCAAGGACCTCAGAACTTGCAGAAGCTTTGTGTGCTGTGCAGTTTTGTATTTTTTTTCTCCTTATTTCATGACATTCCTCAGCCCAGAAATTTTGGGGTTTTATGTACTAAGCCCCCCAGCTGCACGTGGACTAAAGTTACCCCCACCCCCATTCTCCATAAGACAGTGGCGGTGAGAACGACAAACGAGGAATTATTCCTGATTTTGTATGTTGTTCCAGCTACTGTGACGGAAAGACAAACTACCTCAGATTCGGTGGTTTTAAAACAACAGGGTTTATTTTACTCACGGATCTGCGGTGTGGCCAGGGCTCATCAAGGATAGTTTGTCTTGGCTTTACCCAGCATCGGCCAGGGTGACTGGAGGGCTGGGGCTGGAATCTTCTGACTCCTTGGCCCATTCACATGTCTGGCTTCTGGGCTGTTCCATCTCTTTATATGATCTCTCCATATGGTCTCTCCAGCATGGTGGCTTCACCTCCATAACGTGGCTCCAAAGCCATGTGTCAAGGGCAGGAGGGGAGTGCACACCAGGCACATGCCTTCTTGGCTCATGATGTAGCCTCTGAAGTCGTGCAGGGTCACTCCCGCCATGTTCTGTTGGTTGAGGCCTTGCAGTGGCCCCCTTGGCTCAGGGCTTGGGGGAGGGGGGACACAGGCCCCACCGCTTCATAGAGGAGCATCTGTGTCTCATTCATTGTAAGGATAGCATGTGGGATGGGCTATGTTGGTGTGGCCATCTTTGGAAAACACAATCTGCCACATATGTGTTGACTCTGCTCTTGCTTAATAGGCTCATTCAGGATCTGAGTAGTTGACTGAGTTCCTTTATCATCATGGTTAGTGTGTTTTATAAATTTGCAGATTTTAAAGAGGCTTAGCTCAAGCAGTTTTTGGGTGGAACCCGAACCGAGTTTACTCAGAGCCATGTGAATATACATGATGGGGAGTGGCCGGCAAAGCCTTACCTCATGATGGAGGAATAATTCGTAGAGTATTTCTGTCTTTGAGGAGGGAACAAACCTTAGTCTTTGTTCAGAAGCCTAGGCAACCTCACAAAGCACATAGTTCTTTTGACAATTGTTTAATGGGGCCTAAAACGTTCCTTGTGAACAAGACGGACAAGGTTGTAGTCTTATGAAATTTAGACTCCTGTGGAAAAGGCAGACAATAGACAAGTGAATGGATAGAAATTCCAGAGAGTTATAAGGTTCCTAGGTGAACAGATGGGAGAGCCTGGGGTGGGCAGTAGTTGCACTGACGTTACTGGAGCCTAGTGAGTTGGCCAGTGGAGTCATCAGAAAAGGTACCTGCAGAGTTTCACGTAGCTCTCTTCTCGGGCTCCCCGAATACGTACAACGTTCGTTAGCTGAGAGAAAATCGTCAAGGAATGGCTAGGGTGAGCATGGACTTGTTCACAAGGTCCTGGAATAATGGTTGGATTAGCCAGCCTTTTAATGTCTGTCTTGCCAGTTTTGCTTTCCTTCCGTTCCCCCTCCAAAAAAAGGTTCAATAGAGGTAATTTGAGGAACGTAAAAAGAAATGTTACTTTCACACGGTAGATACTAAACACATGTAATTCATTTATTTTCCCTGAGACTGAAAGTGTGAAAAGTCGTAAGAATAGCTTTGATAAATTTCTGAAAACTGGATCTGTAACAGGGTATTGAGGGAAGTTAGTAATATGAGGTTATGTCTCTTACCACGTAAGGATCTTCAAGGAACCATGTGTGATTTTCCTCTCCCCGTCTTACCCCAACCATACAATAAATATTAGTTGTGTGCCTCCTCTGTGTCCTTCTCTGGAGACTGAGGATAAAAGAGTCATCAGGGTCCCTATGTTCTTGGAGGCAAACAAAAAAGAAAGCAACCAGGCAAAGTAAGTGTAAGTGATAAAAATATCCAGGAAAGAGACAACTTCTGATTGACAGAGAGGATCTGACTTTAGGTGAGGTGTCAAAGACAGGCTCTGAGGAGGTGGTCAGTGGTGTCAGTTGTTGTGGTGCTAAGCCAGCTGTCTAGGCTTGAAGATGTATTGGGCCAAATCCAGGACGTCACTGGTGTCGTGCTTATTCTGTAATTGAGGACAGATTGGATGAGAGCTGGAGGATGCTGTGGTTCCTGCAGTGTATTGAGTCCTTGAAGTTAAATAAGAACCCTTTGTCCTGGCCTGAGTGGTCCAGGGTGACTCTTCAGTGACACCGAGTGAGGGCACCTCTGCAGAACTTCTCTCACTCGGAGCCCAGGTCTGATGGAAACTGTGGGTTTCTTGGCTCTGCTTGAAGCTTGTCGCATGAGTGCTAGGGAGCAAGAGTTGTCCAAAGCCTGACTTCATCTTGGCTTCCTACTTTTGGTTTCCTAGTTTTTTTGTTGGAGAGTAGTTGCTAAGTGACAGATCCCTCTGGCTGCAGCAAAGGAGATGGCCAACTGAAGAGGGTGTGAATCTTTTTGAGGGATGACTTCTAGGAACAAAAATCCAGAGAGAAAGAGAGAGAGAGTTTCATTTCCAGAGGGAGGTCCTGTTGCAGAATTTCCCACGTTCATCGTGTCTACCTCTTCCCACCTCTCTTGTGACCTCTGCTTTCGGTTTTGGGGTTCATAGACTTTTGCTGGCTTGGTCAGAGCCATGCAAACCTCAGGCCTCAGGTAATTACTGGGGCGAGGTGACCTGGTGTGTGAGAGTGCACTTCCCCTGGTAGAACGTTGTAGAACTCTTCAAGGGGGAAAAGGGCCTTTAAATGGGAACATTTGGTTCCTATTAGTTTGATTTGTGTTAGTGGGTTGGTTCCAAAGTCATGACTCGCTCTGGGAAATCTAATGGAGAACACTTGGAGGGCGTTATGTGTTGGCTCTTCTTTTCAGGCAGTATTTCCTCTGCCTGTGTCTTCGGTCACCTTCCCTTATTCTAGAGAGAGTCCACCAACTTTTCCGGAATTTTGTTGCATTTGGAGAAGATATATTTTCTCAAAATTGTTCTTGAGAAGAGAGGGGTGTGGAATGTTCTGGGTATGTTGGTCTGTGGGACAGAAGGTTCGTGGTTGCATTTCCCTTTCCCTTACCTGTTACTCTCCTCACCTCACACATACTTTGTGTCATTTAAGCCCCTGTCTTGTGTGCTTCTGAGCATAGCTGATACTCAGCTTCGAGGAATTTATCTTGGCGTAAAAAGTATTTTGGTTTAGGATAGAGTGGAATAAGTTAGTTCCTCAGTCTCTGGAAGGACTAGGAGAAAAAGACGTCTAGAGACCCCATGGGTGGAACCTAATATTTTGTCTGAAAACACATAGTAGTAAGAGCAGGCGAATTAGAAATCTGTCTTTGTCACCTACCAGCCCTGTGATCTTGGACAGGCTATTCACCTTTCCAAGGCTGATTTCCCACCTGTACAGTGGGAATGGCAATTCCCTCAAAATTTCGTTTTGAGAATTAGATGAGATAGTATATGTAAAGGACTTAGCACATAGAATGACTATCTAATAACTAAATGGCAGCTGTTATTGTTAGTAGTTGTCTTATGTGTGGAGACTTCGTTGATGGTGCTCGAGATAGAATATGAGGAGTGGGTTCAACTCATGACAATTACATTCCTTGAAGAATCGCATGCATTAGATGCGTTTCAGGTGGAGATGTAGGAGTTTTGCGTCAAAGATCTCCTAAACTTTTGTTCTCCCAAAACTTTTTCTCCCAAACCTTCTCCGCCAAAATCCTGGCCTTTTCATCAGTTGGCATATCCTCCTCAGAGGTGGACCTGCCCCACCTTTGATAACTTGTTACACTTATTTTCTCGTTTTCTTCTCTGCATCTGGAGAAGCTTGCTGTGAATATTCCCTACCTCTGTAATCACCCTAGAGGATTCCAGGACCTTTCTGCACCTCAGATGATGTCGGAGAGTTGGCTCTGGGACCCAGGCTTGCTCCCAAGTCTTGCTGGCTGCCACTGCTGGCTTCCCCAGCAGGCAGCTGGAGGGGAGAGTGTGATCACTCCTGGGAGCCAAAGTGAGGCCCTTCTCACCAGCGTTTGAGTGAGTTCTGGGAAGCAGGGAGATGGCTCATTGAAGCACACAGTGTGGGGTTCATTGACGTACAGAGGGCACCTTTCATCCTTGGGATGTGCAGTTTCACCAAATTTTAATAATTACAACGATGCCTACCATTCATGAATGCTTACTACATGCCAAATGTGCATGGAGTAGTCATTTATAACCCTCCTTTTTCCAGTAAGGAAATTGGGGCTTTTGGTACTGATAGAACACGCCCAGCTTTCTGTCTACTTCTTACGACCTCTTGTTTTCTTTCCTGGTGTGTAGAAAATTTCTCAGTATCAGTGTGTGAAGACATAGGCAGGATGGGTGTAGTGGAAAGAGTGTTGAACTGTAAGTCAGATTCTAACCCCCCTTCCCTTCCGCCCTTCCTCCCACCCTTCCTTTTAGTTTAGAAGATCTGGGGCTTGGCCTGGAGAAAGTGACACTGTGATGTGGTGACTAGGCTCCTGAGCTTTGGCCTCACACACTCTCCTGGCTCTGCTGTTTGTTAATCCAGGGGCCTTGGGAAGGGATGTCCTCCTCTGAGCCTCACTTCCCTTACCTAGGGATAGTAACTGTCCCCTTCCTCTGTCGTGGGAACCAAGTGACATAACACATGGTAAAGTACCTGGTGAGTATCATTACATGTGAGCTAAGAATTAGAGATCGCAGTGGGGAGGGTACAGCTCAGTGGTATAGCACATGCCTAGCATTTGTGAGGTCCTGGGTTCAATCCCCAGTACTTCCATTAAAGAAAATAAAACCTAATTACTCCCCACCTCAAAAAAAACCCCACCAAAATTAAAAAAAAATAGAGATCATTTATGTTATTCTTTCTCAGACATTCTTGTTTTCCCTTAATGAGTTGGTGGTTTTAAAGCTCTTTCTTTCTGAGGGGAGTGTCACAGACTTTGTGGAGAGTCTGGCAGGTGCTCTGGATTCCCTTCCCAAGAAAGTGCATGTTCACCCCAAATCATATTCGGTTTCAGAGGGCTCAGGACCTTCTAAAGCTCCTTGTCTGTGAACTCCAGAAGGAAACCCCCTCTCCGAGGGACCTTTCCCTACCTTCCCTCTGAGCCCTGGACCTTCGCTGAGGCCGACGTGCAGAGGAGCCCTCCCTGAAGACTGTGGGTAGACTTTCTTTTCCTCCTCTGCCCCACGTGCTCACAAGCAGCCTCCTGCTGTCACGGCCCTGGCGGTGCTGCCCGGGACACACGGCAGGAATGTCCTTCAGGAGTGAGCTGCCTGGGGAGCAGGGAAAGTTGGTCCTTGTCTTCCTGGCTGGATTATTTCAGGGATGAGAGAGGGTTGAAGAGGGAGGAGACTCTGGGATCCTGGGTATTGACGGCCTGCTCTGTGCCAGGAACTGTCCCTAGGTGCTTCGCAGTCCTGATTTCCAGCCCGAACAAGAACCCTACCAGGTGGATGCTGCTCTCACTCCCGCTTTACAGATGAGGAGACAGGCTGAGAGGCGTTAACTGAGAAGGGCACGCGGCAGAGGTGGGAGTCGGGTCTGCTCTGTCCTGGTGATGGAGCGCCTCTGTGCTGTACTGTTTCCTGAGACAGAGTCATCTTCCAGGGTAAAGGGCAGCTTCGCACCCTTCGCTGTTGCCAGAGGAAATGCTCTTCCTCCTGGGGGCTAGACATCCGCGCATGCCGGCTTTGTTATGTGCTCTCCGTGGCCTCCGTAGTGCTGAGCTGCACATGTGTATTTTTAGAAAAGGAAGAGACTTCTGTGTCTACTGTTTACGTATAGAGACATACCAGCTTCTGAATACTAAAACCAGCTCAATCAGCCGAGTGTCAGCCCTGGTTGATGTGCAGATGCTGGTGGCTGGGCTCCGGGCTGGCCGATATTTGCTGTGATGGCTTGAGGGACAGGACTGACCCTCGGGTCTCTTTTCTTGATAGGCTGAGCGCTGAGTCCCCACAAGGATCTGTTTCTGCTTTCCCCTGAGTCTGGGCTTGCCACCAGCACAGCTCTTGGCTTGTCGGCAGCTGGTTAGGTGCTGTCCTTTTCTTCCGTTTCCCTGTTAGCATTTTTCCCCTTTGTATCTCCCCACTCACTGGCCTTCCCCGCCTCCCCCCGTAATATCAACTTGATTTTGAGTTCTTGTTGTCAAAGAGGTGTAATTCATGTGCCACACTGAAATTGGCCCCCTAATCTAAATATAGAGCCATGCACTGGGTTGCTTGGAGTTCTCAGGGCCAAGCTGCCACTCCTGGAAGCAAGGGCAGTGCACTGCAATGTTGGGGTGCCTCTGTGTCCCCCTTGTCTGCCCACATTTATAGCCGGCACACACCAAATGCTCTGTACGTGCCAGGCGGTGGCTCCGTGGATTATCTGTCCGCTCCTGCCATCAGCACTCTGAGGGTAGTTCTGGGACCATCTGGATTTTCCAGATGGGAAGACTGAGGCTTGGATGGGGCTGTGACCTGCCCAAGGTCATGGGCTAGGGTCGTGCCGGCGTTCACATGGGAGCTGAGGTGAGAGTGCCAGGCAAGGATGAGTCAGCTCAGAGCACAAGAAGGGTGGGGTGTGCCACCTGGAGGTCCGTCTTACTGCTCCCAGGAGGCTGTCCTTTGGTGTGGCACAGGTGAGCTGGCATTTCAGGTCCTCCTGAGGATTGGTCTCGTTGACCTTCTCGGCTCTGACAAAGAGGATTTGGATGGGATTTCCCTCCAGTGGGGGATTTTGACTTAGTGAGGGAGGCCTCAAAGCTGGGGCTGCTGCTCCTGGGAGGCGCTGGGTCATTCCTGCTGCCCCGCTGCAGTGACCTCCCCCGCCGTCCCCTTTATATCCACACTGAACGCTGTGTCGGAAAGACGCTGGGGAGAAGAGGCTACATTTTGTGCTGTCTTGTGAGGACCTATATATGGATGCTCAGTAGCCACTTGTTGGACACTTCCCTCTCTTATTTGGTAGTTTAGCTGATACCCTTCGTTCTTTTCATTTCTTTCATTAGTATGATTAAAGCATACACATGTGTCAGTAGCTCCCCCTTAAAGGAAGCTACCTCTCTGGGGACAGAAAGGCCCAGACCCAGCCAGCGTGCTAAGGACTTTCCCTGTATTATCTCAGCACAGCCCTGTGAGGTCGGTAGGAAACGGAAGGCAAGAGGGGCAGCAGAGCCTAGTGACTCAGAGAGGGCCTGGGTGTAGGACGAGATCCTCTGCTGTGCTGCCTGGGCAAATCACTCAGCCTTTCTGATCCTCTGTTTTCTCGTCTGTGAAAGAAGGATGACAGTGCCTGCCTCATAGGATTTTGAGGATCCAGTGAGACAGTGGTTGTAAATTTCACAGTATTTCTCTGGTTCACTGTAAGAACTCAGTAAAAGGTGGCTATTTCTTCTTTTATTATATTAGGTATTCTTATCTCCTTGTTTTAAAGATGCAGAAACTAAGCCTTAGGGAGGCTGTCCCAGCCCAGGTCACACTGAACACAGCAGGATACAGTATATAGTAATATGTATTGTAATATACAGTAATGTATTAGCTGCCATTAAATGCACAGAGTGCCACGGAGAGGTTCAAGGGAGGGCAGTGGGACTTGCTTTGTGTGGTTGGAGGGAGATGCTGCAGGCAGGCTGGCGTGGCATCGGGTAGGACGTTGTGGAGGTGATGCACTGGAAGGATTGGTCCATCTGGACAATGGGAGACGGGGAAGCTACACATTGCTGGTGGAGGGACCAGCAAGGGCAGGTGCTCGGGAACCCTGGGAACCCTCTGATTCAGAGCAGAAGCAGGGCTGTGTCAGCCCTAGGAGGGTGGGGCCTGGGCTGGGTTCGTTCTGACCTAGAATAGTGCCTGCACCTGGGAGAGGCTCTGTACAGAGTTGTTCAGTCCAGCTGAATGGCAGCATCTGGAGAGGGTAAAGCTTCAGTTAGTACAGAGGAGTGACTTGGGAGACAGGAATTTTGAAACTCAATTGGAGAAGTTGATTTCTGCCCACGGTGCGACCTGGGATTGTTTTTTCCTGCTGTAAAACGCCAGCTCTCTCAGCCACCGTACCTAAACTGTAAGTCACTCTGGACACTAGTTTTTGTTTTACCTGGACTGTACATAGATACTCCCTAAGCTGTTGGTCAGCATTTTGATGGTAATAGGAGATTGTAGCACTGGGTGGTCACCTGTCTCCCCAGGGTCATTTAAATTTGAGACCATAGAACCTTGAGCCAAGGTTTACTTGTTTGAAGTAAATATCATGGGTGGTCCTGTGGTTTTCCCAATCATGTTTCCCTTCTTTACTCTCTTCCTGTTTTTCCTTCTTTTCCATGGTCAAGTTCTCACCATAGGTGGTTCTCAAGACTTAGCTCATCAGCCAAGGCAGATGCTCCTCCCTTTATGTCATGTAGGTGTTGGACAAAGGTCATGTTCAAATCTCTGTTGTGTAGATGGTGTGGATGCTGCCAAGGTGAGTCCCTTGTGAAAGAATCCTGCCTACAATGAGTCCTTTGCTAAGCAAAGAATGACTTTAGTTTTGAGCATCTTTGCCCTGACATCTGGTCCTTTGTGAGGTTTTCACCTTGGGTTTTCCTAGAGCAGGCTCCAAGACAGGGATCTGCCCCGTCACTGTCTGTGGTCTAGCCATGACTTGCGGGACTTAACCAACGTATTTCTGATCCATGGGCCAGCAGGCCTTCCTTCCCTCCTGTTTGGTTTCTTGGTGTTATTAAGAAACAACTGTCAGAAGATAAATATTGGTGTGTTATAGGTCCCAGGAGCAATTAGTTATCTTTGCACTAAATTGGTTTTAAACTGGAGGTAATGATCCAGGCTCATCCTTTACTAATCGTCCTCGCCGTGCCATTTATCGGTCCCTTGCCGATTCCACCCCCAACTCCAGCTGGATCTACAAAAAATGATTTATCACCGTCTTCTCTGAGCCACAAACAGCATTTGAAAACGGGGTAAAGGATGGGAATGAAGGTCTCCAGTTTTGAAGAGTGTTACAAAAGATCGAAACCTTTAAGAAGGCAGGAGCTTTCATCTTTGCTGAGGCAATTCAAGCAGGTTTTCATGGTGAGGTAGGTGTGGGCTCTCTCCTCTCTCTAGTTTCCTCACCCTTCAGCAAGTCTGGTTCCCGTACAGAACAACAACAGCAACAACCAAAAAAACCACACGGCTTCAGAGTAGGTGCAGCCGCACCTTTTGTCTCTCCCCTCCCCACTCACATTTGTGTCGGCTTGTCTTCCAGAAAGGTGAGCGGTGCTCTGGAAGGTGTTCATTTTCAAGTATTCCCCGCCACATGGTTCTGAATATCACATGCTCTGTGGTTGAAGACATGGTTAATCAGTGACACAGTCAATCAGTGGCGAGAACAGCCACCCTCCTCTCCAGGGAAAACCTGCTGGTGCTCTTAAACCTCGCCCTCTTGGTTGCAGTAGTAGTCCAGCCTCTCTGGATGCTCGCTCTGTTACTTTAGTGCCCAGAGCACCCCGGTTCCCCTGGGGCATCATCAGACTCTCCTCCTTTCCCAGTGGCATGTTTTCCTCTTTGTCAGCAAACATGCTGAAGTCTTTACTATCTTTAAAATATGGGGGGTGGGCAATCCCAATAGAACTTCCCTTTGTACTTTTCCTGATTATGTGCCATTCTGTGCTGCTGCTGCTGCTTTCATAGCTAGACTGCTTGAGAGTATTCTGTGTTTACTGCCTCTACTCCTTCACCACCCAAAGCCCTGAAATCCAGCTTCTGCCCACAGTTCTCTTTGGGCCTGTAGTCACAAAGGTCCGCGGGACCCCCCAGGTGATGAAGCCAGCGATGACTCGTAGCGTTCTTATTTCTCCAGGCTCTCCTTTGCTTTCATTGACATGTGCTCTCCAGGCTTCCATTATTCCTTCTGAGCATCCCTTCCTAGCTCACTGTCTTTGTCCCATGGGTCTCCTGGGGTTCCTGACCGCCTTTGCTTCCCAGACCAGAGGGCCAGGCTCTTTCTGTTGCTCATCTCTCAAGTTCCTGGCTTCAGCCGTCACCACTGGACATGATTCCCAGACGTCTCTCCAGCAGCCTTGGCTCCTCTCCTGATCTCCATCATCCTGAGGTCCAGAGAAGCCAGGAGATCTGCCTGACTCATGTATACTTCTAAAGTCCATTCTGCATAGGCAGATGCCCCCTCCCTGACCTTGGAACCATCTTATGGTTCACTTTGGCTAGAAAGCTAGAAAAGGAATTGTACTCTAGCAATAGTTTGGATTTGCTGGTTGACCTCCTTCCAGAGCTCGATGGAGTTAGGAGGGGGAAATTCTTTTCTTTTTTACGTGACTTAATTAGCATACGGAAAACCTCACATGTTAGATTGTGCAATTTGGTAAATTCTGGCATCTGGATACACCTGTGAAGCCATCACGACTGTATTATGAGAATTCTTAATGCCTGTCTCAGAAGTCTTTTATTTCTTCCTGACTGACAAGCCGCTTCCTGCTCTGCCTTGCATGTGGTTCACTGCCTCATGGGGAGAGAGGGTCTGCTTCTGTCCTCTTCATGTCATTCCTTTCCTGCTGCCATCTGCATTTTCAGCATTCTTTCCACTGAAGTTTAGAGGATTGTAGTGTGTGCTTGTGTCTTTGTTGAGTGTCTGTCCACACTAGGCTGCAGATTGGGGAGCACAGAACTGTGAACAGCGTGCTATTTTCATTGTGGCCATCAGTCCCCAGCACATAGGAGGCGCTCAGTGGAGAGGTAAAGGGTGAATGAATGAACTATTGCCAGAGTAGATATATGGTGCTGTTGGGCCTGAATGGGGAGCAAAGGAAAGTGAGCTGTTCACAGAGACTCAAAGTTATTCTTATCTTCAGCGGAGGGAAATCAAAGGGACAGAAGGCCTCCTAAGGTCTGGATGACTTTAACTTCATTACTGACGTGAGACCAAGGAGAGCCTGGGAAGGCAGGGAATCTAACCTGACAGAAGCCAGACCCAAATATGAGGCGCACAGGGACCTCTTCTGTCGTTTTGAGACCCAGCTGTTCTGTGCGAGGGTAAACATTTATGTTAGGGCTCTGTTAGTTTGTTTGTTTTTATTGCAAACTGTTTTCCTACTACAGGTTGCCATGGAAGGGGGCTTTAACTGGGTGTGCTTTCAGAAGGACCCCCAGATCCCCTTTTTTCTCTCCAGCTTGTGGTGTATCCTCCCCCACTTCCCCACCATAAGTGACAATGAATTTTTCGGAGTCAGCTCTGATTCTCTGAGCAGTCTCTCCGAGGCGCTTAAAGTAAGAATTATAAAAATAATAATTAAAAATGACATAACTACGTAAACGGTTTGTGGTGTGCATTTTGGCAAGAGTCAACATTTTAGAGCAGTAAATACTCACCATGGTGGGGAAGAATGAGCAAAACAGGCTTTTGAAACCCCCGTTACAGACAGAAAGGGGAGGGGTGGGAAGCAAGAGAGCATATTTGTGCTGGTGAAGCTGATTTTCTACCAAATGTTTACAGAAGAGGTGGCTACCAGGTTCACTTGGAATTATTATTTCCTTCAGATGCTAGGAGGCAGCTGGTTGGTTTGGGAGGAAATGAGGTGGTCCCAGAGGTCCCACTTAAAGAAGGCTCTGGAGGTTTTTGCACTCTTCTGTTGTATTTTGTGCAAGTTTCATGCCAGGAGCTTTGCTCCCTAGATGTCGTCCACCTTTCCATCTGCCCATTATTATTGACTGGTATGTATGAGGCTGTACCCACGTGCTTTTCTGTCCATCCATCCATGTGTCTACCTATCTGGTTCCTGACTGCCTGTCATGTACCAGGCAACTCTCCGCCCCTCCTTGCATCCACCTACCCGTTCTCAACCTATTCATCCTCCAGCCATCGAGAATTGTTGATTGCCTCTTACGTTCCAGGCACTGTTCTAGGCCCTAGGAACCCAGCGTGGGAAATAGTTTAGCAGAGGAGACAGTCTCGGCTCATGAACAAGATTGTTTTGTTATTTCTTAGCTTTGATGTGAGGTTACTAATGACTTACTGACACCCCATCACCACCACTTGAAATGGTAGGAAGACACAGGCTGTGTCTGCTTTTTGCTTTCCTTTGTCTCTCCAGACTAGTGTATCAGGCGCCTAAGTGCTCAATACATAGTTTTTTGAATGAATAGCAGAATAAATGAGTGATCTCTATAGTGTGGGACATGCTGTAACAGGAGTATGATCCTTGCTGTGAGAAGTCACACAGAAAGAAGACGGAATTACTAACAGGGACCCGGTTTCTGGGCCAAGTAAGGGAGAGCGAGGGATGTCTGAGTGTGCTGATGGGTTTGCTCTTCGAGTGTTTGCTCAGGCGCTCGCTGATACTTCTGGGCCGCTCCCCTGCAGCAAGCCGTGGTGGACAGCGGGCTGTGATTGAGTGTCGGGCCTCTGAGAACTGCCCGCACTGAGCCAGTGTGGAAGGTGCTGGAGGGAGGAATCCAGGTGCCACGTGGGGTCAGCCTGGGCCCGTGCCGGGTGGTGAGGCGGAGTGTGCGAAGGTGTCCCGGGAAGGAGTCTAGTGCCGGTAATGTCGGGCGGGGTGGAAGAGGGCCTGGGGGGGCGCTGATCTGGGTGGGAAGCCGGGATCTGAGGAGCAAGCATCCCTGTCTTTGCTGTGACAGAACCCCTAGATTTTTGGTCACGATGTGACTTAAAGGTTTAGGCTTCCTAAGAAAGGAGGAGTATTCGGTTGCGGTGGCTGCTGTGACAAATCACCACAAAGTGGGTGGCCTTAAACAACAGAAATTTATTCTCTCAGGATTCTGGAGGCTAGAAATCTGAAAGCAGGGTGTCGACAGGGCTCCGCTCCCTCTGAAGGCTCCAAGGAAGGATCTTTCCTTGCCTCTTCCTAGCGTCCGTGGCTCCTGGCCAACCTTGGGGCTCCTTGGCTTCTAGCTGCATCACTCCAATCTTAGCTCCTCCTTCCCGGTGTGAGTGTGTGTGTGTGTGTGTGCGCGTGTGCGTGCATATGTGTGTGTGTCTGTCCTTTCCTTTGCTTATGAGGACACCAGTCCTTGGGTTTAAGCCCTGTTCTAATCCAGTATGACCTTATCTAAGCTTCTGCAAAGACCCCATTTCCAAGCCAGGTCACGCTCTGAGGTTCCTGGTGGACATGAACTCGGGGGACTTTATTCAGCTCACTACAGAGGGGGATACTGAAGTTGGTGGAGGTGTGCGGGGAGGCGTTCTAATGGTCTTCTCCTTCCTCCAGGCTTCTGGCTTGACAGGAGGCAGCAGACTCGGTGGTGGGGAGCACGAGCCAGCAGTGGCTAGAATTCCAGTCTCTGATGAGGGCTCCTGGGTACGGGACCCTTCTCAGCCTAAAAGAAGCAGTGAGACTCGTGCAGTCCCTGGCTCACGTTCCCCCTGTCCTTCCCGCAGCGAGGGCACAGCCGTCAGGGTTCCTTACTGGCTGCCCCTGGAGCACCTTGAGAGAAGAGGAAGTGTCCACGAGAATAAAATGGCCAGAATAATTAACGACCCTACCCGACAATGGCCTTGGGTTTTTCCAGTCTCCTTGTCTTCTCTGGGAACAGCTTCCTGCTTCTTCCTTGGAGGCTAGTGCCAGGGACTTTCCGGGTTTAGGACAGGACGCTGCTTTCATTTTCTTTCTTGGGTCCGTGCTTTCTCAGGTTCAGCGTCAGTAATTTCTTCCAGTCCCCTGATACTGAAGCAAATGACTCAAGAGTGTCTTCCTAGAACAGGGGTTCTTAAACTGTGGTTTCCAGATTTGAGTTCCAACCTGGAAATTTGATTTCCACATTTGGTTCCCAAAACTTGTGATTCAGAAAGTCTGGGGCATTCTGGTTCAGGTGACCTTCCAAAGCCAAATCAAGAAACACTGCCCCCCCAAGGTGTGTTCCTCTGTGTGTGCTTTCCCTCAAGGGATACCCGGTGTATTGGGAAGGATGGGTTCTGCATTGACATGATGCTGATTGACACAATTTGTCACCAGATTATGTATTTAAAATTCTGACCTAGATATGCTGTCTAGATACACAAATGCAAATTCTTCACCTGTCATTTATCTTTATGCAGAGTGATTTAAAAATAGAACTAATGGTACCTTGAAAACGTTGTAGGCGTGCTGTTAGATGAGGCAGAACGTGAGTGGGGAATGTGTGTTTTGTGGCTTCAAGGCTAAGCCTAGGAAATGGGGTTCCAACTGTTTGATTTTGTGAGTGTAATGGAGTGAATGATGGGGTGGCTGGTCTTCGTTTCAGTGACCCAGCTTTGCCTTTCTGTAAAAAGAGAGTTGCAGGGTTTGGCACTCTCCTGACTTGACTCTTAAAAAAAGAGTCATGTGCTTATTCTTGTATTCATTTACTTATTTTAAAATGTTCTTGGGAGCCTCCTATGGACTTGAATTGTGGTAACTGTCCTTTTATGAACAAAACTGACACTGTTTACTGCCTGCCTGACATTTTTAATGTCACCCAGTGGTACACATTATACAGCCACCAAAATCAAAGGAAATTACCTATCGTGTAAAGAGATGGGAAGGAAAGTTCTGGGGAAGCGGGAGAGCTCACCAGTGGGAGTGGGTGGGGGATGAGAGGGGGCCACTTCCCTGAGGAAGTGACCCTTCACGTGGAGTCTGAAAGGTGGCAGCACCAAGGTGGAGAGGGTCGGCAGAGTGCTCTGGGCAGAGACCACACCAGGCTTCGGGGCCTGAGGGGTCCCAGCACATAACACGATCTGAGCTGGCCAATGGGGCCGGAGGGCCGAGGGAGGGCGAGGCTGGTGGGGTGTGCTGTTGAGGCAAGTTTTACCCATCCACTTTGTGGTCTGATTTGTAGTTATTTTGAGATGAAAAGAAGACTTATAACTGGGGAGTGTGTGGAAGGGGCGGTGACAAGATCAGGTCTGCCTTTTGAAAAGGTCATCCTGGGCAGCTGAGTGACAAATGGTCTGGAGGGGAGCTGGGAGGGGGGTGGGGAGGCCAGTTAAGGAGTGCAGGTGGGGGACAGTGCTGACCTGCATTCAGCGATGCTGCGGGGATGGGGGGGGGGCTCTTCCTCAAGGTACCAGTTGGAGGAAAGGAAGAGAGTTGATGCAGGTGGAAAAGCAGGCCCAGGTGTGCCTGTGCCCAGGGCTGGCTGCTCGTCTCTGGGGCCTCTTGTTCATAAAGCCCAGAGAAGTGCTCTTCAAGGTATTAAAATACAAAGCCTAATTTTTTTATAGTCTCTCTTGTAGTGTTCTTTTATTCGCTATTTAATGCTGTTTAAAAAAAGAACAATCGAAAATTTAAACTATTAGTATAAATTTTAGTGTTCATCTTTATATTGTTCAGTGCCAGTTTTAAATGTTAATACGAGATCAGCTGACCTGCATATAGAATCATTGAAATTACACAATTTGTATTATGTAGCTCATATGTGTATTAATTTTGTTCTGACCAGAATGGTGAAAACACTGCACAAAATAACTCAATGGTTTTTTTTTATTGAGATATAATTGACATATGACATTATATTAGTTTCAGTTGTACAATGTAATGATTCAATATTTGGATTTTTTGCCAAATGATCATGACAATAAATCTAGTTAACACCCGTGACCATAAATAGAAATTTTCTTTTCCCTTGTGCTAAGAACATTTTAAGATCTACTCTCTCAAAACTTTTAAGTATGCAATGCATTATTTTTAACTATAGTAACCATGCTGTACATTACACCCCCATGACGTTATTTTATACTGGGAAATCTGTACCACCTTCACTCATTTTTCCTATCTGGCACCCCCTCCCTCTGGCAACCACCAATCTATTCTCTGTATCTTTGATCTAGTTTATTATTATTATTTTTTAAGATTCCACATATAAGTGAGATCATACATTATTTGTCTTTCTCTGACCTATTTCACAGAGCATGATGTGCTCAAGGTCCATTCATGTTGCCACAAATAGCAAGACTTCATTCTTTTTTTATGGCTGAATAATACTCCATAATGTATATATATACAGACACACCCCCACCTCTCGTCACATACACACAGTTTCTTTATCTGTTTTCCATTAATGGACACTTAGGTTGTCTAGGCTATTGGAAATTATGCTGTATTGAACATGCAGATTCATGTATCTTTTTGAAATACAGATCTTCCTTCAATTATGATGGGGTTATGTCCTGAGAAGCCCATCATAAGTTGAAAATGTAAATAAAAAATGCATATAAGACGTCTCATCTACCAATTATCATAGCTTAGCCTAGGTCTGCTTTAAACATGCTCAGAACACTTACATGAGCCTACAGTTGGGCAAAATCATCTGACACGAAGCCTATTTTATAATTGTTGAATATCTCATGTAATTTATTGAATACTGTACTGAAAGTGAAAAACAGAATGGTTAGCGTATCGGTTGTTTGCTCTTGTGTTTGTGTGGCTGACTGGGAGCTAAGGTTCTCAGCCACCGCCCAGCCTCACGAGAGAGTATCATATTGCATACCGCTAGCCTGAAACGAGATCACGTTTCAAAATTTGAAGTACAGTTTCCACTGAAAGTGTTTTGCTTTTACACCACTGTTAAATTGAACGTTGTAGGTCAGAGACTATCTGTAGCGTTTCTGTTTCCTTCCGATACATATCCAGAAGGGGAATTGCTGGATCATATGGTAGTTCTGTTTTTAACTTTTTGAGGAACCTTCATACTGTTTCCATAGTGGCTACACCAATTTACATACCAACAGTGCACAAGGGTTCCCTTTTCTCCTCATCCTTGCCAACACTTGTCGTTTCCTGTCTTTTCGATAATAGCCATTTTAACAGGTGTGAGATGATATCTTATTGTGGTTTTGATTTGCATTTCCCTGGTGATGAGTGACATTGAGCTTCTTTTCATGTACCTGTTGGCCATCTGTATGTTTTCTTTGGAAAATTGTCTATTCAGATCCTTTGCCCATTTTTAAATCAGATTGTTTGGGTTTTGGCTGTTGAGTTGTATGCGTTCTTTATGTATTTTGGATATTAGCTCCTTGTCAGATGTGTAGTTTGCAGATGTTTTCCCCCGCTCAGTAGGTTGCTGATTCAGTTTGTTGATGGCTTCCTCTGCTGGGCAGAAGCTTTTTTAATTTGATGTAGTCCCCGCTTGTTTAATTTTACTTTTGTTGCCTGTGCTTTTGGTGTCAAATTCAAACAAAATCATTGCCAAGAGTGATGTCAAGGAGTTTACCATTTATGTTTTCTTCGAGAAGTTTATGGTTTCAGGTCTTATATTCAGGTCCTCAATCCATGTTTTTAAATTTATTTTTTGATATGTTTTATTGTTTTACTTATTTTTTAGGGAGGTAATTAGGTTTATTTATTTTTTTAAATTTATTGTTTAATGGAAGTACTGGGGACTGAACCCAGGACCTTGTGCATGCTAAGCATGCACTCTACCACTGAGCTGTACCCTCCCCGCTTCAATCCATTTTGAGTTAATTTCTGTGCATGGTGTAGGACAGTGGTCCAATTTCATTCTTTTGCATGTGACTGTCCAGTTTTCCCAACACCTTTTACTGAAGAAGTTGTCCTTTCCCCACTGTATATTCTAAGCTCATCTTTTGTAGATTAACTGACCATACTTTGTGAGTTTATTTCTAGGCCCTCTCTTCTGCTCCAGTGATTTGTGTGTCTCTTTTTATGTCAGTACCACACTGTTTTGATGACTATAGCTGGGGAATGCAGTTTGCAATCAGGGAGCAGTATGCCTCCAGCTTTGTTCCTCTTCCTCAAGATTGCTTTGGCTATTCGGGGTCTGTTGTGTCTCCATACAGATTTTAGTACTGTTTGTTCTTTTTCTGTGAAAAGTGCCCTCATCAAATTGTTTTTATTTCACTTCCTGATTTTCGCACATTCTACCAGCACTCTCTCCCCTTGGCTTACTGCCGAGTAAGGAGGGACGGAAAGGAGATGGGACTGTGGGTTGCTCCATCTCTGCCAGCCCCATGTCGTCATGCTCAGTGTACGTGGTTTACTTACCCAGGGAAATACCATGAGTAAGTCAGGCTGTGACAGGTTCCTCAGTCATTCATGTTCCCTAGGATGCTCTTGCCTTCTTTTTGCATTTGGCAAGTTCTGGTTTGAAAGGAAAGCATGGCCTTTCAGGGCTGTCAGTGTTCCTGACTTAGTTCAAGATGTCACACACTTACCTTGTACTTGCTGTTCGGCTGCCTCAACTCCCACACATGGTGGGTCCACCAGAGTCCTGTGCTCATGGGGTGTCACAAACCATACGCACACGGGGCCAAAAGGAACCCTGCAGACACACACGGCACCCATGTTGTAGGTCCCTCCTCAGCTCCACCATGCGTGCTCCACCGTCACACCAGATTTCATGTACAGAACTCAAGTTCAAAGATACGAATGAAAGAATTTCAAGATGGTGACAGGAAGGCATTAAGCCAAGCAGGCCCTTGTGAGTGTGGGTCCCTGCACGAGGTTGCACACCTGGAAGCCGCTCAGGTGCTCCCCTCTCAGGGGCCCTGTGGGCCTGTCTCCTGGATACGTGGGATCTGTGTCAGGTTTTCTATTTGGAGACTCAGAGAAGATCAACTGGGCAGAACCTGTACTGGCAGCCCCAGCCTAGGCCTGGCCAGAGAGTGCTTGGCTCCCCAGGTGCTGAAGGCAGCAGCCACTTGTTTGGGAAGCCTGGTTTCCGGGTGGATTTCTAGGCAGTCGGGCCTTACATCAGCTCCTGGCACCGAGTGGGGTCTGTACACATCAGGTCCATAAACAGGGCAGCCTTCCTACTTGGTTGAGTAGACTTCATGGTAGGAGACGTGATTGAGAAAGTTTGGGGAGGGGGCTTAGGGTTTGGGATTTGGGAGTTTTAAATTGAATTGTGGTGTTCCCCCGCTCCTACCTCTATCGTCACTTAGATTTTTTTCCCTCTGAGCATTAATCGCTTGATTTGGGAACATTTGTAAACCTTCTGTCAGGAGTCGGAAGTTCTGGCTTGCTCCTCGGAGTTCTGCCTTAGGAATCTGGAAAGTTCCATTATTGGGACTGGCACTCCATGTTGTGAGGGCTTAGGTGACAGCAGACTTCAGACTTCAGCAGGCACAAATCTGATTCAGTGGCCGGTGCGGGCCACCTAGGAGAGGCTATCACAGGGGCTACTTCACTGTATTTGGACAAGCACTCATCTTTGGCCCCTCAGATTCTGTCATGGTGTGGACTGAGGGAGTGCTCTGAGGGCTGGATGAAGCCTGAGCTCTTATCTGGACTAGGGGCTGGAGCTGGGGACGAGACAGTACAGTGCGGAACCTGCAAGAAGGCTGAGTGGTGCCCCCCTGGACCTCCCAGCTCCTCCTGGGGGCACAGCCTTCCCTGAGTTGCAGCAGGGAAGCGGCTCATTAACCGGGGGATAAAAGAAAGTGAAACTAGTTTCTAAGAACGTCATTAGCTGTGGCTGTGTTAGAATTGCGAGGTACTTTCTTTTCCCCTCCTTCAGGAGGCGTTGATTTAATCCAGGAGAGACAGGCAGATTTTCCTTTTTTCAACTGAACGTTCCTGGTCCTGAGGTGCAGCCGCCTTTCCTCCTGTGGTTTTAGTGGGAGGAGAGCCTGAGCTGTGCCCAGGGATTAGGTTGATTCTGTGTAGATCATAATAATGGTGGGAGGTCAGCCAGGTGGTGGGCGTAACGGTGGGATAGGGAAGCTGAGTGGCCTGGCTCTCCTCTCATCTTTACACAGAAAATAAATCAGCCTGACATTTTATTTATTACGTTATGGAAGAAAACTCTATACTACGAATACCTCCCATTTACCGCCTGGTTGATGATCCAGGCCTGGGGCTCAGCACTTCCGAGCATCGTCTCCTTCCTCACAGAAATCCCCAGAGGCAGCTTTCCTGTTTTCTCCATTTCATACAGGTGGGAACAGTACAGAGACCATGTAGGTGGCAGAGGTGGGATTTTGAACCCTGCGACTTTGTTCCCAAAGCCACTATTCTAGGCTTCTGTGGCTGGTGGAAGGCCTCAGTTTACTCACCATGCCTTGTCTGGCCTTGACTACCCTTAAATCATTGTAGCTGTTGGTGAGAGCCCCAGTGATGTATCTGATTTTGTGTTTTGAATCTCCAGGTTCTGAAGTTGGGGACTTCCGAGTTAATAACAGTTGAATGGAAGTTTAGCCCTGATTCTTTGGGCCAGGGTTTTGGTTTATTTGTTGTTGGTTTTTTTTTTTTTTTTCTTTTTCCTTTTTGTCCTTTGCTAGAAATGGTCCGGGAGTTACACGGAGGTGATGGACCTTGACTTCCCTTTTCCTCCTTTTCAAGTGAGGTTTTTGATTGCCTGAATTTGCTTAGAGCAAGCATGAATTGCACAGAGCTCAGAAGAGGCAGGCCTGAGGGTGTGGAAAGATGGTACATTATAGAACTTAGAGATGCTGCATTTTCCCTTTTCAGTTCCAACTCCTATCTAAAGACCTTGGAGCAGAAGGCTCTGCATCCCATGATGAGCTGAAAATCCATTATCATCCTAATTTACTGTTTAGCAATTGTCTTCTTTTTTATTTAAAAGCTTTACAATTCTTTTGCTAAATCTCTCTGAATTATTAATTTAATTAATTAATTTAATTGAAGTACCATCAGTTACAATAAAATTTCTGGCGTACAGTATAATGTCCCAGTCGTGCAAATACATACATATATTCATTTCTGAAGTATTAATTTTGATTAGATGCATGAGGAAGATAGGGAGAGAAGACAGTTGCTTGCTAACTCCCTGTAGAAGTGGTGGCACTCAGATCTTTAACTGTTTAACCAAGTTCTGGATTCAATATGGGTGATGGGCCCTATCTCTGTGGACCTGGGGCAGGCAGAGCAGCCCTGCTCCAGTTCCTCATTAACACGGTTTTCTGGCTCTCTGTCAATTCTTCATTTTATTGGCAAGGCCTCTCTTTTACTTACAAATGTCTTCCAAGAAGGTCTGGCTTTCACTATAAATTTACGACCATAAATTTTGAGATGGTACACGTCACCCTCTTAATCTAATTGAACCAGCACATCATTGTGAAGACATCATTTTATTTGGGGGGGGTATTAGTTGCTATGGTTATTTGCTGAGACCAACAGAATCTGTGTTCTCTCAATTGGATTTTTGGAAGCTGCTATCTGAGAATAACAGAGGTGTGCCTTGCTAGAGGAATATCTAGTATATAGCCTCACCATTAAAATGATTTTTAAAAAAAAGCACAGAAAAAAATACTTTGAGTGGAGTTCTAGAGCTAGAAGGGACCCTATAGATCAAGTGGTTCAACCTCCTGGTTTTCAGATGAGTTCTCTGAGGCCTAGCATGTTAGGTAACTTTCCCTAGGTTCCTGCTCAAGGTTGTTCACAACAGCAAGGATGCAGCCCACGTCTGGTTCCTGTTTTAGGTTCTCTTCTGTTCTTCCTGCTGTAGTTTAAGTCCTCTCAGGGAATCCGTTCTTCCAGTATAAATGAGGTCCTCCATGCCCTATGTGCTGTCCTGGAAGGATGAAGACACTGTCATCTTTGCTCTCAGGGTCTCGGGTGCGAATTCCAAGTCTTGCCTTGAAGAGTATGGTCCTTGGACCAGCGGCATTGGCATTACCTGGAAGCTTGTTAGAAATGCAGTCTCACGTTCCCAGGCATACTGAATCAGAATCAGTGTTTTGACAAGATCCCCGGTGATTGGGTGCCCGTTAAAGTTTGAGAAGCTCTGCTCTAAGAAGGGAGGATGTTCTAGAAGCAAAAGCCAAGTCTCAAGGCCCGAGCCAGGATCAGCTGCCCCTTCCCCATGCAGTGGTATTGCCCCACAGGATGCTCCCCCTTCTCAGCCTGTGCCCTAGCTCCGCCCCCTCGGGCCCCTGCTGGCCTTCCCAGTGCTAATCTGACCCGCTCTCCCTGCAACCCTACAGACCCTTTGGTCTGACTTGTGTGGTTTCTTCTTCCTGCCCCCCTCCCCCCAATCCTTTTCTAACACATGCATATTTCAGGGACAAAGCACAAATACCATCTTCTTAGGACGCTCACTTCAGGCCTGTGCATGCTGAAAATCCCATTCACCTTGGATGTCATGTTACCACTCTCACTCTTAAATTTGTTTCATCTGGGCCTAGCCTCTGTCCCCAGGCGAATGACAAAAAGGGTTTGATGATACCACCCTTTCTCCAGTACATTTGAGTTTAATAAACTTCTCAAGAAGAAACCCATACTGCTTTAAGTTATAGTTCAGTTAAAAAACAGTATTATTTAGTCCAGGATTTTTGCCTTTGCTTTCATCTGCAAGGTGTGAAAGGCAATTTTTAATTTGCAGATGCATTAGGGCTTTCTAAGCATGTGAGGAAAACTCTTTAACGACTCAAATGCGTTTTTTCATAGTTCACTAGAATGGGGTCTTTGATTAGTTTGGTGAATCAATGAGGCAAAAATTTCTTAATTCTTATGCTAATTAAGATTCTCCTTTTGTTGATTTTTTTATCTCTAACCTGCAAGTAAACTTCTACCCAGCCTGTGTTTGTGAGCCTCTAAGCTACCAGCTTCTAAGAACTACCCTGCGCTCTGCTCGTTCATAACGTGTTTTCTTTTCTTTCCTTTTTTTTAAAATTCCCACGACAGCCCTGTGAGGTACGTTTTATCTGCATAGTTATAGAAACGCTTGGAAAGGTTGAATAATTTGCTCAAAGTCATATAGCTAGTAATTGGCAGATCTAGGGTTTGAACCCATGTTTGTGGAGTCCATGTACTTCACACTCTTCTGAATTGCCCTTGACTTGATCTGTCTCTGTGTCTGTGTGTGTGTGTGTACATTTGTACTTCAGTGGGCTGGAAATACCCTCTTTTTTTCCCTCTTCCTTTTACTTGATTAGTCCCTCTCAAAATGGATTTCTTTGTTTTAACTAAGCAAACCATCACTGTTTCTCTTGAGGGAGTTTTTCCTCTGCTGACTTGCTGTCTTACAAGGTCTTGGGGGCATTATGTAAATGTAATTGTTCTGAATCCTGTACCTCAGTTCTCTGTGTTCTCTTCTGCTTTGTGTTAGTGCTGAGTGATTCAAGTTTAGGACTGTAGTCTCTAGGATTTGTGTTTTCATCTGTTGACCTAGAACAAAGAGACTGCCAGTTATTTTTTTAACAAAATTTTTTTTTAAGACCAACAAAGAATTGCAGTTTGGTGTCTATAACCATGGTGAGCTGCATATGAGTCCCTGCGTGGCAAAGACAGGAGAACTCTTTTAAAAGAGGGAAAAAGGAAGTTGGTAGGGCTATATAGTAAACAAAGAGTCCATTGGAGGAATTGAGTATTCGAAGTATAGTAGCTTTTTGGTGGCTGAGCTCTTGCCAACAAGAAGAGGAAGTCTTTCTACTTCCTCTTGGGCTCTGCTGTCATCGTAGGGTGCGGGAGCTCCTCGTTTTCGCCTCCCAACTCTATTTTAATTGAGGTTTTCGTTTATTAATTTTTACATTTCACCCTTTTGGTCAGGCTCTTTCTTTGACAGCATCACTGATCAAGAGTTAAGTTTTCTGGTTTTAGCGGCTTTTTGTCCCTCAATACCAGGAAGGATGTTTTCTGAGTGTAGTGTCCCACATCGGAAAGAAAGTGCATAGATAGGAATCCTATTGAAGTCACATCTGAGAAATAAGGAAGTTTAGGAGGGAGAACTCTCAGGCAGTTTTATCTAAAGTCTGTATGTTATCAAGGTCATAGTCGTTAGAGAGCATCTGAGGCATTATGTTAACATCAAAGGTTTGGCACACAGACTTCAGTAGGCCTGGTCCAGATACCTTAGGAAAGCTGTCTCATCAGATATCTTCTTCAGTTCCAGGAAATCTTTACATTTAGGTCACCAGATGATGTGCAGATCCAGTTGTTTGGTGCTTTCTTCAGGTGTGTCATGTAAATACAAGAATATGTTCCTTGTATTTTGGCAGCACAAAAGTTGGTTAGCAGTATCTGATAGGGTCCTTTCCAATGAAGTTGAAGAGCGTCTTTCACGAGATGTCTTTTCTAATAAATGAAATCTCCAGGTTGCAAGGTGATACTGAAGGTATTTGTCTCCTGAGAGGGCACTGTGAAAAGATGGCACTACCCAAATGTTTATTTTTAATAGAAGCAATTAGGCCTTTGCAATATTGGAAAATCCTTCCTTTTATCATTTGTGGGTTAAAAGAAGGAGGAGCCAAGTGCATTGGGCATCTTGTGACTATCTCAAAGTGTGAGAGTTTGAGTTCCAAAAGGGGTGGATCTGAGAGTTAGAACTATCAATGGCAGTGTCTTTGACAAAGGTATGTGGAGGGCCTCTACAAATTTTGCCAATGGAATATTAATAATGCCATTAGTGCATTTGACTGAAACAGAGGATTGAGGATGGTGAGCACACTGAACATGTTGTAAAACTAGACAAACAGCACATACTTGTTGAAGTACTTGACCAGTAAAATGGGTTCCATAATCATTATGAAGTTTGAGAGGAGTTCCCCAGGGAGGGACAGTCTTTTCCAAAAGAACTTTAACCACAGAAGAGGCAGTAGCCTGTCTGCAAGGGAAGGCTTCAGTCCAGTATAAAAATATACAGACAACGACTAAAATATATTTATATCCACAAGACAGAGGAAGTTGTATGAAATCCATTTGCCAGACTTCAGATCGTCTATCGGGCAGTTTGAAATGTTGGGGAGCAGCATGCAGGCTTCCTTAGGTTGTACTTTGGACAAGTGGAACAAATGAGGTAGGGACTTTCTGCAGCCCTGTTAATGTTTCCCACCAATATGAATTCACTTTCATCCCCACTTTTTAAAAATCATTTTGTTAACAGGCCATTGGGTTAGTGGATGTGCAACGGTGAGGAGTGGGGATTTTAGAATATCGACAGGGCTGAGTTGTTACCCGGTCTGAATCAGTGCTTTCTCTTTTTGTCAGACCAACAATTGTTGAATTTTCAATTTTGTTTTTCCTTTTTTGAAGCCAGTTGTTAGGCTGCTCTAGCCAACTTTTCTAAGTTACCATTTGGGGAGATATTTATTTGGACCACGACAGAGGTTTGGCTGCTCTTGGTTTCTTTAAGGGCGGCATTCCTTGCAGAAATGTCAGCGAGGTGATTTCCCTCAGCTTCCAGAGAGTCAAGTTTAGAATGTCCTGGAATCTTAATAATAGCTAAAGCAGTGGGTAAAAGTATGGTATCCAACAGTTCCTGAAGGTATGGGCCATGTTTCATTTTATTTCTGCTGGAAGTAAGGATGTCATGTTGCTTCCACGACATTCCCAAATCATGAGCTGCTCTGAATGCCTGTCTACTATCAGTATAAATATTGGCAGTTTTGCCCTTGGCTGAAGTCCAAGCCCGTTTAAGATCGTATAATTCAGTCTGTTAGGCTGAAGCAGCCAGAGGTAAAGATGCGGCCACCACAATATCAAAAGGAGTTGGAATAGCATACCCGGCCCAGTATTCACCATTGTCATCTTTTACATAAGAACCATCAGGGAACAATGCGAAGTCAATCTGACCCAGAGGAATTAACTACAGATCATTACAAAGAGTCAAGAGGTGATCTGCTGGCATTGAGCAGTTGTGAGGGACTTTTTGGGTGACAGCAGGGAGAGGAGTAGCTAGGTCAAGCTTATTATTTTAGGAGGTGAGGTGGCTAACTGAGAAATGTGGACCGTGATGAAAATTCAGGAGGGCTTCTACTGCGGGAGATACAAAACTAGTTAAAGGGGGTATATCCTATAATGAATCTCCTGTTTGCCTTAACCGAAAGGGCAGTGGGAATGATGTCTGTAAGGCAGGGGCTTTCCCTGTGCCAGGGTGCCCAGTTGCTGGCTGTAGTGCCCCGTGGTCAATGGTTGTTCTCATGTTTTGGGCGAGTACCCCAAGGACATTTCCTTCCTTTCACTTCCTTCGACAAAAGGAAAAAGGGAATCTGATAATCCGGAAGTCCAAGGGCAGGTGGCCTCATCAAATTCTCCTTCAAAGCCTTAAAGGCTGTGTTGTCAGGTTCTTCTTATAAAATTGAGTTGGAGTGTTTGTTCTTTAGTAAAAGACTTAGAGGTTTGGCCATGAAGAGAGAAATTTGGAATCCAGTTTTACCAATAACCAGCTAGCCTGAGGAAACGTCACAGTTGGTGATTAGTTTTGAGTTTTGGGAAACTTAGGACCCCATGAAAACTATCTGATTCTAGGTATAGCCTTGGTTCTGATATCAGATATTGAATCTGGATTTTGGCAAACCTCAGTGTTTTTCCTTGGTAACCTTATGTCCCTGTAAGGCTAAAATCTTTAGCAAGTGAGTGCAGTTTTCCTGTGAAGAGGCTTGAGAAGGAGAACAAAGACGCAAATCTTCCCCATATTGCAACAAACTAGAGCTTCTAGGGAACTTTCTATCATCCAGATCAGGCTTCAGGACTTTTGAGAAACAAAACCCTGAGGCGTTAACTGTCCAGGTGAATTGTTTTTTCTTCCCAAGTGAAGACAAAGTGGTATTGGCCAACTTCATGGCTGGAATACTAAAGAATGCCCTGCATAAATTAATTACAGTGAAGAATCTGTGTCCAGCAGGACTGGATATTAGTAACGTATGAGGATTAGGGACAATAGGGTGTTGAGAGAGAATGCTGTTTATTGCTCAGAGTTCCTGGACAGACCTCCACCCTTGAGCCTTAGGGTTTCTCACCAGCAGAATAGGGGTATTGCAGGGACTAGTGCAAGGGATAGTGAGGCCTTAAGCCTCATACTCTTCTGTTATGGGGTTTATATCTTGAAGGCCTTCTTACAGGGTATTGATTCATTCTGGGGAGAGGTTTTGAGGCATCTCTTTGAGTCTTGATGGGAGATGCGCTATGCATTTTGCCAATATCAGTTGGAGATTTTACCCAGACGCAGGTTGGTAGCTGATTCAATAGGGAAAAATGATCAGTGTTTCCAGAATCAGCCCTAGTGTCATTAGAAATGGAGCAAATATAAGATGTCAAAGGGTCATTTAATTTGCCCGGTTGGCTGCTTTGACAGCTACTGTCAAATTCTACAGTTAATTCCCCCTTTGAGGAGAAAGAAATTTCGGCACAATACTTTTCTAAGAGATCTAAGCCTAATAAATGGATGGGGCAGAGGAATTAAGGAGAATAAGGTGTTATTTCTCAAAGGGCTTACATTAAAGGGAATAGGTTCAGAGACAGGAACCTTTTGAGGTTCATTAGAGATCCCAATTATCTGAACTGTCCTAGTACCCCGAAGCATGGCTGTTTTGTCATAGTTGCGTTGAGCACTGAGGGTGCTGAGCTCTGGTGCCATTTAGGACTGGAAAAGATTCATCCCTAATCTGGAGAAATGTTTCTCCAGGCTGACTTAAGATGGAGGATTGGTAGGAGCCCCATAGTTCCTTGGAGCCCTGCCATCGAGAATCCAGAGGACATTGGAAAGGCTGGTTTTAGAGGGCTGGAGGTGCCGGAAGCACTTAGATTTGTAACAGCCTCTTTCCAATGTCCTGGCTCTTTGCAGTAATAGCAGAGACTAGGAGGGTTTTGGTTTCATTTTGGGGCCTTCATTTGCTGGAGTTGAAGATTAAGAATTATAAGTAGTCTTCCTTTTAGGTGACTCATGTAGAGCACAAGAGAGCTGGTTTGCCAGACTCACTAAAACTGGAGTGGACATATTTTCCTATTTCATCCCGGTCCTTTTTACTAGAAGGGAAAGCTGCCAGTTCAGCCTACTAATAAACATAGCGTTAAAAGCTACATGAGTGGGATCAACATCTGAAGGGAAGACCAGAATTTCTTTTAAAAATAACCTGAAGTTGATTGTAACAGTCATGAACAGGTTCATCTGATTTTTGTTTGAATTCCTGAATTTTGTTTCAATCAACAGGTTTTGGAAAAGCCCTAGGAATTACCTGATGAAGTTACCTAGTGATTGCCTGAGCCCAATAATATAGTAAGTCAGTGGACTGGTCTCCCAGTTGTAATTCTAGAGACCTTCAGGGTTTTCCTTTTTAGCAGGTTTCATCCAATGTTGGGCCTGGCCTTTACCCATGAACATATGAACTAGCTGATGTAAGTCAGAGCAAAATTAGAATGACTTCATTAGATTCCTCAGCGGTCTGTGAAGATCTTTGGCTACTTCAGGAAAATCTTTGATTGTAGCTTGCAGTTCAACTTCCATCCAGGGAATATAAGAAATTAAGGGGTTGGCCTCTAAATCCTCAGAAAGCTTAATTTTAAAGGGTCAGATGGTACCAGAGGCCAAGCCTGAGATAAGGAGCCCAGGAAGAGGAGCCACAGTCTTCAGAAGCCATTTCATCTTTCTTTAATCTTTTGTTTGCCTAAGTTAATCTCAAAGTCTTATTTTGCAGAGAGGCAATTTTAGGCTCCTGATGCTTTGTGGAAGCTTCAAAATACCAATCAAAATAGGCATTTCATTCAGTTTTGGACATTTTTGAGCTGTGGTTGTCCAATTTGGTTTTAAGAAAAGTAAGTTTGGGGATTTTGAAAGTTCCCCATAATGACCATTGATGTTCTAAATTGCCTTTGGGTAGGTTGGTCCATTTAGTTAGAAATGCACATGAGGAAGGATTGCGGTATTAAAACAAAATTGGCTATAATCCTGGTGTGTATGTGTGTAGGGGGGTGCCTTCAAAATATTCTGATAACTAGGAACCCATCTCGCAGAGGTTTTTGTTTTGAGTAAAGAGTAATTTTCAAACAGCCTAGACAGCTCAGACAGCTCACACAGTCTGCAGGCCTAATACCAGTCTGTCCTAAGGGAACATTCTGATCCTGAAAGAGCCAGGCTGAAGGCTGCACAGCTCAGCTCTGAGGACAACACTGTAATTCCCAAGGAGTCAGGCCAAAGGTAAAACAGCACAGTTCCAACAGAGCGGTTCAATTCCTGAGGAGTCAGGCCAAAAGCTTAACAGCACAGTTGCAACAGAATAGCCGCTATTTCAAAAGGAATCAGGCTGAAGTGACACAGTCCCAATGAAACAGCCATGTTCCAGAAGGAATGGGCTGAAGGCTGGCCCAGTTCCAGTTGGAACAGCCTGATTTAAAAACTTAGGCAGAAGTGCCAGGTAATTACTTGAATACAGAACAAGGCCTTAACCAGAAATTATAAAGCCTTAAAATAGATCCCAAATAAAACCTAGAGAGCTTCAAAATGCAAAGAGG
Source organism: Vicugna pacos (assembly GCF_048564905.1). NCBI lineage: Eukaryota > Metazoa > Chordata > Mammalia > Artiodactyla > Camelidae > Vicugna > Vicugna pacos. The sequence goes on along the minus strand of NC_132989.1, from coordinate 20,629,455 downwards.
GTAGAAGCTTGGATTTGGAGAGAAGGAGAAAACCCTCAGACTCCAGGGTCAATGAGAAAAGCAGTGAGCAACAGGGGGCTCGATGTGGATACCACCCCTGCTTGGTTACCAGCCTTGGAGTCATTAGGGGTCTTCTCTGGAACCCCATATGGGCCACCAAAATCTTGACCTAAAACAAATAGACTGCTGTGTATTTCCTCCATCAAAAAATGGGTTTATTTAGAATCAATAAAGAATTGCAGTTTGGGGTCTCCAACTATGGTGATCCATATGTGAGTCCCCACAAGCAAGAGGAGAAGAACTCTTTTAAACAGGGGTGGAGGTGGGGGAGTAAATTGGGTATACAAAGAGTCCATTGGAGGAATTGAGAGTTTGAAGTATAGTAACTTTTCATCGGCTGTGTTGTGACAGTCTCTCATTGGCTGAGTTCTTGCCAGACAGAAGGAGGAAGTCTTTCTTCCTGCAGGACCCTGCTATCTTGGTAGGGCATGAGAGCTCACCCTTTTGGCTTCCTGACTCTATTTTAATTGAGGTTTCTGTGTATTTATTTTTATATATTATAGATCTGATGCTGAATCACTTAACATAATGATCAGTGATTAGCAAATGTTCATGAAACACCTAATGTGTGACATGCACTGTCATTAAGCTAGTCCTTAAATCTCCTTGTCTATAAAGGATGAAATGCTATCACTTAAACTCTCATTGTTCTTAGGAGGAAAAGCTAATATAGCACTTCGGAAACATAAACATCTTTGTGTACATCATTTGTATGTACTGTTGACCCTTGAACAATGCAGGTTTCAACTGGGTGGGTCCACTTAAACGCAAATATTTTTCAATTGTTAATACTACAGTACAGCATGGTCTGTGGTTGGTTGAATCTGCAGATGTGGAGGAACTGTGAATACGGAGGGCTGACTGTAAGTTAAACATGATTAACCCCTGGGTTGTTCAAGGGTCAACCGTAATTATGTATACACAGGGGTGATGCTACTGATCACTCATAATTGGACCTGAACTTGGAGTTTTTCACAGGGAGCAGAGTTTCTTTGAATCCTTTGTGTTCTCCTTATCTCCACACTGGGTGGTCTATGTACAGTGTCTTGGTTGAGACGTGTCAAATGGTCATCTGCCAGGGAGAGATATCTTGACTGTGGTTGCATGTTCTTGCAGTGAAGCAGGATGAAAAGTCAGTAGAAGTCCCCATACTGAGTTCTGGGCCAGATCCTTAATGCTCCTTCACGGCAATTTTATATTGTGGGGGTAATTATTTGATTAGTATCTAAGGTCTCCTTAAGTCTTTCCTTAGTGGAAGGCTTAATGAGTGTCTTAGATGACCTTGTGTCTCTTCTGTATAAAATTCTGGTTTCCATTTCCTCAGGGATGAAGCCCAAATTCCTTAGCTTGGCATTCAAGTCCTTCGAGAGTTTGTTTCTGACCTTTCTTCCTGTTCTAACCTTGTGTCCATCAAGCAGAACTTCCTGCTGTTTCTGGGTAGATCTTCCGCTTTTGCAGCCCTTTGCTTCTCTTTCCAACTTCTAGAATGCCTTTCCGTGTCTGTCTCCCCTGCCCTGTACCTCCTCTCTTGTCTACATATCCTAATAGTACTGAACTTTTAAGGCTCATTCAAATGCCACTCCCTATTCTTTTTTCCTGGGAAGCCTCCTTCAATGGCCCCAGCTGAAATAATATCCCTCTTACACTTCTGTGGCTATTTTTTTTTAACTCGTGGATTGCCTTAGCATGTACTGCTTTAATTTATTAGTTTGTATACACAGATTAGGCCCTTCTAAATTGTATTTGCCTCAAGGATATGGAATGTATGCATGTCATCTTTTTATTTCTTTGAATGCATTGATAGCAGATTCTCAAATATTTGAGTAAATTAGGCAAAATGGTGTTGTAGTTAAGAGTTTTGGGGTCAGAGGGACCAGGTTTCTTATACTACCACTCATTAACTGTGTTGTGACAGGTTATTTAACCTCTGAGTCTGTTTACCCATCTACAAAATGGAATAATACATACTCAGTAGGATGATGGTTGTAGGGATGAAATGATTTAAAGTGCTTAGTAGGCACATGTTATGCCGTAAGTATCCAGTAAATTAATGCATAATATATTTAAAGTTATTTTGATATAGGTTAAGGTTGGTTTGAGTCTCTTATGTTATCCTTCCTTGAAGGAAGTTTCCATGTGAGTAGAGTTAGAAACCTTGTCTGGAAAAAGGATGACATACCTTTCTTTGTTCTATTTGATTTCATTTTAAAAATCAACTCTGAAAATTTCATTAGCCTTAGTGCTCTGGTTGGGAAAACAAAGTCTCCAGAGTCAGTGCTGGCTTTGGCCTCATTTAGGAAATAAAGTTTTAGGGGAAATGGCCTTAGGAACAGCGTGCAGATGTGTAATCAGAATGCACATTACGTGATGCGATGTAGTTGATTACGGTTGGTGGGTGTGTCTTCCTCTGGTGAGATGAGAGGTTTTGTGAGGCTGCTCCAGCCAGACTTGAAAAAATGCAAGACACACTTTGGTGGAGACTTCATCCCTCCAGCCCCTCCCCTCCATGTCTCAGGATAAGGATAAGATGAATATAAGCCCTTGGAAACTCTCAGGACGGTTCTTCCCCCGTGGAGGCCAGGACCCCTCCCTCCGTTGCTGATTGAGCATCCACTGGATGGGCGTCTTCATCAGTGAGACAGGATCTGTCCCCAGCACTGCATTTGAGGTTGGCCCTGTCATTTCTCCTTGAGTCTCTGCACACCTTCTCTGATACAGTTGATCGCCACCTAGAGGCCACAGGCAAGACTGCGCATCACAGAAACCAGACAAATGCTATTATTTTAAGAATTGAACATGATCTGTTTCTTTTTGCTCATATACTGTCGAGTTGAGGCTGTAGGGTGGCATTTAACCAGGGGCCATCCCTTGCTTCCCTTACAGTTAAGCAGTGGAACTAAGTTTAAAGTGCCACATGCAGACTTGGGGAAACGGTGAGTGGGGGAAATTCTTCTCTCCAAGCACAGTTTTTAGTGGTATGTATTCTCAGCTTGCCCAGGTATGGGGAAAGAGAGGAGTCTCTGGGAACTCTTCTTTCATCTGTTTTAGCTTCAGGCTTGGGGACGTGCCTGAAAGAGGACACCTGTGACCAACAGTTGGCATGTTTCCAGCTCATTTGTCTTGGTCACTTCGTATAGAGAAGGTTTTGCTTCCTGCCAGCTCATTCTTCAGCTCTGTGGGAATCTTCCTCAATGGACAACGGCAGGGGAGGTGGTTTATGTTAAAAGTAAACACATTCTTACACACTAAGCTCCAATCTGATTTACATAAATTGGAAAGTTTCTCCTAATCTACCTAATCTGCTTTTTTTCACTTGTCAAGCATAAAATCAGAGGTTCACCTTTGATGAGTGTAATGAACTATGGAGTACCCGACTTCCTCTTTCCCTTTGTTTTTTCTGTGACACCCGCTCTCAGCCAGACACTGTGCTAGGTTCTGAGGATACGGTGGTGAGCATGAAGGGAAACAGCCCTCACCCTTATGGAACTTACCCGTCGGGGAGATACTAATCAAATAATTACCCAAACAATATAAAATTGCTGTGAAGAAGAGGTACAGAGGATCCTGGGAGTGAAATTGGGGCAGAGTTTGGCCTGATTAGAGAAGTCAGGGAAGGCTTCTTGGAGGAAGAATCTGCTGAGCTGAAGGCTGTATGTAGGAGCAGGGCACATCCCAGGAACTGGCAGAGTCCAGGGCTTCTAGACCCCACTGGGAGGTGGCAGCCTGGACCCTGCAGGACGTCGCGGGCCTTTGGAAGGACTTTGGTCTTTGATCTTAGAGCTCTAGAAGCCATGGCAGGATTCACTGCTGGAGCTGACACATCTGGGTAGAGAGCCGCTGCTGGGACAACAGTGGATGTGGGGAGACCAGGGAGGGGTGCTTGCAGTTATCCAGGCCATTGGGGGTATTCGGTGCCGGGGCTGGTGATAACGGAGGATTGTGCTTAGGAGGCACAATGGACCGACTTGGGAAGGACACTGTTGCCATCAAGGATGACACGTGGGTGTCTGACTCTGACTTGTGTGTGAGGATGAATGGTGGTGTTCTCTGGGGACACAGGATGAGACCCTTGGTTGGCTCTCTGGGGAGCTGGTAGGAGAGGAGAGAGAATTTGGTTTTGAGCGTGTTGAGTGTTGCCTGGGAGTGGGGCTTGTGGGGAAAAGCTGCAGTCTCTCGGGCTCATGTCCACCTCACAGCTCTCACCGCGGGTCCTCTTGCCTGGGGAATCTCAGACACTGAAGGCAACTCGTGTGGCTGTGGCCGATCAGATCAACACAGCGGGTCTGGAGGGCCACCATGCCCAGCCCTATCCTAGGCACTCATTGTGCTTTGTGATATAAGACTGCTCATGAGTAATTCCAGAATCATCCCAACTGCAGGGTGATGAGGTGCAGAGGGTAAGTGTTGCAAGTACTTACCTTGCCAGCTGGTCTTTATTAACTGTTTCTAAGTCCAGGGACATGTGACAGAGTAGCAGAACGTTTTAAGGGTAGTTATATCCCATCTCGATGACTTTGGAGGTCAGATGCACTGAAAAGAAATATAATTGCAAAGTTACTTTGAGGCCTTTGTGCGTGTGTGTTTGTGTATGTTAAGTTTTACCCAAGGAGGGAAAGGAAAGGGCTTGTCTTTCAGTATTACTAGTAAAACTTAAATAAATCAAGGTAGATTCTAGCTTTTAAAAAATGAGGGTAAACCTTCTGTTTTGGTGAAAGAAAGAATTATACCTGGCTTATTCTCATAAACTCTGCAGGTTAGTACCTGCTGTGGCAGAGCACAGTATCTCCCAGAAGAGAAGGGCACTTTTCCCTGGTCCCGGAGTGAGCAGGCAGCTGTAGGAACAGCCCATCAGGGCCCAGGCCTCCGGCTGCTTCCATCTCCCTTACCTGCCTGGTCTCCCCACTCAGAGGCAGAGCCTGCTTGCTCTGTAAAGCGGAGACTTGTCCTCCCCAGAGGCTGCCAGTTACGCCTTTGCTCTGCTCTGGCCAGCATTCTGCCTTTCGAGCAACAGATGTTTCTGCAAAGTAAATATTATTGACGCTGCTTGGCTCCGAGCTGTGTCTTGCACTGCCTGAACACGGAACCATGGGGTTATACGAGCAGGGTGCCACGGAGCTTGGCGTGCACCCAGCGCCGGCACCAGCCTCCCCGCCTTCCTCTCTCCTCTTCCTGGAATGTGCGTGTGAGGTTCCTGTGTGCATCACAGTGAAGGCTCCAGAAGGAGATCTCTGTGCAGCTGCACATCCACACTAATCACCTACGTAAGAGGCCAGCAGTCTTTTTGGGTGGAAGTAGCCAAGAAGCAGTGGCTTTGGGGATGTTCTCTTTTTGATGTCCTCTCCGTTGTCCCAAGTAACAGAGGGGAGTCTGTCTTCATGGTGTCAGGCAGCATCGTGTGACAAAGGAGCATCTCAGGTCTGAGAACTCAGTCAAGTCACAGATCCACTTCTAGAGGTTGTGTACTGGTTTTTGTTTTTGTCTTTTGGTCTTTTTAATTTAATTTAATATTGATTGATCGATCGATCAATTGGTTGTGTGCTCTTGGCTTCTCTGAGCTCAGTACAGGGAGTCATGCTCACCTTCCCTGGGGCCTGCCACTCGAGGACTCACATATTGAGGAGGAGGAGCCCAGCTGAGGCTGACAGTGCACAGAGCTCTTGGTGTGTCCTGCTGGATCTCCTGACAGCTCGGCAGCTTCAGTAGGTCTCCTCACTCAGAGGCCGACAGCTTCTGAGTGAGGTGAGATGGCACAGACTCTGTGACAGCCCCCAGGTTTGTTAATTCTCTGGTGAATGAAGGAGTTGGAACTTGAACCCGGGAGCCCGTGGAGGTTAGGGTGAGGGCAGGGGGCTGCAGAAGGAGTTGATCAGTGTAGAACCAGCCCCCACCCACCCCCGTCGTGCAACACACATGGAGAAGGGAGGTTCTCCAGAGCAAGCTGGAGATGCTGTTCCAAAGACTAGGGTGTAGATGCTAAACAAGAAAACAACCGGCATCCACTGTACTTTTACCCTGAGATCTCCCTCCCGTGCGCCATTCCAGCCCGTGGTGAGTTCCTTTCCAGGTTCCGGGAACTGGGAGTCTCACTCTACCCAGCTGTGCTCCCTGGCCCGCAGCCCAGTACTGACTCCACACCAGGACTCATTACCTCATCTCCCATCCAGGGGACCGGCCTCCTTATCAGCTTCGTGGGGCCCTCATCGCTTCTCAGCTGCTGCCGTGGTGGGGTGTGCTGCGGGCCTGCGGATGGGGACGTCGGCTTACCTCCTGGTCATAAGCTAGCCGGCCTGCCCCTGGTTACCGGAGGCTCCCGTGGAAGGCCCACAGGGGTCCTGTCGTGTGTTAGTAGCCACGCCTCGCTCCTCCTTGGCAGCTGCTGCTGGCAGCGCCGCTGTTCAGGTGTGCGCCTGAGCATGGGTGACGTTTCTCCTTTTTTCCGCTTTGTTAAGAAGCTGGTTCAGCTTGAGTCTCTCTTGCCCTATTGGGGAGGCCCCGCAGGGTTGCCGGGTGAACTGAGAAGCTGTCCTGTGCTTACCGCTTGCTTAGGCCTTCCTCTGTGAGTTCTGATCTGAGGAACATTCTGACAAAGCCGAGGCTGAGTACCACCCGCCCACATTCCAGGCGCTGCACGCTCTGGGCCTCTCGGAAGGCACCCTCTTCTATTCGGAAAGAGCATTCTTCCTTGTTTTCTTCCTGCCTGCCCGTGGCCGCCCCTGCCCTTCCTCCCCACAGTGTTCTGACCTTCAGATGCATCTGCTTCTTTCTTGACTTGCCAGGGAGTGGTTTGTGTTCTCAGGGAGCTCCTCAGCCTGGGTTGGCCAGTTTTAAGAGATGCCTACTTTCCCTGCCAGCATCTTGGGACTTTTTTGCCAAGCACCGTTCCATTAAAGTGACCGAACCAGGGAGGGACCGGAGACCCCTGTGTTCTTCTCCACAAGTGCCTTCCTCTTCTGCTGTCTAACAGAGGGCCTCGTACAAGCCATAACTACCTCGGGACCCACGTCATCCGAGCTCAGTTTGGGAGAGTGGTCCCGGAGCGGGAGCCTCTGGTATCCATGCATTTTTCAGAGCCCTAGACCCGAGAGCAGCAGGTCAGCCCCGTCTGGTTCTCACACTGGCACCATTGCTTGGAGTGAACACTGGGATTGGTGAACTGAACAGTGGGGGTTGGATTTGTATACAGCGCCTGCCCCCCTACCCACCCCCTCATTATTCAGCACATGTGGAGCACAACACACTGCCAGGTACATGGAGAAGAAACAAACAGCCCAAACCAAGAGAATAACAAAATGTGCCCCCCTAACCTCAAGGGACAAATCTGGAAACTAAAAAAGGGAAGAACGCAGGGTCATGGGTGCTTTTATTCCAAGAGGCTGTGTTGATCTGTGAAGCCAGAATCCCTGACCCCACTCTCCCCAGGATCTTATTAAAGCCAGACCTCGTTGCCAGTTATGCGTCATATTTCCCCCCTCTGGGAATTTGGACATAATGCCATTTCCCCTTCAATGAGGGAAACATGTACGGGGGTAATTTGAATGATTAGCTTAATCTGCAGGAAGGCTGCACGTGGAATTAAGTTAAGCACATTTGGGCCGAGCAGCTGTGCCTGTCAGGCCACTTAAAGGTACCTTGGTGGTTTATACCCTTAACAGAAGCTGAGGGTTCAGGAAGGATCATTGGCTTTTATTACTGTCTTAAATGAAAGCTTATTTTTTAAATTTGACAAGGGCCTCTGAGAGAGCTTTCTTTATAGATACCATGTGTGGGGTGTGTTTTTACCCCAACGCAAAACGTTGCCAGGGCTTTGTTCTCGTGGCGCTGGTGAAACGAGGCGACCCAGGGAAGTGGTTCAGGCGGAGATTTGTCCGCTGGGGGCCTAGGGCGTTCTGAGCACTCGGGCCTCACATGGGCTTGAGTTGGAAGAGGAAATCCGGGTGCTCCTGTGCCACCCAGACAGTTCCATACCCCCCACCTCAGACCAGTTTGTCATGTGAGTCTGACATGGGGGCAGCTTCACTCGGAGGGTCAGCAGCAGAGCTGACCCCCGGGGCTGCAGATGTTCATGTGGGCTCCGCCCGCCGCTTCTTCCCCCACCTGCTTAAGCAAGTGGATTCCCACCAGTGTGAGATGGACATGGCAGGGCTGGCTGAGGAATTAGAGAGGACCAGAACTGTTAAAGCACGTGTGATAAAAATACTAACTTCTAAAGCACATCAGCTATTTCATTGTTATAAACGAGTATTTACTGTTTAGAGTTTACATTCTTTTGTGCTTTGAGATGGACTTGGGAACAAGTCTGCCAGCGACGGTGTTAGTAGAAGGGCTAAAAAGTGCAGCAAATGTGAAAGCCAGTTTATTTCAGTAATTCGTGTTTTTTACTCTTTTTTCTTGCTAGATTTATCTTCAGCGAAGCGGAAATTTGCAGATTCCCTAAATGAATTTAAATTTCAGTGCATAGGAGATGCAGAAACAGATGATGAAATGTGTATAGGTAAGTTGTAACCATGTGCAAGATTTAAAAAAAAGTGCACCATTTACCACAACTTTGTGTCCTCGCTGAGCCTTTCCCCTACGATAGGATGTATGTAAGTGTCATAAATGAAGAAGTCCATAGTAACAGTGGAGGGGGCCGAGTTCACTGAGGGTCAGGGGCCCGGGGCTCTCCTGGCCTCCTACTCAGAGTCCTGGGGTTGCCTCTGTCACCCTCCAGCCTGCAGGAGAAAGCTTGAAGGCTTGCACTGGGGCCCTTCTCTCCACCCGTCTGTAGCATTCTGCTTCTGGCTGGTTTTGTAGCATTCTCTCCCCCAACCACAGTACTTTAGAATTAGAACACATGCAGAACATGAGTACATGGGGGATGGTAAGGGGAAGAATTAGATCAGAGGTTGCAAGTGATAGCTTGTGGGCTGAGGTCCTCATGAGCTGTGTTTTCTTTGGCACTCATTTTTTTTTTTCATTGCATTAACACATACATTGAACTTATGGAAAGTTCCAGGTTTCCAGGTTCTTTGTGAATTGGGGAGTCTGATCAGCTGGCCCCACATTCTGGCCTGGCAACAGTTGGCTGGAGCTCTGTGGCCACTGCTGCCTTTGGGTGGGAGAGGAGCTCAAGGTCCAGCTCACCAGGGCCCCACCTCTTCCTTTGTCTCCTTAACAAGAGGCTGAGAGTGGGGTCACCATTCATCACCTCGCTGTGCCGCGTCACCCTTCACCATCCCGTCTCTTCTGTGGGCAACATTGAGTACAGAGGATTTGCAACGTCAGGACAGCTGTTTTTGCCAGGGCCTAGTCACCGCACCTTCTTCTTCTTCCATTGGGCATCTTGGTTGACTCCATTATTAAAAGAGCAAGAGTTGAGAAAGTTACACTGAACTAATGACGTCACCAAATTAATGATGCCTGTGGAGTCCCTGTTGCCATGCAGAGCGTCAGGATCAGGTGACCGGGAGACAGTTGTAACTCCTGAACATATGGATGCTTTTCCCAACATGACAGGAATGTCTTGAGTGTCCTCAGGGCTCTTGCACTTGATGCCCATTGCCCTTGGGAATAATTCTGGTGAAGGAGTCTGTCCACGTGTGGCTGCCTTGCTGCCAGCTATGGTGCAGTACTAAAGGGCTTGAGGATGCAGGGAGGAGGAACCCAAGGAGAAGCCAGAGGGCTGGCTTCCCATGCCAGCAACGTTGTTGGTTTAACGTGGGTGCCAAGAAAAGGCTGGGTTCTGACGCAGCCCTACAACAAAGGTTGAGGAGGTCGAATCCTGGGCAGGAAATTCTTCATCTCCTAAGAGGAACTCTACCCGGTCCGGCCCTGAGCCTGGGAGCCGGCCAACATCCCATCAGTCCTGGGTATTCTCAGCAACAGGCAGATCTTTTCCTTGAAGGAAGCCCTTCCCTAGCTAGAGTGCCCGGTGGATTATCCTGCATTCCTGGGTCTTCCTTCATGGTTAATGATTAAAAGCTAAGGGAAGCTTTGCAAAGGGTTGTCTTTAGGTTTCTGCGTATGCCCAGGGGTTCCAGTCCATAAGGTAATGGCTGTATCTGGACGGGTTCCCAAAGGTCCGTTGCTCTTTCTTCCACCTCATGGCCCCTTTCTCTTTTCCAGCAAGGTCTTTGCAGGAATTTGCTACTGTCCTCAGGAATCTTGAAGATGAGCGGATACGGATGGTGAGTATGGCTGGGCTGCCCAGGGTCCTGGACAGCGCGGTTGCCTCAAGGCAGCACAGGATTTGTTGTCAGAAGAACAGGGTTTGAGTCCAGACTCTGCCACTTGCAGCTTTGGACTCTTGAGCAAGCCGCATCTGGCATCCTGGCAGGGTCTCACGTACATGTTAAAGGGTTACCCTGGATAACTTGAGAACCACATTGTTGTCCCCTTGAAGATTCACAATAGGGTGTATATGTAAAGTGTATGACTTAGGGTGGGTCCTTGGAATTGTTTACCTTTTGGGAGCCTCAGATTCCCTGCTGGCAGATTGGAAATGAAGGAGCCCCACTCGGCTCCCCTTCTCCTCACTTTATTAAACCCATCCAAGAGCACGTCCCCGTTTTTCATTCCAAAGCACCTAACACAGTGCCTGCCATGTTAGTAGGCACCCAGTCAGTGGGCACTTAGTAAATGATGGTAAATACACGAAGTTCTTCAGAGAGGCACTGCGCACATTCAAGAACCAAATGCTGATCTCCAGGTTCTTAAGATATATCTTTGTGCTAGATGTGGTTCAGCATTGACAGATGAAGGATTTTACATCCACAGGCAGTTCTTTTGCATCCTCGAAGCTTCATGCTGACTTGTCCCGAGGTGGGCTTGTCTCTAGGCAGTGGTGCTCCAGAGGCGTAGGGAAGAGTCCATCAGTGAGCATTTTTCTTCTCCTCCCATACTAACGGCCGGTAGTTTCAGGACTAAGTCTGCTGCCTAAGTCTGCCCAGGCTGCAATAACAAAACACCAGGGACTGGGGGGCTTAAACAACCAACATTTATTTTTCACGGTTGCTGATCTGGTTCCTGGTGAGGGCCCCTCTTCCTGGCTTGCAGACCGCCACCTCCTTGCTGTTTCCTCCCAGGGCAGAGAGAGGGTCAGGGCGCTCTCCTCTCTGTTCTTGTAAGGGCCCCAGTCCTGTCATGAGGATTCCACCCTTATGACCTGATCATCCTATTGAGGGTGCTAAAAGATAAGCTGAGGCGTGTTAAATTTTGATTTGAATTGGGCAGCAGCCCCGACCTGGAAGTGTGGTTGGGAGCTCTCCACCAACAGGAGTCAGTGCGGAGGCTTTTTACAGATCAGCCGCGGGAGCAAAGCAAGGACACGATCTGATTGGAGACAGCCTAAGCGGTCGCCTTATTTGGGAAAGTCTAGTCGTTTGTGATTGGTTGTCAGGTTTCAACGTCTTGACCGTGTGTGATTTACAGCCTTCGGCTTTGTTTTGCTTAGATAGGCTGCTAAGCCATTAGAGCCACCTCAACCTCATGGCCTCCTTGTTTAATTTAACAGGGGTTAGGGCTTCAGTATATGAATTTTGGAGGGGATGCCATTCAGTCCTTAGCCTCGACCAAGACATTCAGCCATGCGCCATCTGACTCTCATGATGACTCTGAAGTGGTGCCTGTATCATCCCCATGGTCCAGGTGAAGACACTTGGGTTTATAGCTGTTGAGTAACACACCCAGGATCACACAGTTAATAAGTGGCACAGTCTGAATTCAAACCCAAATGTGTGTGATATGCAAAGAATGTGGGCATTTCTTTAAAAGTCCAACCGGAGCAAAAGCCTCTCCCCTTCCTCCTCGCAGAGGGAGACACTGTGTGCCTTGGTTGCTCACTGCTGGGTGCTTGAATCAGAATCAGGAGGGTGGCTGCGACAGCAGCAGGGCTGGTGGTGGGCGGAGGCAGAGGAAGGCTTGTGTGTTTGTGCGCGTGCTGGTGCCTAAGAAAGGGAAATGATTCTTTCGAGTCTGATTCTTGGCGGAGTTATTATTTGAGGGTGGTGGGGTGTGGTGAGCAAATCACCAAGAATACCCTGCAGATTGCTATGGTCTGGGTGAGGGAACAATGACTGGATTGTACTTTTCAGCTTGCCTCTGCGATTTTATTATTAACGTCAGTAAATCGGGTTTCTACTCTGCATCTGAGTATCTGGCCTTCGCAAGCCCCTTCCCTACCTCCTCACCCTGTGACAGCTTCATCATCAATTCAGCTCAGCCCTGAACAGTTGTACCTTCTTTGGGAAGCCTTCCCTGACTCCCTGAGATATTTGACCATTCTTTGTATTTTCTGAACTTCCAATTCAAGCCTCTTAAGTCAATTCAAGACTTACATGAATGACTTAAAAGGCTTGAATTAATTCTGCATTGATCACACTGTGTCCTGATAATCACTTCATGTGTCTGTGTCCCATGGGAAATATGAGTTCTTGAAGGGCAGGGAATGGGCTGCTGTGCGCGCAGTATCAGCACAGTGCTTGGAACTAAGTGGAAGTTACAAAGTCCAAGAAACTTAGTTCCAGATGGACTTCATTCCTCTCCGTCTGCAGCCTCTTATTTGACAGGAGAAGTGAGGTCTCACGAAGGCTGATAGCATGCAGTTGCAGGACTGGAGCGAGGGCTTGGGTGTCTGGATTCCCAGGGGGGCAGTTAGCGCTTTTGTATATTTAGCATCCGGCTAGGGCTGGATTCTCACCCCTGGATGCCCATTGTAACGACCTGGGGAGTTTATAAAATACCGATGCCTGGGATGTTAAGTATAGAGATTCTGATTCATTGGTCTGGAGTGTAGCCTGGATGCTGGGATTTCTAAAAGCTTCCCAGGTGAGCCTAACCTTCAGCTGATGTTGAGAGCCCCTGGCTTAGAGGCTCAGCACACTACTGTGAGTTTCAGACTCACACTTGATTTGTAGAAAAGAAGGAAGTAAGTGAACCAGTTAAACAACATCAAATAACAATAAAAATCAAACAAGTTGAACGACTTTGCAACACTTGAGTGTTAAAATGCTCTTTTCTAGAATAAGGGCTCTCAAAATTATGAAAAAGGTGAAAGGCAACAAATTTGGAAACCCACCTGCCACCCTCTACCCCTCATATGTCCAGTTAGTTCTTTGCTGTGTCCATCTCTGGCTTCTGGCATTTACTCTGCTGGTTTCATTGTGATGGATAGACATGTGACTTGGAAAAATAATGCTTTGTTGCAACAAGATTCCTGAAATAATTAGTTAAGCGACAAGTGAGCAATGAATGACTGAAAAGGAAAGATTGTAAAATATTGTGCTGCCTTAGGAAAGACCATAGAGTCTTAGAGCTGGAACAATCCAGCCCACTCATTTTGCAGATGAGGAAATTAGGGCCCAGAGAGGTTAAATGTTTTGCCCATGGTTACACAGTTGGCAGCCAATCAAGAAATCATTCTTTCATTCATTTGGTTGTTGAAAAATGTTTGAGTGCTTCTTTGTTTCAGCTCTCCTCTGTATTTTGGGGATAGTGGTAGACAAGTGAGCATTTTCAAGTGAGTAGGGCGTGTGTGTGTGTGTGTGTGTGTGTGTGTGTTTGTGTGTGTTTAAGCACGCATGTTGTAATGGTGAACCAGAAAACTTCAGCCGGCTTACATCTTCTGAAGAAAACACTTGGTGGGGTGGTGGAAAGTTTGTCTGGAGTGCATTGGTGGTCAGAGAAGGCCCCCCCCCCCGCCTCCAAAAAATGGTGACCTTTAAGCTGAAACCTGGGTTACCAAAAATAATAAGTTGTCCATACGAGGATTTGGGGACAGAGCACCTGAGGGAACAGCTAAATGCAGAGGCTTGGGAGTGGGCCAAGTGCCTGCAGGTGACGGGGTAGTTGGGGGCAGGACCTGAGGGGCTGAGTGCTGTGAGATGAAGTTGAAAGGCAGCCAGTGGCAGGAGGCACGATACCCTGAGCCCAGACTAGAGCTGGCCAGGCTACACAGAACCAGGCCTTGGTGGCTTTCATGTCACCAAAGGTGAGGTTTTTTTTTTTTGGTGGGGGTGGGAGAGTGGGGTTTGTTTAATTTAGACTCAGTGTTGAGCTACTTTAAATTCATCTACTTAAATATAACTTGGGTGAATGAGCATTTATAGGATGTCACCTGAAACTCAAAATTTAGCCCCTACTCTGTCACTAGTTCCACTCTGCCTTCCGTGTGGTTGCTTACATTTTTAGAGGTCCTCGTTTTTATTTTTAAAGAATGCTATCTTAATCACGCGCAGGAAGAGTATCATTTGAACCGATGACTCGATTTTGGTTTGGTGCATTGCTGGCTCAAGGGCTGTGAACAGTTGATACGAGCACCATGCTGCTGACTCTGATCTTATACTTGGGGTGCGGGGAGGCCTTCTGTGGCCAGGGCTGCCCTGACTCTCTACTGATCCTGCTTTTGTGTCGTTCCCCCCCCCAACCCCGCCCCACATTTCCTCTCCAGATTGAGAATGCCAGCGAAGTGCTCATCACTCCCTTGGAGAAGTTTCGAAAGGAGCAGATTGGCGCTGCCAAGGTGAGAATTTCGCAAGCCTTGTTTTTGGATTTTAGGGCAGGAGGTTTGGAAAACATACCGTCTTCTTCAGAAAACCTTCAGAATATCCAAGCCCATCATCTTCAGAGAATCTTGGGTAGATAAGCTTAGAGCCCAGCCCATCTGTTCTTCACAAGGGTCTGAAGTAAGGCTGAGGGTCAGCCCCAGAGCAGTCATTCTAGTGTTTTGATTTCTGATCGTGTTGTGCTAGTTCATAAATCATCCAAGTGTAGAAGGCGCACCTCCTTTGTGGGAGTAGATACCCGTGTGCTTGGGCAATGTGGGACTATTTTGATTGTGGAGGTCCAGGACTCAGAGCCTAGGACAGGGGTTGCAAATTGGGTCCTGCGGGCATGGGGACTCTCCTCTTAGCCCACTTTTGCTGAGTGTGAAAATGAGCCCTCTGTGGTTAGATCTTTTAATTTTTTCAAGAGAAACTGAAAAGTCAGAGTTTTATAGGAAATCTCCTGATTTAAAAAAAATATGCTGGCAAATAATTTAAGAATACATATTACATGTTGTGCACGTCAAAAAGCGGTACTGCCTCAACCCAGAGGCCAGCATTTGTTACCGCTGACCTGGAGGGGCTGTAGCTGAAACATGGCTGATTCTAACCAGTTACTGAAAAACCAGGAAGAGAATTTTATTCATTTTTCAAAGATGGATTCTCTGGGGTCCCCTGCCCTGTGATAAATCACTAGGAAACTCTAGCCAGAGTGACCTTCAGTAGCGTGTTAGAGGCCACCTACAGGGAAGATGTTTTCATTGGAATCAATGAAGGCAAAAGGACTTTCAAGATTTTCTTCCCGTCTCCCCACTCTCCCCACCCCCAGAACCGTGAGTCATTCGGCCGCGGGCCCCTTGCACCACCTGCAGGGCATTTTGGGCAACGTCCCCCTTTTACTTGAGAAGGTAAGGGTTTTACTCAGTGGTGAAATGGCCTTGAGGGGTGCCTGCCTGTAGGTGGGAAAAACTAGCCGAAATGTAGCAAAGTGGGGTCTCCCCCCAACCCCCAGCCAAGTTCGTCTGCTTTCTGAAAACGAATACGATGAAGGTGGGAAGGAGACGTTCAGTTCAGTCAGAGGTTTTCAGAGGAATGGCGGGACCCCGGCAAGGGTTCTTCTTCCAGTTTTATAGCACTTTCCTACCGATTTTACAGTTTCCATTTATGAGTAAATTGGAGCTCTTTGGTCTTGTATCAAAGGTTAAGGAATATATAATTCAAAGGAAGTCTTATGCCATTAAGATTTTGTCCAAGACTTTGAACAAATCCAGTGATAGATGAGAAAATGCCCTGAGTGCCCCTCCCTGAGTTCTCGCCGCCACCGCAGACCCGAAGAACATCTTCTCCTTAGTGGCCTCGGGGCCTCCCACTCCTGCGCACACACGCAGGCGGCTGGAGGATCTGAAGAGGCAGTGGCCCAGCAGGCCCAGTGATTGAGTCATCTTTCCAGGAGTCAGCTGCCTCTGAGCACAGATGCCTCTCACTCCGGCCTCTTACCTGGGCGCTGATTTGAGAGTAACCACGGTTACCACAGAGGAGGAGCTGAAGTCTGATTTGGCTCCTTTTGGGTTAATACCAGTGATTGTAATGACAGGAGCGGGTACTTTTCTGGGGACTAGAGATGGTGAGAAATACAAGGATAAAAAAGTTCAAATAAAATCATCACTCAGCAGAACAGGTTTCCCTTCTGTCCTCTCATTCCCGTTGAAGAATGAACAGTGTGATGACGTTGGGGATGATTTCTCATTTTTTCTTGTTTTCAGTACACCTGTTCCTCCCCACCCCATCCCCCGACACCCGTACTGTGATATCACAGCCTTACGTACATTTGAAAGAAAACAAACAGCAGCGCCTTCACTAGGCGACCTAGGGAGCGGACTCTACAACAGCTAGGAGCCAGCCAGTGCTCTGTGGTGGCCAAGTGGCAGTCTCTGAACTTTGCCCCGTGCTGCTAAAATTACCCTTCCTCCTCCCCTCTGCACTGGTGCTGCTTCGGTTGCTATAACAACCTGTTGCTACTCGCAGGAAGCAGAAGTTGGAGTGCTGGGGGCGAGGAGAGTTCTTGTGCTAATGTGGCTGCTCTAGGGTAGGGTGGACCCGGGAGCTTGGCGTAGCCGTCGCCCTGTGTTTAGATTTCTGAGTTTGGGGGAGTTTATTTTTCCCACCGCTGAAGCTGGGATCTGCAGTGGAAGAGGAACAGACACGGCAGAAAGTGGTTAAGGGCGGGCCGTAGGGCTAGTCTGCTTGAGTCCAGATCCCACTCGGGCCGCTTGTCTGTTAACGCGGGGAGGCTACTGATGCTCTCTATGCCTGTTTCCTGAGCTGAGAAATGGGGTTAGTGGTAGCGCTTACACTACAGTTATGAGGAAGAAATGAGTGAGCTCATCTAAAGTGCTTAGAACGTGGTCTGTCGTAAAGTCATTTGATGTTAGCCGTTCTCTCCGATACACACAGTTCATTCATTAAAAAGCAGGTGAGCGCCTGTTGTGCGCCTGTTGTGCGCCTGCTGCACGCTGTGTGTGCCGTGTGCAGTGGAGAGTAAATGCAGGTGTGGCTGCTGTGTTGGCGGTGTGCGGTGGTGGGGAAAGGCACCAGGCAGGCACGCAATATCAAATGGTGCCGGGTGCTCTGAAGGGCCACCTTCATGGGACTTGGGGCATGGAAAGCGAGTGGTGTTCTTCATGAGAAGGAGGTGGGTTTAGGTGATGGACCTCATCGCCGCCGCCCCCACCGTGGCTGCCGCCGCCATCATCGTCAGGGAATTTCACTGAGCACTCTCCCTGTGGCAGGCGCTCTGCCCAGCACGGCTGGGGTGTTCCTCATTTAGTCCTGACAGTCTGGCGAGGGGCTGGGTGTTGTTCTCCTTATTTTGTTAGGCAGTCTCTGAGCTGAAAGGGGAAGCTTGAGCTGTGATCTCGCCTGGTCATCCTCAGATGAGGGAACCAGAGTCCTGGGGAGGGGCAGTGGCTTGTGTAGAGTCCGGAGTAATTTCCAGGATCCAGACTCTGTCCTTGATTCACTGCGCCACCCACAGTGGACGCCCTGGAAGGCGAACACCATCTCGGTACCTAAGTGAGAGAGTAGTACTTCCTGTCTTAAAAACATTGTCTGAATCCCAGCAGAGTTCTCCCCCCAGAGGTCTGGTTGCTGTTTTCTCAGGACGGAAGTGGCTTGCCATTCTTCTGAGCTCCAGCTGTCCTCTTGAACACAGAACGTGGAAAGTCACAGAGTGCCAGTGACTCATACTCGTTCCCTGGCCTGTTGTCACCTCCGGCCAGCTGCACTGTGCCGGCACGGGGTTCTGTTTTGGGGAGTTGCTGACAAGGTTGGTGCAGAGGCTGTGCGGGCGTTAATTAGAGTCGGAACCCCAGCCCCAAGCCACTGACTTCTATGAAGGAAAAGAGCTTGCTTGAGTCAGGTGTCTTGCCTGTATCTCTCCTCCTTTGAAGAAATCACGTCTCCTCCGGCTTCGTCTTCACTTGCTTCTGCGTGCTTAATTGTTCATGTGTGTAAGCCCTTCAAGCAAAACTGAGATTTGTAGAGATGGTTACATGTCAGCTGAAATGGATATCTGACGACTCTGCCCACTCTGTGAGGCTTGAAATCCGGCCAGATGAACAGTGTTCTGACATCACGGGAGCTTCAGGTGACGGCTTCTCGGTGATTCCTCCACACTTGGGCTCAGCGTAGTCTGCCCAGAGCACCTGCCCTCTGCCTCCTGCTCTGGGAGGCTCCACTCTTACCCCAACTCCTCCTCTCCGCACGGAGGCCTCCCTGGGGCCCGTCTGCAGAGCCTCTGCGACTGTGCCCCGTTCGTTCCCTTCCAACTCCTGCGGCGGGCTGGGGCCGGCTGGCTGCTTACTCGTTCAGTGTGTTTCTCCTTCTGCTGGAACATCCCCGCCACGAGGGTGGGGACCACTTCTGCCTTCCCTTCCCAGTGCCTAAAGGATCCTAAGAGAGTGGTTGCTGCTTAGCTCTTCGTTAGATGAAGAGATGCCTCTGAGCTTCCTGATCTGGCCGCGGTCGTTCTCTTGTAGGCCGTGGAGTTGCAGGAAAGTCTCTCCTCTGGGCTCCACGTGAGTGAGAGCGAGAATGCTGCACCCAGTTATTACCTCTGGTCCTGTGTGTCGGCCCAGGGCAGACCTTCCTCCAGCCCCCTTGCCCGCCATCCCCACGAGACTGTGGCGGGAAGAGAGGTGGCCTGTGACAGTGTGTTCAGGGTGCCTGAGAATGTGGGCTTGCAGGCAGCTTGTCCTGGGCTCAAACTCCAACCCTGCCACTCTCCTCCTCCTCCTGCGTCTAAGTTTCCTTCTCTGTAAGATAGGGGCTAGAAATAGAAGCTCAGTGGCTTGGTCGGGGAGCAGGGATTATGAAGTGTAATATGATAGATTATTTTTCACTTTGAAAGCAGTAGTTGAGGATAATAGAGCATTTCTCAAATGGAGGGAACAAATCCCCCATTATTCCATTTCTTTAACTCAGGTATTCTCATTCAACTGTCTTCCCATCTAATCGTTGTCCATAGGTAGCCACAGTCTTGGTAGGATGCACCAAGTTTATATCTTGCTATTACTACTTTTCATCATATCATATCTTTCCATATGACCACCTAGTCTTGCTGGTTATATTTATTGGGTGTCCTGTGCTTAGTTATCCCAAAACTTATTCTTGGGCATCAGTGTTCCTGCTGCTTCCTTTCTTTTTTTTTTTTTTTACCCCCCTATTATAAATGATGCCTCAGTGAACGTATTTGGAAAGATAATATCCTCTTTGTTTTGGAATATTCCAATATTCCTCAGCTTAAAGACCCATATGTGATATTCTTGTGTCAAAGATATTTCGCTCTACAGATTAAGAAGTGCTTTTTGAACATGGTTGCAGCTGAATCTACCCTTTGTCTAGATTTGTCCTATTTGAGCTGTAAGTAGATCTTCCTGTTTGGGGATTAGCATCACAGGTAACTTCCCTTCTTCCTTGGACTTTGAAAATTCTTGTGAGTTAGAAATTAGACATTTTGGTTTCACAGTGGAAGTTTTTAGTAGGTGGAGTCCTGGCTTTGCCACTATGAAATGCTGGTATTTCCCTCATTTCTGGCATTGTAGGGGCAACTCTGTGATACACACCAGGACACCATTGGGCTGTTGAATGGTGGTTGCTTGATTTCATGGGCGTTATTTGAAGCGTAGGACTGGCTGGTCCACTGCTCTCCTGGGTCTGAGGGGTTGATGAAGCTGCAAGGGTGAGCTGAAGAGCTTGACCAAGGTTGCTGTTGTTCTTGCAACATTTTATTCTTTTTCCCTTTTCTGCTCCTCTTTTTGCCAGGAAGCCAAAAAGAAGTATGACAAGGAGACAGAGAAGTATTGTGGCATCCTAGAAAAGCACTTGAATTTGTCTTCCAAAAAGAAAGAATCTCAGCTTCAGGAGGTAAGAAACTTTACTAGTATCCTGAATAAAATATTTAATTAAAAAAATTTATTGAAGTATTGATGTACAATGTTGTTAGTTTCTGAGGTACAGCATAGTGATTCAGTTATACATTTATATATATATTCTTTTCATTATAGATTATTACAAGATATTGAATATAGTTCCCTGTGTTATACAGTAGGACATTGTTTTGATCTATTTTGGGTATAGTAGTTTGTATCTGCAAATCCCAAACTCCTAATTTACCCCTCCCCCACCCTTTCCCATTTTTGCATTCTATGTCTGTGAGTCTTTCTGTTTTGTAAATAAGTTCATTTTTATTATTTTTTAGATTCCATGTATAAGTGATATCCTGTGATATTTGTCTTTCACAGTCTGATTTACTTCACTTAGTATAATAATTTCCAGGCCCACTCATGTTGTTGCAAATGGCATTATTTTATTCTTTTTTTATGACTGAGTAGTATTCCATTGTATATATACACAACATCTTCTTTATCCAGTCATCTGTCGATGGACACTTAGGTTGCCTCCGTGTCTTGGCTATTGTAAATAGTGCTACTATGAACGTAAGTGTTTAATTTTTACATGATGCTGTGGATATGTGCTAGTTGCTCTTTGCCAGGAAATCCTATGGTAGGAAGAGGCCTGGAGACCGGGAGCTTCATTCTGATCCCTCATCCTGTGCTTGCTGCCCGTATTGCCTTTGTACCTTCCCACCGTAGCACACCCTGGTCAAGATCCCCCACCTCCTTGTTGGGCAGCCCTCGTCACTAGGCTGTGTTTCTTCCTTTCAAACTGAGATTGGTTTTCCTGTGTCTTTCACCCTTGACCTTGATTCTGAGCTCTCATACCTTGCCTTTCGACTTCCTCCTTATATCAGTGATTTGAAGTGTTAGCGTCTGAAACAATTTGGTCATCCTTCCTTAATGTGAAAAGAAAAAACCATTATTCCACCCAGTACTTGATGCTAGTTTTTTTTTTTAATTGTCACTCATATATTTTGTGCTTTGGTAACCTT
This sequence comes from Vicugna pacos, assembly GCF_048564905.1. Classification (NCBI taxonomy): domain Eukaryota; kingdom Metazoa; phylum Chordata; class Mammalia; order Artiodactyla; family Camelidae; genus Vicugna; species Vicugna pacos. Next base: position 20,608,428 of record NC_132989.1, on the reverse strand, counting down.
GTTTCAAAAAAGTAAATTTTCTTTTTCTGCCCCAGGTCTTTTTTGGACTTGCGTGGGGTCTTTTTAAGAGCACTTCACTTGGAAAGAAAAGGCAGCTTTACAGCCGTGGGGCTGTGCTCATTTGAACTTAGATCATGGAGGTTTGCGTGGAGAGGGGGTTTATGTTTGGGGGAGACAGGGCAGTTTTCTAGTGGAACTCCAAATTCAGCTACACAAATACCATCTTATTTACTCTTTAAAGGTTTGCTTGAACTGTCTCAGGTTTATGCTAACGAGAGGCCATGGCTTCCAGGTTAGCCCTCATTCTTTACTTTCTTTTCTTTTTGAGCAGATTCCATGCCAGTACCACTATCAGGTGAAAGTTCACATGAAGATGGTAGGGTCCAAGGTTGAAAGATGAAGATTACTCAGGAGGTGGTGGAGTCCAGTCCCCTCCCCACCGGGCTTTGTTACACACCCTCAGTTAGGAAGGTGTTGTTCTTAGAACTCTTTGCTTTGAAATGAGTGTTTGAACCAGTTGTTTGAGTGATGGATGTGGGCTTAGCAACACCTGTAGCCACAGCAAGTGTTTGTACTGGGCTTTGCAGATCAGTTCTTGGCCAACCAACCAATAGCAATTGAGTCTTTGGTGTGAGCTGTAGGAAGTAGAAACCACTGACCTTTCCTTGAAGATCTTGTGTCTGAGGAGGGAGAAAGGCACCAATTCAAGAGGAGGGGATTCTGGAAGTAGCACAGCTGCTCAGGTAAATCTTGCCAAGTGTGATTGAGAAGGTTAAGGAGATGCTTATTTTCATTGGATGATTCGTAGAAGGCTCTTCCCAGCTCTACAAGGGGATGTGGGCATCAGGAGATACCCAGGGATATGTGGATTGTCCATGATAAATACATAACTCCATTTAGAATCTGTCCTGATGCCCTCACTTTTCAGTTGTCATTTTTCTAGCATCATTTGGCATTTGGGGTTTGGGAACTATAAGGAAGGTCGTTTTGGCTGCAGCTCACAATGACCAGATCTGGCCCACCTGCAGTTTCTAAGCAGTTAGATGACCACGCACCATAGTGCAGTTATTCACGGCTGAGCCAGTGTGTGATTGTTCTAGCGCCCTCTGGTGTTGGGAGGCCCTTAGTACAGCTCCCCTACAGGCCTGGCATCTCTGGAGGGAGGGCTCTTCTCCTCGCGATCTGCTCTCTCCATGCCTGGATACTATACTGCCCAGATGGTCTGGGATGAGTCCAGCACTTTCTGTTAGGGCCATGCCACTATCATCTCCCCCTGAGATGGCAGTATAGGGACCAGAACACTAGACGGGCCAAGAGATAACTTTTTTTCAAGGCTTGCTCTGCCATGTGGTTGACTGTGTGACCTGGAACAAGTCCTTAGTCTCTCTGAGCTCCAGTTCCTTTGTTTTTGAAATACTCATAAAATACCTGTCCTGCCTGCTTCATGTATGAGAAGGCAAATTACAGCTGCTACTCAAGTATCCTCAAGCTGTTATCCTTGTAACTGGCCTGTTCCTCCCTGTCCTGTTCCCAGAGTGGGTGGCATTCTTCCTGGCTGCCTGTTCATGCTGCTGTAACAGAATACCGTAGACCGGGGAGCTTATAAATAACAAAAATTTGTTTCTCACTGTTCTGAATGTGGTGGAGTCCAGGATCAAGGTGCTGGCAGATTGGGTGTCTGGTGAGGCTCCTGGTTCATAGATGGCTGTCTTCCAGCTGTGTCCTTACATGACAGAAGGTGTGAGGGAGCCCCTTGGTCTCTTTTTATAGGGACTCTACCCTCCTGACCTAATCACCTCCCAAAGGCCCCACCCCAAATGCCATCACACTGGGGTAAGGGTTCAGCGTGTGAATGTGGTGGTCAGAGGGGCACACATTCTGTCTGTTGCGCTGACTTTGCCAGTATATATCTTTGTGGACATTTTTTCATTGTGCTTTTTGCTTGCAGTCCCTGTCTTTTACCCATTACACACTTTCTAAGTACTTTGGAGGAAAGGAGTGGCTGCAGGTCTCCTGGTCTGTTCTCAAGTGTTGATTTTCATACCCGAGCTGAATTAAAATGAATGAAAATCTCCTAGTAATAACAGCAATAATGATAGTATTTTTACTAACAACAGCAACAACAATAATGGCTGCAAATATTTACTGAACGCGTATTGATGGACCAGGTATTGTGTTAAGCGCTTTATATGGAGTCTACTCAAATCCCACGGCTACCCTATTATGTATTCACTCTTTTACATATGAGGAGACTGAGGCTCAGAGGTGGTGGATAGCCTGCCCATAACTGGTCAGCAGGGATTTGAACCCTGGGTCCTGGTGCTGGAGCCCTTCCCCTTACCCCAGAACGCTCTTCTCTCTCCATCTCTGGGGGAAGGGTGTTGCTGGGCTGCCCACCAGCCATTGTTATTCAGTGCGACTGTCAGGCAGATAGAATTACAGAGTGGGAGGAACCTTGGTGATCTTCCAGTTAAACCTCTTAGAATGACCTTTGAAGGAACTGAGTTCCTTGCAGAGGTCAAGTGATTGCTCTAGGTCCTCCAGATATTTAATGATGATTTTCCTCACATTTATTACAAAATCAACTGTTAACAGTACTGTTAAATACCTACTACACACTTAATGAAATCTCCTTCCTTTGATGATCCAGAATTGTTCCCTGATTGCGGGCTTGAACTGAATACTTGTGAATTCTAGCCCATCCCTGGATCTCTGAAATTGAGTGAAAATTACAGGGCAGGGATGTGGAGTGTGACACTGCCATCTAGTGGATGACTTTTTAAAAGTCAGTATTGTCTTCAGTGGTTCAGAAACGTGCTTCTAAGACAGTAATCATTCGTTGGACAAATTATTCATTGGACGCTTCTGTGAAAGTCTGTTCTAGTGTTGTAGGGAGTGAAATGAATGATCAGAATTTACAGTCCAGGAGGTTATCTCTTTTCCAAGAAGCGCAGAATGGTTGGTGAATCTCAGATGAGCCGGTAGATAGACAGCTTCTCAAGCAACAGGGCAGCAGTGTGCCTACCCAGGGGGTTAGAATCTGGCTTCTGACGCCATCGCAGCGGGGGCTAAGGATGTGGTGAACTCTACGGCCCAGATAAGAGGTGCGTTGGCAGGAGAAATGGACCATTCTACTTGGGATTTCTTCCTTTTCCTTTGGCAGTGCATTCCGATATGCTTTGTTTCTGAGTGCTAGGTCACTGGTGGCCACCTAGAGATTATTTCATTTGTTTTTCAAGCATCAGTTGAATGTTTGCTATGGGCGAGGCCCCGTTCAGGATGTGGAATAGAAAAGTGAGACAAGGTCTTTGCTCTCATCAACTTTATATTCCAGTAGGCCATACACGAGAAGAGAGAGGAATAAATAAGAGTTTCACTTAGTGATAAGGAAATAAATTGGAAGATAAGATAGAGACTCCCTGGGGTGACTTAACTAAAATAATGTCAGTGAAGGCTTCTCTACTGAGGTAGCATTTGAATTGAGACCAGAAGGAAGAGAAGGAGCAAGCTGGGTGAAAAGCTAGGACAATATTCTTTAAATTGTAGGTGTGTCATCAGATCTGAGTTACTGGGTCATGAAATAGAGTAGAGTAGGTCAGAACAGAGTGAAAAATATGAAAGTGTGTTGCTCTTAATTATACATATATGTTTATGGGGTCATATTGTAAAAGGTATTTCTTACTGTGCATTAAAGTTTTAAAAAATTGAATATTTATCTAGAGGAAAAGGTTTTCAGGCAGAAGGAACACCAAGTACAAAGGCTGCATGGCAAGGAAGAGTCTGGAGGGTTAGAGGGCGGGTGGGAGACTGAGTGGTTGGATACAGGGAGACACGGGAGGGAGGCGCAGAGGTGGGGGGTAGGCTGGTCCCCCATGGTCTTCAGACCATGGTAGAGGCTGGTGGGGGGGGTGTTAAGGAGTTGTAAAAACACCGAATTTAGATGTTAGGGAAGGTGTTCTGGCTGCTGAGTGGAGACTGGACTGTGGGGCAGAGAATGAAAGCAGGGAGGCCAGTGAGGAGAGGATGGAACCACCTAGAGATGACGGGCTGGCTTAGGGTCAGAGCAGGGTGGCAGCCCGCCTGCTTAGATGTCCCCGATGATAACAAGTGACACACACAGGACACTTCTGGTCTTCCAGTTGTTCACACCCTGTCACTCATTTTCTCTGCGAAACGGCTCTACTCAGAGCAAGGGTAGGTCAAGTCACCCCCAGGCTCCAGGCGTGGGAAGGAGACCGGAGAGGATGCGTGACCGGAGCAGGTCCCACCGGCTAGCAAGTGACGGACCTGCAACTCCCAGCCAGGTGGTTGCTCTGCTGGCTCCCGGACTCATGCTGGGCTCTGCTCTTCTTCTCAGAGGAGATTCCTTCTGGCTCCTCCAGCCCGGCCTGACTGCAGGAAGCCCTTTGCAGCTCTTCAGAGTGACCCTTTTCTCTGTTGCAGTCTCACTTGGCAAGCCCACGCAGGGAAGATGTACGAGGGGTGGGGGGAGGTCAGGCAAGTTGATGCATCCCTTGGAGTAGCCGTGTGGGATCGGCATGGACGAGGAAGCTCAGGGCTGCAGGGACTTACTGAACTTATCTGGCCGGAGCCAGGTGGAAGGTGTGTCAGCCGCTGGTCCAGCAGCCACAGCTGGGGAGGGGACAGCACTGTCTGAAACCTGGCCTCCAAGTAAAGCTCTGCTGTGCTGAGGTATCAGCTCCCCTGCCCGGAGGCTTAGAAAACAACCCCAGGCTTAGCCCTTTACACTGGTTTTATTCTGCAGTCACGTAGAGGGCTGCCTTCTGCCTGCTGATATGGAAGCTGTCCTGAGAGCAAGTTGCTAGCAGGAGACTTGAATAGATTCTTTGGATTCTTGTCCTTTTCCGGAGTTTGTCGTTTTCTTTTCATTTTTGTGATCATTTAATTAATACACCCTTTTCTTCCATTATGCTGTGACCTCCCTGAAGGAAGTTTCTTTTTGCTCATGATGGTCAATCAATGAATGATTTGGCAAATCCTTAAGATGCCAGGTTAGCGGTACCGTATTTGGGATAATGCTGTAAAGGTCAGTCCCAGGTTTTTTTCCACAAGAATCTTGACAGAGGAACACCAGAAGAATTATTCCTTTGAGGGGCTTCGTCTTTGTAAGGGATGTCATAGAACGATATCGGATACCTTCACTTCTAAAGAAAACGGTGTTTTGTTTCCTACTAGCAGGATACCCCTTTTTATTTTTAAAAATCACTTGTTTGTCATTGAAAGATGCTTTCAGTGTAATTACCTGCTGTGAAAGATTGAGTTGCCTTAGCCATGTTGTGGAAAGGGTAAGAGCCTTATGGTGATGGTTGTGGTACTTAGCAGCACAGCATCACACATGCTACTTCACACATGCTCATTTTCTCCTCTGGGTTCTAGATCCCAGATCAGTGGCTTAATTGTACTCACGGGTGGGCCTCTCCAGGCCACACATCTGCACAGAGAGAGAAGTGAGGTTCCAAGGGAGCAATGTAATTACTTTGCTTGGGGTAAACTAATAGCTCATCCTTGTCTGAAGGGAGTATTTGGGACTCATGTAAAAATGTTCTTTTCTGAGGTCCCCTGCCCCCTAAACAGCTTGTTTCATTCATTAGGGAGGATGGAATGAAGATGGCCCAGTGTGTTTTCTTTTTCTCTTGAAAAATCTGTCTTCCAGGGAACCTAGGTCTGCCCCAGGGTGCAGGGAGGGGGTCGAGTCAATTGGTTTAAGGATGAGCAAGGGTCTCGGAGGCAGATCACCCAGGACAGAAGTCCCAGCTTTGCCTTATACCAACTGTGTCAGGTGCCTTCATGTTAGCTGATTTCATTTTCATCTTGTGAAGTAGAAGCAAAGATAATATCTTCTTTTTAGGAATTTAATGAGGATTAAGTAACTAAAATGAATGAAGACTGAGTATTGACTTAGGTAATGAGTACAGCTGTAAGCTTGATGGCTGGTCTAAAGTTGGTGCTCAGCTGCCACTATCATTATTCATATCTGTGTTTCGTGCTAGTTGATTTGCTTTCAAAACCCATCTCCAGAGATTTTTCTGGCTGCTGGCTGAATCCTCTCCTCAGATAGTGATTTGCTGTTTCTTTTAAATCCCATCTTGTTTGCAGGCAGACAGCCAGGTGGACCTGGTCCGGCAGCATTTCTATGAAGTATCCCTGGAGTATGTCTTCAAGGTGCAGGAAGTCCAGGAGAGAAAGATGTTTGAGTTCGTGGAGCCTGTAAGTAGACGCTCAGAGTTTCACTGGGTCCCGGATTCCATCCCCACCCCTCATTCCCACTCATGCCTAGATTATGAAATGCTCCAAGTTGTTGATAAAGAGGTTGACCAGCCCTGATGCGGTGCCTTCTGCTAATAACAGTGCTTTGTCCATTGGCTACCCTGGGTTCTTCCCAGTGCAACCATGGAGATGGAGAGCGAGCCTTTGGCAGTGGTTCCTTCCTCCGCATTGTGCTGCTTGGTTTCCATGTCCAGGCAGGGGAGGGGAGAAGTTTTCATCTTGCCAAACAACAGTGGTAACACCTTCCCGTTCCTCCTTCCTCCCCCAATTCCTCTCTCCCTCAAATCACCCCGATGGAGCAGTCACCCAAGGAGACCTTACTCTTTTTTTTTTTAATGTCCTGCTTTATTCACTTTTTTTCATTCTTTTTTTTTTTTTTGGCAAATAGAGGCAGGTAATTAGGTTTATTTATTTATTCTTAGAGGAGGTACTGGGGATTGAACCCAGGACCTCATGCATGCTAAGCACGCACTCTACCACTTGAGCTATACCCTCCCCCCTGAGACTTTTCTCTTTTTGCCTTCTAAGTTCCACTCCCTTCCTTATCCCAGTCGTATAAACTCCCAGTTTTCTTATCTGCAAAATGGGTGTAATAATTCCACTTATAAAGATGTTAGGATAACTGAGTTTATCAGGTAAGAGGCTTAGAACAGAGCTAACCTAATTGGCACCCAGTTATTATATAATTGCTTTTTAACATCCAGTTAACAATTATTTTTTATTCTGAGGTCAAGGGATTTATCAGTTTTGGCCAACCAGGGTCTCCTCAAATGACGAAATGAGTCAAATGCCAATATTAACAGGGCCTACCTTTTTTAATACAGTCTTGGTAAACCTAAAAGTGTTTATTTTCTGAATACCATAGAAGATGCCGACAACCCAGCTGTTCTGTCTAAGGAGCTCACAGCCCTCACTGGGGGAGCCAAGTATCTAGTAAAGAGCTAGCCGAGGTAGCAGGCAGTTCAGTGCTGGGTTGGACAGAGTGGAGATACCAGAGGGCTTTAAGAAGTAGAAAACCATTGTGGTTGGCAGATGTTTTTATGGTCATAAAGTGAGGCACCTGGAGAGCTAATGAAAACAATTTCTGGTCTCCTGTGAGAATGAAGAGAAAGGGATAGGGGCTTGCCCAGAGCTAAACGTGTTGGAGGGATTGGATGTTTAACCTTCACTTTTCCAGAGAAATTCTTGTTTCTGAACACACCAGTTGATAGGAAGGTGAGTGACTTCAGGAGCTGTGGATCTGGAGAAGAGCTACTGATCATAAAAAGCTACTGACCGGATCAGTGGCTCTCAAAGTCTTTGAAATGCAAATTCTCAGGCTCCACCCCCAACCTGAAATTTGAGGGTGGTACCTGGTCATCTCTGTTTTTGTAATCCTTCCGAGCGATTCCACTGCACATTAAAGATTAAGCCACTGGCCTCGATGGTACAAAAGAAGAACATGAAGTAACAGTTGATGACGATATTAGCTGAAGCTGTGTCATGTTCTGTGTAAGGAATAAGAGCTTTACCACCATTATGTCGTTCAATCCTTGTAACATCTCTGAGGGCACGTACTGTTTTTGTTTTTAGATGAATAGATGGAAGCACATTTATTTATTTCTCTAAGGTCACATCTAGTAAATAGCAGAGCTGTGATGGTCTGACTCTTAATCTCTATGAAGCAGCATTTGACTGTGTACAGGTGAAACGGGTGGAAAGGAAAGTAGCAAAAAAAAAAAAAAAACCCAAAAAGCCCCCAGAACTAAATTGCTGGGGTGCCTGGTATGGGTATTCATGTTTTGAGTTGGTTACAGTCAAGGGAATCTTTCAGCTCTTCGAGGAACGTCCGTGCCCATCGACTGTGTTCATTTGTTTCTCAGGAAGTAACTTCAAGTACCAGGATGTTACTGACCTTCAGAAAAAGAAGCAAAATTTTAGTGTGCCAAGGAAGAGGAGTTAGACTTCTGGGATCTAAACCATATATTTTTGTGTGCCCTGGAAGCCTTTACTTTGTGGTTGAGGTACTAAATGTTCTGGAGATTTGGACTGCAGATGATGACACGCTGACTGCATGAAGGCGAAGCCCTGTTGCGTCTGTGCCCTCAGTTCTTGTAACTGAAGGTTACCTGGAGCGGCAGAGGGCTCCTTCTCGACATCCTCTGAGTTTTGCCCCCTGAGTATTTCTCGGTGCCGTGCCTTCTGGCCCTTTCCCACCGCTTCTGCCCCGTTGCAGGTTGTCTGCTACCACATCAGCCTGACTCCATCGCTCTTGCTGGACAGCACCTGCCAGCTCTCCTGGGCTAACTCATTACACAGATGATCTTTACCACAACCCAGTGCAGTAATGGGTTAAAGATGAGTTAAAGGGCGTTGCCTGGCTTACCCCGCCCAGGTTTTCATCCTTCCATTGGCTGCCCTTCTCTTTGTCGTATGAATGAATGATTCTTGGGAGCTGTGTTCTGCTCAAGCTGCTGTACCAGAGTTACACAAACTGGGTGCCTCAGAACAACGGGAATTGATTGTCTCGTGTTCTAGAGGCTAGAAGTCTGAGGTCCAGGCCGGCAGGCCCCTGCCCTGCCTCAAACCTGTAGGGAAACCGTCCTTCCTGTTTTATTCCTAGCTTCCGGTGGTTCCCGGCAGTATTTGCCATTCCTTGCTTCATCGATGCACCACTTCCGTTCCTCATCATCACACTGCTGTCTTCCCTCTGTGTGTGTTAACTGTGTCCAAATTTTCTCCCTTTTTTAAAGGACACCAGTGTTTTTTGATTAGGGCCTAATGTCATCATTGTAACTTGATTACCTCTCTACAAACCCTATTTCCAAATAAAATCCCATTCTGAAATACTGGAGGTTAGGACTTCCTATCTTTTAGGGGTAAATAGACACAATTCCATTCATGACAGTAGCTCTATTCTGTGCATGGAAATAATCTAAATTTACCAGAGAGTCCAGGATGATGGAGCCACCACTAATGAGTCAGTTACGTTTTTGTTTATTTATTTATTTTTAATCTGTGTTATCAGCTAGGAAATAGGACTAGGTTTTTTCTTACAGTTCTCCTCACAGGAAAACAAGGATGGGGATGAAGGGAGAGGGAGGTGGGAAGGTCTCTCTTGGGCATTTCCTTTGTCAGGCTGTGATTGTGTCCCTGGCCCTTGACGGGGGAGCCTGGGTAGGCCTGCTGGCTTCTCTCGTTGGTAACCCGGTGAGGATATAGCAGGCACTCCCTCTGTGTGTGTGATTAGAAGCATTTCTTTGAGGCAGACAGAGTCTTCCATCTTTGAGGTCCTTCCATGGGCCTTGCCCAGCCCCCCAGGCTGTGGAAACTTTCATTTCCCACCGGGTTGTGGGGTCAGAGGTTCATACCATGTGTGGGAGGGGAGGTCCCAAGTTAGAGAAGGGGAGAAAAGGGGCTCTGGGGAAAAGAAAGGGAAGTGGTTCAGAAATAACAATCTCTAAGTCATCATTTCCTGTTGAAAAATGGGCAATCGGGCGTGATACCAAGGGAAGTGAAAGCCAAAATAAATATGAGCGACTCTGCCTTTGGAGTGCTTGTGTGTCCACCCAGGTGGCATCGTAGTGAGCTGTGTGAGATAGTCACCCTGCATAAGGTGGTCCTGCTGGCTTTAAGTGAAGGATGAGTCAGAGCTAATAGGAGGAACGACCTGAGAACCAGCCGCTTATCTTCTGCATTGTTCCCCAGTAGAGGGTGACTCAGTGCCTTGGACAGTGATGGAGCACAGCTTTCAAGGATGACAGGGAGGGATGAGTTAAGGAAGAACAGTTGTCTTTGTGAATACCAGCAGTAGGTTTGGCTTAAGATCCCTGTCTTCTCCATCACTGGAGCCATTTAGGAGGAAGAGGATGGGCCTTCTTCTCAGAAATGTATTTTACATAGAGGAGGTCCAAAAACTTTGGTCATCTTTGAGGAGTTCATTGTTAGTCTTTGGTGACTCTCTCATGGCTTAATACCCGTTCCTTGATTTAAGTTGGGGATGTGTATATGGTGCCACTAAATGTGTTTATAGCCAGAGGACCCAGCAATGCCTGTTCCCTCACCTCCATGAGGATCTAAAGGAATGGACGCTGCAGGGACAGTGGCAGCAGGAAGTCAAGCTACCATATTGTTCTGAGCTGGGTTTTGCCTGACTCTCTAGTGGAGAGCTCTTTGATGAATTGGGCATGTGGCTTTGTCCGAAGGCAGGCCTCTCCCCTGGGCTCAGGTAGGGTAGCATATACCTTGGTGCTTACCTTTCCTGCCACAAACAAAGTGTAAGAGTTCTCTTCACTGTCATTATTAGGGCTGCTTCTTGGAAAAGGAGAGTTAGGTGAAAAAAAATGAGATTCTATTTAACAAGTAAAGGCATGTTTATTTAGGGGCAAGAAAATTAAACACAACAATATAACGTAGAGCAACTGTGTCTTGATGTAACAGGTGTTTGAGGCAGGTCAGAGGGGACCACTCAGACCACGAAAGTTGGCACTGAGAAGTTCAAGTTAGAAGGGGGCTGGTCCCCCAGAGTAGTAGACCTGAGCTTGTGATCCAGGGGTGAGGTTCTGGTTCTTCTAAACCTTGTTCAATCTTTTATTATCCTTTGTTCAGGTTGAGATTTGGGAGTAGGGCAAAATATATAGAACTTGGGAGGGGCCCATCCATGTGGGCACTGAGAGGAGAGACCGTGGGAACATTTATGTAGCTTGGAGATTGAAGACCGGCAGGGGCTCGGGGTGGGGATGTGAATGGTTTTGAAGTATATGAAGGCCTTTTGTGAGAATCATGGTGAATGGATGTTTTCAGCCTTTCACTAAGGGCAAGACTAAACAAAGAATGGGCTTACCTTTTAGCCTGAGGCACTTTAAATGAGAATTTCGGGAAACCATCTCAACTGAAAATATGGGAACGTGGCATTATTTTAAGAAAGGAATCCAGAATGTTGACTTTTGGATAGTTGAGAGAAAGTGCAGAAACACACTTGAGCTGACGTCTTATCTAGATTGACCTGACTTTGCCTGTTAGACTGCAGACTCAGGGCACACCAGCTTCCTTTTCTTTCCCTTCCGTGTTGGTTATCAACATAACCACACTCTTCTACGAGATAACCTGACACTACGAATGTACTAGAAGGAGACTGAGTTGGAGCCCTGGCCTTCAATTTCTGAAGAAGTGATTTTCTTAGGAGGCATTGAGGCTCACAGGATAAGAGCTTGGTTGTTTGTACCAAGGAGACCTGGTTTCAAATGCTGGCTGCCACTTAACTGTGTGTTTTGGGGCAAGTGACTTAACCTCTCTGAATCTGCTTCCCCATTAGTAGAATGGAGGAACATTAGTCCTCCTTTCATGGGTTGTTAGGAATATTCCATGAGACAGGGCACGTAGAGTTCCTATGCCTGAGGTACAAGAGGTGCTCTGTAAGCACTAGCCATTATTATTATTTTATTCTAGACTTTCAAACCAGGGCTGGGAACTCAGATACAGCTACGTAATGCCTCTTGAACCTGCTTATGTGAACTCTGCCCTTCTGCCTTCGTTACAGCTACTAGCATTCCTACAAGGGCTCTTCACTTTCTACCACCACGGTTATGAGCTGGCCAAGGACTTCAACGACTTCAAGATGCAGTTGACTATTAGCATACAGAACGTGAGTGGGCGAGGGGATAGGCTCCCTCTCCCTGGTTAAGTACGGGTCTGGGTGCCTGGAGATCACTTAAATGGCTGGGAGTGCAGATGGGGAGGACGGGCCTTGTTCGAGTTCAAAGGGAAGTGGGGGGCAGGCATTGCTAGGGTGCTGGGTGGTCCCAGGTTAGAGCGTCATCCTCTCCTCCGTTATTTCAAAGCACTATTTATGTTCTCGGAAGTGCTGCTCTGATTATGTTTTAAATCCCTAGCACCAGAGTCAGGATTTCCTTTGGCAGTGGAATCCCAGCCCCACCCAGCCCGGCCCAGCCTCCCTCCTGTGCATCCAGCTGTCTGGCCACAAGAAACCTTACAGTGTGTGTTCAGGGATTGGGGATGGAGCCCATGTGCTGGCCTCCAGCTCAGAGGATGTGCTCCTGTTCAACCCGCCCTGGGGCAGCCAGGAAATCCAAGCCAGTGCGCCTTACTCCCAATTTCCTTCCCCAAATTGTTAACGGTGGGACCTTTGGGTGCACAGAACCCTGCTTAGGACTCTGGTTTGCAGTTACTGGGGCTCGAATGCCCTCCTTCCTTGTGTGATTGGGCCACGTTAGTCTGCCTGTTGTCTTTGTCTCTGGATGATCCCGTGGCCGAGGAAACCCAAGTGCTCCCATGGGAGGTGTGCTACATGTTTTTAGAAGCCTGAGCTCGCCCCCCGCACCCCCCATGCTTCTCTGAGTGGCCTCAGAGAACAGAAAGTTGAAGAGTCTTGGATGAGCTTTCGCAGAGCCCGGCTTCCCCTTGGGCCTGGCTCCTCAGAAGGCAGCCTCTGCGGTGGAGGTGTACACAGAGCAGGTTTACAGGAGGCAGTGTCAGCCAAAATACCTGTGAGTGGTGAGGCAGTCTCCACAGAGGCCCCAGTTGACGTCATGGGCCCCCTGGCACAGGCCTGGGCCCCTGACCCTCCTTCTTTGGCCCTTGGCCTCTGGTTACTGGGTGCAGGCTGCCCTGGGGGAGGGAGTAACCTTACGTGAAGTAGCTCCATTTCAGGAGGGGATTCTGTGAGCCATCAACAAACAGCTAAGAAAAGTATCTCCTGGAGGGAGCTGGGGGGCCCCCCTCCTGTGGACCATCAGAGTCAGCTTCGCCTGGGGTGCCTGTTGACAGTGTGCATGTCTGGGTTGAGAGGTACTAAATTTACCTTTGGCGGTGAGGATTGGTCGTTTGCATTTTCTGCCAGTTCCCCAGGTGATTTTGACGATCCCTTAAGTCTGAGGGTCATTCTAGTATAGGACTTTTAAGGCCGAAGTATAGTTTTTAAAAGTGAACATTTGCCTAATTCCTGGATGGCTGAATGTTCCTTATCCGGTTTTAGTTCTAAGGATTCTGTGGGTTGATGTTCTGAATCACTAGAGATAGGAACAACGTTTCATTTCTTCCATTTGAATAAAATTCCTTTCATCCTAGACAAGAAACCGCTTTGAAGGCACCAGGTCGGAAGTGGAAGCGCTGATGAAGAAGATGAAGGAGAACCCCCTCGAGCACAAGACCGTCAGCCCCTACACCATGGAAGGGTACCTCTACGTCCAGGAGAAGCGTGAGTGCCGGGCTGGCCAGCAGCCTGGGTGGACCCGTGCCTTTGGCCCAGGAGGTGGAGGGTGTATTTGGATCCTTAGTGCCTGGTCTGGAGCACAGGTCTGGATGAAGGAGAGCGATTTCATAGTCCAGTTTCCTAAGGGGAGGTTGCTGTCCACAAGGTCTTTGTCTACCTCCAAGGGATGTATCGTGCTTTCTTTGTAACTGGGAATCCCTTTGCAGCCGGGAGCCCATCGAGGCTCCACGGCGCTACTTCTCTCCCTGGTGTCGCCCTACTCTGGAGGTTCCTGTACCCTCAGTGTCACTGTACAAACCACACCCTGGGCGTAGAGGCCTTGGAGAGGTCTGCAGCGCTGGGCCTTGCTGTCTGTCGGCGGTCACATCCTTTGGTGGACTTCCCAGTGGGTGATTTTGTTTTCCCTTGAGACTTGTCTCAGCAGCGCCCAGAGAATTATGACTTGGGCCCATTCCCTCTTGCCCTCAACTCCTATTATCCTAACACTTACATTTTATAAAAAGTAGAAACAAAAGCTCATCCCAAGAGCTAGGAAGAAGACCCATGGGCTGGCCCATATACGTCAGGGAAAGAAATGCCAGGTGCTGCTAACCCAGGGTTCCCACTGATGACCCAGAGGTTCTTGCACTGGGCTGTAGCACCCCCAGACTTCATTCGTGCGTGCCCTGCTAGGGGTTACAGGAAGTGCTTTTCTCTTTTCTTTGACAGGTAGTTCTTGTAGTCTCCCAGCCATGCTTTCTGCCTGGGCACTGATGATTCAGTGCTAGACACATCTCTGCACTCCCGGAGGCTTTCTGAGGGAACAGGACACTCGTTTCAGTGGTTATTTTGCTTAGCGATTACTCAAAACTTCGCTTGGGCTTAAAATTGCTCCCTGCTGACAGTGGTGTAGTAATGGGGTTGGAGGTCGGAGCATCAGGCGTGAAAGAGAGTTTTATGTCCCTTATTCTTACGGGGATGAGCTTGTTAAGGTTTGTAAGAGACAGAAGCTGCTTTAGTTGTGTTACACCTGCATAGGTGGTGAGATCTTCTTTGCCCAATGAGAAGAGCGCCCCAGAAAGTTTTAAGTCAACTTGAAAATGTAAATTTTTGGGCTACAAAAATACAGTTCAGTGCCCACTTACAATACTTAATTTATTAAATGGTCACTTACAGGTTAAGTCGGTGTGAGCGCTCTCCCACTGCATCATTCAGTTTTATTCCAACACTTCATGCACTCTCTCAGCACTAATGTCTCGATTATCATTAGAAACACATTTTGATTCTCTAACCCAGTAGTTCAGAGCATATCATTAGGATACAGCTTTCTTGTTTGTTTGTTTGGAGTGTTTGTCACTTACTATTTTGAAATAATTTCAAACTTTCAGAAAGTTTTAAGAATAATATAAAGAACAACCATGTGACCTTAACCCAGACTCACTGATTTTTCCCCTACTTCCACAATTAGATCATTCTTTCTCTCTCAGTCTGGGTGCGTGTGTGAACATCACAGTCACAGATACACACACACACGTTTAAATTTTTTCTAAGCCATTTGAGAACAGATTGCACACATTATGCTCTTTTACATCACTGTGCGTTTTCTAAAAATATTCTGTCATGTAACCACAGTTACCATATCCAAGAAGTTTAGCATTGTAAGATATTTAATCTAAATGACGTTCCACACACCCAGTTTGTCAGTTGTCCCAGTGATGCCCTCATAAAGCATTTCGTTTTCCTCCAGTACGGCATCTTATATAGCATTTAGTTGTCATATGACAACTTTAGTCTCCTTTAATCTGGAATAGTTCCTCACATTTTCTTTGGTTTTGAAGGCATTGATGTTTTTGAAGAATACAGGCCAGGTCTTTCATAGAATTTTGTTCAGTGTGGCTTTGCCTGATGTTTCCTTATGATTAGATTCAGGTCGAGCATCTCTGGTCAAATCCTACATGAGTAATTCTGTGTTCTTCCCGGGTACCACATCCAGAGCAAAGGATGGCCCTCTGCCCTGCCATGGTCTTGTTAATTTTGATCATTTGATCAAGGTATGTTCTGGTTTCCCCACTGTGCAGTCACTCTGTTCCCCTTGTAGTGGTTAGCAGTCTGTGGGGAGACACCTTAAGACTGTGTTCTTCCCTCATTGGACTCACTTCCTTCCTTCCTTCTTTCCTTCCTTCCTTCCTTCCTTCCTTCATCAGTATGGACTTATGGGTTCCCATTTTGTTCAGTAGGCTACATACATTACTGTCTTTATTATTTATTTTGATGCTCAAAGTGTCCAGGATACAACACTTTTGAAATCTTTGTCTTGTGCCATCACTGGAATTTATTCTCTTAGCCAGAGAAATACCTTAGCATACTTGGTATTTCCATTTGTCCTTGATTCTCCAATGTATTGCCTTGTAAGTTTACTAAGTGACATCCAACACTTGTGATGGGCATTCACGGCCTGAAAAATGATTATCTAGTACCTGCTCAATTTCTTTTCGTGTTGTTATTTTTGGTTTTTTTGACCATATCTATGTGATCTAGAGCTAAGCATCTAGGACTAGTATTGGTTGAGGACCTTGCTAATAATACGAACCATGCCTCCTTCTTCCTCGAATGCTACTTTTTTGTTCAAAAATAAAGTAATTGGCCAGGCACCCGGTAATGTCAGAGACTGTCAGTATTTGACTGCAGGGCACTGGCTTTTTTCCCGAGGGATAATTTTGAGGGACAAACTCCTTAGATTCCATTTGAGCATTTATAGTTACTTCCGTTTCACATTTCTGGTGTCTCAGAGTTCTGCTTGTCTGCGTTTCCGATCTTGAGTTCTGCTAAAATAAAAACGAGGGGTTTGGAAGTGGGTCAGAACCCCTGTGCGTCTGTGCACACGGTCACAGAGCAGCTGTGTGGGAAGCATGAAGTCATCGGGCCAGATGGGAACGGAGACAAGCACTTTGAGGAGCCTTTCTGTGCTCTTTCTTCAGTCATCTTACTCCTGTCAGGGGAGAGAAAGGAAACTTCAGATGGAGATTGATGATGGGAAAGTGAATTTAATTTCCCCAGGGAACCTCTGCTTTCCTTATTTTTTAAGACCCGTTGGCTGCAGCAGTTAGTGGAAACCATCTACCTTGGTCACTGGGGAAAGCCCTGGTCCAGCGCCATCTCCAGCCTGTGGGATCGGATTTCTGTCTGTTCCATTCCAGCTGCTATGGAGAATGTTTTGCCCCTAGAAACAGTTTAGGGACTAAGGATAGTGAGCATTGTGGGTTACTGGTTGTGTGTTTTTCCTGCATGCAGTGGACGTGTAGAGATGATTTATGGGGAATCTTACCTTGCAGGTCACTTTGGAACTTCGTGGGTGAAGCACTACTGTACATATCAACGGGATTCCAAACAAATCACCATGGTACCATTTGACCAAAAGTCAGGAGGAAAGGGGGTGAGTTCATTTTTAAATTTCATGTCTGATTTGCTCAGCTAACATATGATGAGTATAATGCATGCATGAAGTAATACCGCTAATGTTTTGCTGTAATTTTCTTAATTTTTATACAGTAGTTCCAGGAGGCATGGCACCCAAAAAAGTAACTAAAACAAGATGATTATTCTTAGCTCTAAGTTACATTAGGAACTGCAGTTAGGAAAGATGCTTGTAGTTCACATGTATACTGTGTTAGTGTGTTTAGATGCTGGAAATTCTTGGATGACGTCGCCTTGTGAAGCTGGTTCTTGTCATTGTCACCTGGTGCCTAGAGGGCTGCCAGTTGTTAGTGTAGATGTTCCAGTTATCTGTTGCTGTGTACCAGACCACCCAAAAAGGCAGCAACTTTTAAAACGACACCAATCGTTTCAGCATTTCTTACAGTTTCTGTGTGTGTCAGGAACTTGCGGAGCATTTGGTTGGATGGTTTGGGCTCAAGGCTTCTCGTGAGGTTCCAATCAGATGGTGACTAGAGCTGGAATAGTAAGTGTTTGAAGCAGCTCTGGGCTGGTCAGATCTATTTCTCTTCCTTTGTCCTGACCTCCTCTCTCCTTCTCTTCCTCTTTCCCTCTTGTTCTGTGTACTCTCAGAGCCTGTCCATCTGGCTTCTCTACATGGGCCAGTCTGGGCTTCCTCACAGCATGGCGGCCTCAGGGCAGTTAAAGGTTTCAAGAGTGAGTGTTCCAGTAACAGAGGCAGACCTTACATCGCCTTTTACTGACCTCTCTTAGAAGTCATATTGCCTCACATTGGCCCTGTGTTGGTTAAATAGTCATAAAAGCCCAGCCAAGCGCACCCAATTTCAGTTGAGAGGTCACAGACCTGCCTCTTGATAGGAGGAGCAGCAAAGGCACATTGCGCTGACAAGCGTGTGGGATGGGAGACACTCCCGGGGCCGCCTTTGGAAGAGACAGCCAGGGTGCCTCTGCGGGGTCGTCGCCGCTGGTGGGCCCTCCTGGCTGTGTCCCGGAGCATTCATTCTGTCTGCATTTCCTCATTAGGTGATCTGTCTTTCCTCTCTGGCTGTTCATTATATCTTCTTCTTTCTTTTTTCCCCTTTTTGAAATTCTGCATTTCATTATGATGGTTCTCTCTGTGTAGTTTTTTTTTTTTTTTTCAATCTGTTGTGCTTAGGATTCAGGGCCTTTCTGGGTTGGAAGATCGGTATCTTTCAGTAATTTTGGAAGGTTCTCACTGACTATCATTTTGAATTTTGTTCCCCTTCCCATTCTTTTAATGATCTCCTTCTGGAAATATTTAAATATTTTAAATTAAAATATTTATATTTTTCATTTGTTTGAATCTCTGAACTCTGTTCTGGATAATTTCTCTCATTCTTCTCTACATTTAGTTTAAATAATTTTTCGGCTGTGTCTCATCTGTTGATAACTTAGTCCTCTGTGAGTATGCCAAGCCTGGCCCTCTTCTCTGTGGTGCATTTCTGTGCACCCCATTTTTGTGTTTGCACATTGTGTGGGCACCACAGTGCAGAGGCTACAAGCCCTGGCTCTGAAGTTAGACTGTTTGGGTCAGTGACGTTAGACACTGTTGTCTTTGCTCTTAGCTAGTCCCCCATGCTGCACCCTTGCTCTCCGCCACTTTCAGTTTTTCTAACTGGTTTTTTCATTAAGCCGCAACACAGGAGTTGATCAGCATCTCTGTCCTTCCTTTTATCAAAGCGAGAAAAGCTAAGGCTCTTTCATTGTGTCTTGTCAAGGGTGAAGTTGACGTAAATAATCTCAGAAAAAGAGACATTAAATTGTCAAAACATAGAGAAATTCTGCAGTTAGAAGCCCTGTTAAAAAATCTGTATTAATAGGTGTCCCCTATTATTCATGAAAGGGAAATGGAGTTAGGTCTGTCTTTCTTGGGTCGAGTCACAGTCCTTTTCCAGCTCTTAGTCCTTCTAGAAATCGGCTTCACTGGATTATTCTCTCACAGCCTTTATTTTGGGTCTTATTATCTTGTGCACTTCTAAGGCTTGAATGAAGAACTGTTTTGTATTTTCTCATCTTCCTTTTGATCACGCTTGAAAGTAAGAGGCAGAGACCAGCTATGGTGGGCGTTTGGGACTCCTTGGGCTTCAGTGAGATAACAGTCAACACTTCACTGAGTCGTTAAGAGGTTTACATGTGTTAGTGTGTATAAGCTTCTTGGGACAGAGCCCAACACAGTACTAAATAATTTTCCTAGGAATAATTCCTTACATTTATATTATGTTTTATATTTTTCTTAGTCCTTTTATTGTCCTTTGCCATCCTGTTTGATCCAGGTCTCCTCCTTTACAAAAGAGGGGATTCAAGGTGAGAGAGAGAAAATGATTTTTAAGGCCGTACGGTGAATGAATTCCTAGAACCAGTGCTGTAACCCTGATTCTGGAGTCTGTGTCTCCTCATTCTGAGCCCAATCATGATAAAGTAGAAAAATTGTATACATATATATAAAGGCTTTCTATAACACCACTCTATTTCCTCGGCCTCAGGGTGGAGAAAGCATGAAGACTGGCTGGGCAGAGGTGATGTCTTTTCAGTTTATACAGGAGAATCATGACATCTTTGTATACGTGTTTGTACGAAGCATTCCTAGGAGCTGGAGGTAGACTTAACATAGATAATTGGGATATTTTCTTTTCCTAACATACTTTTTCTCTACCGTCTTTCTCCTTCCCTGTCCCTTTCACTTGGATTATTTTCTTTAAAAGTATCCACTTTTCTCTTACTTCAGTCCAGGAGATGTGAGCAGATTTCCTCTGTCCTCTTGCAGACCAGCCCTGTATGTGGTAAAAGAGAATTTCCCACATCCTGCCCTCTGAGATGAGGCCCCTCTCTGTGGGAGGCCTGGAGCAGCCCAGCGCTGACCCTGTCCGGTCCCTGGCTGGAAACCCTTCATTATTTCCCCAGTGCTCTCAGGATACACGCCACAATCTGCGTGATCTGGTCCCTGCCTCCCTCAAACTCTTTCCCAGTCCACTTTCCCTCTCGCTCTGGGATTCTAGACACAGCAGCTTCCCTTCAGTTTCTCCAGGGCTCCTTGGACTCCGACCACAGGGCCTTTCCACCTGCTGTTCTCACCCTAGTCTGTGCTTCTGGTTTTATCTCCTGTGGATCCTGCGAGTCCAACCCAAGAAATCCTTTGCTGACCTTCCTGACCAGGTCACATCCCCTTAATGTAGGCTTTTGTTGTGCAATCTGCCTCTTTTATTGTAGTGTTTGTCAGGGTTGTAACTCTTCATTTATTTGTTTAAGTGATTGTTATCTCCATCCCTGCCCCCCACTTTTTTAAACCACAGTAGTTGAACAGATTGTCTTGATAGATTTTTCCTGATGTAACGCAGTCATCTTTGGAACAGAATCACATTCTCCTCTTTTTTCTGCTTATATTCGAGAACCTTTTATAGATCCCCTGTTTTCTCCTATTTCTCAGGGACACCTCCCCTTAAGCATTCCAAGGGGGAGCTGGTCCAATACCATTAAATCAGAAATAGAGTTAGTTATCACCAAGGTCAGAATCTCATATATTTGGGCGTTTACGCTCATACATTTACGCATTGCAGAAGGAGCAGTTCTCAATCTGAGAAGTTCATCTTAGCCATTCAGGAGAAGACAATAGATGGAAGGCTTGTGAATACAAACTGTCTCTTCCTAGGTCTTCTGTGTTTTGTGTGCTATCCTGATATTAGTGGGTGGTCAAGTTTTACCATACGCAGTCACATTTCCTATTATGCAACAAACTAGGCAAGTTTGCTAATTTCCCCCTAGTTTAGAAAGAGAGATCGGCAGATATAGGCAAAATAGGACCCTAAGAAATTCTTACGTGACTGAAAGAGAGGAAATTCAGGGACAGAAACATCTATGTTTCTAGGCTGTAAATTAGTGCTATGTGATAAAACTGTTGCATTCCATTCGTACAATGGAATCCTACCCAGCAGTAAAAAGAAAGAAACTTTTTTTTTTGTTCCATGGATTTTAAAAATTACCTCTATTGTTTTAATGTTTATGTTTATTTTTTATTGAGATAGTTATTGTTTATATTAAACAGTATTATGTAAGTTTTCAGGTATATAACACAGTGATTCAGTTTTTAAATGTACCCCATTTATAGTTATTTAAAATATTGGCTATATTCCTTGCACTGTACAACACATCCTTGTAGCTTATTTATTTTATACATAGTAGTTTGTACTTCTTAATCCCCTACCCCTAGCTTGCACCAACCCCTTCCCCCTGCCCACTGAAAACCACTAATTTGTACTCTGAGTCTGTTTCTTTTTTGTCATGTTCATATATGTTTCATTTTTTTTGATTCTACGTGTAAGTGATTTTATACAGTATTTGTCTTTCTCTGTCTAATTTATTTCACTTGACCTCCAAATCTATCCATGTTGTTGCAAATGGCAAAATTTCATTGTTTTTTATGGCTGAGTAGTTTTACACACACACGCGCGCACACACACACACACATACACACATATCACATTTTCTTTATCCATTTATCTGTTGATGGACACTTAGGTTGCTTTCATATCTTGGCTATTATAAATAATGCTGCTGTGAAAATTGGGGTGCATGTATCTTTTCAAATTAATGCTTTCATTTTTTTTTTTTGGATATATAGCCAGGAGTGGGATTGCTGGATCATTTGATAGTTCTATTTTTAGTCTTTTGAGGAACCTTCATACTCTTTTCCATAGTGGCTGCACCAGTTTATATCCCTACCAACAGTGTGCAAGGGTTCCCTTTTCTCCACATCCTTGCCAGCATTTGTTATTTGTGATCTTTTTGATGATGGCTATTTTGACAGGTGTGTGGTGATATCTCCTTGTGGTTTTGATTTGCATTTCTCTAATATTTAGCAATGTTGAGCATCTATTCACGTGCCTGTTGGCCATCTACAGGTCTTCTTCGGAAAAATGTCTGTTCAGATCTTCTGCGCATTTTTTAATTGAGTTGTTTATTTTTTTGATGCTGAGTTGAATGAGTTGCTTATATATTTGGATATAACCGCTTGTCAGTCACATAATATCAAAACAAACTCTTGATTCGTACAATGTGAATGAATTGCAAATGAATTATGCTGAGTGAAAGAAATCAGACATGAAAGGGCATTCCGTGTCTATAAAGTTACAGAATATGTGGACTAATCTGTAGTGACAGAAAGCAGATTGAATGTGTGCCTGGGAACGGACTGGGTGGAGGGGTGGTGCGTTGTAGAGGGATACCCGGGGCTGACGGAGTATTCATTACCTTGATTGTGGTGATGATTTCATGTATATGTACAGATGTCAAAACTCATAAATTGTATGCTTAACCATGTGCAATTTGTTACACATTAGCCATACTTCAGTAAAGCTGTTAAAACATATTTGTTGCACACCTGCTTTGTTCCAGGGCCTGTTTGAGCTCTGGGGACAAGGGTAAGCAAAAACAGACACTGCATGCCCTCAGGGAGCTTGGAGTCTAATAAGGACAAAGATAGTATTTGAATTATCACTTACAGCAACAGAAAAGTTTAGCTGTGATCAGTGCTATGAGGGAAGGAGGGGTCCATGGTGCTATGTGAACATGTCTGGGAGAACGTGACCTGGTCTAGGAATGTCTTCCTGAGAAGTGACCACTGAACCAAGATCACAGAAGCTCAGAGATAGAAGGAGACCTCAAGGTCATCTTGTTTCAACTGTTACCAAACCTACAAATTAAACCTACTTAAAATAGTCTCAGCAGGAGTTTAATCTAGCCTGGGTTATGCTGTACCATCACGGTCTACCAATACTGAGCACGTTTGGCTCTAAGTAGAACATGGCTTACAGATTTTAGCTGCATGAGGCTCTTGCTTGAGAAGGTTTGTGATCCACCTTCCACCTCCTGTGGGCGTGAACACTCAGGTTTGAGAAGATGAAGTCATCACCCTGCTGATGTTTGTGTTTGTCCTGGAGAGGAGCAGAGCCCACGATCTGGCCTCATCTTGATGGTCTGTGTGTTCCCCACAGGGAGAAGATGAGTCAGTCACCCTCAAGTCCTGCACACGGCGGAAAACAGACTCTATCGAGAAGAGGTTTTGCTTTGATGTGGAAGCAGTAGACAGGTGAGTAGCTGTCCCGCTTTTCTTAGGAATACATATTGCTGAATTTAGATCTCTCACCTTGTCCATTCGACCACAGCTTTCTGGTGTTTCCCTCCTCTTTCCCTTCTCCATCCCTCCTCTCATACTCAGTTTGGAGTAGACCTCAGGGCAGTTGCTGATGTGCAAGAATCAGTATATCCTCTCCCATCTTTTAGATTCAGCACTGAGCCCCTGGTTGGTTGTTTGGTTTTATTTTCATGTTAGGGCCTCCCTTCTTGGGAATGTGTGTTATATCTCAGGAGGATGAATATATGTTTAAAGAAAACTGTTTAGCGTGACTGTTTCAGGTTTTGGAGTTTTTTTTTTTACTGAAAAAATTTTAATTTAATAAAATGATTCAGAAGGAATTAGGTAGCGGGAAAAGTGGGAGAAGTCTGCTCAATTGAAAAAAGAGCTTTTAGTTAACAGCATTTCACTCACCGCTGTGTGTGTGCGCTCAGCAAAGACAGCAGACCTCTTGCAAGATCACAGGCTTCGGAGTGGGAGCTCTGTGTTGTGTTTCTCCAGATTTATAGAGTCTCATTAAGCTGTGCCACTTCATGGTGTTGAGCTAGTTTGACAGCATTCCAGTTCTTGGAGACACTTTACTTGGCAACAGGTTAATTCTTTCAATGAGAGCCACGTGTTAAGCTTATATGAGCTGCCTATTCAAGATCGGCAGTGCTAGCATGAAGAGCCTTCAATCTCAGCATGATTCTCATTTAATGCTGTTGAATTTCTCCCCTTTATTAACAAAAAGATAAAGCCACACCACTTTGTCAAGCCGGTGCTTCTCCCCTCCCTGGGACGTTTACCCGTGGCCTCTTTATAGTAGCCGTCGAGGATCCAGAGCCCGAGTTCCGCCGGGGCTCTGCTCCTCCGCGTGCACCCCGGTTTGCAGTGCCTTCTTGTGGCGCGGGGATGTCTCCCTGTGTCGCAGCTGCCGGGGCTGCTCGAGCACCCGTGGAGAGAGTGTGCCCACTTAGCCTGAATCCGAAGTTCGTGGAAACTCACTGTGTCCCTTCTTAGTGGTCTCGTCATGACACCTTTGGCTCTCAAGTCAGGCAACCCAGATCTAATGTTTGACTTGGCTGCTCAGTTGCCATGTGATTTTGGGCAAGTCACTCAGTCTTGCAGGGCCTTGATTTCCTTCTCTGGAAAATGAAGATGGTAATAGCACCTAGTTCCTGGAGTTATAAAGCTTTGAGAAGCGAACGCATAGAAAACACTGGGCGGATGGCAAATAATATATGCTCAATGATTTGCCATTTTTAACTTGTTAATTAGCATCTTGCGCATGTGTATCAGACCTAGTGTTTCGTAAGGCTAGACTCTAAATGCAGAAAAGTAAAGGGAATTTGTAAAGAAAAGAGAGTACCCCAATCGTGCACTGTGTGGAGGTTGTGAGAGGGGCAGGGAATGGAGAAGGGCTGTTTGGAGGGGTAGGCTGAGCTGGGGTAGCAAGGGGAAATTACAAAGAGGGTGGTGACTCGAACTGAGATCAGTTATTCTTAATTTTAAACAAATCCTCAATCAGGATGCTTTAAGCCCTTGTAGGCATCTTTCTGCTCTCAGCGTGGAATTTATGGGAATCCCTCCTCCTGGCATCCATGAAAGATGGGTTAGCAGATGTGCTTGTGTGGAAGGGGAGCCGGCTGTTTGATGCTGGTCACACAAGTAGTTCCCAGAGATGATCGTCTGTTTGCAGGGCTCCTTGGACAAGGGCATGCCTCGCAGCGCAGCTCCTGCTAGATTGTAAAAGAGGTCAGTGATGCTTCCTGAAGCTGAATTGTTTTCTTCTTCAGAAGTTCCCCAGAAGTTGTAGAGAGTTGTTTTTTAGGCAATTAAAACTCACCGTGGTTCCTCCATCTCATTTCCACCCTTACCAACACTTCCTGCCACCTTCCCCCTGTATGAGGCCTAGAAAAGCTTTGCACATCCCAATTATAAGCTGAGAGCGAATGTGTCACATTCAGCATACTGAGTGGGTTTGGGAAGTCGATTTCTTCTGAGTCGCCGTCTCTGGTTCCCTTGGCGTGACATGGAGGGGCTTTGGTTGAGGTTCAGAATGAGGCTGCTAAGTCCCCGCTTAATAAGCGGAGGTGGGGGTAGGTAATTCTCTCGTATTATTTGTATTTTAACTTTTCTGTCTATTTTGATGTTTTGACACCTTAACACGCTATCTGGCTGGGGAGATCCTGCCCCTTCCAGGGCTAGCCAATTCTTAGAGTCAGCCGAGGGCTCAGCCTGGGGAGGGCCACTGATGTGTGGACTTCAGGTCAGAGCCACCTTGCCTCCCCTGGCCCCAGCACCCCAGGAGGCAATATTCCTCTGCCTGAAGCATCCCGGGCCAGGTACAGGCGCTGAGGGACCCACTCCTATAGCCTAGCAGCCCAGAAGTTATTCAGGCTAGCTGCTCCTGAACGGTTAACCCTTCCCTGCCTTGCCTTTCCTGTGGGAGCTCTGATGAAGGTCGTGGGCTGGGCTCTCCCCTCCCGCCACTTGTCTCCTGGATGATGCCGGTTCTTTGCCACGTGGCCCTGTGTGCCGTGCCGTGCGTCCTGTGTCCCGCACCTGTGAATATACGAGACTCTGTTTGCCTGAGCCTCTTCTGTGTCTCCTCTTGCGTCTGCACCTGACTGGCCGTCACCTCAAAGAACACAGAGCATCTGTGAAACACCTTTCTGCTTTCTATACAGGTCATTGTCTTTGGTCTCAAAGATTAGATTACAGTTGGGCAGTATTTTCCTTAGTGTCTCTCTGCCTTTTCCTCACACATCCAGGAAGGGACTGAGACAGGAGGGAAAAGGCATGTCCATGTGCTCAGGGGAGGCATCCCTGGGAACTCTGCCCAGAGCCCCTTTCCCTGGAAGACTCCCCTACGTCTTGCTTTTTCACCAGTGCACTGAGTGAGGAGGTGATGCTGCTAGCTGTCCTGCTGTCTTTTCTACCTTCCATAGACTTCTCAGCTTCTACCTGCTGGGCTAGAGAGGTACGGGGCGTGGGGAAGCAAGATGCAAGGTTGGCCACCTAGGAAATGTGAACACCACAGAGGGAATGGCTCTGGTTAATAGCGCGAGGTTTCAGAGTGTGCCGGGAGTGTGTGAACTGTAGGATATACGAATACTGATGTGATGGCTATGAGTTTTATTCTATCAAGGTATTACTATGTGCTGAAGTGTGGCTTGTTTGACTTAGAATATGTGACCTTGTGGTTCTCAAGCTTGGATGCTTTTATCCTTCAGGCTCAGGGCTGATACTTCATGTTACTCTGTAACAGAAGCTGTAGCCTTTAGGAAGTAATGTTGTAGGAGGTCAGGCCTGCGAGTGGATTGCATCAGTGTCTCTTCCTGTATGGTGAGAACTGCCCGCTCTCAGCATCCAAGCGGGTGCTTGTTAGAACCGCAGCTGCTCGTTTTCGCCCCAGACCTACACAGTCCAACTTTCGGCAAGACAGACCCTGCAATCCCCCTTTTGAATAAGCCCTTCTGTGGTCCTCTGTTCTTACTCTTCATTGGTGCACTGATCAGCGGGCTTATCATGATACAGTTTCCCAGAGCACAGACATGCATTTTCCTTATTCAAAATAGAACAAACAACAGTAAAACAAGATAAAAATTAAAAAGAAGAGAAACTTCAGTCTCCTTTACTAAGGAGCTTAATTCTTCTCCATATAGAGGCGCGTGCAGCTAGAAAGGTGGTTACCAGGCTCTGACACAGAGTAGCAGGGTAAAAGCAACAGCAGTAACCACAATAAACCCACTTTTTTTGTTAACAACGGAGGAGGGATGTGGGAACCAGCGGTAAGAGAGCACTTTCTGGAAGCTGAACACTGTTCGTGTGGTTTCATGTGATTCTCATGTAACCCTCACTCCAGCCCAGGGACGTGTGTGCTCCAAGGACCCCGGGTTACTACAGTTTACAGGGTGAGTCTCACCCAGAGCTCAGGGGGTTTGAACGGAGGATGGGAGGAACTCATTGCAGGGCGCTTTGCTGCCTCACAGCTCAGGACGTTTTAGAAACGTTTTTGAGGGATGAGCCCGGTGCTGTCTGTACTTGGATTTCGGGGACTCCACTGAGCCGTCAGCTTGCTGACTGTGAAACCCGAGTCCTGCTTTCTCACTGTCGTCATTTGTATTTGGCATGTGAACGAGTGGTGTGTGAACCACAGCAGCACACTTGCCTCTGTCCCCACATTTCTGCCCTGCGCCCTTCAGAAAGCCCTCGCATGGCTGCCAACTTAGAGGCCATCCAGAGAGAGCACCGGCCAGGCTCAGGGCACACAGTAGGTGCTCCATGAATGCTGGTTTTTAAACTTTTTTTTTTGTACATTTCTTCTTTTGCCTTTTATTTTTAACATGACCCTCATTTCTGTTTAACCGAGGAGACCAGCATAAGTAAGCAATCAGAGCAGTGGTGCCATTTGCCAGTTGATGGTTTTCATTGTATCCCAGCTCATTGCTGTCAGTTTGCTCAAATCCTGCTGAAAAGAGGTTAATCCCTGCCATGCCCTTCCTTTAGGAAGAACCGTGGTGACTCTTTGACCCACGAATGAGCTGGAAATCAAATTGTGTTAATTCAGAGTCTGGGGATTTAGATTTGTCGTTCTTGAACTTCTTATGTCAAAGATCCCCTGTAGTACTGTGAATGAATTTCAGAAACCTCCTTTTAATCCTAAATTCTTTTCCTTTGACATCTCAAAACTAGACCTGTAGTCCCTTCTCTGTATCCTACAGCCTTCTATATTGACTTCCACATAATTAGAGAATTCCACGTAATTACGTCTCATCCTTCCATTCTCTCTAGTTGCCTGCCCTTTTTTTTTTTTTTTCTTCAGAACTAGTTTTGGGGGAGCTTCAGACCTGAGAAGCTGCTGAAGACCCCTGGACTATTCTGAGCAAATGTTTCCCAGGCTGATAGTAGCTCTTCATTGGTCTTTGGTTTTCTTTCAGAAGGACTTCACGGTTTACAACACTGAGAAGTGAAAGTTAGTAGAAATTCTCGTGTCTTTCTTCAATTCCAAACTGAGAAGTTGCTTAGCTCATGGTATCATGTCCATCCAATCATTGTGATGCTACTTTGCATTTCTCTTCTGGTTTTGGTTTTAAATGCAGTTTCAGGACTCTAGCACTTAGAATACCTGACTGTAACAGAACGTGTGCGATGTGCAGTGGTTGTGGGTGTTGCCACGACATGCTCCAAAGAAGGATATTCTCTTATTTTCCTAGAAGATACTTGTTATGGGTTGAATTGTGCACCTGCCAAACTCATGTGTTGAAATTCTGGTCCCCAGTGTCTGAAAATGAAAGTTATTTGGAGCTAGGGTCTTTACAGAGTTGGTCAAGTAAAAATAAGGCCACTAGGGTGGACCCTAATCTAACAGGACTGATGTAATTTGAATGTAGAGCCAGACACGTGCCCAAGGAGAACCCCTTGTGAACATGAAGGCAGAGCTCAGAGTGATGTGGCTTCCAGGCAAGGAATGGCTTAGAGACGCCTCAGAGACCACCCGAAGCTGAGGCGGGCATGGAGAAGATTCTCCTTTGGGTACCTCAGAAGGAACCCACCTGCTTACACCTTGCTCTCCAACTTCTAGCCTCTAGACCTGTGAGGTGATGCCTTTCTGTTGTTTATGCAGCCCAGTTTGTGGTACTTTGTGACAGCATCCTCTGCAAACTAACACCGTGTTGACTAGGGAGGGCCTCTCTCACTGATGCAGAATAAAAAGCTCCATCAGCCTTTTAAATGGACGGCCCCACCCCCTCCTTGGACAGTCCCACTGGCAAGGAGCCCCACGTCACAGAGCAGCCTTTGCACGTAAATTGTCTTCCTTATTTTGGGTGCTCTTTACAGTAGCCTAGCTGAGCTTTTCAGTTTAAAAATCATCCTTTTTTTAATACTTTAATAGAGAAGCATTCTTTGGTGACTTTGTATTTCTTTGCCATAGCACCGAACATCTGAAAGTTTCTATTTGATATTTTAGTTGAATAAAGAATAGATTTATCATTTCTTCTTCCATGCGTGTTAACTCTTTTTGAGGGAGTTGAGTGTAAAATTCCTGGGCAAAAATTGGGACTTCATCGAAAAGCAGCCGTTAGTGGTGGTGGCGTATGATTCCAGCCAACGTCTGTCTTCAGTCACTTCGAATAACTAACTCCCCTCCATGCAGCATCTTATGGAAATTACCAAGCAAATGTAGGGAAAATATTTGTGTAAGCTAAAGAATCACAGTGGTCGTCATCTCTCAGCATCTCTGCATTTGTTTATTTTTAAGAAATTTCTCACAGATGTATGTAACACATGGATATTTTCTCCCAGATGTTTCCAGGAGGGGCCCCTAAAACCATATGGAAAATAATAGGCACAAAAGGCTTCTTTTTGATTGCACAGAATCAATGGAGTCTCTTGAGGGGCAGTGTTTATACTTGGGGAAAGGAAACAATTAGAATGTTTTTATTTTTTCCAGGACTAGCTGAGCCCAACGCAAGTCCGTACATTTGAAGACGATATGTGTTGTGTAGAGTACCCCAGTGCCTGCACTGGTCCTCTCCAGAGGTGGGCGGCAAAGGACAATGTATTAGGGTGACAAGGGGACTTGGTGCCAAGGGTGTAATGGGGACCAAGACAAGCGTAGTCCTTGCTTTCCAGATCTCACTGGGGATTATAGAATGGGCACACGCAGACACACACACATCGTGCAGCTGAAGGTGTATGTACCAGTATGTTGAGTGTTGGAGCAAACTTGGAGGTCTAGAATTTGCTGGGGGGAAAATGTAACAGACAGAGGGACTCCCCCCTTCTACTCTTACACAGAATGATGGCGTGAACGGAATGCCCTGAATTCTCATTTCCTCTGCCCTTCCCTACCTTCCTCATTTGTTAAGCATCATTACCTGCCAGAGACTCTACTGATGGTACAGATAGAAAGTTTAATGAAGCACTATGAATCTCTTGGACTTTCCTTCTTAAAAAAATCATCTGATTTTTCTTGCACACCAAATCTGAAGTCCTCCTTTTCTGCAAGCTTTTCTCTGAACCGGTCCCAGCCTGCATGTAACAGCTACTGTCTGCTCAGTCCTTGTCTTCACACCGTGTGCTGTGTGTTTGCACAACAGAGGATGAGCGTTTCTTTGTTTGCTGGTTGTTTAATTAGGTATGTTTTATATAATACTGCCCAGTTCTAAATATCTGTCTCAGGTAATCTGCTCCCAGAGGCAGAATAATGTCATTTGCTACAGCTTTGAATGCAGTACTGTGTGCATGTGGTTCTGCAATTTGATTTTTTTCTGGTAATGCAGTTTTTAAGTTAGATTATTTTGTTCTTTCCTTTGGGACTTTGGTGAATTCCTGTGTCAGAGATTATAGGAACTTAATCATGTTAGTTGACATTTAAACTGAAACTTCACACAATCTGTGTTTCTGAATAGGTAGGACCAAAACAAAAACAAAACCGCTGCAGGAAAATGGGAGATTGATTAAAGTAAGAACAGTGGAGGCTAGAAAGATTTATGGAAGATCTAAAACATCTAGCCCAGCCCTATAATGAGGCACCACCCTTATTTCAAGTATGTTTTTATAGAAGGAGGCAGGGAAAAAATCGAAGCAGCTCTAAGTCTCATTTTGGGATCTCCATCTTACTATCCATCTTACTAGCTGTGTGAGTCTGGGCAGGTGGTTTAAGCACATCTGTTAAATGGGGCTAGTCACACCTTGCAGGCTTGTTGTGAAGATGGAATGCAGTAATATTCTCTGCTGATGTAGTTTTCTGTCAGGAGATGTTGCTCCTTTGAAGTTTTCCTCTCTACCCTAACACCCGGGGCTTCCTTGTTCTCGTGGTGAGATTTAGCTTTGGAGGGTATGTCTTTGAGCCGGTTGGTTTCATTTTGATGGCGTTCCTTTTTGATATAGTGTCATGACTTTCCAAGTCATCTGTGTACTGAGCGTGGATACAGTTGCTTTAAGTGTGTGTATGTGGGAAAGGGGAAGATTCCATTTTCAAACTCGATGTGCGATAATCTATTACTTATATATGTTTCCTATACAAGAGAAAAGATTGAAGCCCCCCCTTCCAATCTGTGGTCTCAAAGGGAAACCATACTAATTTGAAGTTAAAATAATACTATTCTAATTTGGTATATGGTGTGTATGCATGAGCTTTTTTGTGTGTCTTCACGAGGTTGTGTGAGTCTAAGACTGTGTTTTCCAAAAGCAGTCATCTTATGTAACAGACTTCGTTTCCATGCTCAACCTCTAGATGGCAGCTTTGTATATCTATCAGTAACTCTTAGGAGGTCCAGTTGAAAATTAGCTGTCCTTTATACATGAACATTTGGTAGTCAGTGGTGCCTCTGTGTGTGTGTGTGTGTGTTCCTGTAGAAGAAACCACCATGTGACTATTACCCCTTAAAGTAAAGAGATTCTAAATGACTCATTCTTTCTCTAGAACTTCCTTCCTCCCACCCTTGTATGATGGGTTATTTCATACCCATTTTCCTGCAGAAACGAGCATGCTCCGTTACCCTAGCCTCTGTTTAAACATTACCTTTTTACCTTGCTTTCTGACCTAAAGCATCAGGCTCTTTGCTTCAGCGACAGCTTATCTGAGGATGCTGACAAAAAGATGGGTGATTTGGACTGTCCAGCGTGTGCTGAGAACCAGGCAGTCTTACTTTTCCCTGTTGGTGCAGTGTGCGTTTTTATCTGTTGCAACAGATGAATCCATTTTTCCTGGTTTCAAGCTTCCCCTCCCCTCCCCTTCTCACCCCTTGTTTGAAATAATATTTGATTTTGCCTTCCTGCCAGTTGGTTGGAGTGCTGGTCTCAATGCCATTGACATTTCAGAGAGGAAATAGCTTTTTCCTTCCTCGGAGGGTGTTACACTGCTCTGACTTCCATGACTTGGGTGGGGGGAAAGTGGGGGAGAGGATCTTACTTTCGGAATTGCTCCTTAGCGGTTCTGTAAAATAAACTCCTTAAGAAATTCTCGGACTCTTTAGAATTCATGTAATTTTTAAATTACTGAGGTTTTTTTCTTGTAAAAAAGTTAAATGAGAGTATTTGCTGTTAGATTCTGGTTTAAGTAAGTCAGATGCGTTGATTAATGGACTCTGATGTGACATAAGGCAGCCTTATATTATTTCTGTAACTTACTCCTATTTCTTATTTCTCTTTCTATTCTTTAGTCTGCATAGTGAAATTTAGAGTTTTGTTGATCGGGTATACCAGTTGATTTGCCAATTTCTAAATATAAAATGAGTTTATTTTTTAGAAGTCTTAACCAAAATTTTGCTGTTACCTAAGTCTGAAGAAAGGGAATAATTCAGCAAGGAAACTCCACTTATGTACAGGTCTCTTCATCATGAGATAGAATAGTAGCAAAGAAAAAAACTGACAAATGACCTAGAAGATTTCTTGAATTAGAATACTTTTCCATAGTTTCTTATCAACAGTAACAAATGTTCGCGTTTTCCCTGAGTGTTGCTCATCCCGGCGATTAATGCCGCTTTCCCCCCGGTGCCGTGTGTTACAGTGTGCTGCCTCCTCTCTCCCTGGTGCCTGGCATCGTGGCTGGCACGTAACAGGCACTCAGTCGGTATCTGTTCCATTAAAGACCATGTAACTTAATGTGCCAAAGATGTCTTTGTCTAGGCTTCCTGATATTTCATGAATTCAGTCTCCTTTAAAGTAAAAATGTGGGAAGTTATCTGATGTGATTGGCAATACTGCTCTTTAGACTAGTATTACTGCTGTGGTCCTCGTTATTTTAGGACCTTCCCTTCCCCGGAGGTGAGTGCTGCAGGCTGTAATAGGTTCTGGTTCATTTGTTCGTTATGATCAGGTCCTTTTTGAAGAATTGATTAGAAGCCTACTTCTGAAAACCTAAGGGGCGTGTGTGTGTGTGTGTGTGTGTGTGTGTGGCGCCGTGGGGGGAGAGGAAGTTCTTTCCTCCTTCTCCCCTTTCCTTCCTCTAGAGAGAGAGAGAGCGTGAAAGAGAGAAGTGCCTTCCTCCCCCTTCCCCCCTCCCTGCCTCCCCCGAAGTTGCTGGTCACTGCGTGCACCAGGGGGCAGTCCAGCATTGTGCTTAAGGTATGGGCTATGGGCTTTGCTTTAGAGTCAGGCAGGCTGAGTTCAGGCTGAGGCTTTGCCACTTACAGCAGTGCACGACTGTGCAAGTCATTTCTAAGTCTTAGTGTTTTAAGAAAGTATAATGACAGTGCCTACTTCATTGTGAGGAACAAATGATAATGCAAAGTCCTTATCCCCGGGCTTGGCCAGTAATAAACGCTCAGTAAATCTTAGCTACAGTCTGGGGGCTGCCAGTTCGCATCTTCTGGTTCCTCAGTCACGTTCCGTCCCTCTCACCGGTACCCAACCCAGGCATTTACATTCGTCTCCTGCACAAGGATCTGTCATGCACAAGGACCGTCAGTGTTTGGTTAGCATGCATCGTTGTGCAGAGTCATAGCTTGCTGTGTCCAAATAGGAGATTAATGTTGCCCTGCTGTGGTGACCCTGGGTCCTGAGTATTGGAAAAAATGGGAAAGTATCCCAAGTTCCTCCTTCATTGGTGATCCGGAAAGGCGCCGCTGCATTGAACTGTGAGGTGCATCAAGCATGCAGACCTGCGTCACTGTTGGTCCCAGTGTACAAGGTGACGTTGCAACATGCCGCGAGAGCCTGGTGTAGGGAGGGGCAGAGAAGGACGGACACAGACCCCAGAAGCTGTAAGCTGGCCCACAGACATGTTTGGTTTGGCTTGAGTAGCACCGGAGGCAACATTTTAAGATGGGACAAATCTGAACGCCGAATCCCGCCTTCCCCTGTGCAGCTGTTTATAGAGCTGAAAGGTGGGTGCCTCCTTTAGATGGGACGTGTGCTCTTGCTTGACCGCAGTCTCCACCATGCCCTGTTCACCCCCACCATGATGACAGGTGACAGCTGCCACTTTACTTTGTATTTTCACTGTTGTTTTTCCCATAGAGGGGAAGCACTCCCTTTTTCCTATAAGTCTATCAAAAAGTAAAAGTGCAAAGAAGGAAAGAAAGAAGGAAAGAAAGAAAGAAAGAAAGGGCGGGCTACATGTTTTAAGGAAAATGAGACCAAGCTTATTTTCCTCTGGGCAGTGAGGGTTCTTACCAGTTTCCCTCATTTTGCTTACTTGCCTGGTCTCTATTGACATTTGACTCTGTAATCTACACAGACATGGAAGAGACGTCATTCACCAGAATTACTGTGCTCTGGCCGTATCTTTGTGTAAATGAAGATCTGCTGAAGCTTGAACGCTTGCAGTTGGCCAGGAGTGGTTAGGGATCAGTTTTCCTGGTAGCACTTCAAGAGCAAAGGACCACTTCCTTTGGCCCTTGCTTGTCTCCTTTTGCCTGTGGATGGCAGCCCGTTCTCCAGACTTTCATCATATCCCTCTGTCTTCCTATCGAAGCATAGTGAGGCAAGTCTTCTGCACAGGTCTGTGAGGGCATGTTTCTTGAGGTGCCACAGTCCTTCTTTCACTGTGAACTCGACCCTTGAAATGCGCTGTTGTGTGGATTAAAGCTAGGGAGTAAACTCTGGTCAGCAGAAGATTTATAGTCTTATGAATGAGTAAACCCTAGATCTTTGGAGGTCGATTTAGAAAGAACAGTACTGTTAGATTCTGAATGTTTGTTTCAGTGGGGTGGAGTGAGTTAGTAATAGCATTTCCTGGTCCAATAGGAAGTGGGTGAATTGCCAAGCCATTGAGCTCACCATTGTTGACTCAGATTCAGAAATAAGATTAGAGTTGGGAGGCTGTCGAGTAACCCTGGAATCAGGGCTGGTTGTGATTCTGCTTGCTCTTGGCTGGTGAGAAGGCTGTGAGCTGACTTCTGTGGTCCCAGGCTCCTGAATGTGTTGCTAAACGATGTATTGCTTTACATGGAGGCAGTGCTGGAGGAGATACGGCGATGGGTAGCAGTCTGCCCTGTGATAGGAGCATCGCCCCTGTCGTGTGAGAGGTGGGGTGTTGGAGAAGATTGCAGATCCTTGCTCATGATTCCCAGGCTGGTCCAGATGTGTGGCTCTGACTTTGGGCTGATTCAGAGTGAACGGAGGGTGTTGTAGTTTAGGTAGAATTTTAAGACTTAACCAAAAGAAGGCTTGTAAGTCATTTGTTTCTTCTCTCATCTGGTGGGTGGAGAGAGGGCCTTGGCAGATTTTCTAGAATTTGCTAAAGAATTTTGTCCATCAGTGATCAGATATTAATTCCAGAAGGGGGAAGGAGGCCACTTTGATGCTTTACTCAAGAGGAAAAAGGAAATGGCCATGACGTCAGAGCCTGTGTGTCAGCCCGTGGCCTGGCCTGCTCTGTGGTGGAGGTGTGAGTTTTCAGTGCTGCGTGAGTGTTTTGTGGGTGGGGTCGTGCACATCAAAAGCACCTGTGGCTCATTCCTTTTCCTTGTTAAGCTTTCCATACCTGACCTTTCCCTCCATAATTTTGACCCTACCCCGCACTGGACATCCGTTCCCTCCACCCACGCACCCCTCATTGGCCCCTGTGCTAACAACTGCTTTTTGGAGCACTTACTGTGTTTCTGACACTTGAAATGCCTTATACATAGGTCACTTCACCTTCACAACAACCCCACAATAAGGTACTCTTATTAACTGCATTTTAAAGAACAGTATAGAAACGCTAGTCAGGATAACTAGTGAGCTTAAGGTACTGATGAGAAGTCGTGTATCTGGGCTATTTAAAACGGTTTTTATTGAGATGTAATCACGGCAAAATGCATGAATTTTAACTGTATCTTACTGACTTTACACACACATGCACACACACACACACACACACCCCCGTGTATCCACCCAGGTCAAGTTATAGAACATTTCTATCGCCCCAGAAGATTTCCTCATGCCCTAACCAGTCACTGCCCCTACTCCTTCCTCAAGACAAAGTCACTGTTCTGTCTCTGTCACCATAGAGGGACCTTTGCAAGTGTTTGAACATCATATAAATCGAACCATACCGTTTGTAGTCCTTTGTGTCTGGCCTCTTTCCTTCATTATCACGTCTACGAGATTCATTCATATTCCATGTAGTTGGTTCTTTTTAATTGTTGCGTGGTGTTCCCTTGTTTAAATATACAACCGTGTATTCTCTTATTAATGGATGGTTGGTGTTTTGGTGGCTGCAAATTTTGGCCGTTACGAATTAAACTGAATATTCTTGGGTGTGTCTCTTGGTGGACATGTGTGCTCACTTCTCCTGGGTGTGCATCTAGAGGGATTTAGTTTCAGTAGACATCGCCAAAGTGGTTTTATCAAGTTGCTCTCCCATCAGCAGTGGATGAGAGTTCCGGTGACACCACGTTCTTGCTAGTCCTTGGTGTTGGTGGTCTTTTGAATTCTCTCCATTCAGAAGGGTGTTTGTCTTACTTCCTTGTGGTTTTAATTGCATTTCCCTGATGAGTCATCATGTTGGTCTCTGTTTCTTATGCTCGTTGGCCGTTTGTGTGTCCTCTTTTATGAAATGCCTATTCAGATCTTTTACCCATTTTGTGAACTGGGTTGTTCACTTTGTTCTTACTTATTTTTTTGGCATTCTTTGCATATTCGGGATAGGCGTCTCCTCGGAGATATAAACTGTGCACGTCTTTTCTTACTTCATAGTTTGCCTTTTGGCTTTCCAAAGGGTTATCTTTTGATGACTGCAAGTTTATTTTGGTGAAGTCCAATTTGTTCTTATTGTTTAAGGTTAGTGCTTTCTGTCTTCTTTTACAGAGCTCATTGCCTTTCTCTCTCTCGGGTATTTTGAGGTAGGAAGAAATGTGGAGAACCACTGCTGTAGAAAGTAAGCCACAGTCACAATGGACGTTACTGGATGCCTGATTTGGGGCTGGATGTTTGCCTGGAGCAGCCTTCTGAGTCCTTACAATCATGAAGCACTCTAGGTTTTACAGAGCTCTTAATCGTTCGACCTCATTTGATCCCAGGCAGGAGCTCACTAAAGGCCTTGTGGGAGGGCCTAGTCCCTTTTGATGGCAGGGGACTTGGGTGGTCAACTTGCGCTCTCTGGGGGCTGCGGTGTCTTCCCGTTGGCAGTGGCCTTGTGCGCAAGGGTGAAGCATGAGGCTGCTCAGTTTGGACCCTAGCTCAGTAACTGTGGACACGGTACTTAACCTGTTTTAGCCTTAGTTTTCTCATCTGCTAAATGGGATAATGAGAGTTTAGCTGCCTCTTGCTGTAGCTGTGAAGACGAAATGATTCTACATCCAGTGCTTAGCACAGCGTCTGGCACACGACGCTGGGTTGTTAGTGTTGTAGGTGTTCTTTGATTATAGTGTTTGATAGGATCACAATTCTTTTTTTTTTAATTGAAATATAGTTGATTTACAATGTTTTGTTTGTTTTAGGTATACAACATAGTGATTTGATATTTTTAAAGATGACACATCATACAAAATTATAAATATTGGCTGTATTCTCTGTGCTGTGCATTACATCCCTTTGACTTACTTGTTTTATATCTTGTGGTTTGTACCTCTTAATCCCCTTCTGCTGTTTTGTCCCCCCGACTCTTCTCCGCTCTAGTACCCACTAGTTTGTTCTCTGCATCTGAGGATCACACGTCTTTGCAGAGCTACAAAGAGCTCTCATCATTTACCCCATTTCTCTTTCATTGTGTCATATTTTCCTTTTCTCATCCCACACTCCCAGCTCAAGAGTTCTCTCTTTCCCTCTCTCTCTCTCCCTTCTTTTGTTATGAAAAGCCAGATGCATTTCAGACTTGAGCTAAATTGGTACCCGAATGAAAGTGCGCGTCTTACGGGGACTGGCAGGGAAAGTGTAGGGTCATTGAGAGTTTTGCTCATTTTGTTTTGTTCTGAGGGTTGGTGACTAGTAAAGACATAGGGATGGTGAATGTGGGAAGGAAGTTACTGCTTGATTCCAAAATAAAGAAAGTTGACCCATTTACCTTGGTTCTAGGAATTTCACACATGAGAGATTTATGTAATAGTGGTTTAAATTATAACACAGGAAAAGACACTTGAAGCTGAATGAGTGTTTTCTAGATGCCTGGAAAGATAGTACGATGATCCAGATGTACATACATGAGGCTGAGAAGGTTTTCTGAGCTTGGGATGATAGGATCAGAACCAAGTGTGTTAAATCTACTTTATTCGGTTTTCTGCCACCCCCTCCCATACAAAAAAGGGGAACAAAACCACATGTGGAAAGAACTTATATTTTGATACTTCTTCTCAAAATGAAAACAAATCCTGTTGGCTTTCCTGGTTCCTAAGGCCAAGCAGCCCACCCTTCACAGCCCCTGCATTGGTCTGAACTTCCTCTTTGTGGCTCTGGGTGGAAATTTCACACTGTGTGCCATGAAGTTGGTGCGACATCTGCGAGGTCCCTGAGACCTGGGCATGCAAGGCAGCTACTGCAGTCTGACTGTTTGCTGGTGAACACCTAGCAGGAAATGAACCGGAGACACGTTGACTGGTGCAGAGAGGAGCTCTCCCCCAGTGCGGAGAGGAGGGTATCTTTGCTCTTCAGGGCAGGGGGAGCAGGAAGGAAAAGGTGGGGGCAGAGGGACCTCTCTGTGCATTGGGATCACCTGGGGAGATAGCGAGAGTCCAGGTTCACAGGCCCAGCCCTGAAGTTCAGGTCCAGTAAAGTGGGGCTGGGCTGGGAATGTCCATGTTAAGGGACTGCCTGACTCTGGAGCCTGGGGTCCAGGCCCCACACCACCTGGGGCAGCACTCCCAGGTCTGAGCCCGGGGACTGGAGAGTTCTCCAGTAGTTCTCTGCAGTCTACTTACTGGATTACAGACTTGTAATCTCAAAGCCGTCATAGCTTTGTGCTTGGCTCTTTGAAAGATGCTTGAAGAGGAGAATCAGTCCACTGAGCCGCCAAGCCACAGGGTCAGCTCGGTGGGGCCAGGGCTGCCGACAGTCTGCAGACACCCCACGGGCCCGATGCGCTGGATGTGCTGACGCTGGTGGGAAATGGGCGCCTGGGCCTGAGAATGTGAATTTCTGAGAAGCAGCAGTGCTTGCGGGTCTGGGCTCCTGCTGCTCGGGCATCGCTGAGCTCCTGTGTGTCGGTGCCGAGCTCCCCTGTGACCCTGAGCAGTGCTGTGGACTCGGGTGTAATCGGACCCTGATTAGTTCTCACTCAGTGGACCTCTGCCTCCCTTTTAGGCGTTCTCTAACTTTTCAAGTTTAAACCTCCTTTAAAATGAGGGTTTGAGCCAGCAATCCTTAACATTTTGTGGGTCATGACCTTCCTTGATAACCTGATAGACAGTTTCGTTTGTACGGAACAATGCATGTACATTTGGGGTGGGGGGAGGGTGGCTTATGGACTTTCTGGGGCCCATCTGTGAGTCTTAAGTCAAGAACCTCTGCTTTAGGGAGCCTCGAGGGCTTGTAGCCCCTTCTCCCAAGTTCGTTGTTACGTCACACACCTCTACTTGTGTGGCATCTGTGACGAGAACACAGCAGACACCATTCGATATTGTAGCTGTGCTTTCTGGAGGGTTTGTACTCAGTTTGAAGGAGCAAGCAGATTCCAAGGAGAGAATGAAAAGAGCTAATGCAGGTAAAGAACTTAGCACCTGACATGGCAAAGGTTCACTTAAAAAATACTGTTTGCATTTCATATAATCAGAACTATAACACCCATTACCCTCATAAAGGTTTTTTGTGCCAAAAGCAGTTTAGAAGCATTGGACTGGATGATAGACCGGGGTCCCTCCAGTTTGGATGTTTGCTCCTCTTTTTATCCAGTGCAGTAATTCGCTTCACTTCGGTACGTGTTTACTGTTCTCCTGCCAGGAGTAAGGTGCTCTGGTGAGCGTTTTGGAGAAAAGGAATGAATATGATCTCAAGGAACAAACAAGCGTAAAGGAATCCCTTTGCTCCCCATGTCCTTTCCCTGCAATAGAGTCCTGTCTTCTGTGTCGCTTCCTGCCTCCCTGAGGGAGACGGGCTCATTGAGAGGGATTTGGGGCGACGGCTTTGCTTTCTGAGATGGGAAGGGGGCTCCGGACAGTGGAGGGCTGGGCCTCTCTGTGTCTCACCAACCCCAGCAGCCTCTCCCTTGGTCGCCTGAGTGTTTCTTCGAGGCTCACCTCCATCATGGTCTCTGTGCCTGTGGCTCTGGATTCACATCCCTGTCCTCCTTTCTCTGCAGGCCAGGGGTTATCACCATGCAGGCGTTGTCTGAAGAGGACCGGAGGCTCTGGATGGAAGCCATGGATGGCAGGGAACCCGTAAGTAACAGTTCAGGGAAGCAGAGCAAGAGTGAAGGTCCCTTGTTTTCTGTTGTTTCCTTAGTGCCGTGAGTTTTGCTGTAGCTCTAAATAAACCCTTGGGCTCTTGAGACCAATGTATCAAAGGGTCTTTTTCATTCCTGGGCTGATGCTTGTGGATATCAATACTGCTTCTGTGTGGAGGGAGTCCCTGGACTTTGGCCTCTCAGTCTGAGGTGTGGGTTCAGTGTGATACCACGCCAGAGCCCCGCCTTCACCAAGGCAATGGCAGTGGCCGGCGGTCTTAAGAGGAGGCAGAGTCCAGTCTGGCTCACTGCATGTATATTGGTGCCTCCATGAAGCAGGGTGCAGAGCGCTACCTCACATCCATTTTAATGGGATACGTGAATGTAACAGTGTGTGCAGATGGTGCCGTGTCTTTTCTCGTCGCCCACTGGTTCGGCCTCCCATTGCCGTCATTCACCCACATCCCATTATAAGCAAGGGGGTCGTCAGGGTCCATGAAAGGACGTATGTTTAGTAATGTGATCCCTGCTCCCATTTCAGAGATGCTGGTCTCTTCCTGGGTGATGTAATCTTGTGGTTGTTCTGCATCTCGTGACATGTACAACCCACGTAAGAGCCTTGGGGAAAAGTCCCTGGAGGCAGAGTATCATCTTAATTTGATGCCAGGGATCTCAACTCCAGTGGATCAGCAGATCTCAAGGTTACAGAAATCTTAAGAGTAGAGTCTAACCATGTCCCACCAGTAAATGATAAAAAGAATCCATGCCGTCAGAGGGTCAGTAGTGATCACTTGCAGAGGCCCTGTCAAAAGGGGGAAATGTGTGCAAGGGACGTGAGACACGGCCTCTGCTGACTTGTAGAACTGTCTGCATGAAACAGGGTATCCGGTCTAGATGATTCCAGTTCATTCACGTGTCTCTTTCCCAGCGTACCCTGGTTCGCTGATCTTTGTTGATTTCATGTCCTTTTCTACTCAGCTCTTTTGTATACAGACATGGAACTCAGCACACTGTCAACTGAGCATAAACAAATAACTAGTGTTTGCATAACAGTTAATAATACAGAGCAAGATATATGCAAGTTTACAAAGCTAAAGCTCTAAGCTGTTCTTAGAAACAATGAACAGTACATATATGTAAATTAAAAAAATAAATACAATGGCTACCAAAAAAGGGGGGAAAGCACTGTCTTTCACATTAAGTGTTAGCTTTTTATTTTTCCTTAGATGCTATTTATTCAGGTGAGGAAGCTTCCTTCTGTTTCTGTTTTTCTGATTCTTTTATCTTAAATGGGTGTTGAATTCTGCCCAGAGGTTTTCTGCATCAATTGATATGATCATGTGATGTTTCTTCTTTAGCCTCTTAATACGTCATTACACTGATTTCCAAATATTGAACCAGCCTTGTATCCATGGAATAAACCACACTTGGTCATGGGTCGTGACATTGCTGTTTTTTCACCGATACTTTGTTGAAGATTTTTGCATGTATGTTCATGAGGATGTTAAATGTAATTATCATTTCCTGGACTGTTTTTGTCTCGTTTGGTACTGTGTTAATAGTGGCTTCATGAAATGAATTGGGAAGTATTCCTTCCTACTCTTATTTTCTAGGAGAGATAGTGTAGAGTAAGTGTTAATTCTTTCAATGTTTGGTAGAACTCTCCAGTGAAACCATTTGGGCCTGGAGATTTCTTTTTCAGGAGTTTTTTAAATTACACATTCAATCTCCTTCATAGCTATAGGGCTATTCTAATTATTTCATACTTGATGAGTTGTGGCAACTTGAGGTTTTCAAGGAATTGGTTCATTTAATCTAAGTTGTCATTTATGTGCCTAGAGTTGTTCATAGTATTCAGTTATTATTCTTTTGATATCTGCAACATCAATAATGCTGTCTTCATTTCTGAAAAAAAATATAGAGCAAGATTTAAAGAACCATTTAAAGATTTAGGCACAGTTTGCTAAGCAAGTTATTTAAACATTGTTTAATCTTAATTCTTCTCCTGGCCTAAAAATACAGGAGACCCCTGGTTTTCCCTGAATACGTTATTTGGGATAGAAGCTCTCCCAAGAGCAGACAGGCTTCTCTACGTTCAGGACTTTGTGGGCACAGTAGCTGTGTGATGTCAGAGGCCTTTGAAAGCAGCTTCCTAAGTAGACCTTTATATCTTTGCAGTTATCACTTCCCATTAGTTGAGCACTTATTTCTGTGTCAGGCCCAGTTTTGGTACATGACATCTCTTAACCCACTGATTCCTCTTAGTACCTTACAAAGGAAGTGTTATGGTTCCATTTCACAGATGAGGAAACCAAGGCTTAGAAGAGGTTCAATAACTTGCCCCATGTTGCACAGATAGTAAGTGGTTATATTAGTAGGGCACGGGCCGGACTGCTATCACACAGAGACTTCAAAGTACAGTGGCTTAAATAAAATGGAAGTTACTGTTTCCGAGCCCATAAGTGAGCAGTCTGTGCCCAACAGGGTCGTTCTGCCATCCTCACCCCATGGCTTCCCACGTTCTTCCATTCATTTCCATTTTCCAGCCAGATGAAAACATGTGGGACCCAGATGGTACACACATTACTTTCATGGGCCCCCAAACCATTTTGTGGCCACGTCTGTCTAGAGAAGGCTGAGCGTCTGCAACCATTGGCTCAGCCGGTGCCCAGGGCATCTTAGCGCTTTAAGGAAGAAGAACACAGATACTGCTGGGTGAATAACAGTTTCCACCACAGTGGCAAAGCTAGAATTGAAGCCCACGCCTGGCTTCAAATGCATTTTGTTTTTATTTTTAATAGAGATAAAATGTCAAATTGCTGTCTAAGAATCCTCACTCAGTTCATTTTTCACAGTACCTTCTCTGACCCTCTTCAATGTTTCTTCAATTCGTAGGGGAGGAAGCACATTCCTGTCGAGGCAGACTCTCCTTGGTATGAGTGGAAAACTCACTACTGCTCTGTGTGTATGTTTCTCCTCCAAGAAGCCGGAGTTCTAAACCCGCTTTACCAACTGCTTTTTAAGCCTCCCCTCCTCCCTCTCCCACCACTCAGTGTGTGTCCTCTGTCTGCATATACTGGGTATCTTTATAATAAACTGCTTCACTTTTCCCGTAGATTAGCATCTGGCCTGTGCGGATGGAAAGCATGCTGTCGAGAGAAACATTTCCTTGCTCCAGAATGTGCACAGTGAAACAAGTGTTTCACAAAATAATTGTTTTCTTACTCATAATATCAAATTATTTCCTCACAGGATCGTATAGCTTGCACTGAGAAGCACACCTCCGTGTGCCTTTAAGTTTCCTAACGAGAGAGATAAATACAGGGCAAATGATGACTGCGTTCTCAGCAGAAGTGTTAGGCCTCATTTTGCCTCCCGTTCTTGAGAGCCTCTAGGGAACATTCCTGGGGCTGTACACCCAGTAGACAATTAGCAGCTCCAGTTTTAATCACCATCTCCCTAATTGGTTAAATCTGTCCTCTTGGGAATTTTGGCTTTGGTAAGGACGCAGAAACCTCTTTCTCTGGCTGGTCTTGGAGTATTCCCAGTATTTCAGGGAGATGTTAATGGCAGCATCTTTCTTTTGTTTTTATACTTACAGCTCAATTGTTCTGTGATTGATTATTCAGTGCTGGATTTTTTTTTTTTTTTGGAGGGACAGGTACTTTTTGTTTCCATTCTTTCTGTTCTTTCATTGTTTGATAAAACCTCAAGATGGTTAATTAGAAAAAAAAACCTAAGTGAACCCTGAACCAGTTAATTTTTACAATACTTTAGCTAATTGTTAAAGAAATTATCGTTTTTAGCATCTAGTGACATTCTAGTCTAAAGAAATGTCGAATGTCTTTATGTTATTGATGGATATATGATGGAGGAAGAAATTAGAGTTGTCTCCATAGTGTGCTTTATGATTTTCCTCTTTGTAATGAATCTGAATTCAAATGAAGGAGACTGAATTCAATTGTCTGAGAAGAAGCTACCTTTATTGGCTTACATAACTGAAAAACATTGGGGTTTAACAGTCTGTCCCATCTGAATTCAGCAACTTCCATAATATATGGAGTTGGTTTCTTCTTGTTTTGTTGGTTTCTTCTTTTGACTTCTTTTCCAGCAGGTTCTTTTTATGTAGTGGTGATGTGCTTTCTAACTGCTTCAGGCTTACATCTTATTATCAAGAAAGGGAGCCAGGAAGCTTTTTCTGTAATGGGCCAGGATCGTAAGTATTTTAGGCTTTGGGGGCCACGTGGTCACTATTGCAGCTACTCACCTTTGCTTCTGTAGCTCAAAAGCAGCCATAGACAATATGTAAATAAATGAGCATGGCTGCATTTCAATAAAACTTTATTTAAAAAAACAGGTAGAAGGCTGTGTTTCAGTCGTGGGCCATAGTGTGTTGATCCCTGACCTTTAAGTCTAGTAGAAAGAGAGCTTTGCCCAGTAATTCCAAAAAAGTCCCAAATTTGAATTTTAGTGGGTTAAATGCTTGGAGCAGAGGATGGGAAAGATGAATTGACCGGATCTGACTCTCCTGCCGGCTGCACTAGAACTGTGTAAATGGCTGGGGAAGGTTGGTGTCCCCAGAGGGAAAATCATATGAGGAAAAGGGGCAGACATGAGGTAG
The DNA here is from genome assembly GCF_048564905.1 of Vicugna pacos. NCBI lineage: Eukaryota > Metazoa > Chordata > Mammalia > Artiodactyla > Camelidae > Vicugna > Vicugna pacos. Next base: position 20,563,496 of record NC_132989.1, on the reverse strand, counting down.
GCAAAAATGACACAATTTCTTTTAACTCTGATATCTGTAATCCATTAAATTTTCTGTTCAAAGAGCTTGCTCTTTGATACTTGGCCAGGAGTGAAAACCACAAGTTGACCGCGAACATCATAATTCATGGGGAAAGACTAGATGATTTCTCCCTAAGAATGGGAACAAGGCAAAGATGTTCACTCTTACCGCTCTTACTCAGCATAGTCCTGGAAGTCCTAGCCAGTGCAGTGGGGTAAGCAAATACAATAAAAGGCATACAGATGTGAGTCTGGATTTTTAAAAAACTCAGCAAGCTGGCTAGTCAGATAAAATTTCGAAATGATTCTGCTGGATTTTCTCCACTTTTGATTAAGCCTGGGTTCACAAGCTATTCTGTGGCCACTGTCTCAGGCTTGAGAATAGACATTCCATATTAAATCGGACATGGAACCTGAGCTCAAGCTGCTTAAATACTGCAACCGAGAAATTTTTGAGACAGCACATTTTCTATTTCTCAGCTCCTTATAACCAAAGTTCTCTCCTTTTCTCTTTGTATGTTGCTCATAAGCGTGTTCACTAAAAGCAAGCAGATTAGAATCAGTACCAGCCCACCATCACCACCAACACATACGCACCCAACCTGATATATTTATTATTCTCTCTCCCCACCGCTATGGAAAGATGACTCAGCAAGTCAGTGTGACTAGTAGGGTAACTCTGAGTCGCAGAGCTGGGACCATCCTCATCTTTAAACTGTGTTTCTGTGTATTCCCGTAGCTGTCATTCATGGTGTCTGTCTGGGACTGCTTCTCTTACCACCTTATTTTAGAGGTATGGTCTTCCTTCACATCCAAGGATTCTTGAATAAAATTAAGTATTTCTCAACTTTGAGCCCGCACTTGAATATCTTTTGACAACCAAAAAGTTAGAAAGTTGGCAGATGCCAGAATTAGGTGGAATTAGATTTGGAGGAGAAGAAACAGGTGGCGTAGCATCCAAGATTGTGTGTAAATCCATGTATCAGTTTGAAATTATGAAATTGCCACTTTTTTTTAAGTCAAAAAATGGCCAGATATGAGCGATTTCAAATGGCTCAACCTCCTCATTGTGGAGTAGAAAGAAGTCCACCCCCAGGCCAGTATCACACCCTTGTTTATTTAAGAGGGAACGCTGCCTAAAAAAGCCTGTCAGTGGTGATCTTGGGTCTGTAACCCAGGCCTCTTAGCTTCTAGCTCTGTGGCATTTCTACTACAGCACACACTGCTGAGTTACCAGGAAGCTGTAGTTGAACGGCGTCTACCCTCCTCTTTAACGTGGAGCTCCTCTGTTGTGGCTGCTGCAGTGGAAGAAGGGGAAAGAGGGAGAGATAAGGAAAAACCACTGCTGTCATAAAAGGACAAGACAGCGTGGCTTGCCACTGCCCACCTCCGTTTTAAGGAAATCTTCTATCTTAGTCCTTCTGGACTGAACAGTGTGCCCTCCTCTCACCTTTCTCTGCTATACGCCCAAGCTCCAGCCCTGAGTTCTTCAAGAACTCCTAGAATAAATGGGCGGTTGCATTGCATCTTATGCTTGGTGCCTGGTGTCCGAAAGGATGAGCTGTTTTTTTTTAAGGTGCAATTGATGACTGTTCGGATGAGATCGCAGGATCAGAGGCAGACTGTCCTGGTGGTTAAAAATGTGGGCTCAGGCTGCTTGAGTTTCAATCCCTGCTCACCATGAATAGCTCTCTTAACACTGGAAAATGACCCAGGCTCTCTGAACATGTTTCTTTGCCTACAAAATGGGGATAATAATAGTGTCTTTCTGTAAGATTGTTTTTTAAGAACCAACATATATGTAAAGGCTTAGCACGAGGCCTGTACATGGTGAAGTGCTTATTAAAAGTTACTTGTTGCTATTATCTTTTTGGAGAGGTGGTGCAGATACTGTGGTACCTCTAGCTCCATTTCTACATTACGTGCCCTGTTTAAGCAGAGTTCATTTAGTCACCTTGCCCGGACTCACCGAGCTGCAGTGCAGGAACTGCTTTCAAACTAGCATGGAAAATGTGATTGCATGGAGCAGTCATTCCGAACCTTCAGGCTTTGAGTTGAGGGGCATGAAGCAGCGCAGGCCTGGCAAGTCGTAATCCCAGCTGCCTGCTAAGCTCAGCACACCACTCTACCGCTGACACTTGCATTTTCCTTTCTTAGTAAAATAAGTGATCAAAGGAGGTTGGATGGTTAAAAAGGTGCGGAGTGAAGTCGCTAAGCTCTCATGTGGTGTAGGCCTCACTTCTTTATGAGTGGGATGGTGTTTTGAGAGGATACTTCTGCCCAGTTTGTGAAAGCTGTCTTTGTAATGTCACGGAGTGTGAACTGATGAAGCTCTGAAAGTAAGGTCCCCAGTTTACTTTCCATTTCCCCATCTCCCACCTCCACTTGGCCCCAGGTTGCTGGGAAATTGGATTATGCTTCCATTTATTTGTTAGTATTTCTTTTTCTCTTACTGGGTCAAGAAGCTGGTTGCAGGCTTCATCTTTGAATCATGTGAGTGTTTTTCTTTAGGTAGAATTTTTAAGAGTACAGATTATATCACACCAGTGTGTGCAAGTCTTCAAAAGAAATTTGACAATCGTCACTTCTCTCCTTGTTCCCTTTGGTTAAATGTCTTTTAGAAGAATTTCTGGTGAAAATCAGAGACTGTTTAATTGAAGAGCCTGAGCTACACGTTGGGAGAAAAGAGGAGAAGATCAGGTGAAATTGTTTTATGATGGAGCATTGATGAAACTTTTCTCAGAAATGAAAATTTGGATGGCCAGAAAATTTTTGCTTGAACCTTATAACTTAGTAACATGCTGGTGGTGCTTACTCAGGTCTTAAGCATTCTTCTTGCGACATTTAGCAGACAGTTATAGATGGACGATGAGGGTACCAAGATGAGGATGGGCTACATGAATAGAAATTGCGTTTGATGTTTGCTGCTGTTTTCCTGTTGCTTCGCACAGCAGCTGACATAGACACTCAGCAAATACTTGTTAGACAACTTGAGTCAAAACTGAGAGGAAGGGTTGAGGACGACTGAGGTTATTTTTCTTTGGGCAGCGGGTTGCTTCTGCTACCCGGGACTGTGTGGGTGGATTTGAAGTTATTTGAATTCCCTGATTGTATAGCTCATTTAAATGCACATCTACCTACTTGTACCAAAGTCTAGCTGAGTGACCACTAATTTTCTTTGTGCCATGGATTCATTTGGCAATCAGGGAATTCGTTTAGATCCTTTCTCTGAGTAATGTTTTTAAATGTGTATACATTAGTTTACAAAGGAAGAAAGTATAGAAGTATGGTTATCAGACTGTTAAAACCATTTGTGACATAATAAATATATACTTCTTTTTTAATCCTTTTAAAACTACCCTTTAAGTTTATTTTTTTATTTTGGGGGGAAGATAATTAGGTTTATTTATTTACTTATTAATGGAGGGACTGGGGATTGAACCCAGGACCCTGTGCATGCTAAGCACACATTCCACTACTGAGCCATGGCCTCCCCCGACCCTCCACCAAATGCTTCTTTTTACCACATTCAGTAATAAGATGCAAGGGGAGGTCTGATAACTCCTGTAGATGTTTCAGGTTACCTGCAATGACAGTTAACATTCTACGTAAATATCTGTATTTCCTGTTGGTGACAGAGTCACAGATACTGCTGATGTTAGTGTGGTTGTCGCCCACGTTCCTGTTTGAAGGAAATGCTAAATTTCAGTTAGAGGCTCATGGCAATAAAGGATTGTTGTTTTCTCCCTACCATCTAGGTTCATGGACCCCTGTGTTCTGTCAATGGGCCTCTATTTCTTTCATTCTTTGCAAAGATGTTTTGAGAGACTTTCTTCCTGGTTTTTAAGCCCTTGTCTCGGCTTGTAATTGTACATCGATTAGTGTGATTGTTTGATTAATATCCATCCCCTTACTGGATTGGAATCTTCCAAAGGACAAGAACACTGTCACTTTTTTTGGTTTTTGTATCTTTTATCCACAGCATCTGGCACAGAGTAGCTGTTCAATATCTACCTGTCAAATAATCACATGGGTGAACCTAAGGAAAATTGAAAGTATGGTTGGTTTGGTGTGACTTGTTCTTCACTGAAACTGCTTCATAGTAATTCCCCACCTACCTTTATAGGCCTTCCTAGATCCACTGTTCAGTATTCTCACTTCTGTGTTTCCTCTTCGGGTCTAAATAGAACATAAAGGCCCTTTTGGTTGTCTTCAGCATCTTCTGCAAGGCTCCGATCACTGTTGGCTTCCTCTTTACAGCACTGCCTTTCAAGGCTTGAGCCCCTGTTAGTTTTCCTTTGATTATGTGTCCTCCTATACTCTCCTGTCATTGTTTTTGTCTTTATTATTTTAGCTTAACTTTGGGAGGTAGGGGGAAGATTGGTTGTGAGAAGGACTTCTGAATTGTTTGAATTTTGCAGTCAGCATGAGCTAATTTTGTTATCAGATAAAAATAATAACGGAGCGGGTCCCTGTGAGTCATAGTCTTTTCAGCATCTGTCATTGGTTCCTTGTCATTGGCGTTAGTTACAGTTGTAACGGCATACTTGGGTCGTGGAAGCTTCCGTTCCTAGCCACACTGGAAGGGAGAAGTCTCTCCAGAGTTAAACGTGTTAGTGTGTGTCCCTCTAGAACTTTCTTTGGGTATTCATCCCTGTACTTGCACATCTAGAAATGGGTTTTTCTGTTGTATAGAATTTTGGACTTAGGTTAACTTTCCTATGGTTTAGTAAACCGCGAGCCTTTCACATTTAGGTTGTTTTCAGCTTTTCATTACAAACAATGATGTAATGGAAAACCTCACACGTAGTTCACCGTCCACCTATTTGAGCATTTTTCTCAGCTACCTACCAAGTGGAATTGTAGGTTGAATGGTATGTGCACATTTACTATTTTAATGGATGTTGACAAATGACCCTTTCCACAGAACAGCACCCAGATATACCCCACCCATGACTTGGGAGGGTGTCCGTCTTCTTCACACCTTTGCTGGTAATGCATGTTATGGGTCTCTTTGTGTCTGTATGTGTGTGTCAATCCGATGGTGGGAAATTGTTTTCATTTGCATATCTCAAATTACTAATGAGATTAAAAATCCTTCCTCACGCTACCCAGCCATACATATTTCTCTTTTTTTATACAGTAACGTGTGTGAAGTACATAGAACAGTGTCTGGCATGTGATTCATGCTATGTATAGGATTATTATTATTTCCGTTTTTGAGTTTCTGGCCTTGGGATCACCCATCATTTCTCTCCATTGCGTGTTCTAAAGCCCAGAGTAGAAACCTAACTTGTTCAGGTGTTCTTTGTTTGGCTGATAGGACTTCTCCACTTCATCCTTGTTGGCACCTCTTATCTTCTAGCAACCCACCCCTGCTGCTCAGGTTTGGAGTGGGGAGCATGAAGAGTAGTCCTTGTGTCTCATCTGAGCTGCCGCTCTCCTGGTCCGCGGGGCCGTGTGATCTCAGCAGGACCCTGAGGATGCCTGTGCTCTCTGCTCCAGCAGCAGTCAGCAGCCTGTCACACTCCCCAGATGCTAACAAGGCCCTCTTAATTCCCAAGCTGGAAATATCCCATCCTTTCTCAAGGAGCAGTGGGAGCCGCAGTCTCTAACAGCTGCAGGGGCTCTCAGCCTAAGAGCTCTGAGACAGACATGCCCCTCCACCTGGCGAGTGCTGCCCCTTTCAGTCCTTCTGCCTGTGGCTCCATCTCTGAGAAGAGGTCGAAGATACCTGCCACTCTCTGTACTCTAAAGGCCAGTCGCTGTTCTGCTTCCTCCCTGTTTTGTTAACTCTACATGCAGCTTCATATTTTGGGGGAGTTACTTCTTCCATTTTTGTGGCCTAGGTTAAATACTTCCCGACCTCCTCTGAAAAGGTTGGTTTGAGCGAGACTACAACTCTGAAGGCTTCTGTCCCTGGTTAGTTGTTCATTTGAGTCAGAATTAAGACCAAATTAAGAGTTCTCTATTTTGTTTCCTCTATCTGCAAGATGACATTTTTGCAAGTCAAGAGTTTATCAGAGGTTGTAGTTGTGTGTGTATGTGTATTAGCTTTTTTTTTAACTTTTCATTTTGAAATCATTTCACAGTTATAAAAATGTCACAAAAATAGTACAAAGAATTCTAGAGTACCCTTTACCCAGATATCCCAAATGTTACATCATCCAGAACTACAGCACATTCGTCAAACCAGGGAATTAACACTGATACAGTATTGTTCTTTATTTTACAGATTGCAAATTTTGCCAGTTGTCCCACTCACTTATTTTTTTCTGATCCAGGATTCCTCATTGCATTTAGTTGTCACATCTCCTTAGTTTTGTTTAACCTGGAACAGTTAAGAGGCTTGGCTTTCTAAAGGAACATTACTGGCAGCAGATGTCCAGATCGTTGCAATCAGGACATCATCCCGTCTCTGTTCCCATCTTGGGGTGGATTTCGGGACTGTTGTCAATGTCCCCTCTTCACCTAGGTAATAATTGGTAACTTTTACTTAGATTCCTATCATCTTCCAAAAGTTCTCTGATTTATAGTCCATCTCATTTTGTAGGTTTTCTTACAATACGTTTATTTCTTTTGAATACTTTGTCTTCTACCCCGTCTGCTCACATCATGTAGTCTTCCTTGTGCAGTTTACTATGCTTCTTTATCTATATTGTAGTTGTCGGTTGAAAGACATTGAGGCCATAATGTGATCTTAATAGACATTCCGTAGCGTGACCTCCACCCCAAGCAGCAGCACCATTACTGTCGGCTCTCTGTGACGTGTTCTGGCCATGATTCACGGGAGGAGAGATTGTGGTTGGACTAGCTTCAATTTTTCTTTCTTCTGCAGAAAAGGCAGTCGATAAAAAGATCTTTTCCCAGTGACTTTGTTCATTTGAAGAATGATGGAACAGCTCTTATGTCCCTTTCTGCAGCTTTCTCTTATACCCTAAAAGCCAGAAAGTGGTCATATTTGTTAGTGATGTAAGTCAAGGATGGTATTTTAAAAAGTATATGGACAGCTATTTTATAGATATTTTGAATATTAGGAAGTCTGTGAATTTGGTTGTTTGCTTTGTGGTGAGGTGTGGAACACGATAGCATTTTGGAAGATGTTTTGAGGGGGAGGTTTGCTAAACTGGGCTCCAGGATGGTCAAGTTAGGAAGGATCATGGTACCATTGTGACCACATTATTTTTAAGTGTGTTCCCAAATATCCTGGCCCATGATTCTGGAAGAAAACACCAGAACACATAAACAAGCCATTTTCTAGTATGGTTATATAAATCTTTCCTTTTGGTCATCGGGAAAATAGTACAAACGTGTGGTCTAGTGGTTACAGCCAAAGGCCGAGCAGAAGGGGCGCGGCCCTGGCCAGCCCCCAGCCAGCGGCCATGGCTCCTGCGTGCTGTGTGGTCTTGACCCAGGGCCCAGAAAAGTGAGCTTCCCCGATCTTTACCTCTAGCTTTAAATGCAAATAAGGGAAGGGGTTGAGGGGAACCAGAAAGTGAGCTGAAGTTCCTCTGATTAGTAATATGCCCTCTGATAATTAATCACTGCTAATTAGTTTTGTTTGTACCATAAATCTTAAAAGAGCTTTTCTTGAGCCAGGCTAAGGAAATCATCAACATTCTTAGAGTAAATAGTTGTGGATTTTTTTGGTTTTGTTTTTTTCATTTTGAGGGGAGGGAGTGCCTAGTATTGAAATACATTGGAGTACTTTTTGACTTTACCTCTTGGAACTGCTTTGCAGAAATAAGTGCCATCTTTCTCCTAGTGGCGTTGGCTCTGCCAGACGTCTGGATGGATAATGATACCTGGCTTTGGCAATTTCTGCACCTAGTCTGTATCTCTGTGTGCTGTCATCCTAGGAAGATGTCGACTTACTGAGGGCAGAGATTAATCATCTTTCTGTCTTTAAAATTATTTACCTATGGGGCTTCGTGGTTGGATTGCCTAATAAGCACTCATGAGTCATTGAATTGACTTGAGGGCAGTGAGTTGAGCTGGTTCTGTTATGTACTCTACAGTTGAGTTCATGTGTTGAGTGCCTTGGGTTCTGGTCATGATTGGGCCACTGTCAGTAGAGATCTGTCTTGACTTTCTTGTTCTTCATCACACCCCTAGCATGAGATGAGCCCCAGACCAAGAACGTGGAGCATATTGACTGAGCATCCACGTTAGATAAATACTTCTTTGAATAAATGAATGAATGAAAAAAAGAACACCCAGGGGTGTGTTTCTCTTTTTAGCCACCGGCTTTGAACTTACCTACATTTCCTTCCACACTGCTCAGGATTTCTTCTCCATTTCTTAGTGATTCTTGGTATGTGGCAGAAACCAATGTACTGAACCAGAGAAAGTCTCAAGTGAGAAGGCTCATTAGAGACCAAGGATCTGGAATTGGTTGAGAAGTTTGTAATCTTCAAACTGTTGTGTATTGTTTGTCTGTAGCACTAACAATAAAGTTAGGCCGTCTCTGTGTGTGTATATATATATACACATATATACGTATATATATGTATAATAATAATACTATATACATATACTGGTGTATGTGTATTATATATGTGTGTGTTTGTGTGTATATTTATCTTAATTTCTTGCCAACTGCCAGCTTTCCTTGAATTTGTGGAAAGTGCGTAATTACGCTTGGAGCTCTGGTTTCTGGTGGGCAGATTGCCATGTTGTGTGAGAACCTGTGACCGCCAGCATCCTTGTGGCCATGCTGAAGCAGCTGAGAGCACTAGGTAAGGGCTGATCTCAGTCAGCCTTCCATTCCCTGAGACGATTCTTTACTTTAGCCCGTTATGTAGAATGTAAAAAACCTACCCTAAGAAAAAAGTGGGTCTGTCTACACATATGCATGTGTGTGCATGTGCACCCTCACACCTGCAGAGATGAGGTATAATAGAGAGGTTGACCAGTATAATAAATTTTATTTTGATAAAGAAAATCCAGATGCTTAAGGAAAGACAGCTACATTAAATACTACCGTGCACTAAAATTAATCTGACAAACTTTGTACATTTTTAGTAATTTTTTCCAAATTGAATGGTAAGTTGTGAAGCTCTGCAATTCAATAGGAGACAATTATAATAAATATTCTAATTCCACAAATGGGTTTCACTGTGTGCAGGTGGATTCCTGTGGTCCTAGTTAAATTCACTGGTGGTAGGAAAAGGGTTAAGTGCATGGCTTTGGAGTCAGCCAACCTGAGTTTGAATCCTGATTTTAGTGTGGACCCTTGAGCAACTTACCTAACATCTCTGAGCCTCAGTTTACCCAGCTGTAAACTGGGGAGAAGAATAGTACTTACAACACTAGAGAAGATAACACATTGTCCCACATCAGTTCTGCAAGGATTAGCTGTCCACTTCAGAGTGAATTCCAGAGACTTTAAGATTGTACATACGCCTGCATGTGTATTACATCATTGTCTAAAGACTTGCAAGATCTATGCTGGCTGCCTTTTGGGTTAGTTATAGTCAGTGGAACTGTAATGATTTAGAAAAACCCAAGTATGATGTATTTTATGTATTTATTTTTTGGAGCAGAATTGGGAAGAGGATACAAAGCAAGAAATCAAAAATAGTACTACTGAAAAAAAACCTTTGGGCTAAAAATTGGAGGGAAATGTGATTCTGAAATTGTCAGGCCAGTTTTGTTAATTTATGACAACGGTACATTAAGCAAGCATAGAAATGTCTTACTGAAGTTTTATAGTTTAATTTCCAGGCACCGTTGAAGTATCTTGGCAGACAAGATCGTGGCACTACTGAGGATGTAATCCTGTCCAGTCTCTGTTTCAAAGGGCTCAGAGACCAAGTGATTAATACGTTCTTCCCTGTGAACAGGCTCAGGACCAGAGCTGTTATCAGTAAGACATCTGCTGTCCTCTCTTTAGCCCTGAGATCTCATTGCAGTGAGTTTCGTGCTTCTGCTGCTGTGTGGTTAGGTCCATTATCACCCCCGTCAGAATCAGTTTTCCCTGGAAGGCGGGCTATTTCTTTGGGTAGGTGTGTCGATCAGTGTCCTTACTGGGTTCAAGACTGTTCTGTAGATTGTTCTGAACTCCAGCCACCATGTAGTTGACGTGGTCTGTGCACTCGTCACAGTCCACAGAGGACTGGTGCAAGCAGAGGAATTAGACACAGAAGGCGAGTGTGAAGGGTGAGGAGGGAAGGAGGTAGCTGGAACTTGAATCACTTCCACTGATTGGTGAGCAAAAGCTTCTCACGGTGGGATCCAAGGATGGACTTGAGGAGGGGCCTAGTGGTGATGTGTGTGAGCCCTCTGAAGTGGGGTGCAAGGTGTCTGTGCATGGGCGTGCTCAGGAGAAAAGCTCATAGCGTTTCTTAGTTTGTCAGAGTACTGTGGCCCACTGCCTCTGGGTCATTTCATGTGGACCTGACTGTTTCACGAGAATAAATATTTGGGGGAAGGCTCTCTCGTCTTAGTAGTGGAGCATAATGGCATGTTCTTTGGTCTCGGTCCACGAAGGAGGCTTTGGAAGGCTTTACTGCTTCGTGCATCTGTCTGCTGTCTGCCCGCACTTTAAGCTTGCCCAGACATCAAGCATAACCACATTTCTTTCATAGATGAGTTATCCAAGGGGCAGACTTTGAAGAGCGAGTGAGTGTGTGCGCGTTCGTGTGAGAGAGAGACGCAGAGGGAGGGAGGGGTGGGGGAGAGAAGGGTGTCGGAGGGCTGGAGGCAGAGGGGGAGGCGGAACACACAGCTAGGGGTTGTTTTCAGTCTTGCCATTAGGCTTCTGTGTCTGATTGATACCGATGATACTTACCTGCTTGTATTTTCCTTTTTTTTTTTTTTTTCAGTTTTTTCCTTTTCCTTTTTTACTTACTGCTTGTATTTTCCCTTTTGTGACTGCCGCAGTTAACGGTTAAACTCAGAGCAGCAGTGTGATTTCTTTTCCTTTTTCCCTTTTAACTTCTTGGGTAACTTTAAAAAGTTTTGCTTGCAAGGAAGGTAGAGTCAACACTGCATTTCCTTTCTCCTGAACAACTCTGTCCCTTTCAGTTTCTATCCCCCATTCCAATCAGACACCTTAAAAGTGATCCTTTTTTTCCTGCATGTTACTTCTTTGGTTTCATTATTGTTATCCAAGTGCGGTGTTCCCGGCATTAACAGCTGGCCTGAGTCATTGACCAGGAAGGTCAACTTCATGGTTATGAGGTCTGTGAATCTGATTTGCTTTAGCTGAACGTATCCTAGGCTGAGTTATGATAGAGACCTGTTTAGATTAGAGAAGACCACAGAGAGGGCGACATGAATCACGTGAAGAGAAGAACCACTGGTTCAGGACTATGGAGTCGGTCCTGGGTAAGGACAGTGTCTGTTAGGAGAGCGTGTCCTGCCTGAAGACCAAATGACTCCTTTGGTGCCTTTTTGTGAAGACGTTCTGGGGTGGTAGGTATCTCGGAAGTGTGAACTCGATTTTCTCTCAAAATGGTCATTGTCTTTGGAAGACCATTGAGGAAGGCGAGACATGTAAAGGGAGAAGAGGGGAGGCACCCGCTGCGTCCCCACACGCACTGCGCTCTCGGGCCCCGGCACCTGTGTGCAGCACTCGGGGCAGCCGGACGAGGACCGAGTTGGGATTTGGGCTGGGGTCTAGTCTCACCAGCTAGCTGTGGACTTTGGGCAAGTTAGCCCCCTTTCAGGCTAATGACCCCATCTGAAAAAAAGAGGGACTTGTCAGGGGGGTAGGCATGTCAGTCTTCAGGGTCTTATCAGTCTTAAGGGGGTCCTTCCAGCTCTGAGATAAGAATCTAACTCTGACTGATCAATGAGTCAACATCTGACCACCTGGAATGGCTGAGTGTCCTGCCTCAGGAAGTCCCCACGCTGCTCTGGCTGCTCCTTTCAATAGTTTTTCTACGTGTGCTGGGGTGGAGATGAACACACCACAAGAGGAATCTATGAGCTGGGGGTAGGGCAGGTGTGCTAGTTTCCTGGGGCTGCCGAAACAAATGCCCACGAACCAGGTGGCTTACAGTTACGGAAATTCATTCTGTCACAGGTTTGGAGGCCGGAAGTCCTGAATCAAGGTATCAGCAGGGCTGTGCTTGCTCCAAGTGCCCCAGGGGAGAACGCTGCCTTTGCTCTCACTGCTTCTGGTGGCCGCAGGCATTCCTTGGCTGGTGGCCGCCTCCCTCCAGTCCCTGCCTCTCTCTTCACATGTGGTCTCCTCTTCTCCGTGTTGAGAACTCTGTTCCTTATAATGACACTTGTCGTTGGATTCAGGGCCCATTGGAGACTCCAGGATGATTTTTTTTTAAAGTAAAGTCAGTTCTCAATGTTATGTCCATTCCTGGCGTACAGCATAATGTTTCAGTCATACAGGATGATCTTTTCTCAGTTACATCTATGAAAACGCTTTTTGCAAGTAAGGTCACCTTCCTAGGTTCTGAATGGGCCACCATTCAACTCGCCAGAACAGAGTAATTTCCTCTCTTGGTCCCTGCATTATAGAGGGGGCACACACCACCTCTGCTGCCAGCGTTCAGCTGTGAGAGAGGCCTCTGGCGGGGGCTTTCTTTTAGCGGTGTGTTTTTCTGTTGTCTGAGTCACAGGCACTGAGATCTGTTTTTGCATTTGCCAGGAGTGACCTTCTCGTTCTTCCCAGTTCTCTATGGATGTCGTGGCGTGCCTGGAGGCCAAGGACAGCCTGGGTTCCGTAGTGGAGGTGGGGGTGTGAGGTGGGGACGGCTGCTGATAGAAAGGGGGAGAGTTAATTAAAACGAGGAAGGATCCTGACTCTGTCCACGGGCCATTCTTCTCTTATTCAAAGCTAGAAGCAGGTACTTGCTCTGAGGGAGCTGAGTCACTGCTGGACTCCCATTCCCACTGGCAGTTGGCTGTTACTGCACTTGCTTGTTTGTTATCATTAAGACACCAGCAGCGGAATGGCACAGGGAGGAGGATGTCGCCTTTAGCTTTTAACACCTCGCCCCAGCCAGTGCACTGAAGTTGTGCCGCAGTGGAGCTTGGCAAACAGAGTGCCCCGCACCACCCACTGTGTCCCTCATGCGAGTCCCACTGTCACCCTCCTTCACGGATGCATGAGAGGATGTCAGTTGCTCTTCAAAATTTTGAGCCTCTGGAATTCGCTTAAGTGAACAGGTATTGGGTATAAACTATGTCCAGGTCACTCTCCAGGTGTTGAGAGATGGAAAAAGCCAACAGGTTAGACACCTGCCCTGTGTCTTAAATAGCCCCCTTCTTCCTCCTCGTGTCGGGCCTTTCCCGGTACTGTGCGCTACAGTGGTTAGTTGTTTTCAACTGAACCACTTGTTTGTCTGTAAAACCTCCAAGCAGGAAAGTCTCTGTACACGAAATGTTTATGGATGTGGGGTTTTGTAGCTTCAGAGCCTCATCTCTCATAAGTTGGGAGCTTTCAACAGCCTATTTCAAGGCCCTGCTGGTTTCACCACCTGTTTCCTCCCTAACGGGCTAGCCCTTCAAATCCTGACCCTGGAGGACACTGCGTCTTGCTGGTTCGGGATTTCAGGCCTTGTCAAATTTAAGGCAGCTCATCTTATATGGACAAAACTGTTGTATCATTTTTTTTTATTGTAATGAGGTGGAACTTACAGAGTACCAGTTGACAAGAGACCAGCCAAAAGAGTTTTACTGTCTTTCTTTTTTTTTCCTTCCCTGTAAGACACTGTGACCTGCAGGTGAGCTTCAGCTGTGCACCTGGGAGGGGGCCACAGAGCTGTCTCAGTCTGGTACAAGAGATTCCTGCAGAACCTTTGGACCACTGAAGGGCATGGGTCCGCCACATCCTTTAATAGATGAGACAGGGCAAGCGTCTCAACAAAGGGGTTTTTACAAGGGATTTGCAAACACTGCATGTTCTAGTTTTGTGGCCTGTTTTTGGAAAGGGCGTCTGGACTTCAGGGTGATTATTAAAGACCGCTAGACAGTAGTCAAGATCTGTTCATGCACTCTTCCTAGGAGATAGAGGACTGTTACACCCCATAAATGGAATTTCTTTCTGAGGGCTTATTACCATATTCACCCAATTCAGGGCTCCAGTCAGGCTATGCTGTTTTCCTCTGCTGCTGTGGTCGTGGTCCTGGCTGTGCCTACATCCACTCTCTTGGCTTCTGGTAAAGTCCCTTTGTTCTTATAATTGAAAATTCCCGAGGTTACCTCTTCTCTTTGTTGTAATATGTTTTCTAACAAGTTGATGAATTACTCTCTCCTTCCTGCTGGAGTCATTCATTTGGGCCTGTTCTTCCTCCAGCTCTCTGTTTTCCTTCTGTCCTGAGCACATTCAGCCCCCCTGTCGGTCCAGGCTACCCTCTTCCCGTTGGGATGTCTACACCCTCCCTGTCAGGAACCTGCCAGGTCCTCCTGCCTAGATCAGTAACTTTTTCCAATAGCACAGTCCTGGGGACCTCGTCCACTCAGGAGACGGTGGAAAAGTGCTTGAAACTTGACTGGCGTCCAGTGGTGACAGAACACCAGCTCAGCTGCGTTTCCTGTGTTCTGCTGCCCACCCTGTGTCTTCATGGGGAAGCTGAAGTATCTGCCCTTAGGCTTTGTGGCTTTCCGTTGCCGTCTGCTTAGGAACACGCAGTGTGCCTTTTTACTGATCTATGTGATCTAGGCTTAATGCCTGTAGGGCTTAAATGACATCAATTCAAAGGCACGCTATCTAATTTAATAATCACTTTTTGGCAAGCAAGACAGAAATATTTGATTAAATATAAACAAGGATTACGAGACACATTCCAATTTCAGGGAAAAAAGTGTTTAGAGTCAAGTAGATACGATACATGTAAAATCTTAGTGATGTACTGTGATTGGCCTGGAGGAAAATTACGTAGGGTGGAGGGTTTTGGGGGAGAAGGAGAGGAGAGACTGTGTGAACAGTCCAGTGAATACACATTTACAGGGGGATGGGGTCCTCCATGTCGACCCAGGTTACAAATCTCCGGCATCGAGCGTGGCAGCACAGCCTGCCCTTGTTTGATGCTGTCCGGGAAGCTCTGTAGGGAGTGACCAAAGACAACATCTCGCCATGTTTTATATCAGGAACCTTGTTTGGGTTATTAACACTGAGAACCCTGCAGGCCCCTCACAGGGAGAATGGCTGTGGCGATGACCATGTCCAGAGGCTGTTCTCCCTGGAGCCTGCCTCTCCAGCCAGGACACGCCTCGCGCTGTCGCCATGCAGCATGGAGCTCGCTGGGAGCGGAGCCTCGTGCAGCTCGCTGTGCTAACTTGGCTTTCGCTCACTCGAGATGCCAGAATCCTGGCCGTGGCGGTGAGTGGAATCCAGCCAGCCCAGTTATTTCTTTAGAAGAATCCCTGGAGGGCTTCTTGCACTTAGAAGACAACCGAGGATTAATTGAGAAGGCTTAAACCCACACTGCGTGATGAAGCCATGTGTGGCTTCAAGCCTAATTATGGGGGTCGGGGTCCTTGTTTTTCTATGTTTTCGTTGTCTGAGTCCTGGAAGTTAGGAGCTTACCTAGGGAAGCAGAGGCTATGATTCATTGAAAACATGAACTGATGACAGACCGCTAATAACATTAGTCACCACTTAAACCAGTTGTCCTCCTCTCAGAATACTTTCATTTATTTTGAGACATCTTGTCTGTGACCGGGTCTCGCTCGGAATGGCAGATAGCAGGGCACAGAGAAACTGTAAATCTTGCAAAGGCCGCAGGACTTTATGAAGTCCACAAAAGTGGTGTTAGAGACCTTGAATCGTGTGCCTGGTCGTGGACAGAGGAGGACCCGGGGGCGGTAGACCCCTTAGCAATTGATGAAGAGAAAACACATGAGGGTGACAACTTAATAGACACGTGAGAGAAGAATGATTTGAATGGAGGGATTAAGAATGGACCTTGGGAAAATTGATGAGGCCCTTAAATACACAAATGACTGTCTTTTGTTATTGTTCAGTTAAGGTCGAACTTAAAGACTCTCTTACAGCATTATCGTAAAATCTTGTAGGAAAAGTTCTGTTTTTCACCAGCACTTAGTCTATGAAGATTTTGTGCACAGGTTGAAATAGGAACTTACGTCTTATTTAAAGGAACCCTATTTTGATCATATGTTACTTCATTTTTCTAGTTAACGTTCTAATCAGCCTCCTCACCCCCAACTAAGACCACCATTTGATCATAAAATGTTAGTCCTCATGTTACGAATATTCACCTTGTGGCTTTGGCTTTGTACCAATTCTCCTGTGATAAAGAAGCCCTCTTTCTGATCCATGCACGCAACTCAGGCACGACAGGCAGGTCCCTGTCACAAAGAAGAGTGTCTTTTCTGGTTGGATCTGGATTTCTGTGCTGCACTGTTCTTGTCCCCTGCTGCCCCGTGTTGGGAAGTACCTTTGTTTATCACAGTACACCCTGCTTTTTCTAGGAAGTACTCCAGCACTCTTTTGCGACGGCTCAGAGTTCAGCTTGAGGCGCAGAGAATTTAGCAATTGAACTTCTTAGGAAGCTTGTCCCTCTCCAAACGCTGCAAACCTCTCTCTCCCCTTCCCTCCCTCCCCCTCCCCCTCCCTCTCTGTGCCTTCTCCCCCTCCCTCGCTCCCCCCTCCCTCTCTGTGCCTTCTCCCCACAATTCCTCCCACTTTCACACATTATCTCATTATCACATGCTCACTTTTCCAATCTGGAAAAGTACTTGAACTGCGGCATAAGCTCCGCATAGCTTTTCTAGAGAGGTTTTTATTTCATCATGTGTCGGTGAAGAATGACTTGCAACTTTAACTTAACAGGAGCACATTTGAAATAACAGACGGGAATGTGTGTAAGGGCCCTTCTCTCTGTTTGTTTTAAAAAACAAATCAGTAGTGAAAAATTTGAAGGATAGATACCAGAATTTGAACAGAGGCCCCCAAACATGTACAGTCATTTTTTTTTTTTGATTCAAGGAACATTTTTCAGGCTCTAAGTCATGTGTTTAGATATATAGCCTTCCCTCCCCCCATCCCTAATTTGGAACCTAGATTGTGTTTTAAATAAGTGTTAGGATTGTGTTGACTCAGCTTTTACGCAACGATAAGCCGTGTTAACTGCCTAAATATTTAGTTAACTACAAGATTGAAAAGCCTCTGAGGTGCTATTATAACCAGAGCTAAAAATAAATGCAGCGATTATGTATTGAATATATTTAAAACTAACAGTACTGGTAGATTTTTGTTCTGCAACCTTCCTTAAATACTGCGACCCCGAGACACGGGTACACTAGTGTGCAGGGAAAGATGAGCAACATTGGAAAATAAAACAGATAAAGAAAAACACGCATGTTTGTTTTCAGTAGACTTTTCTGATGTAATCAGAAATGATTAATCTCACAGAATGTCGCAGCTGGAAGAGATGTTAACCATCAGCCTCTTATTTAGAGAAGAAGAAAGGTTGAGAAGGAAAGGGAGTTCCCTGTTGAATCCCATGGTTACCTGGGGCGGCGCCAAGGCTGGAACCCAGGGCTGCTGGCTCTGCATGGTGTGTTCCCATCATTGGGCTCCGCTCTTACGTAGACTTTTGTGGGAGTGGTATCACAAAAGCTCATTTATTCATTCGCTTTATGATTACTTGACTGACTGGACACCCGCTTCACCCAGTATGTGAATTTTCTATTGCTGTGTAACAAATCACCACAAACCAAGTAGCTTAAAATAACCCCCTACTTATCAGCTCCTGGTCCTGTAGCTCAGAAAATCCAGCGTGGTGTGTCTCGGTTCGCTGCTCAGGCTGAAATCAAAGTGTCGGCTGGTTGTCTTACCTGGATTCGGGGTCCTCTTCCTGACTTCTTTCCGTGATGGGACGAATTCAGTTTCTTGTGTTTGTAGGACCCGAGTCCACAATTCTCAGCTTGCCGTCAGCCGGGGCCCACACCTTCAGACACCTCCGCCCTCCCCCGTGGATGACAGCCTCTTGAGGCAGCCCCAGCTCCTCCTCACATGGTTTCCTCCGTCTTCAAGCCATCAGCAGCACGCGGAAGGCTTCCTATGCTCTCAGTCTTTCTGACTTCTTCTTTTGCTACCAGCCTGAGAATACTCTTGGCTTTGAAAGGACTTGTGTGATTAGATTAAGTCCATCCAGATAATCTCTGTATCTTAAGGTCAGCTGACTTGAGGCTTTAATTGGCAAAACCCCTTCATTAGTACCTAGGCTAGCATTTGAATAACCACAGGATGGAAGTCTTGGGGGAGTCATCTTTGGAATTCTGACTACCTTATCCAAATTATCTGGTGGCCACCCTTTGGACAAGCCCTGACATCTGTGACACTCTTATAAACCTTGAAATAAAGGCAACTGTATTTAGGGTTCATCTGTCTTTGTAGTCCAATGGCCTAGTGGTGGAAATAGCCTCCAAGCAGCAATAACTATCACAAAATCCAGACACTTGATTCCATAGGAAAAGCAATGTCACGTCACGCACGGCCTGACGGTCATAGCTGAGGTTGTTTCCCATAAGGCAGCTGGGACAACCTGAAGGAGCAAGACTGAGTTTTGGTAGCAGAGGAAGAAGAAAGAAATTGGGTTACAAAAGCCCAGTGGTCTTGGTTCAAACACCTCTGCCCTCCCCGTGGATGACAGCACTAAAGAATAACTGATACTGAGCCCAAGTCAACAGGAAAAAGTTAAGTTCCATATACTCAGTTTAAGAAGAGAAAAATCTATGATGTAATGTGGAAATTCCTGTCCAAAAAAATGTTTAATGTTTTGGTACCTAAAAAGACTAAGCTTAATGAGAAAAGTTGTCCACTTTAGTGGCACCCCAGTAGCTTCCCCGTTAACTTAAAATAAAACTCAAACTACTGGTGTGGCCATACAGGCCAGCTTCATTAACCATCGTTCTGTTCTCCAGCACACCAAGCTCTTTCCCACCTCAGGACCTTTGCACAAGCCAT
This sequence comes from Vicugna pacos, assembly GCF_048564905.1. NCBI lineage: Eukaryota > Metazoa > Chordata > Mammalia > Artiodactyla > Camelidae > Vicugna > Vicugna pacos. The sequence continues at coordinate 20,544,575 of NC_132989.1, read as the reverse complement.
TCTGCCTATCAGCTTTCCATGTGCCTTCCCCCATCCAAGTAAACCAGGCCTGACCCTGCTTAGCTTCCGAGATCAGACAAGATCGGGGATGTTCAGGGTGGTATGGCTATAGATTCACATGCCTTCTTTATCTAGCTCAGTCTTCTGATCTCAGCTTGAATTGCACGTTCTTAGTTTCCTAATTGCCTTATTTATAGCATTACCATCTAGCCTCTTCCTGACCTCTGTTGCCTTCTGTCCCATCACCCTGCATGTCTTCTGTACAGCCTACTCTGTTTGCTTGTTTATGATTCATTTCCTGCCCTTAGAATGGCATTCTTTGAATTACACCTTGTCTAACTCACCTTTGTCTCCCCAGGGTCCAGATCTGGGCCCAGGATGTAGCTGACACTCAGTCACTATTTGTTGAATGTTAAACAGTTCTCAAGACATTACGTGTTCCTTTGTCACAAAGGGAAATCATGGTGTAACAGGAGTAGCGCTGTTAGTTTTAGGAATTTGCAGCCTGCCATGGGACCTATTGGTATTCCTCATGACCAGTTTGGCAATTGGGATCAGAATGGCTTGATGACTAGCCTGAGGTCTCACACTTAATCAGAGTAAGAGTTAAGATTAGCCTCCCCAACACTTGCTACTTTCCGTTCTCCCACAAGGAACTGGTCTGTGTTGAAAATATTCAACTTTTAGAGGTCTCGCCTTTCTTAAACAAAATTACATTACTGATAGTCTACTGATGTCCTCTTTGAAGTGTATCGTTTCATTCTCTATGCTGTTAATATTTTTTCTGCTTGTACATGCTCTTCCAAATTTGTTGTTTTCATTTTCAGTGTATATTTAAAATTATGACAGGTTCCTCTCCCAGTGGAAATTACACATCTTTTGAACTCCGGCCAGTGTTCCTAACCCTCAGCACTCCTGGCTTCTTTGAAAATATCATTTACTTTTTAAGATACTTGTGTGGTTGGTATCGAGACTGAATTAATGTGAAACTTGAAAGGTTCAAGTGAAGCAAGAGAGATGCGGGTGGTGGAAAAGTACCCGGAAATTATTTCCAAAATAAAACTTTCTTTGTGCTTATCTTCTACGGACGGTGCTAGATATTTCATTTCCTACTGAAACTGAAACTCTTTCATTTAGGCCACCTCTGAGTGAATTTTACCCCGCAAATGTGAAACCATGCTTTCAGGTTTTTGTTTGTTTTGCTTTTTGCATCCTTGGACCCTCCCTGAGCTCCCCCTGTAGAGTTTTCTTGAGTAAACAGGAATTCACAACGTCCAATTTGGGTGGGGTTGTTTCAGCTCTTGACTATGTAAAAGAATAGGGGGAAAAAAGAATAGGAACGCCAAGACCCTTTCTGCCAAGTTTCCAGATCATCTGCATTGCTGGGCAGTGAAATGATGACTTATCTTCATAGTCTTAATCTGTTTCCAGCTTATGGGCTGCCAGGCAGAAGATCTGCAAGAATTTTCCTTGTTTGACTAACAAGACTGAATGGTGACAGTTTTCTTTTTCCACTTTCCCTCCCTCCTTTTTTCCTTCCTTCCTCCCCTGCTTCCTCCCTCCCTTCCTTCCCACCTTCCTTCCCATAAAGCTGTTTATTGGCAAAGCATTGCTTCTACATGAACCCCCAAACAGGCAAGCCAGATGCACTGGGGGTAGACCGGAGAGTGGGCACAACCTTTCCCATAACTACAGAGAATGCTTAACTCTGAATGTGTGAATATCCTACTCTGAAACTGATAAATTAGGGGCAAAATAAATATCAAAAGGACTCTACATATGCATGCTGTATAAAGGGATCACTTTGCCTGTTTTATTAGAATGTCTGCAACCTTCTTTACAGTGATTAATAGAGGGGAAACGTGAAAGCTGAAGGATTCCAAGTCGTTAAAGACCAAAAAGCAATCAGAAGTCAAGATAAATAAAATTAAATTATAATGATTTTTAAATGGCAAAAGGGTCAGTGAGAAGTCAAGATAAAACAGACCAGAAATTACACTATTTTTGTTGAACTTACTGTGTCTGGTTTTCATTTTTTTTGTTTTAACTGACAGGAATCAGAAATGCCCAGTCATCTGCTTCTATACAGGATAACAGATAATTGAAATAAGACACGTGATATGAAAACATAGCCCTTTCCTCTTAAGGATATAACACTTTTGTTGAGGAGATGAGACTTATAAAAGGTGACAAATATAAAATGTAAAGAGGCTTAATTCCGTTTTCTGAACTTGAGTTTCTCCTACAACCCTCTCGATTCTGGTCATATTTCCATAACACTGGTTCTGTTTACGTAATACTCGCCTTTGATTCGTTTCACTTTCTTTATTAACAGAATTTCCTTTTACAAAATAAATATGTTTCTTACTGTGTAAACTGGTGTCACTTAACTGTATAAGGAAACCCCCCAAAATAAATCAAATGGAAATAATGAGACACTTTTACTTGATCAAACCTCTTAGTTTATACCCAGCTTGTCTCTCTGTTAAAAAAAAAGTGTTAGCAACTGTTAAATGTTGAAGACATGCTAATACCAAGTGGAGACTTCTTTCAGATGTACCACAGAACTTAAAAGAGAATAGGCAGGGGTTACCTTTGTTTTGTTGTGACGCGGCGCTTTTTAAGGGTGCACCCCTGGGCTGGATCAAATCACTCCTTGCACAGGAGCGTGGGTGCCTGCCCCGCGTGGGGCCGCAGGCGGTGTGGGACCCTGCTGAGAGCCATGGTGGTTTTGTTGGCCTTGCATGCAAGCTCTGGGAATAGAGACAAGCTTTTGAAAGCCATCCAGTGTAAATAGGAGGAGCACGGTGATTTAAAGGGCTTGTCAAAACTGGCTGTTCAGTTTAGTCTTCAGTAGATAGTTTTAATACGGCTTTTATTTTCTCTCTCCCGGTCCTTTCCCCCTTGCATTTTGGACAGTTTGTTTTCTGTTTTTAGTGAGTTGCTCTGCAGCATATGGAGTGGCAGTGATTCTGTATGCCTGGGATGGTGGAGAAAAGAGAATAGATGAAGGTCAAATATTGACCCCACACTTGCCTTTTTCTCTTCGAGGACTCAGAACCGAACGGAGTCAGAAATAGAAAAGCTGTTCCAATTGCAAACTGTGGGAGGACACGCATACCTCTGCAGGCAGCTCCCAGGATCTGCGTGTAGATAGCTTTTTTTTCCCTTGGAGTTCTGTGATGGACGTCCCCTCGTTCCCTAGCAGCATTCAAATTCCTGTTGGTCTTTTAATATTTCAGAGAACTTTCACACAGCTTATCTCTTTATCCGCATGCCTTCTGTTGGCCTGTGAAGCGTAATTAAGAAGATAAATAATCTATAAAAGTATGTGTAAATATTTGACCTCTCAATTGCAAACAGAAATAACTTGGGTTATCCTCAACTCTGCTTCCTTCCATTAGTGTGGATAACAAAAGTGTTGATTGTAGACACGTTTAATTGTTAAAACTTCTTAGGAAAGCCATATGGCTATTAAAAGCCTGGCATTGTTTTTTTCTGGTCTGATAATCCTGTTGCTGAAAAGATTTATTCCAAGTCCATAATTGAAAAGGAAGGAAGGAAGGTGTACAGGAAGAACACTCATCCATGAGTTAACTTTTAAAATGAAAGTTACTCTGTGTTTTCATCAATAGGGCAATAAGTAAGTAAACTATGGTATGTAGCTCTTGGAATGTTTATACTGCTATTAAAACCATAAATGCTGAATGCAGAAGAATGCTTACTCAGTAAGTAGAAAGTTAATATGAGCATGTGTGTGTGTTTTGATGATAATGTGCAAATTGACACACACGTACAAAAACATAGGGAAGACACAAGAAAATAAAACTGCCATTAGGGTGATGGTTTTTTTTAAAATTCCTCTTCTTAATGTTCTTTTAGTGCTATAAATAATTTGGAATAAAATTCAGGAGAAGAAAAAAGAAAGATACAACTTGACCACATGCATATTAAAACAAGTGGCAATAAGACAAAGTCAACTCCAGTTGTACAGGGAAGTCAAGTCATAGGGTTATTAAACTGCTGGGTTACTAGAAGTTGTGTATAGTATCAGTTTGATTTCTGATTGTGTTGTGGTACCTCCTAGTCTCAGATACCCACCCTGGCTTAGCATCCAGCACAATGCTCTGCTTGCTGTTGTCAGTCAGCAGGGTGGGTGGGTAGGTGGATGGGTGGGAAGATGGTTTTCTAAGAACAGGAATCCAAATCAGAGTTGAGGTTGAAGTGGGAGGGAAGAAGAATATGCCTCAAACATCAGTGTATTTCAAAGACCAGCCTAGGCACTGAGATATGTAGAATGGGAAGGAATGGAAAGGTACGGGATGGAATGGGATAGGATAAGATGGGAAGGGATGGGAAGGGAAACAAAACAATAATTAGAATCAGAAGGATCTACTTGGATGAGGCTTAATGAGCACCATAAAGAGAAGGGAAGAACCCAGTTTGTTAGGAAACAGAGGAACTTCAGGGCTGGAGAAGTAACATTTTTGTGCACGTGGAGATGCTCATGGATGTGAACTATACTGTCTGAGACAGGGGTAAACTGATGGGATTAGTGATGAGCAAGAGTTTGCCGAAAGCTCCTGATACACCTGAAGAGATGGAACTTGCTACTGTTTATGGGAATGGCTTCAAAGAAGGGCCAGAGGGTTTGCACTCAGAGGTTTTTCAGACAAGACACGTTCATGGGTAGTGTATCTGAGGCAGCTTTACCTCCTTCTCCTCCATCATCATCACTTCCTCCCCTTTGTTGTTAAAATTCGTCTTGTCCTCATAACAGCGCTGTAATGTAGGTCTTCTGACTATCCTCAGTTGACAGTTTAGGGATCTGAGGCACAGAGAGATTAAGTAACTTACCTAAAGGAACATAGCTCATAAATGGCAGGCACAAAATTTGAGCCCAGGTCATCTGGGATGACAGCCGGTTCTCTTATATTTGGTTTTACTGCACAGTAGCCCTGAGGGTGAGCAATTATTATTGTAATTAAAAATAAAGACCTATAACTTTTCCTCAGCTTCTGTTCTCTCAAAAAATAATCACATTAGGATCTCCAGATTGTTTTTTTATGTGATACATTTCAAAAAAATTTTAACATGCACATATATATACTTACTTTAAAAATCCCAACAACACGATGGAAGTCGTATGAAGAAGATAATAATTACCCCAATTCCCACCTTCTAGAGGTGACTGCAAGTCACATTTTAGTGACTGTCACTTCAGTCCTCTATAAATGCAGATGTAGTTACATTAATGGGAGGACACTGCATCCCCTGTTTTGTGCATGTATCTTTACCTACATATGTATTGTGTGTGTGTGTGTGTGTGTGTGTGTGTGTTCATTAGTGGGATTGTGCTTTGCATGCTCTTGTAGTTTTTGTGCTCTTGGAACGGTTGTTACAGACATCTTACCCTGTTACTGAAGTTAGACGTTGAGCTGTTAGATTTGCGGTTGTGGCTTCACTTTCCCAACAGAGCATTGGCACATAATAGGTGTTCACTAAATCTTTGTTTAATGAATCATGCTGATCGCATTGTCTTATGCCATAATATTTAAGGAGCTTTCTTTCTAATGAGCATTTAGTTTGCTTCCTGTTTCCCACTGTGATAAATGACACCATCCTCTCATTTCAGGTAGGCTAGCCGTTCTGTGACAAAACGTTTCTAGGTTAGGAGGGTCAGCGTGAGGATGACGCTCTTTTCCAGTTCCATCCAGCTGGGCTCTGGCTGACTGCCACTCATGCCTATTAGAGACAATGAGTCTTCGGAAATCATTCCGTCCTCTACCAGAGGCTGGGGTTGAACACACATGTAAATAAAGCTGGATTTGGTATCGCCCCCTTCCTTGGAGACCCTTTATCTTTTGTGGGTAGAAGAGCTACAGTTGAATTATCTCCTGTCTTTCCCCTGAGTTATGGTCATCTCCTCCTAACTGAGTTAGCAAGGGAGGAGGAACGAAGTGCCAGAAGTGCCGATTGTACCCTTTTGAGCAGAGGTTCTCAGCCGTTGGGGCGTCTCAGAGCCTGGTGAGAATGTCGCCCAGCTGCGGCTCCTCTCCTTAGAGACTCGCACTGTGTGTTCAGAGCCGCGCCGGCCTGGGGGGCAGGCGTCCAGGCTGAGACGCACCGCACCCAGGGGAGCCGTTCGCTCTGCTCTCACCACCTTCGTGCCATGGTCTGTCCTTCTCATGTGGTGCTGTTCCAGTGGCACCGCTTTGGAAACTTAGGGGGCTGTCGTTGATAATTAGAGGCTGGGGTGTGTACAGAGAGGTAATAAGGATGCAGCATGTTGTTTGCTGTCAGTGCATAAAACAGCCCCTCATCAGATCCCTTGTGCGTAGCTTGGCGGTCCCATTAAGCGAATTAACTGGGTGCATCTTGAAGAGGATAGTTGGTTGTAGGAAGATTCCCCTGAGCACGATGCTGCCACATATATGGAGCCAGGCCTTCTGTGCTAATTATGGGGAAAGAAAGACAGTAAAACATTGTTTCTTCCCTTCATGGGCTTTCAATCTAGTGGAGGAAGATGGGCATGTGAAGAAACCAGTGGAGCCAAGCAGTAGTTGTCAGCATCGTTTGCTTCCAAATACCAGAAACTGGCTCAAGGCAGAGAAGAGACGTTTTTGGCATATGTATCTGAAAATTCCAGGGGTAGGCTTGGTCTCTTCCCGTTCTCCTCTCTGTTGGCTTCATTCTCAGGCTGCCTGTCTGCTGGTGTGACCTACCAGCTGCCCACCCCTAGTGGCCCCAATCCTGCATCATCCTTCTCCCCAGCAGCCCTAGTGAGAAGACCTGATTTTTCCCCCCCTTGAGTTCCCATCCAGGTCTTGGAGTTGAGTCCCATGGTCAGCCCTCAGCCAGTCACAGTGGCTGCAAACATGGTGGATACAATGTTGATTGGCCAGACTTGGGTCACGTGAGTGGGTAGGTCAGGAACCACCTGACTGACATTTGAGGAAACTGAGGTGCTGGTGCCAGAAGTGGGAGTGATAGGGGGGCCAGCCTGAACCAGGACCACAGCAGTCACCTTCTGAGAAAATTACTGCAAATTACGGGTGGGCAAGGGAGGAAAGGCTTTCTAGGGAAGGTGGTACCTAACCACTTTTGGAATGAATGAGTGAATGTGCAGTTTGGGGAATAAATGAACGAATCAAAGACTAAATTAGCCATCTTCCAGTGTATAAAATTCTCTTAATATGAAATTTTATGTGATTCTGATAATTTAAGTTCAGATTTCAGTCCCATTTTGGTGAAATCCAAGATTCTACAAATTCTTTAGGTGACATTGGAGATTCTGAATTTGAGGACTGATGTACAGACTTGAAAATCATTGTTGTCAGAGATGTACGTTATTAGGATTCTTGGTGTGGTGGCTGTGTATTCGATCCATATCCTAATAGGAGACAGAGCGCCTCAGTGTTTTAACTGTTTCTCTTTAGCACCTGGCATTTGCAAGGGATTATGTTAGAAGCTATACTTTAAACTCTTGATTAGTTGGCTGGGCAGAATAACCATGGATAACCAAAATCAAACTAGCATTTTTGTGAAGAAAATGAGAGGCAGAGGAAGTTTCCAGTTGCCTGGATCTTGGCAGTAAGTGTCACACACTGTCCTTTGCACCCTGGAGACCCCACCCCCACCCCGTTTCTAGTCAGCTGTGTCCTTGCCTCATCGCAGCCCTGGATTAGCTGCTATCTCCTGGGCTGAGGGGGCCCCAGGGTATAAGTAATTAGCTGTACTATGGGAAGCTTGAGCAGGTTTAGTCATATCTCTAAGCAAACATCTATTTCTTCTGGTTATTAGAGCCGGAGCACTCTTTTCTGTGCTGGCTCATTTTTAAAAACGGAGACCGGTGATTTTATAAATTGCCGATACCCTTTGAGTGCTTGCCATGTACCATTCTGCTGCAAGTGTCACGTGTATTATCTCACGGTCCTGTGGGGTCGGTACAGTTGTCATCCCCGTGTTGCACTGGAGAAACTGAAGCTTAGTGAAGCCGTCTTCTGAATTCGTTCATTTCAGCACCAGGCTGACCTGGGGCGGGGTGGGGGAGCTTGGAGGCTTCTCTGATGAGTGACATTTGAGACAGACAGATGGCTGCGTCATGTCTGGGGGAAAGACATCTGAAGGGGCTGGCATTAAGCAGGAGGTTAGCTTAATTTCCTGACTGTGCGATACCTGAGGTTTGAGATACGGAGCAGCGATACGCGGTTGTGAGGTCGTTTGATGGAGATGAAGAGAAAGTGAGAAGCAGTGAGGGCCACGGGCTGGCTCACCCTCCATCGCTGGAAGGCCTGCCGCCTCTCAGCCTCTGTGCCGGACCATTTTAAGAGCAATTTACTCAGAGACGAGCTGCTGTCCACCAGCTTCCTTCTAACACTGAAGGAAAGAGAACTCATCTGAGCAGGGGGCTTACAGACAACAAGGGACTGCTTTAGAAGCTCGTTACCACTGTGGGCCTTTTTTTAAAATAGAAAGCTATGATCTCAAATCTTTGTATTGTCTTTGTTGTTTTCTATGATGTCTTCAAAATGGTGAATATTGCCATATATTTGATACAAGGTTATCCAAGGAAGTTTTCATTTACTCCGTTGTACACCGTAGTTTGGTAAACCTTCACTGTTACTAAGGAACAATTCGGGGTTGCTTTAGAGTAGTGTTTCCTGACCTTTTCAGTGCAGTTACCTAATGGAGAGTTAGCTGCATGATGAAAACAGACCCTTACCCGTACCGCTCAGAGTGCCTTAGAACAAATGCTAGGGATGTGGGTATAGATGCAGATCATTGCAGCGTTGTTTGAAAAAGCTAATAAATACAGTGGATGGATGGATGGGTAGATAGACAGACGGACAGGCAAACAGGCATTGCTCACGTGCCTTACCAGCGTGGGGCTGATTCAGTCTGTGCCAGCGCGTCCGGACGGCAGGTTGCTGGGCACCATTTTTTCACCTGCTGGAGGCCTGGCTGTACTGATGGGAGATGTGCTGTGACAGTGCTGACACCAGGCCTTTTTGAGTAACGGGATCTCCTTTGGGGAAATAAAAGGGTGTTTGTGAGTTTGTCCACACGCCCTTCCTAGCATATAAATAACTGCTTTTCTAGTGATGATGTGAAAAAATTTAATGGTTGAATCTTTGGGGAGAGGGAGTAGAGGACTTTTAACTTGTCATTTTTTGTTTATGTTTTTCTGTAGAGTTTGATTTTACCCCATGCACCTGTATTACTTTTATGTAAAAAATAACAGTACTGAAAATAACACCTGTTGGTTCGGAATGAATAAAAGAGGTTTAAATAATAAAATGAGCTCATCTGAGGTCTGTGATGAAAACCATCAGTGTGTTTTCAAGGAGTGACGTCTGTCACGTACCCTAAGACACAGGCCATTTCTCTTCTCCCCCTCCTCCCAGGCCTTATAAAACTATGCTTATTTATACCACAGAGGCTCAGAAGTAGGTCAGCAACAAAACCAAACACGACTCCCCTTCACTTTTGAGGGGGGAAGTGGAGACAGTGTTAGCAGACGATGTGAAGTTTGCTTCCTTGATCTTCCTTTGCTTTCTCTGTTTGTTGCTGGTTTCTAATCATTTCCCTTTCCTTTCCCACATACATTTTGAAGAGATTATTTTAGATGTGGCAATTCCCTGGCACTTTCAACTTTGACCTTTTTTATTTTTACAGCATGCTTTTATTTTTACAGTCCATTTGTTGTCTTTTTCTTTGCTTGATCAGCTACATTCCATTTTATATATATAGTGTTTTGTTCTTGCCGCGGTGGCTCCTGGCATAGTTTGGAGTGTGCGTTTGCCTCTGGTCCTCCCCCTGCTGTCTTCTTCGTCTCTTCTGTACCTTAGTGGTTGCTTTTTGAATATCTGGGTAGTTCAGTGGCTCTGACCCAAATAACCAGTGGAGCTTTTCTTGGATTTCTCGGTTGCAATATCTGAAACAGCATAATCAAGAACCCTGGGGCGGAAAGGCCTCTGGTTCTCCGTGTCCTCTGTGTCATCTTGTTCTCCTGATTTTCTAAATCTTGGCAGGTTGATGCCTACACACACCTTGTTAATGTTGGAGAATCGGAGGCATGAGCCCTTTTGACATTGGCTTTCCACGGGAATGGATTAATTCATACACAACGATGGCTTAATGTTTTGTTTTTAAAAAGCAGTAACTGTATATATGGGTTTAATGTTTGCAAAGTACTTTTCTGAAGTTTAGCTCGTTTAGTTTGTTGGGAGTTATCACTGCACTCATCCTTGTCGGGGAGGCAGCAGCTCCCCCTCCCGAGTTCCAGCCTTGTGATGTGGGGCCCCGGCCCGCGCTGGTCCCTCCACCCCCACGCTGACTCCATGGGGCGACTGCTGGATGGATTTGATGGGTCATCTTCAGGAAGCTGTTACATCTTTTTGGAAATAGGATTTCCTCAGCTATTTAGCATCCCTAACATGCTCCCCTCCTGTTCTGTTTCTCCCTCCCTGCCCCCGCTTCAGGCTCTGTCCCTTTTTAAGACCTGCCATTCACTCTCACTTGGCACCATTCTCTCCCCACACTATTGCCAGCTCCAACAATTCATTTCACCCAAATCGCTTTTTCCATTAATTCAGTCCAGACTTGCTTGTCCTGTAAGATTTAGCACCAAACTCCCCTCTTCCCAGAAGTCTTGCTTGACCTGGTGCAGCCAACCTCAGTCTTTCCAAATCGCCCTTGGCCTTCGCACACAGTTTTGAAAGATCACATCTGCTGGAATAGGTGGCAGTGGAGGAGGGGCAAATTTGTAATGGAAACGGTGGCAAACTGAGTCAGGAAACTTAGTGTCTTGCCCAGTGAGGCACTTACTGTGTGGCCCTGGAAAAGTGGCTTACCCTCTCTAAGCCTGCGATTCTGCAGCTGTGGTGAAAGCATGGAGAACAGAGGCATCACTAGATCGGTAGTTTTTCAAATTATGTTTCAGGACCCTCTGGGGTTCTGTGGTTGTCGAGGTGAAAAGAAGACTTTCCCCCAGCTTCCCCCAGAGCTGCCTTGCTTTCATCTTTTTAATGTACACATTAATGTCACATCTGATTGATCCATTTGTTGGACTGATAGATTTTTGATAAAATGGATTATGTACTAATAGGTTGAAAATCACCAGATCAGATGATGCTAATGTGACCCCTTTCTCTTGTAACTTCATTATCCCGAGTACCCAAGATTGCTTAATAAAGGACAATACAGGATGAAGGCAACTCCAGTCTCTGTGTCGTGAGTCACCTGGATAGTCTTCAGAAAGTGTAATAAAATTAGTTGAGGTGTATGCATTGATCGTTTTTTAAAATATATTTTTATTGAAGTATAGTCAGTTTACAATGTTGTGTCAATCAATATATGGTGTACAGCACAATGCTTCAGTCATATAGGAACATACATATATTCATTTTCATATTCTTTTTAACCATAAGTTACTACAAGATATTGAATATAGTTCCCCATGCTATACAGTATAAACTTGTTGTTTATCTGTTTTGTATATAGTAGTATCTGCAAATCTTGAACTTTCAATTTATCCCTTCCCACTGACTCCCCTCCATAACCATAAGTTTGTTTTCTATATCTGTGATTCTGTTTTTGTTTTGTAAATAAGTTCGTTTGTCGGCGTCGGCGTCGTTGTCATCGTCATCATCGTCATCGTCTTCTTCTTCTTCTTCTTCTTCTTCTTCTTCTTCTTCATTGTCATCTTTGTCATCATTGTCTTTGTCGTCATTGTTGTCGTCTTCTTCTTTTTAGATTCCACATTTAAGTGGTATCATACGGTATTTTTCTTTCTCTTTCTGGTTTACTTCACTTAGAATGACATTCTTCAGGTCCATCTATGTTGCTGCAAATGGCATTATTTTATTCTTTTTTATGGCTGAGTAGTATTCCATTGTATAAACATACCACAGCCTCTTTATCCAGTCATCTGTCGATGGACATTTAGGTTGTTTCCATGTCTTGGCTATTGTAAATAGTGCTGCTATGAACATTGGGGTGCATGTATCTTTTTGAATTAAGGTTCGCTCTGGATATATGCCCAGGAGTGGGATTGCTGGATCATAAGGTAAGTCTGTTTTTAGTCTTTTGAGGAATCTCCTACTGTTCTCCATAATGGCTGCACAAAACTACATCCCCACCAACAGTGTAGGAGGGTTCCCTTTCCTCTACGGCCTCTCCAGCACTTATTGTTTGTGGACTTTTGAATGATGGCCATTCTAACTGGTGTGAGGTGATACCTCGTTGTAATTTTGATTTGCATTTCTCTGATAATTAATGATTCAACTAGAAGCATCCTGAAGGCAGAACCACTGAGGTGTGACCTCTGAACACAGGCAACTGCTTTGATGGGTGCTCAGCTGTAGGAGCCACCAGATGGTGGAAAATCTCTTTGTGGAACTTTCCAGCTGGCAGGACAGTACAGTTTAAACAAAGCAAAGTACATTATGCTGTGTGCACAGCTTGAGGGCTTTTCAGGAGACATTCTCACTCTGTCTGAGTTTTGCCTTATATATTAGCTTCAGAACCTTACACCCAAGTAAGATGCAATATCATTATTCTATTTCACTTCATTGGAAGTCCTTTCCCAGGAAGGATTTTGCAGATTTTTTTTACCCCATGGTGATGATTCTGTACAACTGCTTTACTCCTTAAGAGTGTTTTGGAAAATCCATCTGAAATAAGAGTATGAAAGCATTTAAAAAGCACCTCCTTTAAGGAAATTGTAAGTTTATAAGGGAAATAAATGAACTGATGTCATCCTAGCTGTCTGTGCAGAGCATCTGCTGCCTCTGACAAGCGAGGGTGTTTGACTGAGGGAAGGACAGATCCTCCTGGCCTGTGCTTTCGCTGACCCTGAAAGTAGCTCAAGGATAAGGTGCCTCTAACACCAGGACACTTGACACAGTCATCGCTACTGTGTTTTCATATCATCTCCATGAAGTCTTTAATACCCATCCATCGTAAATATATCCATTGAACATAAATTCAGCCAAGGAAGAAAAGCACATCCAATAAGATATTGTATTGAAAAATGCAGAGTTCATAAGATATCCTGCCAGGAAAAGCTATTTTTGACACGTCAAACTTATAAATGGAGACCTTACTAAACTAGATTGGAAAGACAGTTCTGTGGAAACATCTGGTTTCCCGTAGGTGGAATTTCAATTCCTAAAAACCAGCAAACCAACTTAAGTAGTGTGTGAACTACAGGAAATTTAGATTCTGAGCCTGTTGGCTCCTGCTTTTCTTTTGCTTGGCATCCTACTCAGGTAGGGGCTTCTGATTGTGTCACAGAAAGGCTTCTGTACACCAGCAGCTTCTGGTTGACCCTCTAACCACTTAGCAACCTCAGCACACAAGAGTATGCCTCTTTCCTCAGACTTCCAGCAGAAGTCCCAGGGCTGCCTGGTTCACTGGTTTGGACCAGGTCTGTCCCTGACGTGGTCACTGTGACTGTTGGGCCAGAACTGAGTCCTGTGCTGGCCCTGGGGTTGGCTCCAGCTGACCACATAGACAGAGATGGGGGAGGGGGTAGTTCCCCCAAGGAGGATTGAGGAGTGTTAACCGTGGAAAGGGGACTGGATCCTGGGCATGCAGAGCAGCAGGTAGATGTTTCCGTGATGAGCTACTGAAAGGAGTCGTGTGGACGTGCTTGAGGTGGGGCTACTGGTGGTGCTGGGTAAAGAAGGCTGTAGGAACGTAACACCTCAGCCCTGAGTTTGTCCTTGAGTCTGTGGCTTTGCTTGGTTCATGATCTGTGCCTTTTCTTTTGTGGCATTGCTCAGCAAATAAAGGGAACTTCAGACAGATACGTAACACTTTGTTATTGCTGCTGTCAGTTAACCTGATGTGGCAAAGAAGGCAGAGGAAGAATTCTATTTTGATTTCTTGCTTTGTTTCAAAAGTACATAGACAGTTAGCAAATCTTTCTTGACTTGACCGGAGGTCACAGGGCTTCCACGGGTCAGCCCAGGTGGGCGTTTTTCTTTCCCTGTATGGTGCTGAGCTTTGGACGTTAACCTCAGGTCTTAGCACTGAATCCCGTAGTTCCTTGGGGAGGGAGTCGACATCGTGAGTTTAACTTTCCCCACTTGGCGGGGTCCGATGCGGCTGCCTCCAGAAGTCGCTAGCCATCTTCTGGTTAGGCAAGAGAATGGAAGGTGGTAGGGGAAGGAAGCAGAAACAGTTCATGCTTTGTCTCCCCAGAGACAGATCTGCTATCCTCCTTGGACCACAGAAGTTCACCGAGAAAGTCGGTGAGTCAGAGATGCACCAGGCTGGATGTCGTTAGCCAGCGAGCCTCTGGTATCCTGTGTTGTTCTGTTTTAACCGCTACTGCTTTCCTTCCAGGGTAACTTCACCAGCACAAAGAAATGTGAGTGGTACCTTAAAAGGTTTCCTCAGGCCTGTGGCTAAGTGGTTGGTTGCTGGATCACCCACAGCTGCACAGGAAGGTGACCCGGTTCCTCCTGACCACCCTGACTTTATGTTCAATGACTCTGACGTCGTGAGAGCACATTCCATTTCATTCCTAGGCTCTTGCAGATCTTTCCAAGAATGAACACATTTAGTCTTAAATTTTTCCTTTCTGCATTAATTGCCCTGGGATCCAGTTCTGTCTCCTTAGGTCTTAGTTGTACTCGGTGGGGGGGGGCTATATGGCACATCTAGGGTTCAAGGTCATCATTGGTATATCAGTGGATGCCTCTTCCCCCAACAGCACTGCCGCCCCAAATTTGTTTTCGCATTTCTTCACCTCACTTTGTCTCCAGGGATGAGGTGTATGAGGTAATATCTGAGAAATCCTTAGTTTCCTTTGGAGAAAGACATGCTCTCTGTTTACCTGTATTCCCACGTCCTGGCCAGGTTTAGCCAGTGGCCACTCCCAAGCTTGATCTAAGCTATTCAAACGCAAACCTGAAACACCGGCGGAGAATGATGATCCCCTGTGTGGTCCGGTTTCAGACAACCTGGGGTTGAATTCAGCCCTCATCACTTACTATGTGAATAGTCTTGTGCCCCAGATTCTTATCTGTCAAGTTGGGGGTAATTTTTTAACACTAACCTCATAGAGTTCTTTGTACAGTTAAATGAGCTAATCTATCAGACTTCTTTGGCACAGTATGCTTGCCACCAATGCACACCTGATGAATGTATGATTTTATTATTGGAACTTTATGTCAAGAAGGGAGTTTGCCCTTTTTGTAAAGGTTGAAATTGAGGAGAAAATACAGAGAAGCATAATGGCTGGTATTATGGTCAGTTTTATCACCAGTCGGGTTTATCACATCAGAACCTTTACTACATTTCTTTGGATTTAAAAAAAAATTAAAACATTGCTGATTAAAGTCCTCCATTAGCAACACTGTGATAAAGGAAGAGGGAGCGGAAACTGTTTAAAACAAAAGTGACTTTTCTCACCTAACTAGATGTACTCTATGGACCAGGATTGGACCCTGCTTTAAGCAAAACAATGACAAAAAGAGCTTTTTGAGGCAGTTGTGGAAATTTCATCATGGACCGCCTATTAGGTGGTATTAAGGAATTATCATTAATTTTGTTTGGTAAGCATCGTAGATGGTTGTCATTTATGAAAAAAAATTATTTTAAGTTGGGATTTATAAGAACTTTTTCTTACTGTTTCCTCTTTTTTTCTCCGCTTAATAAATACCGTGTCCTCTTGACAGTTTCCACTACCTGCTGTTTCTCCCTCCCCCGCCCTCTCCCCTCACAAGTCTGCTAAATTCTGAGATCCCAGCTGGTGTCTGAGTTTTCCTCCCCACCAACTCGATCTGTGTCTTCAGCTGCGGTGAGTCTGCTCAGAAAGCTGGTTCGTTCTGCAGGGAATCGTGGTGCGTCCGGAGGGTGTTCACGATGCCTCCTGACTCAGTGTTTTCACTTAGGATTCGACCCATGTAGATGTGCCTCTTGAGGACCAGATGTGTCACTGATGGGCTGCCCTGTGAAGTCCCGCAGAAGGAAATAGCAGGAGGAGACTGACCGCTTTGGAAAGACTTATAGATTCTTTCTGTACACAATCAAAAAGAAAAAGAAAATTCAGGGGCCGAGTCCCCAAATTGATATTCAGGCTGCATTATTTCTTTCCAGGGCAAAGAGAGTGTTTGTATGAGCATTAAGGGAAATGCTCCACTGTGACCGACTCCCAGGAGCTAATCCCATGGGAGGTTCACTCTCTGCAGTCCCTGTGTTAGGCATGCAGCAGGGGAGGGACGGGACTGTGAGGTCAGCAGCGAGGCCTGCCTGCCTGACCTGACCAGTAGCTTGAAACTCCAGAGTAAGGTCTTCCAGGGATGAATATCAATAGGGGGGCCCATGATCTATTGTCACTTTCAGGCCAAATTTATAAATATATATTCAGCACCCAGATCAAGATACAGAACATGTCGAACATCCCAAAAGGCTCCCTGGTGCACTCAGCCTCCCTCCCCCACCCTTCAGGGGACCACTCTTCAGACTCTATCACCATTGATTCATTTCCCTGTTGAGCTTCATGTAAGTAGAATCATCTGTCTTACACTCTTCTTTTTGGTGGCCTCTTTCCCTCAATTTATGTCTGTGGAATTCACCCATGCTTACATATAGCAGTAGTTGTTCTTTTTTATTGGTGTAAAATATTTCATTGTATGGAAGATGTTACAAGTGTTTTTCTATTTTGTTGATGAACATTGGGTTGTTTCTAAGTTTGAGCTTTCATGAATAAAGCTTCTAGGAATATTCTTCTACACGTCTTTGGTTGGCCATAAGCTCTCATTTCTCTTAAGTGTATCCCTGGGAGTGGAGCTGCTGGGTCATAGGGGAGGCATAAGTGTACCTTAGTAGATATTGCCAAGTAGTCTGCAAAGGGCTGAACCCATTTCCATTTCCACCATCAAAGTATGAAGGTCCTACTTGTTGCACATCCTCATCTGCACTTGGACTTGTCCGTCTTTCTAATTATAGCCATTCTGGTTTGTATAATAGTATCCCATTGGGTGTGTATTTGCATCTCCTTGATGAGTAATGATGTGGAGACCATTTGGATAGCTTCTTTTGTGAATTGCCTGTGCTGTCTTTGGCCATTTTTTCCAGCGCAAACTTGTCTTTCCTGTAAAGGCAAATATGAATGTTAGTAGTCACCACAAAGAGAAAAATGCAGATAGAAGAGGCTGCATGAGGAGGTAGCATCCCCTCGTTTGTGATAAAAGTCATGGGTGTTGGTGTCTGACACCATGAATTCCAGTCCCAGCCTCACTCACCTGCTACTTGGATAGTTAAGTAACTTTCTAAGCCTATTTCCTCACTATAAAATGTGGATAATAACAGTACCTATCTCACCAGTGTGTTGGGAGGATTAAATGATGTGTGTCCCTTATGGTGCAGTGCCTGACACCTAGTAAGTGATCATTAAATACTATAAATGAATAGCCTTGCTGGTGGTGATGACGGCGAGGCTAGGCAGGCTCCTTTGGGGCTCAGGGTACCATAAGTGTGTGAGCATTCAGTCATTTTTAGCACCGGTGGGACGGCAACCTCTTCCTCCCCCCATCTGTCTGGTCAAGGTCTAATGGTCATGCTGTCTATCCTGCCCTGGCCTGTCCCAGCCACTCATCGGCGGGGCCTTGGACCGTCAACCTGACTGAGTGGACGATTCAGCTCCTGAACTTCTCATTCCAGCTCTGACCCAACCTTTTTATTCTATAGTTTTCTTCCACTTCAAGCAAGGTGGACCACATGTGTTTACTAAGCACTTACTTCTTAGGCACCATCCTAGGGTATTTCTAGGGCATCCTAACCCAACAGCCCTGATTCCAGCTCTCAGGGAACTTACCATCCAGGCAAATAGTAATAATAAATAGCCACCCCATCAGTGTGTGTGATGTGCCAGAGACATCTAAGTGTGTTCATGCGTTAGCACATTTAATTGTAGCAGTATCCTGCAGAGGTGTGTCCCATAATTGTCTCTTGTCATCAGTATTGGGACATATTACCCAAGGTCACATCGCCAGTGAGTGTCAGACCAAACCCTTTCCCCTTCTGCCATTACGCTTCTCTTGAAACATCTCTCCCCAGAGCAACTTGGGCCAAATTAACAAAGCGTGAATTAGCACAGAATACAGTCCAAACGTTCTGCTGGGCTTTCTCTGGTCGTGCGTGCGTATCCCTGGATCAAGGCATGAGGCCGTGGCCACTCTAAGGCTGCGAAGTCTGCTTGATTAGGTGGGCTGCAAGTTCATGTTCGGCAAGGTCTTTGAAGGGCTGAGCGTGCTCCCGACAGTTGTTGTTATTACAAGCCGCGGGGTGCCTCCTCTTCTTCAGGGCAGAATTATCTTCAATCCAGTGATCTCTCTGTATACTTTCTGCTTAGAAGTGCTTCCTCCTTTTGGCCTCCCCCGTCTCTTCTCCAGAGCTTTGGGCCATAATCAAACTGGAATTGTCTTTGTCCTCGTGTGGGGAGCCGCGGTGTCGGCACACCCCAGCCCGGCTCAGAACTAGTTCAACACTTCCCCCTCCTTCTTTGCAAACCTCCGAAGTTATCAGTGGAGGGAAAGGTTTCCTGTTTCCTAGTGTCTGTTGCAGTTACTCACCTGCCTGCGTTTTACTCTGCAGCCTGCCGGCATAGAAAAGGGACTCTTAGAGGCTCTCGGTGTATGAGCCCGCTCTGGAGTCTTCTCCAATCCGTTTGACCCGAGGCTCCCTTTTTGCTGTTGCTGCCCGTAAGCTCGCCCGATCCGGTTCACCTTACATTGCTTTCGAAGGCTCAGGAAGCCCAGTGACCGAATGTTTAGCAGGCTGTGCAGACATGACGGACTGACAGCTCGATCTGGGTCTGTTTCCTGCCTCACACACTCCTCCCCACCCCCCGAGCCAAAGGTGGAAACCCGGCAGGTCTTACATAAGCTGCTGGAGCGGGCCGGATGGCTGGCTGCTGGCCCAGGCCAGCTCGGGGCTGGGGCACTTGGGAAATGCCTGCGCTGGCAATAAGACGCGGGCTTGTTTTTAACGAGAACAGTCATTTCGTTCTGCGGTGTGAATCAGAATATTAGAACAGAATCAGGGCTGTGAGCCCCCTAAACGTGGCTGCTGGCTCCCCTCCGGGGCGGGACAAGGGAGTGTCTCATGGTGTGGGGGGTCTGTCTCCCCTGTGTAAACTTTACGGGCAAGCTGTGCTGTTGACGCGGGGAGGGCGGGTCATACGGCCTGGCAGCCCCGTGGGGCCGCTTGGGGAGCGGAAGGAGGGAAAGCCATCTCACCACAGGGTCTGTTTTGTATGCCTTGTGTCCGATCGCACCCTCGTGTTGTGCAGGCACACCTCACAGGCAGTGCAGGTTCGGCTCCAAGCCACCACAACAAAGTGAGTACTGCAGTAACGCCAGTCACCTGAATGTTTTGGTTCCCCAGTATGGGCAAAATTTATAAAATTACACTCTACTGTAGGCTATTAAGTGTGCAGTTGCATTATGTCTAAAAAAAACCCCCGAACATACCTTTATTGCTGAAAAATGGCAAAGCAATGACAATAGTGACATCAAAGATCACAGATCACAGATCACCATAACAAATAGAAGAATAGTGAAAAAGCCTGAAATATTATGAGAATTGCCAAAATGTGACACAGAGACATGAAGTGAGCAAATGCTATTGGGAAAATGACACCAAGAGACTTGCTAACAGAGGATTGTCACAAACCTTTGATTTGTAGAAAATGAAAGATCTGGGAAGTGTGATAAAATGAAGCCCAGTAAAGCGAGGTTTGCCTGTGTACCTTTCTTCTTGCAAGGTTTTGAAAGGACACGGTGCCCTCGGCTTTGAGGCATAACATGTCTACAGTTAGCTAAACTGACTCCAAATACAAGTTTAGTTTGTTCAGCCTGACATTTTTAGGAATAAGATAGACCAGAAACTTTCTGGACCATCTTTCTGGGTGGCCAGGGTGTGGCCATCTCTGGTCCTCCTCTCTTTGCGTTGTCTTGATGTGACCCAGAAGCACTTGTCCAAGGTGCCTGCTCACCCATGTGAAGGATTCTCTAAGTCCTAAATTCATTTTTAATTTCGTAACATCTTTGGGTGTTTGGATTGGCACTTTTTAAGTTAATGTAAACTGAGCATAGGATGTGTGTTGACAGCACTGTAAATGTCTTTGGTTCATAAAGTCATTCATCAAATGTTTACTGAATGCCAGCTCTGCACAAGGCCCTCTGGGACCTACAGGGATAAACCTGTCACCCTGCCTTTATTTCAGAGTGGAAGTGATAACTGTGAAGTGTAAACACAGTGCTTTGAAGTAGAAGAGATGATTTGAGACAAGAGAGTTGAAGACAGCTTCATAAAGGAGGCATATAATATCTCTCATAGGGGCTTTGAAGGCTACGCATAGGCAGAGGTGGGTAGAAGGGCTTTCTTGGCCATAAATGTAGGAACGAGGATTCTTTAAATAGGTGTAGGGAATAGCCAGCTGTTGTATGTAGCTGGGGCATGAAGTTGGGGAGGAGAAGGTAGGAAGTAAGATAGTAAATGTTGGAGCCATCTCGTCAGAGACCTCTTATAGAAATTTGGACATTACACTGTCAGGGATGATGTGACCATAAAGGTTTTGAAGCAGAAGTGTTTTCAGAGCCGTGGCCACGTGAAGGACGTTCTGACAATGGGAAGGCAGGAGTTAAACCACTTGAAGACATTCTAAGGAAGAGATGCTGAACTCCCCAACAGGAATCTTGGGACTAAAAAGGAAGGAACAGATATGATCATGATTCTGAAAACAAAATATAGTTATTGTCACCTGATTAGGTGTAGGAGTAAAAAGACAGGACCTTAAGATTTTAGGTCCAGGTTACTGAGATAATAGTGATGCCATTAACCAAGACTGATTATTAACTACTGAGCATGTCCTGTGTGCCAGGCCCTGTGCCCGCAGCTTTACTGCTGGTATCTCTTCCTTCGGTTTGGGTGGGATGATTTCCCATTTTATGGGTGGGGGCAGTGAGGCACAGAGAAGTGTCACAACTAGAAAGGAGCAGAGTGGCTATGTGAAAATATGTTTGTGTATTTTTATTTCCTAGTAAATGGACTTGCATCAACCAACTAAAAACAAGTTCTCATTTAGCTGCTTGTTCACAAGTTTTAAGGTGTTACTGTTCTCACTGCCTCAAGAAACCCTTCTTGGTGGTGAGAGGAGGAATGGATGCTGGGTTCTGAGGTTCAGGGAAATACACAGATGGAGATGACCAGCAAGTAGTGAGAAACAGAGGTGTGCTCCTCAGAAAGCCAGGGGGAGGGTGGGGTTGTCTGTTTGGAGGTGGGTGCCACCTGCATAGAGGCATTTGCTGAAACTCTGAAAGCGGGTGAAATTTCCAGGTGTTGTGTGTAGGCAGTGTGAGAAGTAAAGAGAGCCAAGGAAGGCGCTTTGGGAATTTTTAGAGTAAGCTATGGAACTCTCAAGGTAGACCGCTGGTGGAGTGTAAATTGGTGAATCCATCCAAAACCTAGGAAGGTGGAATATGCACATATCCTCCAATGGTCTCTGCTGAAACAACTCAGCTCTGCTGCCCTGCTGCCCAGAAGCAGCCATGGGCAATATGGAAGTGATTTAGCACAGCTGTTTTCAAAAGATCTTTCCCCCAGGCAGATTGGGTGTGGCCCACGGGCTGTAGTTTGCTGACTCTGCCCCAGAGATGCTCATAGGTGTGTACAAAAGGAGACAAGTAAAAGGATTAGTCACTGCATTGTGGCTTTTGATTTGTGTGTTTATATGCCTTGCTCTCAAATTCAGGTCAGACGTAAGGCATGTCCGCCACCCTGGGGAGGGGACCCCAGTGGGCTTAGTCCTCCCAGTTGACTTTGGTGGCTGGCTGTGCTCATAGCTGAGCTTGGTGGCTCTGTGTACGGCTTGCTTTGTGCCCCTCTGCAGAAGCAGCAAGAGAAGCGTCAGGCACTTCGGGCTTTTGATATGAGCACTAGTAACAACCCCTCTCTTCCTGGTCAGCTTTCAACCACGTTGTTCAGTAAGCTGAGCTGGTCTTTGATCAGCAGCCTTCCGACTCTGCCTCCTTTTTCTTTTCAGTTCTTACTCCCTGTTCCTCTAAATTTACAGGACCTCATTCTTAATGGTCAGCAAATCCCAGCTGAGCAGGTTGCTGATAAGATAGAAGGTGCTACCCTTCCATTGTAAGAGGAAACCCTTAAAGTGGTTGGAGCCTTGACTTGAGCCCTTCAGGCCCAAAAGGAGATCCGTTTTTGATGGTGGGATCTTAAAAGGATTAGGCAATAAGGGAGTCTGGAATTTTTAAGCAGATCTATTCCCAGCCCTTCTTTTGATGGATTAGGGAATTAAGATCCAGAGAGAGCAAGAGGCTTGCTTAGGGTTACACAAGAAGTCGGTGGCTGGTTGAGACTACTTGTCAGCTCCCAGGCTCCCTGCCTATTCAGATCATAGCTTAGAGGCAGCCATGTGGTTAGCCATGTACCCTGAAAATTATCCTTGAGCATACAAAAGATCTTTACGAAGTTCAGCATACTTACCCCCTTGTCCTGTGAGCTGGGAGTAGGGAACACATACCAGTTGTTAATGATCTGAGGGCCCCCAAAGCTGATGTGGGTTGATTCCATGTGACAACTTTGTGGGGGGTCAGGGGACAGGGAGCAAGATGGGTTAGGGCTACTTGTTCATAAATTTGTATTTTAAACCAGTGAGTTCCAAATCTGGGCTGTGACTCAGAAGCACCTGTAAATTATGTTTACAAACTAAGGGAACTAGGGGAATTAATTCAAGATGAATCATAAACTTAAACATAAAAGCTGAAACTATAAAACTTCCAGAAGAAAATGCAGGATAAAAATCTTTGTAATCTGGGGCTAGCACTGATTTCTTAATAGAGTTCAGAGAGCAATAGCTCTACAAAATACGAAAAATTTGACTTTATTAAAATTAAAAACACGTGCTTATCAAGGAGCACCAATGAGAAAGTCAATTGGCAAGCCACAGAAGGAGAGAAAATATTTTCAAACCATACATCTGACAAAGGACTTATATCCAGAATGTGGAGAAAGCTCATAGACCTCAGTAATGAAAACAAGACAATCAAAAGATGGGCAAAAGACCCCTCATGAAAGAAGATTAAGAATGTCCAATAAGCACAAGAAAAAATGCTCAACGTCATTAGTCATCAGAGAAATGCTACTTGAAACCATGATGAGTTACTACCACTCACCCACCAGAATGGCTAAAGTTAAAACACTGACAGTATCACGTGTTGGTGAGTATGTGGAGCACCCAGAACTCATACATTATTGGTGAGAGTGTGAAACAAGCTTTTTGGAAAAGAGCCTAGCAGCTTCTTATTTAATAACAAATTTTTAAAAAGCCTGCCTCGTAATCCAGCAATTCCACTCCTAAATATTTACACAAGAGAAATGAAAACATATGGCCTCCAAAAGACTTACACAAAAACATTCCGAGCAGCTTTATTTATGATAGCCAAGAGAGGGAACAGCCTAGGTGTCCATGAACCGGAGAATCAATAAACAGTGATATATTTAAATAATAAAATATTACTCAGCAGTTGAAAGGACCAGAAGTATTCATTCAAGCCACAACACGGATGAATTTCAGAAAGTTTATGCTGAGTGAAATAAGGCAGCCATAGAAAGTACATATAAGATGATGCCATTGGTGTGATGCTCAAGAACAGGCAAAACTAATGGTGGAAACAAACCGAAGGCAACCAAACAATGGCTGGGCGTGCGTGTGCATTTGCTGGGGGTAAGATGGAAAGAGGCCTGAGAATACTGTCTGAAGTGATGGAAAAGCCTTTCCCTTGTTGGGGGTTCAGGGCACACGCACGTGTCGAATTGTCACAGCTCATTGAAGAATGGTGCATTTCGCTGTAGGTAACTTTTACAAAGACTGACAAACCTTATTAATATTCAGCTTTGTAAGTGATAAACACACTGATGTGTTTGGATGAGAAGTGCTTATGTGTGCAACCGACTTTAAAATTTATCAAAAAATAAGCTGGATTGGTGGACGATTGATGGCTAGACACGGGATAAAGCAACATAACACTGTGTTAACAACTGTACAGTGGAGGTGAGGGGTATATGTGCGTTCACTGTGAGCTCTTTCTTTTCTCCTGTATGTTTGAAAATTTCTCAAAGTAAGTGGTGGGAGTAGGGGGTGAATGTGTTGTTCTGGCTGCCCTGACCTAAGTCAGACAGTCTGTCTCCCCTGGAGTTACAAGTGAAATGAACTCAGCCTGTGATGGAGGGAGAGGTGTGGGCCCCTGAAGAAGAACGGATGATGGCTGGGTAGCCAAGGAGCAAATGTTCATTTTCCAAGGCCCCACCTTTACCTCTACCGTGGTCACTGTGCGGGCAATCCTGTAGAATCTTGATAAACCTCCTCCCTTTCATGCTGTGCGGCGAGGAGGAAGGACTCAGCCTGATATCTTTTAACCTCTGTAGAACCAGAAAGAATTCTAGGAATCTACCCTTCTACTTTGTAGACCCCATTGTGCTCCTTGGACACTGTCAGAAAATATAGAGATTCCTCATGTCACAGAACCAGGGATCCCCTCTCCAGCAGCTCAGAGCAAGGAAATCAAAGAGTGACTGTTCCCCAAACCCCTTGCTGCACACGCATGTGTTGGCATCAGGATGGTTCCTAAATTTAGGATAGGACTGGCATCCAAGGGAGCTCAGCTTTGTCATCTATCTAGAAATGCAGTACTCTGACCTCACCCTTGTCTGAGGCAAAGACAGAAGTCACCTGTGTCTGTGCTGGATAAATTCACCTCCTGCCTCACAAAGGGGCATTGTGTGCATTAATGAGATCATTGTAAATGCCAATTGCCCTAAGTCCTCTGGAGGATGGAGGGACTGGATGTCAAAAGGAGTGGATCTTGTGTGTGACTCACCCTCTGGCTGTCCTCTCTCTTGGGCAGGGCCCTGCTCCAGCAGGAGAACCTCACATGCTCTAACTATGGGACCATGGATACTGTACCAAAGAATTTCTCATTTGCAGTTTTTCCAAAGCACAAAAGAGCAAGATTCACTCTTCTGCTGATGGAGCTGTGTCACTGTTTCCAAAGACATGGGGAGAGGGGGAGAGAGGGACACAAAAAGACAAGCTCTGTTGAAGACTGCGGTTTTTGTCTGGGGGATGGGGATGTGGTCCCTCTCTCCCCACGGAAACACCATGGTGATGGGCTAGTGGGTTCACACCCACTTTCTAAAGTTACTTTAGCATGAAGCCAGGAAATGTGAAAGCCAGAAGACGCCGCGAGTTCTGAACTGGCTGCATCCTACATGCATGTTGGCTCACATGCCATCTCCTTACTGTTGTGCATTTGATTTCAAGTGAGCGTGTGCCCTTGCCATTGCTTTTAAAATTTTCCTGAAATACTTTTCCGACTTGTCCATTACTTCTGTTTCTTCTTTCCTCTTTGGCATCCAGTTTTTGTTTACATTGGCTGTGACTCTGATATTGGGTTGAAAGCTAGGGAAGTTACTTATAGGGGCTTTCAGGATTTCTGAATATGAAATGCAAGGAAATTGCATAATGTTGCAGAGTTTCCGCTTCTTGTTGCTTGCTTCTTACCCAAAATACAGTAGTTCCTTCTAGAAGCTTGAAGGAATTTG
Source organism: Vicugna pacos (assembly GCF_048564905.1). NCBI lineage: Eukaryota > Metazoa > Chordata > Mammalia > Artiodactyla > Camelidae > Vicugna > Vicugna pacos. The sequence goes on along the minus strand of NC_132989.1, from coordinate 20,518,937 downwards.
GCAGGTCTTACCCTCTGATGGTCTGTTGTGGTCTCGAGAGTCAGTGTTACCCTGCTTTGAGGTTGAATTTTTTTTGAGGTCAAACAGCAAAACTTCCTGAATTATAACTATGGCAACAGTGTTTATATAACCCAGGTCGCAGTCCTGTGGGGAAGGGGGAGCACCCACCGCAGTCCATGTTAATAACTCCAGAAACGTGTGCTCATGCTTAATTCATCAGGACCGGAAACAGGATAAGTGGCCTACCCCTTCCCTGGCTATCTGGGTGGAACCTCCCACCTGCGTGCTCCAGGAGGCGCTGTTTCATCTTTCCCCTGTAAAGTCTATCAGCTTCACTTGCGATCTCTCACCAGGACGTGCTGTAAGTGCCAGCAGCACTCACAATGGGAAAACTTGCTCTAAGGGCTTTAAGGACACTTTGCTCATCCAGGTCACTATGACCTGCTTCTGACCCCGCTGAGGAGACAGAAGAAGGCGCAGCCTTTGTCTTAACCTTCTTGTCCCCCAGTCAGGAGTGAATTTTTTGGACTGAATGAATGCCCAGTACCGGTGGTGAGTGGGTCCCTAGAGAAGTGTAAGACAGAACTGGTCATGGGGGATTTATTTGGAGATTAGAAACAATGCAAAGAGAAGAGTTGTATTCCGAAGTGTTAAATTCTGTAGAATGGACTGTGAGAGCAGGGAGAGGTATGAGGGAGGTCTGTAGTCATGGAGTAAGTTAGGAACTCTTGGTGGAGGTAGAGGAAAGGGAAATGACACTTTTGAGCACTTTCAGGCACTGTAAAACTGATTTTAATTCTCCCAATACTGCCACAAAATATTATTACTTAGCTCTGCTTTACCATGAGGAAACAGACTCAGCCATGTTAAAGAACCATCTGTAGGCACGTAGTGAAAAGGCACACAGAACCAGGCGTTAAGGCCAAGTCCACCATCACACTGTTCCGCAGCACACTGTCCACCATCCCATCCCACTTTGCCTCAGCTGAATCCATTTCCCCTTGTTCTGGAGTCTGTCCAAGTCTTGTACAGGCGAAAGGACAGGCTAACAACCGTTATATCTCAAATGAAGCTGTATTTGTCAGTCCAGGAGCGCCCAGGGCCCCCTGCTCGATGAAGCGGGCCTTAGCCCTGTGTGTCAGAATGACACTGAGCCCGCCTCCCTGCTTTAGTGGACCATGCAGAGCTCTTGACTGTCGGTTATTTGGGTCCAGCTGAAATCTGCCTTCTCTGGGACTCCACCCTGACTTTCATCTCTGTTCAGAATACTAAGTCTTCCCCTTCTCCCACACGACAGACAGCTCTTCCAGTGTTTGAAGACTTTTGATGTCTTGAAGGTGGCCCTTCTCCAGCCAGAGCTGTGGTTTGGGGACACACATCTGGCAGGAGCAATGTGTATGACAGATCAGAGCAGAGAGAGAGGAGCCAGCAGGAACAGGGAGGGGGCCAATGTCAAGGTCCAGATGAGAAGACAAAACCTGACCTCCAGGCAGTAGAAAAAGAAATGGAAGTGAGGAACAGACTGAAGATACAAGGTAGTGATAGAACAGGTAGATCTTGGCACTGGCTGGATGCAGGAGGTAGAAGGAAGGGGGAAACTCAAGGCGGACATGAACTTTCTTTCCCTCTCTACTTCATTGCATACTTTTCTTTGGCCTTCATTCTAGAGTTTCCTATGCAGCTTGACTTGAGCTTCTTTTATATTTGCCACAACTCTTGGCTGCAAGCAGCAGAAACACAACCTTAAATTTAAAAAGTAAAAAAGCCCTTCATAGCCTTAGGTACAAAGCAGCAGAAAACACTTGAACTAATGGAACAGGAAGTTTGTTTTTCTGTCCATTGTCATTGTCATGATCGTGTTGAACAGCAGGTGGTCATTTTTTTACTCACTGGTGTGCTGGTGTGTTGATGAGCAAGGAGGCTTCAGGGGCCGTCAAGGACTATCCAGTTGGCTTTGGGAGCGGGGCCATTTTGCTCACTTGGGCTGGGCTGTTTTCCAAGGGATTGCCTTAGTCCTGAGGTGCCTCTGGTGCATGTGGGGAGGGAGCCTCAGTCCCATGAGCTGCAGTAACCCCTTCCTGGTGACCCCGTGGACTAGTAGCAGCAGTTGCTGCCGATGTTTGGGTGGGAGCTAACGTCCAGCGGTGTGCCATGGGAAGTGAGTGGCGACGTGAGGCATTTGATAGTCTTGAGTTACACCACGTAAGATACATCTGCTTCATCCTGTCTTATAGTAAGACCTGAACTGAGTCTTGCTCTTTCTCTCTGAAGCAAATATTCCTGCAGAACTTGCCTTGACATTTAGAAGAATGAGATCCACTTACCGGGAACTGAGAGATCTGGCGCACCTTTTCTGCCTGGTTGATGCGTCAGTGCGTTGTCCTCATTACTTCAACGTGAGGATTGGCTTTTTTTTTCTTTTTTAATTTCCATCTCTCTTTTATTCTTCTATTCACAAACTGTTCATCCGATCAATACTTACTGAGTGGCCTGCTGTATTTCCATGACTGAACCTCTTTACATGTAATTCTACAGGGCAAGAGCAAGGTCTTCACGTTTGTTGAGGAGCAAGTCATTGGGAAGAGCCATCAGATACATTTTTATTGGTTTCACTGTCCAAAGAGCCTCTCTAAGACAGCGCATGTGGTGCTGGTGGCCATGGAGAGGGTGCCCCGGAGGGGGTGGTGCCCGGTGAGAACGAGAAAGGTGGCAGCTACTGTTGTGCCACTCGGCCTGAGGTGATGACTGGCCCGTTTCTGAGGGGAGAAGGAGGGACCAATCCCCCACCCCCACCCCATGCCCACGTTCTGGCCTCTCAACTTCAGATACATCCTTTTTCACTGGTTTTATCCCCACATGCTTAAGATTCAAATAGTTCATCCTTGAAAGGTTTTCCACGTGTGCCTGTGGCCCACCGTGACAAGAGAGGGCCTCCTGGATCCGAAAGTTCATGTCCATTTTGGGTTGGTTTTACACAGACCAAGGGTGTCTTACTAATAACTTCTCATGGGCGTTACTAAAAGCGCCTACATTTAGCCTGTTTAATAGGGTTTGCTGAGTGTTTCGAATGTGATGCTCTGCTCAGAAATCTGCCTTCTACTCGGTCCTGGGCAGCGTGGCTGCCTCCCGCTGTCTTGTGCTCGCAGTTTTGGGGAAAGGATGTTTTCTGGGCATCCTGAAATGTCTCAAGCTGGTCGTGGTTTTCAGTGACTGCTATACTTGTATTAATTGGACGTTTGTAGAATTAGTTATGTTTAAATTGGGTAGGAATTCTGTTCTTACATAATGCTTGTGTTGTTGCCATTTTAATCACAGCTTAGCTTCTTTTGAGTTCTTTGTTAGTCGCCAAGCTTTTTTGTTTTTCCATTGGAAAGCGGGACTGGGTGGGGAAGTTGTATGAAGTTGCGGTTGAATACAGACTAGTCTGGAAGGCTCTGCCACTTGCTAGCTTTGTAACCTTTGGAAAGTTATTTAACCTACATGATGCTGTGAAGTAGAGGCAATGTTAGGACCCCATAGGCTTGAGGAGGAAATAAGATAATTCATGTAAATGCTGAGTATGATGCCTGGCACATAATTGGCAGTGAAAAAGTGATTGTGGTGAGTGGTTGCTTTTATATTTAACTTTACTCAAAAAACAATTGAGAACCCATGGCTCTAAAAGTTGGCTTTGGATGATCCCATTTCCTTTAGTCCCTTAATTAGTTTCAGATGGTTAAATTACAATGCTAATGAGACCAATGTCACTCGATCCCTCAAACCACATACCCATCCTTTGCCGTCTGTCCTTTGGGGGATACATGTGGAGAGAAGGAAGGAGAAGGAGGGTGGTGATGGTGGCGAAAGGTCATCTTTATCAAATGCTTTGTGGGCCACAGAATTTGTAGTCTAGGCTCTGCATTAAATGTTTTATATCTAGTGCCTCAATTAATTTTCACAACAACTTCAAGAGGTAGGGAATATTAATATCCCTATTTGACAGGTGGTAAGACTGAGGTTTAGAGATGTGAAGCGACTGGATTGCATAGCCAATGACTGGTAGATCTGGACTTTGAACCTGAGCAGCCAATGGGCACAAATCTGTCACTACTGACCCAGAGACAACTCAAAGATCAAGTCCTAGTGATGGTGATCCATTGTGTCATGCAGAGATGAGGGTCAGAATGATACCCAGTGGTGCAGAACCAGCTCGGGCAGTGTTTTGAGGTGTTGGCATGCAGTTCTGTTTTGTGTGTGTCCACACGGGCCCATCAGAGGAACAGCCAAGTGGGGGAGGGGTTTAGGTATTCCAGGCTCCTTGCAAGAGACCTCCGGGAATTACAAAACTTAGGTGTGAATTCAGTTGAACAGTTTCAAGTAAGTTTGCTTGTAAACCAATTTCTCCAACACTTTCATTTTGTGCAGATTTTGATCCAAAGTGTGACGTGGCCAAGTGCTAACGCAGCTGTGGGTCAGAGGGAAAAGTCAGATTGCTTTGTCTACTTACTGCTTGATTTATGCCTTTAATTTGTAAGTTAAAAAGTTTTTTCCTTTCTGTGCTTTCTTGGTAAGGCCTGGGTAATGGTAAGAAAGGACACCCGTAGAAAAGTTCTGGGAACCCAAATTACTGTGTAGTTTCTCTTAATTCTCAAGGGGCATGTAAATTGAATTGGCTCAGCAGTGAACAGAATTGATTGCAAAATCACATTTTCGTGCAGAGGGAGCACATGAAGGCTTTCCTCACCCTCCTTTGATTTAATTAAATTGTACTCCCGCTGGAGCTTCCGGGTGAGGACGCGTATGACTGCCGTGCCCTGTGATTTGTATCAAAGACCCACTTTTCCTGCCCTGGCGTTTATCTTCAGGATCGAGCCCTGTGGTTGAGAGATTATGAAGTGTTACTTCTGCGTCAGGTGCCAGCTGGTCGCATGGGTTAGTGGTGAATGCTTTGGGCTGGAGTCAAAAGGCCATTCCGGGTTTCATGTTGTCTCTGACTCGGGGCAAATTCTTTCCTTCCAGTAACTCTCCTTCCCTCGCTGCCCACGGCGTCTCAGCACCTTCATCGTCATCGTCATGTCTTGTGTATCGTGTGGTTAGTGGTTAAGAGCATGGGCTTTGGAGACAGACTGTCTGAGTTCCTGTCTGAGTTCTGCCCAGTTCCGGCTGCCTAACCTTGGACAAGTGACCTGCCCTCTCTAATGCCTCCGTTTTCTCATCTGTATGATGGGAACCATTAGGTCGGCGTGAGGACTAAACACAATAATGCATCTAGAGTGCTCAGCCTGGTGTCTGACACATAATGAGGCTTTTGTCACCATCGTCTGCATTAATCTGTCATTGCTGTTGTAATGATTTCCTAATGAATCTCAGATGGACCCTGGTAACATAAACCTGTGTAATTTGTGTTCTCTAGAGGCATACATTTGAAAATAGATACTCATTGGCATGGATATTTAACAAATCCTCATATATGGAATTCAGCAGAAACTAGTACATCCCAGAATCAAAGCGCTGTATAAAGCCTGAGGGCTAAGAGACTTTAAAGCGGCCAGGTCTTAGAGCACTCTGACTAAGCAAGATGGATAGACTTTGGCTCAAGCCGGGTTGTTGAGTTGCTGTATTAACTGATTCACTCTTCCTAGGAGCTATAATTCAGGAATTGTCGAGTGACTCACGTCCCCTTGAACTGATCCTGGAGAGCTGGGTTCTGTCCTTTGAAGGCAGAGGTTCTTGCGAGGCTTACTTGAAAGCAGACAAACCTGAGATAACTCTGCTAATCAGTCATGAGAAGCCAGTGCCAGAGGCCTTTTATTTTAGGAAATTGCCCTTGTCTCCGAACCTCGGTCTGACACTCACAGGCAACTATGAGATTTAAAGGTTTCCCTGGAACAGATGGACCGTTTCTAAAGGGCGAGTGGCATGCCTTTTGCTTCTGCGGGAGTGGAAGGTGTTTACAAACCATAGACTACTGGTACAGCTTGGTAGGCGTGTGTGTTTGCCACTGCCCAGGAAAGTAAGACAACTGGAGCATTCGTGCAGCAGCAAGATAGACTAGTACACTGCCTTCCAGCTCTGTGTCCTTGGACAAACTGTGTAAGCTCTCTGGGCCTCAGGTTCCACATCGGTAAAATGGGAATAACACTGGTACCCAACCCATAAGGTGGTTAAAAAGGTTTGATGATGTCATGGATGATAACTGGGTCAGTGCAGAGTCAACAAAGCCATCTGGCCTGTGTGAGGGGGAGGCTGCTCCCTACCCTGGGCCTTCCGTGTTGGGCCGTGTAGTGACACAGTCCTGGCAGGCATGGCTTGTTAGCTTCTTTTTAAATTTATTCTCTTTGGCTCATTTACCCAAACTAGACAGAGATGAATGGCCTGGCCTCCGAGGAGCGAGTGGCACAGGTTCCTGGCATCTTTGGCTCATTGATCGCACCTCCTTGAATTGGGGAATGCTTGGGTATTCCAGGAAGGAGCCTCCCAGGCCCCAGGAAACATGAAAGGAAAGTAATTTTGTGCAAATTCCCCTCCTAATTAAGGAGATCTGAAAGCCCTGCATTTTGCTGTTCCTTCTGGATTTTGCCGTTTAGAAATAGGAGCATGTTTCTCTGGGCTGGAGTGTTTGCATTTAATGGGAGGAATGAAGTGATCAGGGATGGCTGCAAAGCAGACTTGCCCAAATACGGTCTGTTCCCCTGCACTTCCCTTACCCACCTGTCCAAGCTGAGCACATGCCCTTCTCTGTGAATCGCTGGTCCTGGTGACGTTACCCATTGCCCTCACAGGTCACCAGGCCCCGCGGGATTGCATCGCTGCTCCTCTCTCTGTCCCATCCGCATCCCTGCCCTTCTCTGCTGAGCACTGGTTGCCAACTGCACTGGCCTTCTTCCCTCCAAAAGACAACATCAGTTTTTTGACTTGTAATCACAAGAACTTTTAAGCATACGAAGTGATACCTTTTCATTCATCAGACTGTCTGCTGGAAATACAGCAACCCATTTTGTTCTCATCTTTCTGACCTTCAATAAGTGGCTATTCATCTTTGGTTTTCTTCAAGAAATGAATAATATTAATAAAATGAGGTGATTTGACAAATTATCTGTTTGATAATTCAAAGGCCTTGTGGCTAACTCCGGTTTATAGATGGGGCAGTAGAGGCTCAGAGAGGGTGGAGAGACTTACCCAAGGACTCAGAGCAACTGGGGAGCCAAGCTGGAATTACTGCCCACTCTGGACCAGCGTCCCTCTCGTATTTCATAGCAGGTGAAAATGCCTCTTAGGATTTCATGGTTCTCATTTCAAACATGCCTGGGGCTCTGTTCCTCTAGGGTTTTTTTTTTTTAATTAAGGTACAGTCAATTACAATGTGTCCATTTCTGGTGTATAGCACAATGTCCCAGTCTTGCGTATACATAGAGATACCCTCTAGGAAGTTTAAATAAGATGTTCTCAACCATGATGACTGTCAGAATCACTTGGAATATCCTTTTTTTTTTAAAGTTATGACCAACTTCACCCTATGCCTTTTCATGCCTGCAGACTCATAAGCACGAAGAGAGGATGTGTGCACTATGATTTCTCCTTAAAGCGGAGGCTTTATTATCTTATTTAATGATGTCGGCATATCAGGGTTTGGCAAACTGTGGCCCACAGGCCAAATCTAGCTCGCCACCTGCTTTTGTGCAGCCCGTGAGCTAAACACAGTATTTATAGATGAACATTTGCAGTTTATTTGATGATAAGAAATACTTTGAATTCTATTTAAGCTAAACATTGTCCTCCCTCTGTAAAAGAAAAAAAAAACTTCTATTCTTCTGATTAGTAGACCTGTATTTCAGAAAATTATACTTCTTGGAAAAGATACTCCAAGTGATTCTGTTGGTTGAGAACCAACCCCCAGAAGAACTGAGCCAAGCATCTCTGAAAAGAGAGTCATGAAACCCTAAGAGGGATTTTCCCCCACTAGGAATCTTATACCTATATTTTAAAAAATTACTGTATTTTGAATGTTTTTAGCAAAAAACTTGTGGAGATTTGTTTTCTCTTTTGTTTTTCAAGTACCTATATAATATCACTGATTTGACTTTTGCCTCCTGGCCCCCAAAGCCTAAAATATTTACCTTCCAGCACTCTATAGGAAATAAATGACTGTTTTATGTTGGAGCATTTCCCCTTTTATGACTTCTATAAATCATTTAAGGGGTTTCTATTCTAAAAGTAATACATTCTCCTTATAACGTCAAATTCACAAAAGAATATAAAATAAAAAGTGATTGGTCCCCTTCCTTCCCCAGTGTTAGCACTTAACAGTTTGTAATGTATCTTTGTCCTGGCTTTGCCACCGACTGCCTGTGAGACCGTAGCTAACCCCTCTAAGCCTCGAATTCTCCATCTGTAAAACAGTGCTAAAAACAGAATTGTTGTGTGCGTAATTTGGGGTAATTCATGTGAATTGCTTAGCACGTTGCCTGGTGCACAGTTACTGTTTAATGATTGGTAACTAATTAAATTTTTTTCTCCTTTTTAGTTTGTATACACATATAAGCTTGGGTTTTTAAAAAAGGAGGAATATGAAATTTTTTTTTTTACAATAAAGTTCCAGAGGTGATTCTGATGTACACACACTTGAGAACAGCTGAAGTAAATATCTGGAAGTAGGTAACTTCTAGAAGGGATTTATATTTGGGGGCCAGAAATTGCCTTCCATTGTCTAGCACAAACAAGGGAAAGCGGGAGGGTAATGGGTTTCTTCAGGGAACCTGTAGGATAGTATAAAATGCACGCATGCACACAGTGAATGTTATTTCTGTTTTCCAGGTCTACAACTCGAACAAAGACAGCCAGAGCGAAGGGAGTAAGTATGTTGCGTGGATACTTTTCTGCAGCTGGGGGTGGGGTTGGGCATGAGAAGTTGTTATTCCGGAAAAGAACCACCAGGAGGTGCTGTGGGCATGTTGGGGCTGCCCTATTCCCCCAGTGCAGCTGCTTCTGCCCTGACTTACCAGGTCAGTGACTCCTGGTCGTTCAGTGAGCCTGACTGGCGAGGCCAAGGCCGTGATGACATCTCGTGCTCCATAACACTTCACACCGTACAAAGAATTTTTATGCACGTTATCTCAGTTAATCCTATGTCGTCTTAAGAATGCAGCTCCAGTCACCACTTAAAAGTCACTTAATCCAATAATACTCAGCTCCCCAAGAGCCCTGTCCTGTGGGAAGCCAGAATTGACTTTGCCTCCTACGCAGTCTCGCTCACGAGCCTGGAGAGGCAAGAACCATCTTAGTGATCACTTAGTAACTGACTCTGTGTTCCTTGTTGCCTCTTTGGGGAGTTCAGTGTGGAGATGGTGAACTCTGTAATCATCTTCCTTTCTGATGGGAGGGACCCTGGGCAGCCGCTATGGAATATACAGCACGTCTCCCTGTGCTGGCTCTGAGCGCTCCAGTTAATCATGATTTCCAAGGGCACCTGTAACCTTGCAGAGACGATAGAATTAAAATGAAACTGCTCTTGCTAGAGTGTTGGGGCTGATTATCTCCTTGGTGCACAGGAGAAAAAACCAAATTCCTTCCAGGTTGCTACAAGAGTACAAAGGAAATCCTGTCCCCTTGCCTCAAATTTGCTTTGTGAAATCTACTTGAAAAAAAAATTCAAAGACAGCCCAACCATGAATTCCGGAAGTGTCAGAAAAGCCAGTAAAACAGTGCCTCTCCATGTGGACAAAAGGATGAGCTGTTTTGTGTGTGTGCGAAATCCATTATGGGACAGAGATTTTCCTCCTTTCATTCTTTCCAAAATACAGATTTTACCAAGCGTTTTATATAAAATGTTAAGTAATTTGGAATGGTTGCTGTTGGAAGGTGAAGAGGCCTTTAGGAGAGGAAAATATGTTTCTGTGTTGTTTTTTTTCTTCCTCTCAAAAATTGAACAAGGAAAAATTTTTTCAAGTAAATATTCAAGGAAAGAGGTCATTATTCCCCCGACAGGTGGGGTTGTTTCAGAATGTCTGAAATCAATTCTGACAACTTGGGCTAAAATAACAGTAGCAAAGACAACAGTGATAATAATGAAGGCATATGGAAGACTGCAGGGTGAGGCAGGAAGAGCTGAAGAAACAAGACTTGAGAACAGACCAGTTCTGGAGACCTAGGAACCAATGAGAAAGGATCTTCTGGGTAATACTTGCAGGATAATAGAGCTGTTAAACTGTTTTTAGTCCTTGCCTCTCTTTTCTGAAGTTCCAGAAGTCTAGCTTCGGCCCATCTGCGGGCTGAACAACACATCCTGATTGCTAGTTTTAAGAGTATTCATAAAATGCGAGCTGAGTAGCTTACCAAACAAAGATCAGGGAACCCAGCAGAGGGTAGATGCCAGGCAGGCTAAAATAACAGATGCCCACGCCATGCCCCAACCTGAGACACACTTCTATAATAAAGGAGTTAAGAACTACGGGGGATGAGATGCATATGAATGGAGACAGCCCCCCCAACCCCAATCAGAAGTTTGCCTGTAACCTTTGACCTTACAAACCTGCTTCTCTCTCCTTGAGATGAGGGCCAATCAATTTGAAAGACAACCATGATGCTACTGGCTGACATGCTGGCTGGTTTTACCATTCTGTGAGGCCTTTGTGGAATATGTATTGAAAGCCTTTAAAAAGTAAATATCCTTTGACCCTGCAATTTATGCTAAAGAACATACTGGAGTGCAAAGATATTTCTCTAACGAGTAGTTCATTGAAGTCTTGATAATAATAGCAAAGAACTGGAGCCAATCTAAATGTTCAATAGGAAGCTGATTAGAAATACCGTAAAGTACTATGTAACCTTCAAAAAGAACAAGAGAGATCTTGGTGTATTTGCAGAAATGGCGCCCACAGTATTGTTCATTGAGTTTTTTTTTTTTTTAATTCAGGTTGTGGAACCATGTATTTGTTAAAATATATTATTTGACTCATCTATATATATATTGATAGAAAACAGTCTGGAAATATATTTATCATCAAAGTCTCAATCAGGCTGGAGGGTAGATTACTAGAAGACACTGACCTTCTACTTTAAATGCTTGTCTATACTTTGCATTGTCGACAGGGAGTCTATATTTTGCAATAACAGCTATTAATAGATAGCATTTATTGGCCACTTACTGTGTTTCGGGATGTTTTATGTACGTTAGTTTACTTAATACTTGCAATGCTGTGTGAGGTAGGGGCTTTTGACCTACTTTGTAGATTAGGAAACTGAAGTTAATAAACTCGGGGGCCATGATTTAATCTGAGTTCTGTGTAACATCTCTACCGTTAACCACGAGGATATTCCATGTCCCTAGGAAAAGAACAATACAGAAAGACCCATCTTGGGAAACAGAGACACTTGCAGCATTTTGCCTTTGGCATCCTGTACACAGAGTTGGCTGCCTCAAATCTTTAATGATTCTTCAATTGCTTATCCTTTCATTTAGGAAGTGGGAAAGAAAAAGATGGGCTGAACATGTTGGCCACTTTTCCAGGAGTACTTTGGATAGAAATCATTTTCCTAGAGTTATTATTCTAAAAGATGTTCTGTTCACTTATTTCTGAGCCGGCAAAACCAGAGTAATGCTCTGGGTTGCTGTTTGCTCCCCTCCTTTGGCATTAGGACCCGCTTTTCTCAGCACACAAGCCTTAGCCTGCTTCCCCTCCCCTCCGACGTGGGTTGTTCCCTTCCTATTCCTGGTGGCCGTGATTTGCGGTTTCACCGCACACCGCCCATAGCGCTTGTCCGCCACAGGTGGCGCTATTGCCCAGGATCTGATTGTTCTGCAACTGTTTATAGGGCAGTCGAAACTCTTTTTTTTTTAAAGGTAAGAAATCAGTCTGATATGAATTTAAGAGTGGAACATTGTGCTTTTCACCATTAATAGCCAAATTCCAAATGTCTAGCATTTTCCTTTCTAGAAACCATTTTGGTGGGAATTTGAATGCCAACATGTTATCGCAGACCCTGAATGTTTTGAAGGGATGGGTCACAAAAGGGAATTCCTTTAGGGACACTTCTGAATTTGTTACTTTTATCTTAAAATTTCGGGGCATACAGTGCCTGTGGGGTGTAGGACAGGGCCATGAATAATGTCTGGCCCTGCTGCTATTTTCCAGATGGGCCAGTTGCCAGGGAGAGGATGGTGGCAGGTAAATACATGCGCATTTTGCAGAGCCATGTCCCCCCTCCTTTCTTCTCTGGTCTCTCAGGCACCGAGAAAGTGAATTAATCCTACTCCTCAGCTCGTGGCACATGATCATCACAGGCCCCTCCCTCCCTCCCTTCGTTCATTCATTTATTCACTCATTCCCTTTTAATTCTTTTCCCAACTCCTGTTCCTGTCTTCTGCTACAGACTGCCATTCTAATGTGTGCTCTTACAGTGTATTCTTGGGCAATGTGTATCTTTTATCTACCTGTGTGTTAAAGTTGTATAAATGGTTCTATGTCTTGTTCTGTTTCCTCCTGTGCTCCCCCAGCATCATATTAGGAGCCGCCCACTTTCCCCTGTCTGTTTCCAGACTGTGGCATCTGTCTGCTGCTCACTCCATGGAGTGTAAGCCTGGGCGGAGATGCTCTCCAGCTCTGCGTGCCTCCATCTCCTCCTCACCACTAACAAGACCCCAGTGAACATCTTTGTACATGTTCCTGTGTGTGAGGGTTTCCTTGGGGTTGCCTCTGGAGGGGAATTGCTGGTCAGTCAGAGGGTTTGCGGTCACTTCATTTGAGGGAGGGCTCTCATGTTGTGGCATAGAGTGGTCCATCCCCAGTCCCCTTAACCCGACAGGAGGCTGTCTCCATTCCTGTGAACTCTTGCCATTATTCAGCTTCCTAATTTTTGCCAATCTAAATGGTATAAAATGGTAGCTCATCGTTGTCTTAATTTGCATTTCTCTGATAATTAATGAGTTTGATCATCTCTTCATGTGCCTGATTACTGGCTGTTCTCTTTTGGTTTTTGCCTGTTCTTGTCCTTTGCTCATTTTTCTATTGCAGGTACCATTTCTTCTTGTTGATTGTGAAGTTCCTTCTATATTCTAGATAGTCATTCCTGGTTAATTGTAAATATTTTAAATCCATCTTCCCCTTTTGCCATCAATTAATACTATGCATGATGTGCTTCCTTGAGTGTAAAGCTTTTCTTTTTTATATAGTCAATTTTTTTTGGCCTTCTGGTTTATGATTTTCAGGTTGTGTTTTAAAGAAGGCCTTGCTGACCCATGCCACGAATATGTGCGCCCATATTTTCTTTCACGGACTTCATGATTTTTGTCTTTCACATTTAGGTTTCTACTCTCCCGTTGTATATAATACTTCATGAAGATTCATTTTTATTTTTATCCCCATGAAAAGCCAGCTTTTCCAATAATAACTACCAAATTATCCCTTCTCTCCCTCTTTGACTCGTGATACCCACTTTATTGTGTATTAGATTTACACCTCTGAGCTCTGTCTCTGAGCTCTTTATTTCTTTGGTCTGTCTGTTCTTGTGCTAAAACCGCTGGTTTTAATATGATGACTTTGAGGCAAGTCTTAATATCTGGTAGTTTAAGTCCCCTCTCTTTACTCCCTTTTTTTAAGGGTTGACTTAGCTGCTGGTAGACCTTTATCCTTCTATATAAATTCTAGCATAAGTTTGACAAATTCTTCAAAAACTGAAAGTTTTCGTTTAGGATTGCATGGAATTGTACAGCTGAATTTACAGAAAATTGATACTCTGATAAAACTAAGTCACCTCTTCCAAGAGCTTCGAGTGTCTTCCCACATAATCAGACCTTTATTAGAGCGTTAGTTTTCTCCCTAGCAGCCTTGTGTATTCTCAGTTATGTTAATCCTTAAATACTAAATTCACAGTCCAGCCGGCTACTTTTGGCAGTCCTCTGGGCCTCTCTGCATGGATCCTGCTGCAGTCAGGAACCTTCCCTGGGTCTGTTCCTGGAATGTCAGGAATATACGTCCATGACGCTGTTTTCTCTAGTTGGTTAAATGCTTGCCCAGTAGAAGATGGATGAGGAAAGATAGGAGAAGGATACTGAGAAGGAAGTGTGGTTTGTTGTTCCCTGCGTGGCTTCACTGGGGAGTGATCACACCCCAGTGTCAGTCATCCAGACAGCAGCTGAGCGCCGTTGCTTTTCTCCCTTTATTATTACAGAGAACAGGACCCTCCCTGCCCAGGGCAGGAGCGCCTCCTCAACCCATCTGACCCTTTGCCACCTTCCTGCATGTCTCCTGGGTCTGTGTCCCGTTGCTTGCCTTATGTTTGACTGAAGTTGTGAGATTTACTCCCCAAAGGCTCTGTGAGGATTGGTACGTGCTCCTTTGAAACGAGCCCAGATCAGATGCTAGAGGGGAGCCGAGCAGGGGTCTGTTGTCAGCCCAGGCTGCTGGAGTCCTGGAGTCCCACCTGCGGGACAGCTGGAAAGCTGGGGACTTGTCAGAGAGCATACACAGCCCAGCACAGGAGAGTCAGGGGAAGGCAGGCTCTTCTAGTGTGAGCTGGGCTTCACCAGGTTTGAAGTTTTGAGTAATAAATGTCGCTGCCTACTTAGCTCTGAGATGATTAGAGAAATGCTGCTTTCCCACTGCTTCGCCAGCTGTCTGAGGATCGACAGACTGAGACAGAGAGGGCTATCTCCTATTCTTGACTTCAGAGGGCTGCTTTCCTGAATATGAGTTTTTAACTCGAATTCCTTAGCTCAGTCAGATCACTTCAAAGGAACGGGCCTGAGTTGCTCCAGACGTGCATTCTCCTGAATTTCTGGCCCCAGCTGACTTTTCACAAGGACATGGGTCTCTGCATTCCACTCTAGTTTTACATGTTCCTGTGTCTCTGACCTGAACCGTTCCCTAGACTTAACTGCAGGAGTCCAGACATCCTGGAGCTCTTCATGAATTAATACCTCTCAAAATTCTTAAGGGCCCTGGGGGACATGAGTAGTGAGGGGTAAGGACACCCAGAAGCAGACCTTATGACTCTGCATTTGAGTATACGACGTGCTGATGAAGTGGAGACTTTCGGGAGATGGTAGACACATGGCCCCTCGTACGCGTGTGGGTGTGTAATGTCCGTGCCCTCTGCCGATGCACCAGGGTCCGGACAGATGGGCTTCCGTCTAGGCTGGAAAGACTTTAAAAAAATAGAAACTTCCTCCTTCCCTTCTCCCCAGAATAAGGAAATCAAAATACTTCATTGCTTCCCCATCTTAATCCCTTCATTCCTTTCAGTTGGTTTTTAACCCATTCCTTTGACAAGAATCCTCTGTATTTGTGTAATGCTCACGAACCCGTGCAGTTGGCTAACGTGTCATTCATACTGGAGACAGGGGCAGAGCGGTGATTGGAGAAAGATGGCAAAGTCAGAATCAGGATGTAGTTATCTGTACGGTGTAGGCATTGAATCCCTGAACCTCACTCCTAAGGAGGTTGACAAACTTGTATTTTTTTTCAAACTTGTAATTTTGCTTATTATAAAAATAATAGGCACTCATTGTGGAACATAAAGGAAATACAGAAATGATTTTCAAAAATTTAATATAATAATATCATCCCTGGAGATACTTCTTCCTCGCCTTTTTTCCCATGATGTCTTAGGAGTATTTAAAAAATTTACAAGCATTTTTTTCCAAATGATGATAATTGTTTATAATTATTTGTAATGGTTATTGAATATTATGTCCTAAGATTATATCCTAATTTGTCGAACCATTTCTAGAGTTCTGTTTTTACGACCAACATCAGGCTGAGCATCCTTGTGCACCATCAGTCTTTGTACGTATTTCAGCTTCCTCTGGGCGGGTCCTGCATGTGGACTGGGGAGAGCTGTTTCCGTGGAGGGGACAGTGTGAATGGTGTAGATTATCTGGTGGGCACACTGGCCGTGGAACCATGGATCCATGCTGGATGGACCTCTCTAAGCTTCTGTTTCCTTATCTGTAAAATGGGGATAAACCAGAACGCCTTGCTATGGGGATTTAAGTTCACCAAGTAGAAGTGCCTTCTTGTCATCTGGTCCTGCCAGTTACTCTTCCATGAGAGGATAAGAGCTCACTGGATTGGCAGAGCTGCTTTTTTAGAGGAGCAGGGGAGGAGAATGAGGGGCAGCAGCCAGCACCCCTGCTGTTTCCGTCCTGACACCCTGTGTTGGCTCATTGAATCCTCAGGGCTGCATTTCTCAAAGTGGGGTATGCGCACTGCTGGCGGGACCCGAGATCATTCTGGGAGCAGCAGACAGACATTTTCAGTTGCCATTTAGATTTATTTGAATGTGCGCTGGGGGAAAACCGCAAGTAAATACAACCCCCTCTGGTTTTCTGAATGTTATTGTTCGGCACCAGAGCCAGCTTTTTCAGTAAAGGGCCAGATAGTAAACATTTTCGGTTTTGCAGTACTGTCTACCTCTGCTGTGGTGTGTGAAAGTTACAATGTGGAAACAAGTGGGGGTGGGTGTTTACTAATAAAACTTTATTTACAAACAGGCCATGGTGAAATTGCCCCAAGGGCTGTAAGTTCATTAACTCTTAAGTGTAATACAAGGCTGAGTTTTTAAATATTAGGCTATTCAAGACAGCATGAAGTTACGGCAGGGAGCGCGAGCGTGGTCCCTGAGTGGGTGCCTTTTGCAGAAGTGCTTTTCAGAACGAGTGAGTTACCAGTTTGCGAGTGAGCAAACAGGCTTGAAGAAGTCAGGGCCCCAGAGCTGAGGAGTAGCGGAGCTGATGTTCAGACCAGTCTGCCTGATTGCCAGGGTCTTTTCCTCCAGCTATTCTTGATCTGCATGAAATCCTTGCTCCGCCCTGCTGTCCTGTCGGCATGTGTCCAGCCCACTGGGGCTGGACGGAGTTTGATCATCAGCCTTCAGCACCTAACGTGTCCGGCCCCTTGCCGTTGAGGGGCCGTTCCAGGTCCCTTCTTAGTGAGCCTTCTCCTGAAATCATCGGTGGCTCCTTGCACGTCAAGGATGATGCTGGGAGAGCAGGAATCGCATGTTCCAGTGACTCGAGCTTCCCAGGGGCAGAACTGTAATGTGACCCACTCCTCTCCCAGGGGCGTTTGGCAGCACAGCCAGACCTGCCCTATGTGTCGTTTCCGTTGCGTACACCCGTTCTTTTGGCAGTTTTTCAGATCAGACTCCCTGATGGTGCTGTGTCAAGGCTCTTTTATTTTATGAGGACGAGGTTGGGGACCAGGAGAGGAGCTGGGAAGGGCATCGTTACCTGTGCTCTGTTTACGCAGTGTCCTGCCTCCGCTTTCTCCACTCCCTTCGTCTCTGTGCCTCAGCTTCCCTTGATCTGAAAAACAGAAAAAGAGCTTTCGTCTTGAAGCTCGCAGGGGAAGGCTTGGCGGGATCACAGGAGTCATTGTTTGTAAAGGGTTCTGAAGCCTCCAGCTGCCACTCAGAGTCTGGCGGGCTCCCGAAAGCAGCAAAGGGCAGGAAGGAGGACTTATCTTCCTTTTGCTTCCAGTCACCTTCGGCCTTTTGCTGTGAGAACACCCACACTTGAGAGGCTGGAGAAGGCAGCCACTGGTAACCAGTATCCCTGTGGGATCAGAGCCATCCGGTGGCTGCCAGGTCCCCACTGGTCAGTGGCTTATAAATAGAACATTTCCCCCTTTTAAACCTGAGAAGGATGGATGGCCTAAGTGGGCATAGCTGTCAGCTGAGTGCACCTTCCCCTCCCGCTTTGCTCCCGCGCCTGCCACGCCAGGGCTGATAGAAGCCAGGCGCGCGCTCCCTCCCTTGCCTGTGTTTCCTCCCCGCTGCCCCGGAAGCCCTCTCGGCCCTTTTTCTTTCTCCCTTCCCCTCCATGGCAGGTGTCCGTCGCCACCACTTTGGTCTCCTGAGCCGCAGTCGGGCGAGATGGCCTCATTCCGTCTCACTCAGCTGCTGACTTTCTGCTCCCCACTCTTCCTTATGAGCTGTGCGCAAGGCCTGGTGGGTTGCTGTGGTCCATGCAGAGTTCAGATGATATTTAGTTGAGCATTGACACCCCAGCTTGAGCATAGTCCTGGCTGGGGACTAGCAAGAGAGGAAGAAAAAGGAACAGGCTGTCTTCTCAGAGATGCTGTTTTTAGGGTTCCCATCCCTTTTGTTTGGTGAGCCCCTCCTCCATCTGCCAAGGACATGGCTGGCAGAGGTGCTTCTGGGACGTGCCTGGACAGTTGGAGCCTTTCTGCTTGTCCTAAATGACACTTCACAAATCCATCCTCTCTCTTAGCCAACTTTAGACTGGCATTTGCAGCCAATGTGTGACTTTGCTGTGGCCTGACATTCCCCTTCCCGTCAGCAGCGTGGGCTCTGGACAGACAGCAGGCCTTGGCCTGGCAGGTGCGAGCTGCCCTTTGGCATCTCAACTTTGGGCTTTAGCCAGGTAACAGTGAGCAGGTTCACGGTGACATCTTTAACTCCTAAAGCTCAGTGCGAGGGGTTGTTGAGACAGAGAGGAAAAAAACTTCACCACTGCAACCAAGTGTGTGCTCTTGATTAATGATGAGCATTATCATTAATGATATTATTAATTATCATTAGCACATACTGTGTAATGGGCAATGTGCCCAGCGTTTGACATACGTTGTGTCATTTGATCTTTATAAGAACCATTTGAGATTGGTGGTAGTGTTGACCCCATTTACAGATGAGAAAACTGAGGTTTCATTCTAAGTGCAAACTGGTTCCTCAAGATCATTCCTCCGCACCCTGGTCAGTGCTCAGAGTGTGCGGCTCCCATTCGGCATGTAAGATTTAGCAGAGGCTACCAAGCGCTGTTGGCTGCAGTTGGGGGAGTGTTGAGTAGTGACTGGGAACGCTGGCTCTGGAGTATTATCACCCACATGCGCTGCTGGCTTCCTGGGTGTGTGACCTTGGGAAATTAATTTCCCCAGGCCTCAGTTTATTTACCTGTAAAATGAGGATAGTTTTTCTGCCCGCATCATTAGTTTGTTGAGAGGGTCAAATGGGATTAGAATGGA
Organism: Vicugna pacos; assembly: GCF_048564905.1. Classification (NCBI taxonomy): domain Eukaryota; kingdom Metazoa; phylum Chordata; class Mammalia; order Artiodactyla; family Camelidae; genus Vicugna; species Vicugna pacos. The sequence goes on along the minus strand of NC_132989.1, from coordinate 20,499,978 downwards.
AATTCTTAAGTCAGTGGGGCCTGGAACTCTTAAGCAGTCATTCAATGTTGCCCTCTGCTGTTATTGTCAGTAACACCATCATATCCACAACCGGAGGATCGTTATAGAAAAACTTGACACTGGACAAGTTTCCTTTTGAGTTCCTCAGAGTGCCTTCATGGGTGTTGATTTGTTGAATTTGCACTGCACCTGATCTTACAGATGAGGAAAAGAGTCAGAGAGGTGATCTGTGCCCACCTTGCCCAGCTTAGTGGTGCCTCCAGGGCCAAATCTTAGGCCTCGGATTCTGAATGTCATCTCTTTCCCTGCCCTTTACCCTCTCAGAGTTGATCGTGACCATAAGTTATCTAAACCATTCCTAGGGCAGATCAAGGTGGGAGGACATGTGGATAAAGGCAGGGAAGAGATCTCGATGGACAGAGGCAATTGGTTCTCTGCTTGAAACGCTTCCATTTTCGGAAAGCTGGCAGTGATCTCTTTTGGTTGAGAAATCAGTGCACAGCCACCCAGGCCTCAAGGCAGGAAGGAATTGAGGCCACTGGACGGCAGTTCATTCTCGAGATGTCTAGATTCCCGGGTAGGAGACAAATGGTCCTGATTAAGGTGGCTGGCATTACCGAGGCGTGTGTGAAGCCTTGCTCCTTCACTGCTGCCCTGATTTGGGATTTGAGGGTGGACTGGGCAATTGCAGATGTGAAAACTCACAAGGAAACACTCTTCCTCCCAAGCTGCTCTGCAGTCCTCAGCCTGAACTGTGCAAAGAGCCCAGACACTGCCACTTGGGCTGTGTGAGTCTGGCTGAGAATCGGGACACTTTATAGCTCTCTTCAAGCCTCCCTTGACTCAAGCTGAGAGCTGGCAGGTTTATTCCAGGCCAGGCAGGGGTTTCATCTCTTTTCTTGCTCCCTGTTTTAATTTCTGTATGTCCCTTTCAGCTTATTTTCCTCTAGGTGTGTCCCCAGAAGCCACGAAGAAGAAGCTAGGTTCCTGTGTATATGGTTGGCTCGTGAAGAAAATTCTGTTGAGTAGTGTTCATGCTTAGCGGTTGGGAAGGGGGTGAATGAGACCCCTGTCAGTCCTGTGTGCCCTGTGCTTCCCATTGCAGAGTCCTGGAACCCTAGGAGGTCCAGTGTTCAGCCAGCTTCTTCCCAGTGGAGGTTCCCAGAGTGTGGGGACTTCTTTACCTGTTGGTTCCTGGTGGTGTCTCTGCTGGTGAAAATGTGGGTTGCATTTGTTGCTTCATTCGGGAAATAGGTATTGAAGTGAGTGCAATGAACAGGGCAGGTCAAGTCCCTGCTCTTGGAGTTGTGCTGTTGAGAGGAGCAGACAGCGAGCAGCAAGCCAGTCAGCAAAGGGAAGCTTCCAGGAGAGAAGGACTATGGAGAAATAAGAGCAAAGGGACAGAGAGGAACAAGGGGAGGGGTGGATGTTTTAGCTATGGGGCAGAGAAGGCTTCTCTGAAGAGGCGACATCTGGGGAGAAATGTGAGCAAATGGAGGGAGTGAGGAGCTGGCAGGGGAACCAGCACATGCAGAGGCCCCTGAGCTGTGATCAAGGTGTCTCAGGAGGGACCCTTGTGACTGGATGGGCAGAGGCCCGAGGGAGAGTGGTCAGGTGGGCTCGACCACATGAGACCATGATCAGGAGGTTGGCTTGTGTTCCCAGTGTCAGGAGAAGTCCCTGGAGGGTTGTGATCAGGGGGGTGACCTGAGCCAGTGTGTATTTTTAAAAGGTGACTCCAGCTGCAGTGGAGAATAAACTGTAGGGGGCAAAAGTAGAAATAGTCAAGAGGCTATTGGAGCAGCCCAGGCAAAAGGTGACAGTGGCGTGGACCAAGGTATTAGCAAGGGAGATGGTGAGAGGTAGTTGGATTCTAGATGTGTTTTTAAGTTATTGCTGATGGGAGTTGCTAATGGATTGGGTGTGGGGTGTGAGAGAGAGCAAGGGATCAGAGATGACTGTACTGAAACAGGACATCCTGCTGGTAGAATGTGGTACCCTCCCCTCCTGTCCTCTCAGCCAGGTTGAAGTCTAGGACCAGTTAGGACAGCAGCTCCCGAACGTGTTATTTGTCTGTCACCTTCATGATTATTTTACGTACACATATAACACCTGTATTACTATTTACTTACAGTTTTTTAAAAAATCACTTCATTCTTTTTAAACTAAATTTATCTTAAAATATACATCATGCTATATGTGATAAACCAGTCAATTTCCAATACTGATTAAAATAAGTGTACAACTATTACAAATATTTATTTGCAAACTACATGGAATCATTCTCTGTCCCCCAGTGACATGAACCAGCATTACATATTGAAATACATAACACGAGTGAATCATTACCATCAGATCGGGAATGTGGAATAGATACTGGCCGCTAATTGACAGTCAGTAATTATTTCTATTTGTCTTCAGTGGTGATAGTTGTAATTACTTGGTGTATAATCCAGTGTTATTCCATGTGTGATTCTTACACCTCCTGAGACAACCTCTGGAGGGCACCCAGAATCTACATTCCAACAAGCATGCCCCTGAATCTGTGGTCCACAAGATTTGGGAACTGCTCCTGGAGTAGAAAGGGCGTGTACCATAAAATGGGACCTCAGTCCTGATCCTTTTCTGACTAATCATGTGAACTTCAGCAGAAGGGCAGAGAATAGAAGAAGATGAGGTCTGGAGTCAGCCCGAGTCAGAATCCTGCTTCCACTGCTCACTCACACGATAGTCCTGCACAAGATCCTTAACCTTGTTTGAACCAGGGTTTCCTCCCTGCAACACAGGGACAGTGATGATGATGATGATGGTGGTGGTGATGATGATGGTGGTGGTGATGATGGTGATGGTGATGATGATGATGATGGTGGTGATCATGGTGATGGTGGTGATGATGATGGGGATGATGATGATGAAGATGGTGGTGACGATAAGATGTATTTAAGTGCTTAGCCCAGAACAACACCATCTGCTCAGTAAGTGTTAGCTTCTGTTGTCATCATTATTGGTACTACTTAACATCGTGAGCCTGGCTTTTCTCATTATAAAAGCTTAATTCGGAAAATCAAATAAGCTCTAATTTATTAATTTATTCTCTAAATGGTAATGTATTATCCTTCATTATAGTCATCAGTGTGGAAACACAGCAAGAAGTTATTAGTAAGAATAGTAACAATATCTACCCCATGGGATTATTGTAAGGTTAACACAAACTTGGGTACGAAGAGTATTTCATCAACTGGAAAATTTGATTCAAATCTTAGGATGTAGTCCCGCCATCCTAATATTGTAATCCTGGTAGTGACCGTTTATTGAATATTGAATAAGTTTCATTTGCTCCACATTTCCTTTGACCCTTGAAAAGCTTAGATTAGCCCCACTACACAGATGAGGAAGAGGAAGCACCTCACCTAAGATCATATCCAGCTAGAGACAGTGTTCTCAGCCAAGCCTGTCTGGCTGTAAAGCTCATTATTATCTTTCCAGTTCCTACCACTTCTGTCTGTGTGACTTCAGGTAACATTAAAGGTGATCATCATATTCCTTGAACACCTATCAGCGGGGAGCAAACTGTAGGGCAGTTGGCAGTGGAGTGGGTTGGGGCATGGGGTTGGGGAGCTGATCTGGGATTAAAAACTGGCTGTGGGTAGTTCCCAAAGTGGCGAATTCACACCTTTCACGGGTCCCCCGGAAGCTTTATGAGGACAGTTTTGCAGGGACCACAGCCAGGGAGCAACTCTGGGCTTCACAAGATGAGGAGAAAGAGTGTGCACCCCTTGGAGCATGTGAGCCAACTGGAAAGCTCTTCTCCAGATGGGATTTTGTGTTCAATTCAACGTGGGTGTTTTGCTTCATGGCTTTTAATGGTGCTGAAATTGATTAAACTCAGAATGAGCGAGGCAGGTTAGGCTTTAAAGAGCGAATCACACAGGGAAATTGAGTAAATTTCTGTGGTGAGAACATGCCCCGGGAAGTGTCCATAAAATGGTGTCCCGCTTGCAGCGACCCCAGACAGCCTCCTGTGTCCGGCCAGGCTGGAAATGCGGCAGTAACTTCATTACCTCTCATTCTCTCGTTTTCATGCACACACCTAGCACTTCCAGCAAATTCCATGTCTCCCATAAAAAATTTGAGACATTTTTTTGGTCAAAGGGAAGTTGAATAAGTTTCCTGGAGAAAATTTTTCAGACTAGGAAAATAACCTGTTGAATCCAGCTTGAGGAAGGTGGGAGTCCCTTCTAATGTCCATGGAACTCAGTAGGGTGGCTCCCCTGCCTTGGAGAAGGAGAGGTCTGAGGTCTGTTAGAATTCCCAGGGTGCACGTATGGGGTAACTTTGGGGTGTGTCCCAAAGTGTCATTTTTTCAGACTATCTGTCATCAGTCAACCCATGGTATGGAAAGAGCCCTTCTGTTCAAACTTGGTGCTGTGGCCTCTTCTTGCATCATTTCTGGGTTTCCTGAGTACTAAGAATTTGGAGTCAGGCCAGTGATTTCTCAGAAAGTGGGCCCCTGTGGGTGAGTGAGGTCTGTTGGATAGCACGGAATTCTAGAGGAGAGTCCTTTTGTTTTCTAGGGTCTTCTCGACCCTCAGGCTTGTCTGACTGTTTAGATGGCCCAGTTAGTGTGATGTGAGAGCACCAGCCAGCCCCTGGTTCAAGCCACACAGAGCACAGAGCTTGGAATGCCTCAGTGCGCAAACAAAGGATTTCTGAAAGTGTCCAGGAAACCTGACACTTGGTTTGGTCTCCTGTGCCCCATGTCTTGGCTTGCACAGCTTTGGTTTTTCCTTTCTCTCAGACCCACTCTTGGGGCTGTACGGCTTGGTGGTGATTCCGCTTTGTACTGATGCGGGAAGGAAGGAAGTGGTCAGAGTAAGCCATTCATTTCTTTATTTAACCTGTCTGTCCTCACAAAAGATGAAAAAGCTGAGGACCAGAAGCTTAAATAACTCATCTACTTTCAGAGGGTTTACATCAGTTGAAATTTGAGAGGTCATTTTGAGTACACAGCCCAGCCCCTCAGCAACTCTCCTCCCGTTTGGTGACCACTTTACCTATCCATGCATCCAGAACGGAAAACTACACTACATGAAAAGTGACATGCTTCCACTCCACTTCCAGCACCGTAGCAGGCAGTGAAAGGCAGAGATACAGTAGTGAATAAAACAAGTGAAGTTATACATAGATATTGCCCTCATGAATGCATATCTAGTTTGGTAGCAGACATTTTCAGGGTCACGCAGATAATGTAGACTTGCAATTGTGCTGCATACCCAGAAGGAGCGCTTGATGGCTTTATACCCAAGTGCGTCCCGGGGGCGTTAGCCCAGGTGGAAAGGTCAGGGAGGCTTTTTTGAGGAGCTGATATTTGAGAAGGGGGACCTGAGGATTCGGAGTTGCTTGGGCCAAGGGTCTCCCAGGTGAGATGCACAGCTTATGCAGAGGCTGAGGAGAAGGCGTGGTCAGTTGAATGCTCTGGAAGAGAGCCAGTGAGGTTGGGATGCTGAGACCTAGGGGAGTGGTTATGAGATGAGCCTGGGGCCAGACCATGCAGGGCTGTGTGGCCCACCTGAAGGGTTTGGGTGATCCTCCCAAGAGTGGTGGGGCGCCATTAAGTGGTTTTAAACAGGGAGGTGACGTGGTCTGATTTTGCCAAGGTCGTGGGAGCTGCAGTGTGGCGGGCAGACTGGAGGGAGCCAGAGCAGGTGTTAGGAGGGCCTTACAGCAGTCCTGGTAACACAGGAGAGGTCCAGGATCAGGACAGGTGTGGTCAAGGTAGAGAGACCTGGATAAAATTGAGGTGAAAATCTGGATGTGGGGTAAGCCAGAATTGGGGTGCTAAGGCTTAGGCTCATGGTTTTATTGTGGTTGTCACGCTCTAACATCACCTACATACCTCTTTTTTTTTTAAAAAAAGGCAGAAGGAGCCCAGGAAAGTGTCTCAGGAGAGGTAGCCTGAGGGCCTCGAAGCTGCAGAGCAGGGCAGTGATGGTTATGCTAAAACCTGTGTCTGCCCACCTGGCCCACCGGCCTCCGCCTTGTCCACAGTCTGACTGAGCCTCACAGTATGTTGTGCTTTGAAGCCCATTCCAGAAAACCAGTCAGTTCCTGGATTTCAGCTGCCTCCCTCCTCTCAGAGTCCACTCCTGGGGCACGATGGCACAAACCCAGCAGGCTGCCAGGCAGCCTCCTCCCACTTTGGCCCTGAGACTCTCCCACTGAACTGAGAGACAACTGATGTCTCCCCTGTTCTCCATAGAACTTTGAGAAAATAGGTTTGTGGGACCCAGGCCCTTTCTTTTTTCTAAAAGGAGACAAACAAGGCTTCAAAAGTGGGCGTGAAAGTCAAGACACTTTTCTAACTTGGCAGGTCAGCCCGGGTGTTGGGGGCGAGCTCTGTGAGTGTCGCTCTGCCACAGCTGTTTGGCCGGCCCTGCGTGTACACCTGGGCAGAGCTGAACTTGAGGCTATGGGTGGAGGGTCAGCCGGCCCAAGCCTCAGCGGCAAGACGGCGGAGGTCGGGCCTAGGAGCCACTGGCCCCGCCACAACTCATCGCAAGTCAAATTAAGGGAATAATGCAAGCCTAGTAGATATTTAATGAGAGATTATTTCTGGAGATTATAAGGATACAGCAATTGCAAATAAATCCCTGACCTTTTCTGAGCCCGGGCTCAGTAAAAGAGCTGAATCACCTGCTTGAAGGGATTAAGGACAGCCGCTTCCATCTGGCGGGCCTCTCAGACTCTTTCCATCATTAGCAAATTCTGCACCGTGGTGATGGTGTTCTAAGCCTTTTAGTGGGAACCGGATTTTCAGAGTAGATCTCATTTAACTTAGATTATGTACCTGCTGGGGAGAGCTCAGGACTGGTCATCTGGTTATGGATGCACTGCAGTCCCCGTCACATCAGTGGTACTTGGTACGTGTTAAATAATAAAGCAGTTGTTCATTGTTAGTAACCTAATCATTACGTCAGCTGGCAACTCAAGTTGATGAGAGTAGAAGTCAAGTCTGTGTGTGTGCACGTGCGTAAGCGTGTGTGTGCGTGCGCACCAGAGAGATCCACAGAAATGCCAGGGTAAGGGGCAGTGTGATAACTTACAATGCAATAACAGGTCAGAGATTTAGAATGATGGTAGTTAAACTGTATTTTATGAGTTCCTTGTTGGGAACTGTTGTTTGATTTGAATTTCATTTCTTAACACAGTTTTGTTTAAAAATCTCATTATCGTCAGTATACAACTTGAAGCATTAGAGGCTTACAGAGAGTTTACTTTGAGCTGTTAACATTTGACTTTGCAATACATGAATTTATTATATGTGTTTGACTTAGGCAACTAATATATACTGATGGTTATGCTGCATTACATGTGTAACGCGTCAGGCCTTTATGTGTAACATCTGTGTACGATTTGTTTCAAGAAAAGGGGCTTACTGGTGTAAAACAAATTGGGGAACATCTGATGTTGGGGAAACCAAAGAAGGAATATTGACTTAGACATTTGGGAGGAGGGGGTTGCTTTGCCATGTTCTAAAAGAAGTAATTGTAGTTAATGTAGGTTAGCGGGCTTTTGGTTTTTTCTGGATTTCCTTGGGAGGTCCCATTGTATTCTTTTCTGTTAGCTGTTACTTACCTAGAAAAGGACCCAGTTTTCCACAGTTCTGCAGGAGAAGTTCAGGGACTGATTCGTCTCTGCAGGGTTATAGCTAGCTCTGTCTGTTTTTCTTCTCCTAATTGGGCTGGTGGCTTTATAAGTGTGTATCTTCTGGCCATTGGAGTCAGCTGCCAAATTATTTCCACGTTTTCAAAACTTTTATCATTGTTCATGGGGTAAGGAAGCAAAATAGTCTTTGTCCACAATAGAAGTCCATCAATGCCTAGAACAAGGCCATGTCCACAGACCTCTTCTCAAAGTTTCCAAATTTGGAATCAATCAGCTCCCCAGAGCACTGTTCACAGTTATGGTTCTTTTTCTCCCAAACATCTCTGAGTGTTATCCCAATGCAAGGATCCTCTTAAGCACTTCTCAAAAGAAGAACCAAAAGGCTTCAACTGACTATTGAATCACAGTTATGGACATTCTGGAAACCTCCTTAAGTATAGAAAGTAATTTCCTCTCTGACAAATACTTACCAATGGGCGCTGCTCTGACTACTGTATAAAGGAATGAAAATTTTCCCCTACACATAAAAGGTGCCCAACATCATTAGTCATTAGGGAAATGCAAGTCAAATGCAAGTCAAAACCACAGTGAGATACCATTTCACACCCACTCGAATGGCTATAATAAAAAAGACAAAAGCAAGCTTTGGCAGGGATGCAGAGAAATTGGAACCTTCATATATTGCTGGTGGGAATGTGAAATTGTTCAGCACTTTAGAAAGCAATTTGGCAGTTCCTCAAAAAGTTGAGCATAGTGTTACCATATAACCGAGTGCTTCCACTCGTAGGCGTATATGTCCACACAAAGACTTGTACACAGATGTTCCTAGTAGCATTATTCACAATAGCGAAAAAGCAGAAACAGCCACTGCTGAATAGATGAATGAAATGTGGTATATCCAGGCAATGGAATATTATTTAGTTGTGAAAAGGAGTGAAAGTATCAATACTGCAATCTTAGAGGGATCTGGGAAACATACTAGATACAAATGACCTCATATTATATGAAATAACCAGAATAGGCAAATCTATAGAGACTAAAAGATTCATGGTTTCTAGGAGCTGAGGGGAGGGGGGAAACAGGGAGTGACTGCTAATGTTTGTGAGGTTTTTTGTAGAGGGTAATGATGTGTTCTGTAGAGAGTAGTAATTGGTTCATAACTGCAAATATACTAGAAATGAATGAATTCTCAGCTTTAAAGGGGTGAAGCTTACAGTATGTGAATTGTATCTCATTAGAGATGTTATTTTGAAAAAAATCTTCCCTAGATTCCAACAGATACTTTGGACTCTGTATTAGAGTTTGTTGTAAAATTGGAAAAAGTTTTTAGCATGAGTTAATTGAGTTTCATTTGAAAGAATGATCTCCGTCTGCATCAGAAAGCTTGATATAACAAAACTTGCAGAGTGAACACTAGGACTAGGTTCATACTAGAAAAAGCAAGGAATTGGGTTAGCAGGCTCCTCATAGCTTTAAGAGCATAAGAGCAGTGGTTTGTGTGGCAGGTGGTCTCCAGGAAGAACATTGTTTTCCTCCTTTCCTGATACATTCCTTACTATCCTAGAGGCCAAGGATATTATGTTAATAAGTACCAGCAGGTGATCAGCACACATGTAAGAACAGGATTTGTTTCCCTTTGAGAAGAGAAGTTTGGGGGAATTACCATTCCTTTTTTGTTTGATTTGGGGAACTTTCAGTGGGTTTTTTTTTAAAGGAATTTTTCTTTGTTATATCTAAGTTTACCCATATACATTAAAGACTGGAGAAAGATTTCATTTGGATTTGATCCAAGATGAGTTCAAGTTTTACTTAGTTCTCATATTTTGCAAGTTTATTTCTTGCCCTAGGGTGATGACAGATCGTTTAGAAATACTCACCTTCCTACTTTCTACCATTCCCGTCTCCACTTGGAACATTTGCCTGTAGAATGTGTTTTGTCCCGATGTCTGAAGGCAGTCAAAGATGAACTCATTCTGACAGATTGCCACACACGTCTTATTATTGGGTAACCAGAGTGTGGTGGTGATTTTGGTGGGTTTCCAGCCTTGTTGCCGGGTTGACAGCTGGTTCTGTGCTGTGGACAAAGTGGCTGCGATTGATCACGTATTTTCTGAGTGACATTGAGGGGTTTAGCGCAGATGGAGGACTCTGTCGCTGCCTGCTGATTTACTGCATGGAGGACGGCTCCATTGCCTTAGTGCTGTTTCCTTAGGTAGCTTCGTTGTCCCTGGCTGTTGTAATTTTCCTTCTGGTCACTTGCCCTTTTTTCCATTTTTCTAGTCACCTGAGCAGGATTTTACTTCTCTCTTTAACTCAGGGTCCCTTTTAAGGCAGTTAGGTTGTGCAGGCTCTGGAGTGAGTGTCCCACATATTAGCTCTGCAGCTTTGGTCCAGGTGTTTAGCTTTGCCAAATTTCAGTTCCTTCATCTGTTATTTGGGGCCCATGATGGTACCAGCCTAGAGGACTTGCTGGGACTGAATGCGATGATCTCTGTAAAGCGTTCACCTGACATTTGTGGAGCACTTGACTTCTGCTCTTTGAAGCAGACCAGCAAAAGCAGCTGATCCTGCAGCTCCTGCTAATAACAAAACACTTTAAAGGTTGCTTAGTTGTTCCTTCGGTAAAGTGCTTGTCACTCTGTGCTGCAGTTTCTTCTGCTGTAAATAGAAGATAGCCTTGCAGAGAGTTACTTTGAGAATTAGGTGAGATAAAATATGCAAAGCACTTAGAACTGTACCTGTCCTATGGTAAGCTCCCAATGAATGCCATTTTTTGTTTTTATTCAGAGTCACCTCTCTACCTTTAGTGGGAAAATTGGAAAGGATACATGGTGGCTCCGTGCGACTGAGTCATTCTGGGTTGATCAAGCCTTGTTCCCGGGTTGATGTGCAGGGCCAGCAGTCTGACCGCCCTTTTCTTCCTCTTTCAGCTGCACAGTTGGACAGCATTGGCTTCAGCATAATCAGGAAATGCATCCACGCTGTGGAAACCAGAGGTAAAGTCCTTCAACTGATGGCATTGTTCTCAGCGAAGGTCACACATCTGGTGAGGCGTAGGGCCTGCTACCTGCTGTTTCCCAGTTTTAAGTGACTCATTAACTTCCCAAGTGCCATTGTGTTTCCACGAGTCATGTTGCTCTGAAGCGCAGGGACTCTCAACCAGTTTGGTGTCCTCCACCTCTTTGGCAGATCAGAAGAATGTTTTAAATGTATAAATATCAAATGTGTGGGATGATAAGAAAGCCAGGTAACTGAAGTTCAGTTAAAATACCAAAAACCATGGTTGTGGTATAATAATACATGTGTTTCTTTGTTTCCATTTAAAGTTACAAAGTATAACAAAGTGAAACACTTTAAGTGGGTCTGATAACTAACATAATTCAGAAATAGCTTAGTTTAAGATGTCTGTAACAATTGTAACACGTTAGAAAAAGATCTGCGATTTCTGACCAAGTTGCAGGTACTGTTAATGTGATGACTTGTTGCTTATATCATAGTGGAAGAAAATGCTTCATTTCCATCTTAGGTTAGTGAAAATAAAGATGTGATTGTTTTCCTATCCAAGTTGATAGACACCGTGAATTCTCTAATGGACCTCTTGGAGGGTCTGTGGACCCCGAGTTAAGAGCCCTGCCCTGGGGACTATCCAAAAAGGGAGAAGGGGTGAGGCCCTGCCTGTCACACATTGACCTTTCCTGGGTCCACAGGAGCAGGGCTTTGAGGTCAGGGAAGCTGGTTCATCCTGATGGTCTCCATCCCCTCCTCAAAGGTGACCAGAAAGGAGATTTCCTCGGTTCCAGCAATTGTGAGGTTCGAGTGCACTGGTCTGTTACACCAGTGAGAAAAACCGATCACTGTCTCTCCACTGGATTTGATTTGAACCAGTGTCAAAGATTTGCATCTTATTTATTCTGCAGCCTCTCAGCCCACCAGTCATTTTTACTTGTGTGAGGATGTTCTGTCTTTTAAAGCAGGAGCTGCAACTCTTACCAGTTGAGAAATAAAAGCATCTTTATAAGGACTATGAAGCACTGAGTAGAGGGGGAGGCAAAAAAACTGACCTTATAAGCCTCTACTCCTATGTATCTAGTCAAAAAGTATTCTTTCCAAGGTCATTATTTTAATGTGTGCTAACCCTTTTTAAAATGTTTGCTTATTTCTGCTATACCTTCCTTTGATGAAGAGTTAAGGGAGCATGCAAAGACATGTAAAATATAGCCAGAGAATATAAAGTTAGAAGTAGGTGAGATTTCTGAGAATTGATCTTGAGGAATTAAAGACATGGGCCAGCTTGAGCCATAAAGATACTTATACAATGGGGTTATGGTAAAATAACAAAAAATCAGAAACTGGCCAAACTTCTCAAAAACTGGTTAAATCAACAGTGTGCCACGTCCATGCAGTAAAAAAAAAAAAACTAGGAATCACTCAAAATGCAGTGGAAATGCATTGATTGAGATCCAAGATTTTCATTATTAAATATTAAGCAAAAAACACAAGTTCTGAAACAGCCTGCCCGCTATGAGCCCGTTCTGGGAGTGGGTAGAGGACAGCTCGTACCTGCTCAGATACCTTTGTGTGTCAGTGGCTGTCTCTGCTGTTTGCACTGTCTTCCTTGGATTTATCTATTTTCATAACTGCAGTTTCTGTATTTTGGGGTTTCTTTTGGGGGGGGGATGTAATTAGGTTTATTTATTTTAATGGAGGTACTGAGGCATGCGCTCTACCACTGAGCTACACCCTCCCCTTAGTGTCTGTATTTTTTAAAGTATGTATTACTAAGGTAATTTTTCAGCAGGCATTTAGATTTGCTTGTTGTTTTAAAAGAAAAGAATGAGAAATAAGAGGTACGGGGTTAACAAAAGGAAAGGCATAAAAATGGAGCCCAAAGTGAGTTCAGAACAAAAGTCCCTTCCCCTGCTCCATGAAGGTTGCGTACTTGCCAGAGGAGGGCCAACCTCTTTGTCTGTCAGTTTTCAGCTGCCCAAGCCAGGAGGGATACCTAATCATTTGAAACCCTTCCAGAAGCTCAGGAGGGTGACCTTTCCTGATGTAAA